>NC_030825.1:48720534-49341058 GCF_001704415.2 Capra hircus | reverse complement strand
GCTTCCTCATCTGCAATGTGGCAGCGAAGACACCACCCGAGTCACGCACGGTCAGCGCAAGGGTTCATGGTGGTGACCCTGTGGAGCTGGAGTACACAGCAGGCGCTCAGCTCTCCGCACACCACGCTTCCCGGGGTCCCCTCCTCCCCGGACACCCTGCCTGCCCTCGCCCCCACACAGCCCTTGGCATCTCCAGTCATGGAGATGGACAGCGTTCTCCAGCCATGTGGGGCTCTTGCCGGATGTTGCGTGCATGTGTGTGTGTGCTCCCGGGCGGCAGAAATTTAGTCTCTCGTCGCACATGCCAGGGCACAGCGGCCTCGGGCCTGGGCAGTGAGCAGCAGCAGGCCAGGCTGGGACAGGAAGTGGCAGGGGATGCCGGGCCTCTGCTGTCCCCTGCGCCTGAAAGATGCAGTGGGGCAGCAGACTGGCCATCACATCCCTGGCTGAGGACACAAGAGGGTAGTTCCCAGAGGCCGAGCCCCCGGTGCTTCTGGGCCGAGATCTAGGCACCTGGTCTGCAGGGAGGGCACCTCTCTCCATCAGCCTATGTTACACCTGAGGTAATCCTTCAGGGCTTGAGTGCCGGCCCCTCAGCTTACTTCTGGGATTGCAACCAGGTGACCTGGCCTACCTACACCTCATCATCCTACTCTGTAGGATGGACTTATCGGAATCTACCACCTGTATTTGCTGTGGGATTGAATGTGGGAGGGAGGTGGAGAGGAATGCTTTAAAACGTCCACCACAGAGCTGGGCGTCCCGAGATCCCGCACACCTGGGGCCACATCCACACCGGCGGCTTCCCACTCCACCCCTGGGAAGGGTGGGACCTAGTCTGTCTGCAAAGGCCCTGACCCCACCACCACGGTTTGGAGGGGAAACGAGATTGCAGAAGACCCTCTCACTCCAACCTGCGCGGGCTCTGAATGAACTTGACCTCACTGGGCTCAGGTCGTCTGTCCTCAGGAGATCACAACACCGCCCACCCTGTGCACAGGGCCCATCTCCACACCTTTGCTCACCTTCTCTGGGCGGAAAACAAGAGCTCTGGCTGGGGCCTCATGCAGACCTTCCTTGCCCACTGAGGCCACCTTCCAGCAGGGTAACCTCAGGCAAGCAAGGAGCCTCAGGTTCTGTGTTGGTGAAACGGAGACAGTAATCTCCTCTCTTAAATGATGATTAAACAAAATAACGCAAGTAAATCACTTAGGACTGTGCCTGGCACAAATGAAGTATTCAGTTTTAAACAAATGTCAAGGGAAGGACTACTTTCAGATAAATGGTAACTCTGCCTGGCACTCCCGTCTCCCTGCCCGGAAGCAGAATGCAGAGCAAGTGCTCGGGGAGAAGACCCACCAGCGTGGCCTCAGTGGCGAGGAACCCGACACATGACGGACGGGAGAGGCCCCATGCCCGCACTCCATGGCCTGTCCGGCCGTCTTCTCCTCCCGGAAGACCAGGAGCATTTGCTGACGCTGGAGACTCAGGGGGCCCCGAGCCCAGGGCACAGTGGGCAGGCGTCACGAGGCCCTCCTCGGGATCAAGCCCACCACGCGCAGCTCCAGCTCCATGTGGCACGACTGTGAGTAGGAGCTGGAGTTCCATCGGGACATGAAAAATTCATAGCTGCTTCTACTCGGTTACGAAAATAACATTCTGCTTATTCACTCCCTCTCCCTGCCCGGTTTAGACTGAGATGTGCGGGGTGGGCTGTGTGGAGGGCGGTTTCTATAGATGGAGGCCTCGTGGGTCCGCTGTGCCCCCGCCTCTCTGCAGCTCTGTCACAGACAAGTCGTGGACCGGGGCAGGCCCCGCTGGCTCTGTGATGCCCAGGGCGCCGCGGGGCGGGACACCCACTCCTGAGACGGGCATCTGCTGCCTGCCGGTCAGGGCCAGGCCTGGCGCTGAACCCACCACGCTGAGCAAAAGCAGACCCAGGCTGCATGCTAAGGAGCTTCCAGTGTGATGAGGGACAGAACTGATCTCATTAACCAAGCGATGACTCAACTACAGAAGTGACACCCTCAGGAAAAGAGGGAACGGTAACAACCACAGCAGACACTCCCGTAAGCTAACTGTGTGCCCCGCGCTGTTCTAGGCACTTTGCCACGTTAACAACGTCTCTCATCCGCACAGCTACCTTGTGAGGCGGTCGCCATTTCTGCCCCATTTAACAGATGAGGAAACCGAGGGTCTGAGAGGTGATGTGATTTGCCCACAGGTAGTCATGTCCCTGTAAAGTTACAGAGTGAGATTTAAAGTCAGGTACCCTGGCCCAGCTTCCCAGCTGGCGCTAGTGGTAAAGAACCTGGCTGTTAATGCAGGAGACATGAGAGATGCTGGTTCAATCCCTAGGTCAGGAAGTTCCCCTGGAGGGAGGGCATGGCAACCCATTCCAGTGTTCTTGCCTGGAGAATCCCATGGACAGAGGAGCCTGGCAGTCTATAGTTGGAAAGAGTCGGACATGACTGAGCGACTTCACTTTTCACTTTCACGCATTGGAGAAGGAAATGGCAACCCACTCCAGTACTCTTGCCTGGAGAATCCCAGGGACAGGGGAGCCTGGTGGGCTGCCATCTATGGGGTCGCACAGTTGGACACGACTGAAGTGACTTAGCAATGACTTAGCAACAGTTTAAAACCCCCACCCCTGTGGTCACGTGAGACACTTATCATCTCCACTTTACAGGTGAGGAAACTGAGGTAGGGCGGTGGGGGGGAGGTTAAAAGACTTGCCCAAGGTCACACAGTCAATAAATACAAACACGGGGCCGACACCTATTCCTCTGAGTGGAATGTTCCCTACCAGCCTGGCAAAGCAAAGTCAAGAAAGGTCCTGTCTCCATCTCAGTCCCCAAGCTGGAGCTGAGCTCACATGGCGAGCAGAGGCAGGCAGGGCTCTTCCCCTCAAAGCCTACCTGCTTTTTTTTAATTCTTAAACAAACAAAAAAAAATTTGATCCGGCTGCATGGCACATAGGATTCTAGTTCCCCCACAAGGGATGAAACTGCGCCCCCTGCATCGGATGCAAGGAGTCCTAACCACTAGGCTGCCAGGTAAGTCCCCCATCTGCTTCTTAAAGGCTTGGCCTGAGCCCAGCGTGGGAGGCAGGCGGACAGTAGCAGTGGTGGCCCTGCCATCCTGTGAAGGGAGCCTGCGCCCAGCCCTTGACCTACCTAGTGAGGGAGGAAGGATGTGGACCCTGCCTCTGAGAACACATGTGAACAAAACCACAGAGAAGAGCTTTCAGAACTTGCCTCTGCACACTGGCAGCCTGTTAAAGATTCTTCTCTGGTTGTTAAAATAGCACACGGGTGTGGGGGAGCGGGGGAGGGCGCGGGGTGGAAGAAGCAAAGACGAGCTTGTCGGTCGGTCTGGGCTCCACTGGTGCTCCACGGGCAAGCCTCGGGAGCACCCCCCCAGCTATTTCTGCCTTGTCACTGTGTGTTGGAAGGGGAGGGCAAGGCCAAGCATCGCTGGTCATAAAGTCCTTCCTGTGTCACAGGGACCCCTCCCAGTGGCCAGGATGTGGGGCGGCTGGGTGAATGAATGATGGATATTGTTCGGGAGGTGACCTCAGCGGCCAGGAATGTGGCAGCAATGGGCTTTAATGAGCCATTCATCGGTGACTCCCTCCCCCAACCCAGAGAGGTAAACCTTCTGGACTGCGGGGCAGCCCCCAGTAAGAAACCAGTGGCCCTCCAGCAGGCAGGGTGATGGCACGGGCCAAGGGGAAGGATCCTGGCGGGATGCGGCTAACCCAGCTGAAAAAACTTTCCTGCCCTTGTCTTCTCAGCGACTACGTGTTACAAGCCATGCTCTCAGTACTGGAGGGGGTGGCGTGGAAGGAAATGTCGGCTGGAGGCTGGAATTCCACTAAACCCAGACTGAAGGGAGTCTCCTGCAAAGTCAGCTGGGACCCGAGGCTTGGGCTGGGGCGCGCGCACGCCGGCTCTGATGACGGCTCTGGCAAAGGAGCTCCTGACCAGGGCTGGAGCCGCGCTCGCCCGACCGCCAACGGACGCTCACATGTGGATTCCATTGACTCCACGCTGGACGAGGCTTTGGGAAAAGCTGCTGGCTGCCTCATGCTGCACCCCCGCCTTCCACTCTCTATACCGCCCACCCCCTTAGCCAGACGTCCCAGGCCAGCAGCCTGACCCAGAAGGACCGGCTGCCTAGCTGAGCCCTGGCAAACTCTCCCAGGGCACTGGCAGGCAGGACGGGGTTCCCTGGGGAGCTGGGAGTTGTCAAACCTTGCCTCTGCAATACCGTGTTGGGTTTGCCGCTCCGCTGGGGTGTCGGCTGCTTTGAGGGGGAGGCCGCTGTCCCGCCTCCTGAACTTCCACCTTGCCCGCTGTGGCCTCGGCCGCTGCCCATGGTTACTGCTTCCACGGGACCTTGGGAAGGGTGTCGGGGCTTGGACACCGGGGAGGGACAGCTATTTATTCCTGGGGTAAGCACCCACCCTTCTTATCGCCCATCTGCCGGCTACTGCCAGGCTTTGGGCAAGGCCTGGCCCCAGCAGGGCATCTTCTCAGGTCCTGAAAGCAGAGCCTGCTCCCCTGGCCCCTGGGCTTCATCACCAACCCTAAAGGTGCTTTCAGGGTCTGAAAGCTAAGCCTTCCGGAATCTGAGTTACCTGGGGCCCAGGTGAAAAGGTGACTGCCCTGGCAACACCCGCATGGATCCATCCAGGAAGTCTGTGAAACCTCTGGAATAGCTCTGAGATACATGGGAGGGCTACTTTGAAGGTCCACTGCCTTTAGCAGATTCTAAAGATAAAAGCCAGGGAGCAAGTTGAGAGAAGAGAAAATGAACCGGTCATGATGACACGGCCGCGACTGAGACAGGTGCAGCAGTGTGGGACTCGGATGGCCCCGCCGGCTCAGGTCATCAGGGCTGGCGGGGCAGGGGCACAGGGACACTTCGGTTGCCCGTCCGGTTCCCAACTGCACAAGCAGCCAGGGACAGAGCTGTGTGCTTTGCCCCTTGACGACAGAACCTAATTTGAAAGCAATTACAGGGAAATGTGGAATGCTTCTTTCTTATGTCCTGGCCTGCCGTTGCCTTATTCGGAGTTTTTCTCGGCCAACATGAAAAAGCTGACTTCCCAGCCGGAGGAGAGGTATAAATACTGCAGAGTGGAGCAGCAAGCATTCCAAAGGCTCTGCGTGTCCATCCAGAAACCATCTCTTACCCCACCTCCTAGTCCCCTCCCGGTAGCCGGCGTCCCTGCCTCTGCCAACCCCCCGCGAGGCGCCAGAAAGCAAGTGAGTTGTTGCTGCCCTGGGCTGCCTCTGGAGTGCTGGCCCCTCCTCCTTGGAAACGCTGGGCTAAGGCTTTCTTCTAGGTCTTTACAGGCTGCTTAGTTCTCGTCACTCAGGGCTTCCCTCAGACGCCACTGTCCCAGGGAGCCTGCCCTGACCCTGCTATCACCTCTCTGCTTTGTTTCACCCACTCCACTAGTCACTATCGGAAACGAGGTTCTTATCTATAACCCGTCTCCCTCCCATGTGCAACAGAAGCTCCACGAGAGCGAGGTCCTGTTGGCTGCAGAACCCACTGCCTGGCCTGGTACCTGGCACACAGTAGGTGCTGTGTAAATCCTACCATGAATGAATAGGGCTGGGGCTTCTCATGGCTAGCCGTTTAGGACTTCACGATTTCTAATCCCATTTATACTGGTGAGGGTTCCTACGTAGGGTTAAGACTGCTCTCTTTCAGGAGCTCACAGAAATAATCCTGGAGCTGTACGCATCCCCAAAACAAGCCAGGAAAGACACTGCTGTTGGTGTGCCACCCCCATGGAATAGAGGTGCCTTCGGCAGCCCTCTTCACTCAGGCATCTGAGGCCACTGGGCACGCAAAGGCCCTGGTTCCAGAGGAGCTGAGCCTTAGGACTTCCCTGGCGGCCCAGGTGGTTAGGACTCCACGCTGCCAGTCCAGGAGGCCCGGGTTCAACCACTGGCCAGGGAACTAAGATCCCATGTGCCATGTGGCATGGCCAAAAGATTTTTTAAAACAAATAAGTTTTTAAAAAGAGGAGCTGGGCCTACACAGGGCAGAGCAGTAGGTGGGCTAGGAGGAGGAGGCTGAGGAGCTGGCAGACATCCATCTGCCAGGGTCTGCAAGGCGGAGGGGAGGACAACATGGCCCAGTGCTCCAGAGCAAGGGCTTCCAGTCTGAGCAAACGTTTGTCTGAATCCCTGCTCTGCTACCCACTGTGTATGGCCACAGAGGACCTTCACCTCTCTAAGCGTGAAGTTCTTCCCGTGTAAGAGGAGGATAACAGACATGTGGGCACTCGACAGGATAACAGAGAGAAACCACGGCACACATAGCCTGGCAGGGTGGTTGTTCAACAGAGCTTCTATTAATTACTGGTGGTTTAGTGTCTGAATCTTGCTACCCTAGGGACTGTAGCCCACCAGGCTCCTCTGTCTGTCGGATTCTCCAGGCAAGAATACTGGAGTGGGTTGCCATTTCTTTCTCCAAGGGACATTCCCAGTCCAGGGAATCCAGCCCTGGTCTCCTGTATTGCAGCAGATTCTTTACCAGTTGAGCTATGAGGGAAGCCCCTTTCATTACTACATTATTCCTGTTCTGGAAGGTGCCATCATTGGTATCAGCCCTGCAGTTGGTGGAGCCAGACCCCCCCACCCTGGGATTCACCAAGCTGGCTGGCTGCTTTCCAGTGGCTGACACACAGCGGTCTTCCCCCAAACTTTCCCTCCCCTTGCCTGGCCACTCGACTACCAAATGAATAAAAGAATATAATGATCAGCTCTCGTTCTTCTTGCTTCAGAGAGCCTTCAAATCCTGAGGTTCGCAACCCTGGCTTTACAACAGATTATCTAGGAACTTTCCTGGTTTATTTGCATTTTATATCTCTCTCTCTAACATCTATTGCCTTCAACCATTAAGCTTTGAAAAGGCAATTTGTTACGCAGCAGTAGGTAACTAATGCAAGTCAAGTAGCTGGATCACAGGCGCGATCTCTTTTTAAGCATGTACTCTTTTTAACCACATGCAGTTTGGAAAATCAGTTTTTTAATTGAATTATAATTCACATATCATAAAAGTCACCCCTTTCAAAGTATATAAAGGTCAGTGAGTTTTGGCATATTCATGAGACTGAAAAACTATCACCTCTATCTGAGTCCAGAACATTTTCATCACCCCAGAACTGTTAGCAGTAACTCTTTTCTTCTCCCTCCCTCCCCAGCCCGACAACCGCTAATCTGCTTTCTGTCTCTCTGAATCTGCCTCATCGAGACGTTTCACACAAATGGAATTATACAATATCTGGCTTTTTCTGGCTGGTTTCTTTCATTCAGCATGTTCTCAAGGTTCACTTACGTTGTAGTGCATTCCTTTCTGACAGAATATTCCATTGTATGGACATGTGACATTTTGTCCATTCACAAGCTGATGGACATTCGGGTTATTTCTACCTCTGCTACCGCATACATCTGCTATCGTGAGGAACGCTGCTGCTGACATTTATGCACAAATTTTTGTGTGAAGGTATGTTTCCAGTTCTCTTAAGAATATACCTAGAAGGGCAACTGGTGGGTCGCATGGTAAATGTATGTTTGATCATTTGAGGAACTGCCTAACTGGTTCCCAAACAGGCTGCACTGTTAACGTCCCCACCAGCAGAGTGTGACGACTCCAGCTGCTCCACATCCTCGCCAACACTTGTCATTAACCGACTTTCTGAGTACAGTCATCCTAGTGGTTGAGGCGGTAGCTTGTTGCGGCATTTGATTTGCATTTCCCTAACGACTAATGACGTTGGGCGTCTTTTCATGTGCCATTTTCTAACTGTGTTTCTTCTTCGGAGAAATGTCTGTCCTAGTCCTTTGTCCATTTTTAACTGGGTTATTTGGTCTTTTCACTGTTGCATTATGAGTTCTTATATATTCTGGACATTTGACCCTTACCAGATGTATGACTTGCAAATATGATCTCCCATTCTGAGGGATGTCTTTTCACTTTCTTTTGTCCTTTGAAGCAAAAAGTTTTTGTTTTGTTTTTTAAATTTTGGAGACTGTAACACCTATTTTTCTTTAATAGCGTATGTTTCTGGCTTATCTAATAGACCATATCTAATATCAATGGGCTTCCCTGGTGGCTCAACTGGTAAAGAACCTGCCTGCAATGAGGGAGACCTGGGTTTGATCCCTGGGTTGGGAAGATCCTCTGGAGAAGGGAATGGCTACTCACTCCAGTATTCTGGCCTGGAGAATTCCATGGACTGTATAGTCCACGGGGTCACAAAGAGTCGGACAGGACTGAGCGACTTTCACTTTCACACAGACCACTGCCTAACCCAAGGTCATGAAGATTTATGTCTATGTTCTCTTCTAGAAGTTACATTTAGGTCCTTGATCCAGTTGGAGGTCCTTTTTCTCATATGCTATGAGGAAAGGGTCTAATTCTATCCTTCACATTCAGTTGTTTTGGCACTATTTACTGAGAAAGCTGTTCTTTCCCCAATGCATATGTCTTGGACCCTTACTGAAATCCAAGCTACAATAAATGTACAGGACTGGAGAGCTTCTTAAAAAACAACAACAACAACAAAAAAAAACAAAAAAAAAAAACGCCTGAACTTCACCCCAGGACAAATGAGCCAGATTTCTTGGAAATGGGTCCCAAATAACAATATTTTACAAATCTAACCAGAAGCCAGGGTTGAATCTAACACAAAGGTGAATCCAACAGAAAGCCAGGGTGGAGAATCACCACTCAGATCTAACCTTTTGTTCTAAAAATGAGGAATCCGAAGCCCAGGCAGAACCAGGGAGCCCTCGCCACTCCATCTGTTAGACCAGCCTGGACTCTCGGAGAAGCAGGGGACAGGCAGCCCAGGGTAGAGAGGTGCCCCAGGCGGAGCCTGTCTCTGCTCTCAAACGGACCTTTCTGGAGCCCTCTCACACATGGAAAACTAAGCCAGCAACCCAAAGCTACTCAGATTACACTCCACAAACTGGGTCCTCCCAGGGTGGGGGGGGCTCCCCCCCAACACAGAAACATCCACACAGAATCCACAGGGAAGCAAGGGTCTGAGCTACAGGCAGGCGGAGCCCACGGCACGGAGGTAGGAGGCACTGCTCCGCTTTCAAAGGAGGCCTTCTCAGCAGGAAGAGGAGATGGGGGAGGCCTACCTTGAAATAGCTACCTTTAAAAGAGAAAACTTCCACTCCCAAAGGGCAGTTTTAAAATTAGGGCAGCAGCAGCAGAGGCTGGGGCCCTGCCCTCTGCCTCCTCTGGCCCCATCTGGCATTCTGCTGTGAGACAATCGGGCACAGGAGGCCCTTCACCTGGAGAACAGGGAGTCTGAGCCACAAAAACCCCATTTATTTTCAATGGTTTACAGCTGGGCTCGGGTTTCAGCCTTGGGAGGGGAGATTAAAGATCGTCTGGTTTAAACTTTGATCCTTCAGAAAGATAGCCAAGTGAGCCAGTTCTGGCCTCGAGACTGTGCGGCTTAGAATCTGAACAGGTGGCTAAGAGGACCGGGGCAAATCCGCCTGTTGGATGGGCTCGTCCAGGTAACAGGTGTTTGGTATTTGGGGAGAAAAAGTTGGCGAGGGGGGCACTGACAGGACTTGAGTGTCTTCCGCCCTGGGCCATGGCAGCCCACCGCAGGAACTCCCCAACAGAATCCAGGGGTGCAGAGCATGCTGAGGACCAGGGCCACCTGATGGCAGACACACGCATTCCCCTATCCTACCCCCATTCAACTTATAGCAGACAGCTTGTTTTCTGCTGCAGTTTACATGATCCCCGAACTAGGCCTTGTTGGTAGAAGGGCAAGCACCTGGGGCCGGCCCCGGAGCGATCCCTAATGGTGCTGCTGGTTTCGCCTTTGACATCTGAAACTCCTCCTCGATGATCCCTTTCCGTTTTCCTGTTTTTGGGACATTCTGATTCATCAGCCAGCCAGTCAGGTCAGAAGCCTTCTCCCGCTCCAGCACAAAGCAGGGATGTGGGCGACACGGCCAGGGCGGAACGGGTTGTGCTGGAAACCTTTGCTCTGGACACACCAGGGGACCCAGAGCCGGGCCAGCGCTCACAGACGCGCACTATTTCCTATATGCTCTGTCCTGCCGGCTTCTCACTCTCACAGCCTGGGAGTAAGAAGGTCCCTCGGGAAGCAGGGCGAGCCTGGAGGCTGAGTGAACGCAGGCATTTATCTGCAGGACCCATTCTCCTCATCTCGGAGTGGACCAGCACCGGCAGGGGGACCGTGGAGGTGCTTGGTCAGCTTGCCTGCCTTTTGCTGAGGCTCGTACTGGATAAGAGAGTGAATGAACCCATTGGTCAATCTGGGAGGTGCCTCAGACCAGAAATTCCAGGCCTGGAGTTTGAAGTTTGCCAAGAGGTAGTTGGAGGTGTTCAGAATTATCTACTCTTGCCCTGCGTCCTACCTCACTGGCTCTGCGTCCTGGCAGGGTGCTAGAATGGTGCTGGGGGTGGGAGGTGGAGGCATCATTTCTGTAGGGTAAGAAATCACTCTGGATTTGGATTCTTTTTTTTTTCCTTTACCACAGGCACTCCTTCTCAGACCCCTTGGACACACGAGATGGACAGTGAGTGTCTTAGGAAGATTTTTAAAAAAGAAAAACCAAAAGAAGGTTCTATAGCCAAAGGATAATTACAGGACTGGGAGGAACCAGCAGAGAGAGACTGAAACCTCTGACTCATAATTGCTCTATTAAAAATGGTGAAAGCGTTTGCCCTGGCAGAGGGACAGGGCTAGACTGCCACCTTGGCTTGTCCAACCCACAGGCCTTCCCGGGGCTGGTACAAAGGCCTGGCTGAACCGCACGGAACCACAAGGCAGTCACGGGGGGCGGCGTCTCCAGGAGCAGCATGACGTCACAGGACAGAGGGGCCCCTGCCGCTCTCGGCTGACTCCCGGCCCTGAAACGGCAGAGTGGCTTGCTCTGCGTGTGTGTGGGAGCACACACGGGGGAGTCAGGGGATGAGGGGCCATCGTGAAGTTGTGGGTTCAGTTTTCCAGGGAGGGACTCCGGGGACCAGTTCAATCTGCCCCATTAAAGCTACTAAAGGGGCGGAGCCTCAAAGGAAAACAGCAGAGGTGTTTTTACAGTTGGGTGGGGTATACCCTGACACAACTGCGGGGATGACTCACATTTACTGAGCGCTTACTATGTACCAGGATTTGCTCTGAGTCCTCTACATTTTACAGATCAGCCACCAGCCTGTGGTCACACAGCTGGTAGGTGTCAGAACCGAGGCCCACATGTCTCCTAACCAACCTAGAGTCTGGCCAAGGCTGTGCTCCGTTTCCGCTGTTTCCGCTTTTCACTCTGGCGGGCCCTCCGTGGGGCACCTCACTTAAGTTTCTCTCCTCTGAAAGCAGACACACAACCGAGCGCAGTCCTGGAGACCCTCCACCAATTCCACCCGCCCCTGGGGCCACCAGCGCTGCCGCCCCGCCCAGCCGCGCCCCCGTGCGTCTCAGGGCTAGCTCGCAGGCTACAGTGTGAGTCACAGAAGAGGGAGGGCTGGTCAGGTGACCCAGCGAGAATCAGAGCTATGCTGAGGTGGCCTGGTTACCTTGACATTCCTGAGATTCTGCCAAGGTAAAAAGTAACCCGAGGAGTTTGCCTTATATGGGCACAATGACAGATTTCGACTTGACAACGTGCTAACTGACCCTGTATCAAATATCAAATCTGTCCCCGGACTGCATAGGAGGCGCCCGATAAAAGTCTCTCTGATAATATAGGAAAAAACAATTTATGACGGGCTATGGCCAGTGACTCGTACAAAGGTGCAGCCATGGTGTGCCCTGACGAGAAGGGAAGAGAAGGCTGGTGGTCCTCCGGCCATGAAGCTCCATCACTCTCTCCTCAACACGTGGTTGGGGAGGCCTGGCTCCCAAGCCTCCCTCTGTTCACAGAGCTTGGCTCAAGGCAGGGCCTGGAGGGAATCAATTTCAGGCTGGGGTAGAAGAGCAAGTCCTGCCTAGACTCTGAGTGCCCGGACCACCTGCTTCCTCCCAGAGGAGCCCCAAACAGGAGAGGCAGGGGCCGAGCTGGAGGCTCCGGGGATGACAGGGCTAGATCTGAGTGCCCTGACACTGCCCAAGAACAGAGAAGCTGGCCGGACCCAGGATCCCAGAGAGTCGCCTGGGCTGGCATCGGACCCCTCCTCCCTGGGGGCCCAGCCTCCAGGAGGGGAAGACTCACGGCTCAAGAGCTTCTCCTTAACTTCACTCACTCATTTCCAATAAAAATGCTGCCAGCTCCTCAGCACTGGGATTAAACACACATCCCTGCCCTCACGGAGTCTACATGCTAGTGGAGGGGATGACATGGAAGAGAGGAAGATGGCGGTGGTGCGGTACGACAGGGCCACCAACAGACAGAACTGAGCAACCGGGGAGGGATTCAGCCAAGTCAAGGAGGCCTCTCTCTGAACCAACAGAAGGGGCCAACCAGTGGACAGCAGGAGGGAGATCATTCCAGGAGAGACCCCAGGTGGGAACAGGCCTGGTGGGTGTGGCCTAGAGGAAGAGCAGAAGCCTGACGGGCCCCTGGAGGAGGGGTGGGGACTACGAGTCTAAGAGTTGTTGCTGTTTAGTCCTTAAGTCGTGTCCGACTCTTTTGTGACCCCTGTGGACCGCAGCCAGGCTCCTCTGTCCATGGAATTCTCCAGGCAAGGATACTGGGGTGGGTAGCCATTTCCTCTTCCAGGGTATCTTCCTGACCCAGGCATTGAACCCACATCTCCTGCGTTGGTGGTGTATTCTTTACTGCTGAGCCACCAGGGAAGCCCGTTCTAGGAGTGGCAGGAAGCTTTTGCGGGGGAGGGGGCCGTAGCATGACTGGATTTAGGTTGTGGGAAGACCCCCTCGGTGGCCGTGGGGACAGCAGGGTCACAGCAGTGAAGATGGAGAGAACTCTCAAGGCAGAGCTGGCGGGACGCGCCCATCCTGTGTCAATGCCTCCTCCTTCCCAGATCTAGGTGACGGTTACTCCACAGCTTCATGCAGACCCAGGACTCCCCACCCCGCCCCGTCCCCACCAAGTCATCTTCTTTAGAAACACACAGGCCTGAGAGTGAACCCCAACAGGCTTCACAAAGGGACAGTGAACCTCCTCTCTCAGCTGAGAAGCAGACATGATGCCCAGGGGCGATTTTCAAACAGCATTCGGAAAGAGCTCAGCTGCGAGGGGTGCCGGGCAGAGGACGGGTGGGTAGGGAGGGAAGCTGCCTCCCTACTCACACTTTACCTCAGCAGCTATTTATTCAATTTTATAACATGGCAGATCCACATGGGATTCGACTTGAAAGACAGCTGTGCCACTGAAAAAATGTCACTGCTTTAAATCTTAAACCCCCCGTGCAAAATCTATTCCGAATGGCTGCAGCCCCTTTCACGGGAGCCCCTGCGTCCCACAGGAGGGAAGGAGGGGAGGACGGGGCAGGAGGCGGCTCCGGCTCCACTGACGCGGACCCCGTCAGTCCCATCCCCTCCACTGCCTGGGCCTTTGATCCTCTCTGCGC
The DNA here is from genome assembly GCF_001704415.2 of Capra hircus. NCBI lineage: Eukaryota > Metazoa > Chordata > Mammalia > Artiodactyla > Bovidae > Capra > Capra hircus. The sequence continues at coordinate 49,327,501 of NC_030825.1, read as the reverse complement.
TGTGGGTGGCAGGCGGCTGCAGGAAGGCAGACACGCCATGTGCTGCCGTCCTGTCTGAGATGACTGGGGCCCGCTCCCTTCGGTAAGGTGGGGCTACAAACAAAAGGAGGATAAGAAGGCCTGTATCCCAAAGTGCACCCCCCCGCCCCCAGCAGCTGGCCTGCGGCCCACAGATGAACCTGTTGGATAGAACCAGGGAAAAGGCAGCCTGAATTCACAGCAGAGCGACCAAAGTGGGCAGCTGTTCCCCCTCACCAGTGTGAGCAAAGCCTTGCCGTGAGTCCCTAACTGCTACAGCATCCTCTCCTCTTGGAAAAGAAAACAAAGAAAAAAGGAAGTCATGGAAGGTGGAGAGAATGAGAAATCCCGTTTACGTAATTAAACATTGACAAGGCTGACACTGGCCTTCAGGTAGCTTCCCATCTCCTGGAGAAACAGATTCAGGACAAGTAAAGGGAGTCACAGCTGAGGGCCTGGGAGATGTACAGAACCTGCCGCTCTGCCCTGGAGGAGAGGGACACCGGTGAGCGAGTCACTGCGGGGCAGTGTGATCCGAGGACAGCAGAGGTCAGGCGACACCGGATCCGGGCCCTGAAAGAGGAGCGCTATTCTGATAGGTGGTGACCTGGGAAGAGGGTCGTCCCACACAGTGGGAACATTAAGAACAAGACAACGTAAATGCGCAAGAGATCTCTGGGGAACTCCTCAGGGAAAGAGGGGCTTCCCTGTGGCTCAGCTGGTCAAGAATCCGCCTCCAGTGCAGGAGACCTGGCTTCAATCCCTGGGTTGGGAAGATGCCCTGGAGGAAGGAAAGGCTACCCACTCCAGGATTCTGGCCCGGAGAATTCCAAGGACTGCACAGCCCATCAGGTCACCAAGAGGAGGACACGACTGAGCTACTTTCACTTCCGGGGAAAGAGGCAGGAGGCGGTGGCAGCTGGGGTCAGGAGGCAGAGGGGCCGAGAACTCAGAATTTGTCCTCTGGGAAGATTTCTCAGAGCGGCCCTGTTAGGTACGAGTCATGTTCGTGGAGCCACCGAGATGAACCGGGAGACTGGAGCGAAGCCATTAGGAGGCCGCTGTGGGAGACCTGGCCTGCTGCAGCCAGATCAGAGCACTTCCTGTGTGCCCGGCAGGGTGCACAGCACCGGCTCGCTGGAGACTCCCCACAGGCCTTGGAGGCAGTCACTACCCTCAGAGTCTCCCTGCTGTCGCCCAGGGCAAGGCAGTGAGTGCAGCAGCACTTGCAGTTTACCCCTGTTGGTCTGACTTCAGAATCTGCACTTTCCCAGAACTCACTAAGTGCCCCTGCGTTAGCAGTGGAAAGGACAGGAGGAGGGTCAGGATTCTGATACTTGAGAGAAATATGTAAAACCTGGTGCCCGTGACAGGCTGAGGAGTCAAAACACGATTCCAATGTTTTTGACTTGGGACGTCAGACCCAGATATGAAGAACCCAGGCAGAGGGCTCGGGAACGAGTCTGGCTTGGAACACGCTGAGTGTGAAGTGCGTGCCGCATAGCTACCTGGCGTGTAAGTTTCAACTTGCATCTAAAACTCAGAAGTGGTTGAGAATTCAAATGCCTTTCAACGCAGGGGACACGGGTTCGATCCCTGGTCAAGGAATTAAGATCCCACCTGCCGTGTGGCAACTGAGCTTGTGCGCTGCACAAGAGAAAGCCTGTACACAGCCATGAAGAACCCGTGCAGCCAAAATGAAAAAAAAAAAAAACAAAACTCAGCAGAAAGGCCATTTGTTTGCACATGCATTCACTCAGTCATTCATTTGAACGCGTTCTGAGCTTCTCTTAGGGTAGAAGAGGGGAGAAGGTGAAGTCGAGGAAAGCAAAGGGGAGAACTTTGTTTTTCTTTTTCCTTGAGACATGCTCAGAAGCATCCAGTACAATGGTGTGTGGCTCCGTCAAAAACACAGACACCATATCCATTAGAGAAACATACGGAAGCAGTTAGGGGTGACGTCTGGGGTTGCCTTTAAAACAGTCTGGGGGGGGGGAGTGTGCTGGGAGAAGCTGATGAAATAAATTTGGCAGAAGGTTAGTAACTGTTGATGCTGGTGATGGGTACATAAGGATTCCCTCCGCTTTTGTATACGTTCATGAAGGTGGTGGGTGTGGGGGGAGTTGAAAGGACCACGCACTGCAGAGAGGCTGACAAAGCGGGCAGGGGCCCTGTCACAGCCCAGCACCTAATACAGCCCCTGGCACTAAGGAGGTGCCTAACACATCCCCAGTGGGTGCTGCTGTGCCCACACCCTCAGGGGTGGTAATTAGCCAGTCTCTGGAGACCTTGGAGAGGACAGACTCGGGGGGAGCGGCCAGGCTTGGGAAGTATTTGGGAAGTGAGGAAATGGAATCGGCCAGTAGAGGCTGACACATTTTTTAAATGCATCGAGGCCAATAGCCAAGCATATATCTTTCGCCCAGGATAGAACCCAGCTGTTGGACCATCCAGTACTACTCTACTTTGCTGCAAGAGACAGACGGACCAGGCTGCTGTGAGGTGAAGTCCCCCCACCCTCACCGCCCCGTCTCCACTCCCAGCCTCAGATTCCCCCCAAGTCCCCCGTGTTCCTCTCCTCTCATTATCCGGCAAAGGCTGCGGGGCAAACGGGCCCTTTCCAAAGGTGTATCAAGGACACCTCACTATCGTCAAACAAACAGGCACTCCTTTCTCACTTTTCTCCTCTCCTGCGGAACAAAGTTGCATTTAAAAGGAGAAACAACCTCAGGTTTTGTTCTCCAGAACAGAGAGAAGGTCCCAGGGGCCTGAACTCGGAACACGGAGCAGCTCATTCCCCAGGCGTCGCTCACACGGACAGCGAAGGAGGTGTGGAGGGACGAGGGCGGACAAAGCCCAGGGCCGAGGCCGACAGCAGAGACCGCGCAGCTGGGTCGCCCTGGGTCCCGTGGCCCCGAGAGCCCCAAGGAGCTATCGAATTCTGCTCGACCGCACCACGGAGCCTCTCTCTTTCTCTAGATTTTCCACGGTCCTGACTTCTCTGCCAATGCCCCACAAATAACAATGGCCACCAAAGATAGTCCAGACTGCGCTTCCTCTCCTGGTACCCCGCATCTCCGGGCTCCGCTCAGGACACGAAGGCGAGTGGGCTGCCCCAGGACCCGGTACCACAGTCTGCCAGGCTTCAGGATGGCGGCCAGCAGTGAAACCACAGGGCTGGGTTTCTAACGTCTGTAGCTATCTCGAGAAACAAAACATTTTATTGTCTCTTGCTATACTAAGTTAATTTGACCTATAGGTAGCAATCTCTGTATAAAAGGGAAAAGTTAAAAAAAGAAAAATTAAAAAAAGGCCTCCCTGTGTTTAGCCTCATTTTCTCAGGGCAGGGGCCTTCTCCTGTGCTGTATCCGGAGGCCTGGACCGCTGCCTGGCACACGACGTGTGGACACCTAGCTTGGGAAGCGTTTGCACAAAATGGGATGAATTCTGTCCCAACAACGTGTCTCCCACTCCCCAGTGACAGTGATGTCTCCCCTCCTGAAAAGCATCCTCTTTGTGTTTCGTATCTGGTAGGCACTGATGCAGAAGTCAGCCAGGACAGTTGGCTGACCCACTGGGTCTGGGGAAGGACGGCTTATGACCTTCCAGAGCACATGGCTTACACGGGGCCTGCAAAGGGACTTCCTTCCCAGAGGAGCCGAGGGTGAGCAATCTTTTTACCCTTAACACCAAGCTGCTCTACAGGAGGCACTCAAATAAGTGGATGAACAGACAGGTGGCAGGTCCATTTGACCTGCCTGATGGACTGGCTAGTAATCCATGTGGAACAGATACAGGTGCTCCAATAAACATACATTTATACTCTGTAATACGCCTTTATCGGAGCACCTGTATCTGTTCCACATGCTGGGAATACACACAGCAAGAGACAAAGGTGAGCCTACTCTCACGGCCCTCACAGTGTCATGGGAGGGTGGAAGGATCAAAATATGGGTGGAGCTAACAGAGAAACAGAGGTGACAGGTGAGCCCCTAAGACAGAGACCCAGCCTGGGTGGGAGGGGTCGAGTGTGACTTGCTGACCAACGGTGGAGGAGAGCTGCGGATCTCAGGAACGAGGAGGGGCTGCGTGGGGGCCTGGTGAGGGAAACAGCCCTGCCGGTAGGAAAGAGCGTGGCGCAGAGGCAGCTGGCGTGCCCGCACAGCGACGCGAGCAGGGGGTGGGGAGAGACAGGCTGGGCAGTAAACAACAGACCCCACAGGGCCCGGGGGCTTCCAGGCTTGGGATACGGATCAAAATTTCAAGTGGGTCATTTTGTCTCCCACGAGGAGATGGGATGGCGGGGGGCGGGGGTGGTTATTGCTGCTCAGGCTTCAGGACAGGCGCTGGGGCCACACTGGTTCCGCTGCTGCACGGGGACAGAGAGGCTGCTTCAGGGGAGCCGGTGGGACCTCAGGGCTTCCTGAGATGAAAAGCCACAACCCGGGCCTTTCCGGGCTCCACTGCGGTAAAGAGAAGAAGGGCTGCCTGTTCACCTTTCACATCCGGCCCCGGAGGCCCTGCCCGGGTGGAAGGCTTCCCAGAGGGAAGGACACATGGGGCGCTCTGCAGGACACACAATACCCCACGAGCCTCTCTGAGGCCCGGCGGGGCCCCTCTGGCCCACTTGCAGGACACTGAGGTAGTAAGCACGTGGCCCTCCTGGCTTTGCTTTCTCGTCCAGAGTCTGCTCATAAACCACAGGGCTCCACCCTCCACCCTGGGCCTGAGACTATTAAGGATGAGCAAGACACCTCTGCCCCTTTCTAGCATCCTTATTTCCCAGGCCCTCTTCAATGCTTAACACGTCCATATCCAGCAACTGAACTTGTTAGATCTGAGTCCATCTTCAAAAAGCAGGGGTGTCGGGGCGGGGGTGTGGCTCAAGAGGAAGAGGATATATGATTATGACTGATTCGCAATCTTGTATGGCAGAAACCAACACAACATTGTAAAGCAATCATCCTCCAATTAAATTAAAGGCCTCATCTCGATTAAAAAAAATTTTTTTTTAAGTCAGACAACGAATATTAGTGGGGAAAAAAGACACTAAAACAAAGAGCAGCTGGCTTCATATTAGAGACCATAAGAAGCTGTCATATTAATTCTCTGGCTGCTGTTTCTGAGTTGAAGAAAGGTTCCCAGCACCCACCCCTCAACCCCCAAACCATCACTCCTGGTGGGACTCCAGATCCCACAGGAAGAGACCTCGCGAAGACTCCGTCCTAACCGCCCACCCCAGGAGACAGAGTCTAAGCAAAAAAGCCACCATCTCTGCACCTCGGTAAACATGCCCCACCCCATCGCTTTATTGAATCCTGACCCTGAGGTCAACACATTATTGGTTCCATCCTGTAGATGAGGAAACTGGGGCCACCTTGCCCAAGGTCCAGCCGGCAGTAAGTGCAGCACCAGGGGCAGCATCTGAGCCTTGCTCTGGCTCCAGGGCCTGTGTCTAGGAGACGCCATGTCTACAGGGCAGGGGTGCCGGGGAGCACACATGGGCCCAGCTTTGGCCTCTCCGTGCACCGCAGGAGTCCCTGCGTCCTGGCCTTGCTCTCTCCCTGCTGTGAGGCCTCTTGATTGAGTGATGAAGAGCTGGGTCCATCCAGCTGACCTTTTATCACCAAACCCTCTGGTGGCAGCTGCAACCTCTGCCCAGCACCTCATCAGCCAAAGTGCGCCCGATAGCAGGGTGGACTTGACCCTCGAGGGCTGGAGGCCTCGCTGTCGGCCAGAAGGAACGCGGCTGGAGGCGTTCACAGAAGATCCTCCTCTCTTAAGAGGTATTTCTGGGCTTATTAAAAAGCAACAAAGTGGAGAAGGTGACGCACAAGCCAGGCTGGCTGTACCCTCAGCCTGTGCTTTTCAGGCCGCGATTAATTCTTTGGCTGCTTTCAGACCTTTGGTTTCAAAGGTATCTAGTTTGTGCTTGTCTGAAAAGGAATGTAGTTGGGCACCTCCCACCAGCAACACAGAAAACAGCTCCTCCTGCCATCACCTGTCCTCTGAGGCCAGGCCATATATAGGCAGACGGCACCCGGAAGGTTTGGCTGGGGTGCTACAGCAACTCCCCGGCTCCAAGCCACCATTCACTCAAGTTCCGCCAGACATGCGGGTCAGACGAATGCCTGGCTCCCACCCAAGAAGCCACGGCAAAGGTGAAACACACAGCTCTGGGCTACTGAAGCTGGGACATCACCAACCTTATCCTGGATCCTGCAGGACCCAAGTCGTAGGTGACTTGATGCCATCGCCTGCCTCAAGTCCAGGGATCACCAGGAGCCCCTGATTCATATCACCAGGGGCATAAAGTCACAGAGAGAAGAGAACCAATCCCTCAGCCCTGACAGGGGAGAAATCACCTAGAAGGAGAAGGGTATGGTTTGATTCCTGGTTCTGTCGTGTGTCGGCTAAATGACCCTGGGCAAATCACATAACCTCTCTGAACCCCAGTCTCCTCATCCATAAGGTAGAATAAAAACAGGCTGCTGCAAAGTTTTGTTTTGTTTTGGCTGTGAGGCACAGCTGGCAGGATCTTAGCTCCCCGACCAAGGATCGAACCTATGCCCTTGGCAGTGAAAGCACAGAGTCCTAGCCACTGGACTGCCAGGGAGTCCCAAGGACTGTATTTTAAAGTGCTATATGCTTTATGAGCTATCGCAGGATTTGTCCCAGCATCAAAAAAAGAACACGCTTCCATGGTGTTCCACTTGACTGGGAGCCCCAGGAGGGCAGGGATGGTTCGGTTTTATTTTTACACAGCTATATAACGCAGTGCCCAAAACAGTGACTTGTTTAGTGCCCTATGGACTGTAGCCTGCCAGGTCCCTTGGTCCATGAGATTTCCCAGGCAAGAATACTGGAGTGGGATGCCATTTCCTTCTCCAGGGGATCTTCCCGACCCAGGGATCGAACAAGTGGATTCTTTACCACGAAGCGTCACCTGGGAAGCCTTGTGACTCCATGGACTGTAGCCAAAACACTGACTGCCATGAAGTAAATTTTTGTGCAACCAATGCTTTTTTGCTCATTTAGAAGAAAACCTAAGATCCTCACTGGAGGCATGTTCTGGTGGCTGTCACCTCACACCACCCTCCCCGCTGGGCCCCACTGCCCTGGCCCCACTCTCTCTCCTCCCACGCTTCTCAGGTCCTCCTGCCCAGGACACTCTTCTCCCAGGGTGGCTGCTGCCCAATCCACGGCATGCTCCTACAGGGCCCTGCTCTTTTCCTTCAAAACAAGGATCACCATTTGGAACACTGTACGTTTGGCACTTTTATTGTTTCGCTGCTGTCAATGCCTATCTTCCCCACTGGACGGAAGCTCCACGAGGACAGAAAGGACTATCTCGCTCACCTCTCTTCACCCAGTTCCTTGTTTATGGCACATACTGGAGAGATGCTCAGTAAAGGCTGCAAGGGTGGACGACGCCACCTCCTTCATCAATCATGCTGGGATCAATCACTTAAAACTGGCGTTGAGAGCTTCTCTTCCTTATCTGCTGGACCTCCCTTCCCCTCCATAATTCATCTCCTTCTTCCTTCATTCATTCCAAATGCACCAAAAAAGATACACATCAAAGAAACCAAACAGAGCCTGGTATAACAAACACCCCTGGGTGGCCTGTGGCTGGCAGTGAAGCCCACTGATGAGAACCCCTACCAACTTGCTCTATCCTAAAGCACCTTAGGCTGCCGACTGGTGGAAAGCTGGAAACTTTTTCAGCCCAGGCCCTGAAGTATGGCGAGAGCCCACTGGAATAACATGGCAGACCAGCCGAGGTGATAAGGTCTTCTCCACCCAGCCGTGTTCCTGGGTGGGAAGCCCGTATCCTTGAAGACAGAGAGTTTCCATCCACCGGACAGGCAGGGAGCAATGCAAAGCATTACAACCATTTTTCCTCCAACTATTTCGAGGCACACAAATAACATCTAAGGACTCAAGGCCAGCTTGAGAAAACAATCAAGCCAGGAAGTACTCAGACCAGAGAGGAGGTAACGGAGCCCAAAAAAGTTAAAGTTGAGGGCAATGCCTTTATGGGGAGTTTCCTGGCCTTTCCCAGCCAGACAGATGCAAAGCTTTCCCAAATGCAAAGCTTGATAAGGATCTTTTTTTCTGTGGGGCCATTAATCCAATAAACAGGGGACTTAATTAGAGCTTAGGGAAAAAACTGCATGAATTTTCCAGGGATAAGTGTCAATTTTTTTTTTAAAGTTAGCTTTATTATCGCACACCTAGTATGCCCCATTTTCTGAAATCCGTCAACTCTTTCATCAGTGACTAGTACTGTGTTCTGGCTTTTCTGTCTACACAGATCTTAGAATTGATATCTTTCACAAAACCCAGGCTGCCAAGACCTTCCAGAAGTCAAATTTAGCTGAACAATCCTAAATGAGTATTTCTGTACAACTGCCACTGGGGTGCAAAATTTGAACTGGCAGTTAATTCTGAAGGTTGGCATTGTTCACCAGGTTCATTGTGTATGAGAAGAGCTGCCTTTGTATGAACGTTGTTTGGAGCCTTCTAAAACAAAAACAAATGAAAAACAAAACACAACTTTCTACTATTTTTGTTCACAGAAACGCGGAGCCAGATCCTAAAAATCCGTATATGGTGAGAGAAATTTTGAGGAGCCGATCCTTTTATCTACAGTAATGGGGAAAAGAGTCCAGAGAGGGGAACCAGACAGGGCAAGCCCTCTTTTTTAACCACCATTCATTTCAACCACCTTTTATCAGAGCTGTCACCACCAAGGAGCAAAAGAAAATGGATTTTCTCCTTCCCAGTAAGAGGATTAGCAGCGGCAATCCAGTTGAGAGGAAAGAAGGAACTAAAGGAGAGAGAGAAAAACGAGACCGCGCAGACGTTCGAGGTCAGAGGTCACAAATCCCTAGCTCTGGGGGCCCATTTCATATGGCCTCCAGGTTTGGGGGCCCATTTTTTAAACTGAGTGAATTGCCCTGCAGAACTCTGGATTTCCAAACTTCTGGGAAATGAAGTTCCAGGCCCACAATCAGCGGAAGCTGAGTAGTGGCAGCCCTGGTCCCCACCCAAGCTCCTTCACTGGTTTTTGTCACCTGCCCTTCGATAACCCAGACGGCAATCTCTCCACTCCAGAAGAAAACCAGGAGCACTCACACCCCCCCTCCACTCCGAATGGCCCAAAAGACAGGACCACCCACCCGGAGGGACACCCTATATGACACAATGGAGCCAGCCCAGTCCTGCCCCTCAAACAGCACCAGAGCAAAGCTGCCCTGACTCCGCTCCCAGCCTCCTCTGACCACCCTCTCCTCAAATCCCAGCATCTCCTATGCACCACAAATAGCCTGAAACTCTGGGTCAGGTTAGAGGGTGTGGAAACCCCACATTTCCTGGGAGATCCAGAACACACGCTTCCCAGGCCCCAAATGATGGGGCTGGGAGGCTGAGATGGGTGGCACCCAAGAGAAAGGTAAGGTCAGGAAGACGGTAGGAACCCCAGACACACTGGCTCCGAGGGGCCCTGGAGGAATGATCCCCTCCAGCTGCTAACACTTTCCAGTTGGTGCTAAGAGTGAACAGCTATTTCCACAAAAGATCAGGAAAGCACTGAAGTTTTCCATATACGTTGGAGATTTTTTGGCTGGGCTGCACTTAATACCTCTCCCTCCTCCTCTCAACTCCCGCTTCGAGACACCTAACGAGCAAGGGAGCCAGCAACCCAAAAGAGGATTTTCACCACAGTGCCCCCAAAGGACAAAATCCCGGGGCTCCGTCCATGCAGTGTCAACCTGCCCTTCGAAAAGCAACCGGTGCTAACCTCACCAACTTCCTGAGGCCACAGTGGGCTCAGCTTCCTGGCAGTTACAAGAACATGGCTCTAAGCACACAAGTCAGCTCCAGAATGGAGCTTAGCTCGAGCCATCCAAAGGCAACCATCTCCTCAGGCACTGGTGTGGTGTCGGCCACCAGCCCCATCACCAGCTTCTCCCCAGCTGCCTCATACATATCCTCCATCTGAGCAAAAGCAGCAGGTCTGCAGCTTCCAGACCTGGCCCCATCCACCCACTTCGGACCGGACTAGGCCACTGAAGCTTTTCCCACATAGATGTTCTAGAAATGCCACTACTGGGGGAATGCCTGCCAACTCTGGTTTCCTTGGCCTGGAGGGGCCTCCTTCTTGCCTAGATCTGTTGGCCCTTTCTAGCAATGTGTCCCACGTCAGGACAGTTCCAGGAAAAGCAGGATCCCAAGGTGACTCCTCAGCCCTGGGAAACTTACAAAACCACACACCAAGAACCAGACATTCAGGACTCAGCTGGTGGTGGATTTCTAAGGGAGGCAGCCGGAACACCTGAGCTCCAAGACACGTAGGGTTTGTTGGGAAGATCCTTTCTGAACCCAAGGAGGCAATGTCAACGGGCTTATAGATTGCAAACGCATTCTACCTATGGTCCACCTTCCCCTCCACAATGGGACTGCTATGAGGATGGGAATTAGGCTGGTTTTCTTCCCTGCTGTATCTCTAAGCCTAACCCTGTGAGTGTGTGGGTAAATGCTGGTTGAGTGAGGAGGGGAAAAAAAAAAAAAGAACACTAAGCGATTACAGGATGTGAACCACAGGAAACTTACGGCTATCTTATTCAATCCTCACACTTCCTTCTAAAGCTGTTAGGATGTTTTTTAAGGAGGGGAGGGTGCAGGGTGGGGGAGGAGGCCACTCTGAACTGTATCCTGATCCTGCATTTGCATTTCAGAGGTTTTAGCCAGAGACTGAACTGGGCAAAGCATGAAACGACAGCGTTACAACCCTGTCTGAATACATCACCCCTGGGTTATTTGAAATTCTAAGGAACAGGCACCTCAAAAGACATAACCCTCCTTAGCCCAGGCCTAGATCTGATGACTGCCTTGTGCCATATAAATAGTAAGCCGGCTGGCATATTTTGCATTAATGTCTTCACGCAGGGCTGGTTCGAGTTTATTTTTGTTGCTTTCATTTGAAGACTGTGTTTATGCCTCTCTGTTAGACTTCCGGCCAGCAGAAAAAAAAGACAAGATGCTAAGCTTTGTCCTTTTTTCACAGATGCTCCAGACACTTCCTGGAGGTACATGGGAAGGTTAGCGACTCATAGATGCCCACTTGCTGGCATTGCGTGGTTTTCCAAAATGGTTTTTGTGGAAGAAGCAGATATGGTAATCTAGTCCTGTGTCTCCATTTCCACTCAGTGATGCAGACTCTCCTCCCGAGCAAAGCAGTAGCAAGAATTTACCTGGTGTCTAACTTCCTGCCTTGTGGGCCACAAATCCCAGAGTGTAACAGCCAGTTACCCAAGAAAGCACAAAACGAGGAATGGCTCAGAAAAGGCTGTCTCTGAAAAAGCAACAGCATTTTGAGGCGCAAACATAGTAACAGAGAATTTTCTTAAACTTGGAAAAATAAGAAAGTTGAACCTAGCTAAGAATATTCCAAAGACCTCCCCCCACCTGTGATTGCTCTCCCACCCAGATTTTCAGTTGACTTGCCTTTTCTAGATAACACACACACACATTTTCTAATCTCACCAGCCCTCCTCCCCCAAGGCCAGGCTTGGCGGTGACAGCTTCGAACAATGACATCACCCAGGTCTGCCTCCTTGGCAGGGTCACCAATATTGTTTGCAGTGAGTTTCCTGTAAAGGCTCTTTCGGCAGGAAACTAGTCCTGTGCCTTGAGTCCTCCGCCTGTTCTAAGCCATCCTGTCAATTCGAAACAAAGGCTTTTTTGTGTTTTTTCCTTTAATAAAAAAAAATAAAGTAAAATAGAACCTCCCTGCACTTTTAATGAGCACCTTAATTACAGCAAAAGAATTAGATGTATTTACGGATGACCTCATGCCTGCTGATAATTAGCCATTTGAAAGGCCTGGCACATCCTTAGGCCTGGTTCCTTCTTCATCCCCTCCCTGAAGCGTTCAGGTTAATTACTAAGCTTGACCTTCCCAAACAAGCAGGTCTGGCTCAGCCGGCCCCCTTCCCCGGGGCTCCCCCGCGGAGAGGGGCTTGTCCCTCCTCCCATGGAGAAAAGGGAGAATGGAAACTGCGTCAGGAAAGGGTTGGTGTGCCCTGGGATAATGATGTAGGAGGGGTGACAGGTTTCGGGGGAGGGGGACCACTTTAAGTGTTGACAAGTTTTCATTAACGCCAGGGCTAATTTAACTCTGGCACAGTGGAGGGGAAGAAAACTGCTCATCTCAGAGGCAGAAAGGGTTAGGATCTGCAGAGTCCCAGTTGCAATGGAGGGGAGCTGTCTCCGAGCATGCGTGTTGTCCCAAGCACGCGTGCTGTCCCCACCCCACCCCCAGGCATGTGAGTCCCAACTGGAGGTGCAGCTGATGTTACTTTCCTCGCACTTCAGCCTGTGAGCAAGGTGTCAACCACCTGATTTGGAAAGCGCAAACCAGGTGGCCCTCCCGCAGGGTCCTGCCTGCAGCTGGCAAAGGGCAGCTCTTGAAAACGGGCCCCACTCCCACCTCCCACCAGTGGGTTGTCGCTCCCGTTGTAACATTTTCCAAATTTGATGCGGGCCTGCGCCCTGTTAGGCGAGAGGCTGGGAGGCGGACATTCTCCTCATTCTTTTTCCTTATTAGGTTGTGGATTTGATTGCTTTTGGGGGGGATAGGGGCTAAGTTGAGGAATGGCATCAGGAAGTGACCTCGGGAAGGGGAGGGGGTGGCAGGAGGCAGGCGGAAAAGAGGATGGAGCCGGCCGTGAGAAGTGCTTGGGGGAAGGAGGCAGCAGCGCTCCTCTAAGCCCTCTAGAACACGGGTCCCCAACCTCTGGGATCTAATGCCTGATGATCTGAGGTGGAGTTGATGTATTAATAATAATAATAGAAATAGAGTGCGCAATAAATGTAATGTGTTTGAATCATCCCGAAACCATCCCCCCTCCCCGGTCCTGGAAAAACTGCCTTCCAAGAAACTGGTCCTTGGGGCCAAAAAAGTTAGGGACTGCTGCTCTAGAAGGCCCAACATTCTGGACCAGCAGCTGAGCAAGGCTCCCGTCTGACAGCACTTCTGGGCGGTTATTTTGGGGCTTATCAGTGGGAGGCCATTCTTCTTTCCACTTGATCACCAGTTGAAAGAAGGTGGCCTGACTGGCTGGAGGTTGTTTCTAACTTGAGTTGATAAGGATTTTTTTTTTTTTCGCTTTGTGGGGAAGGGGACAGGGAAAGAAGAGGACCCGAGAAAGAGCCCCTAGGCTGACTCTAAACTTAGTAACAAGCTGACTTACAAAAAAAGCCTTGCCGGCCCTGCCCATGGCTCATGCAGACACAAAACTGTTTAGGGCTGGCAACTCAGAAACACGGAGCCATGTCCCAGGTAATGAGGCCCAGATGGGCCCAGAGGCCGGGGACAGGGCTTCGTCATGTCACTTGCGTCTCACGTTCCAGTTGCCCCTTGACAGTGGATGCTGCTTTGAAGTCCCTGGCTGGGTTCAGGGTTCAAAGCTCCCTGGGGGAGGGCTTTAGGAAAGGGGATACATTACATTTTGGTTTTCCACTCAGCTGCACGTTTCAGCAGACCCTTCCAACTCCTTTGAAGAGCAGACACCAGCAGCAGACCCCACCTGGACGTAGGATGGTGAGCTGTCGAAAGAATTCTGAGAAGCTACATGAATCGGGACTGACAAGGTGTCAGGCACTGTGCCAAGTGCTTCAGACACACTCTTTCTCTTATTTAATCTTAGAATCATCCTGTGAGGTAGGATGGTGGCCCTTTTCAAAGGAGGACACAGGCTTAAGCCCCGCCCACAGCCCCGAAACCAGCAGGTGGAGGAGTCGGGTACTGAGCCCAGTTCTGAGCCCCTCTGAAGGCTCTGCTCTGACCCTCTCCCCACCCCACACCTCTCACTGCCTCCTGCTTCTGTCGCCAGAAGCGCCCTCGCACAGGAGGGGCAGTGCTCTTGACACCCCCTCCCGGGTTGCAGCTGCTGGAGACAGGAGACAGCCTGGATCCCAGTGACATCTGAGCCGCCTCCTGGCGTCTGGTGGGCGGGCTGGGTGCTATCGGCTCACCCACCCACCAGCTCACCCACTGGCTGAGCGGGCATCTCTTTCCAGAGCCTGGGTTCCTGCAACAAACTTTCTGTTCCTGCATATTCTGCAACATCCACCCCCCTCCCCGAAACCTCTCCCCAAGTGTGGGTAGAGCAATGTAGATTCCCCAGCTGCTAATGAGTGAGCCTCTATTCTCTCCTGGAAGGAAGTCCACCTCCTTCCCCTCTCTGCCTCTGAAAAGCGGGGAAAGAGACACCTCTTAAGGATTAAGGCTGACTCCACCTGGAAACCATAAGGAAACAGGAACTGGCCATGCTAACAGCCTGCAGCTCTGGCAGCAGAAGCAGTGCTTCAGCACCCAGGCGACACAGCCTGGCTCGTGACAGGCGGCACTTGCCACCCTCACTGACCCCACCAAATCCTTCCATGGCAAAGCTCCTGATCCCGAGCGAGATCGGAGAGATGCTGGCCAGGTTCTGCTGGAGGATTTCAGCCACGACATGCGTGAGCTGCGCTGTCGTGGCTCTCAAGCATCACCTGAAGGGAGAAAAAGCCCAACCGGAAGCCACACACACCGTCTAAGAAAGAGGCCTGGGCTGGCTACCCCAACCTTATCTCACAGTAAGGCCAGCGTGCCACTCGAATACGCCAATTTTGGGAAAGCAAATGAAGGGCACTGCAGTATTTGAGTCACACATTTGGCCCATGAGCATCTGAACAAGGAGAGTTTGTTGGTTTTCCTTTTTTTTAAAAAAACACACTGGAGTGTTTCCTGGGATGGGAACTCTTACATTGCACAAGCCAGTTGAAGGCATTTATTTAAAGAAAAGAATAGCACCTGGAAGCTGAGCTGGCAGGCAAGAATAAACTCTTGAGGCAGAACACTTGGAGGCTACCCTCATGCCAGCAATAGTGTGTTTACTGTGGTGCGCCAAGCCAGCCAGCCAGCCAGCGGGACTTGACCCCATTCATTTCCATGATCAGCACAGAACCACTGTTCTCCACTTTGAGTGTCATCTGGACTAGAAGGCAGTGCCGAGCATCACCTACTCAGAGGTAAGGAGCAAGGCCTGAAGAAACCCTGGGACAGAAGAGGTCAGGAGAAGGGGGTGTTCTCTGCTCCTCTTTTCTAAAGCCTGTGCTTATTCAGGAGGGACCGTCAGCAAGCTGAAAGCACATGCCTCAAAAGGAGTAGTCAGAGCCGAAGCCCACCTGGGGAGAAGGGTCTGGCCTGTCCCCTAGATCCCTGAAAGCCACAGGACCTGTGAGTGGATAGGGACTCAGAAGCTGGGGTCCTGCAATACAGAGGTTCAAATGCATGGATGGCTGAGACATACTGAACAGGGTGCCTTGTCTCGAATGGGAAACTCCCCAAAGAGACGGCTCACTGCGGGGAGGGACTGGTGGGACTGCTCACAAGAGGCAGCTAAGGAAGGCTGCTCCGATTGCATATGTGGGATGGGATCCCCTAATGCCTGCCCCCAGACACCTGCCCGCCATCACACTCACCTCCTTTATGAAGGCTTCCATGACTGACCCCACCTGCCCTTTTCACCCTTCTCCTCTCCCGGGACACGGCTAGAGTGCTGTGGGCCGCTTGGTGTCCTCCTGAGGTCTCATGTGGCTCCGCTCTCGCCCCAGCTACCCTGCCAGCTCCTTGAGAGCACAGGCCGGGTCTCCGGTTTCTCTCATACCCCCAAAGGCTCGCTGCAGAGCTCTGCTCTGCACAGGGGCCCAGCGAAGGCTGTTGAGGGCCCTGGCGGTCATGTTTCTACCTGAGCGCCGGACTCTAGGGCCCTCGAAGCCCCAACTCATGTTACACAAGATGCTGGTTGGCTGTCAAAAGCAGACCCACTTCGGTCAGCGGCCCCAACACCGCTACCCGAGTGAAGTCATTCAAGAGTCCTTCCAAGTCTCTGCAGCATGGTGAAAAGAGACAGCCTCCTCCCTCAGAAAGCCTCTTCTATCTGTGGGGACAGCTTGGAGCAGGTTCACCGCAACATAAACGCATGAGGAGCCACCCACCCATTGTGGAAACTTACAGCCATCTCCCAAACATGGGGTACGAGTTCAATATAATTGGACCTGTTTTCCACTTGCCATAGATTTCCTTCCCACTCCAAATCAATTTTATAAGGGGGAAGTTTTATTTTTATATTTAAGGGGATAGGGATAAAAACACACACCTTTATCTCCCCTCCTATACGGCTACTTAAAAGATTTAACAAGTTCACATGGGTGCGCTGCCAGGAAAATGGAAACCTCTCCGTCTTCTTTCCAGTGGACGCAGCAGGGCTGGCTGGGCCGGCCGGGCCGTCGCAGGCCACCTTCATATTCACTTGCTCCTTTAAATTGTGTCAGAAGGGACAGTTTTTGCTGCTGGACTGCAGCTAGGGCAGGGCAGAGAGAACTCCAGCCCAAGCTCACCTGACGGACACCGCATGATCCCTGAACTTAGCTTCCTGCCTGGCGCCGTGTGTACGGAGTCAGGAGTGTCCATGGCTAGCCCCGAGCGCTGTCAGCGTTCCTCCCTTGCTGAGTCAAAGCCACACAACTAGTTTGACAAGGTGTGCCTTCTGACAGGGGAGCCATGGGCCAAATGAAAACTACGGTGTTCCTGGACCGGCCTCCAGCGGGGAACAGAAAGCTGGATGCCTCAGAATGAATCAGCCTGCAAGTCCGCCTCTCTGAACTAGAGGCGTCCTAGCTACAGCCCCACCTGACCAGAGGAACCGACGGTGAAATACTGAGTAAATGAAAGAGAGGTTTACAGCGAAATGGGGGTGCCTAGAAGAGCCAGTTTAAAAAAAAAATCGGGCTTCCTGGCTTCACACTTCAAAGAGGGAGACACAACATTTTTGCCAAAGATACCTTGTGAATCCAGCAGCCTCTTGATGAGACAGAAGGGAGCTGGAATTTGATGGGGAAAGAAGTTAAGCTCTCTGAGAGAGACACAACCAAGCCATATGAGAACACAGTGCCATTAAACTCCAGATTCAGAAGTTACCAACACTTTAATCAAACACAGGTGTCTACTGGAGCCGCGATGATAGAGATAATTGAAGCCTTTGTTTGGTTTAATGCTCTGTGGTCCTGGGGTTCCCACTTTAGAAGTCAGGTCTGGCCTGTCTAGGGGGCCTGAGGGGAAAGCATCAGCAGGGCCAGAATTCTGGAAGTGTGAGGTTCCTGGCCTACTGGGGTCTAAGAAGGACTGCATTTACAGACCCTGGGCCTCATCACCACTTCCAACAAAGCTCCAAGAGAGCTGGCTCTGCCCATCTTCTCTATTGTACATGCCCTGCTCCGACCATCCTGAACTTTCTGTTGCTCAGGGCCGCCATACTTCCCTTCCTTCTGCTTGGGACAGCCGTCCCCCAGTGCTCTCCGGGCTCCCTTTTTCTTATCCCCTGTGACTGTTGCTGTTCAGTTGCTAAGTCGTGTCCAATTCTTTTGTGACTCCATGGACTGTAGCCCGCCAGGCTCCTCTGTCCATGAGAATCTCTGGGCAAGAATACTGGAGTGGGTTGCAATTTCCTTCTCCAGGGGATCTTCCCAACCCAGGGACTGAACCCACGTCTTCTGCGTCTCTTGCACGGGCAGGTAGATTCTTTACCACTGAGCCACCCTTCTCATCCCTTCAGTTCAGTTGCTCAGTCGTGTCCAACTCTTTGCGACCCCATCTCATCCCTCAGGGAACAGCTAAACTGTCAAGTCTTCAGAAATCTTCCTCTTGATCCAAAGTACCAGCATTGCCCTCCTCCCCTGACCGACTTCTCCCCAGGCTATTCCCAATCACCAGACTGTAGTATAGTGTAAACATGGCTTGAAAGTCAGACCCTCTAGGTTCAAATCCTAGCACTGTCACTTGGGCAAGTGGCTTCAACTTCAAAGGATTCATTTCCACACTTGTCCTGTAGAGGTGACAATACCTGCCTCACAGGATTACATGAGTCAGTCTACATAAAGCTCTTAGAATAGTGCCAAGCCAAGTCCTAGCTAGCTGCTATTATTATTATTAAATTCATAGGGCATAACCCCATCTGAAATTACCTTGTTTTATTTACGTGCTTACTGTCTCCCCACCAGCCTGTGAGAGATCAGGAACATAAAGAAATGAGTTGGGAGGTGGTTCTCATTTGGTCATCTGATTTCCTTGGTGGCCAGGGGCCAATCCCAAAGTGGGGAACCAAGCTCCCCAAAGACCCTCAACTGCCCACGCTCTGATGTAACTGAACCCACGAGGCCTGAACTGCGACTCACAAGTCTCATGTTTAAACTATGCTTGGAATGTTCGGTAGGAACATAGACTTATTTTTAGGCAAGAAAGTTGTCTCCTAGGCTGACCCGGTGGCCCTGCAGCAGGCCGTATTTGGCAAGGCCAGCTCTGTGGCTGTTTATAAAGAGGCCCAGAACTTTCTCAAGTCTAAGGTAGCTGCGAAGAGAACTCAATGCACTGTGAGTCACGAGTCGTGTATTTTTATGGTCAAAGCTGGTTCCCTTTGAATCTCTGGGCTGTTTCCGTATGGCGGGTAGGCGCCCAGTGCCACTCCCTGACCTCCCACGGCTCTGGGCCATGACCCATCAATCAACCATTCTCGAAATGGTTCACTGCTCTCAGCGGACTGAATTCTCTTCCATGGGTTGTCCCTGAGTCAGTGAAAGTTACAAAAGGAAAGGGAAAACTTGCTTCCCAAAATGGTTAAAAAGGTTCCCCCGGTCCCAACTGGTCTAGGTATTTCCTCTCACTCCACCAGTACACTCAGTGCTGGGTGACTACAGGCCTAACGTCTTGGAAAAACACATCTTGATACAGACCTTTCTAGACCTTTCTGTTTTACAGAAAGTCACATCCTACCAGACTTGGCCGCGCAGCTCCAGTGATCCCTCCCCCTCCTCCCGCCCCCAACCACACACAGGAAAAACTGCCTGACGATCCTGGTGATGTTTACCGGCTGGATACCTTCCAGGGCTGGTTAGCAGACAGCCTGTAAGAAGGGTTGATTCATCAGACTGCCCTTGAACTAGCCTGGCAAGCTGGCTGCTTCCAGACATTTTGAATTTTGAAATGGAGTTTATACTTCATAGGCTAGAACTGGAAGATCATACCAGCCTGTAAAACTTCTTTAAAAATCTGACTCTTCCCCACATAATCCATGCCAGCAACAGCCCAAGAGGCATTTAATATTTCCATCAGACACAAAGGTTTAATGTAAAGATACTCATTTCCTTAAAGAAAAGAGAGCAGGGGAAAGAGGTGGGAGTAATGGGGGAGAAAAAGGTTTATTTACTGGCAGAGTTGGAGGAGGAAGGATGTGGCTTGTTTAAAAAAAAAAAAACGTTATCATGGGATGAACTGTGCTTGGGATTTGCTGGAAACTTTAGAGTTCTTTTTAACTTTGTCAGTGTTTGCGAAAGCAGGCAAAAGATGCAGGCACATTTTGCCCTGCTGTTAAGAAGTCACATAGCTGAGATTCCAACTCTAAATGCCTAGAGAAAAAGCACTGGCCTTGGCCACAAAGCCAACAGCAGCTTTCACGTGTACTCATCTTCTCCTCTCTCTCTTACAAATACACACACTCATCGATGAAACAGACTGGCCTGACCTGTGCACCGGAGAACAGAGGTCCCCCGGCCCAGCATGGCCACCGCGTCTGTGGACACTTTCCTGGGGACTGGCTGGCAGCACCATGCTTCCACCCAAGAGCCAGCGCTGCCGCCGCGAGTACACAGACACATCTCTGAAATGCTGAGCAGTTCGGTTTCCATGACGTTATCAACTAAAGACCTTTCACACACACCTTGACCGAGACTGATGAAAGCACACCGGCGTGTTGGCGGCTGCACACGGGCACACCATGCCGATGGTGCACGCCATCCTGCGGGCGCATGCCGAGCACGGTGACTGAAGCGCCGCTTCCAGCACTGCCCGTGGTGCTTGGCAGAGGGAGGACTGGTTTTTCAGTGACACTAGCTGGAGACCCACAGACTCTTGGTGTGACACCCCCTCAGGCAACCTCCCAGGGTGGCTCTGGTTGCTCACTTTCAAGCTTCCTCCTGTGGTGTTTCCCCTAACCTTGAACTGGCCTTCTCTGTCACTGAAACGTGTATTTCGGTGTATTAAATGTGTATTTAAAAAGAAAAAAGAAGGGGGGGAGGGGAGAAAAAATGCATTTATTTGGCTTCCTGCCATGCCCCCATCCTGGATGGCTGTTATTAAGACATTCTTGGAGCTGGAATTAGAGACTTTACTGGTCAGGAGGTAAGATATGGAAACCCTTCATCTTGGGCTCTTTGGAGGTTAAAAGACCAAATGCATTCCTGTCACACATGGGGAACGAGAAGGAAGGCATATGGCCTGCCTTCCGCACTGCCTCCCATCCACCTAGACTGCGGCTTCCACCCACTCTCACCAGCCCTCAGGGAGGGGGGAAAAGATGAAAAGAAAAACCCACTAGAAAGCCAGTAACAGACATCACTCAGCCCCACACCTTTTGCGGGGGGGCGGGGGGGACGACTTTAAAAAGCATAAAACAAACCACAATGTCTTCTTTATTCCTGCCCAAAGCTGAAGACACAAATGCTATTGTATTGCTGGTGTTCCAGCATCCCATTCAATCGTTTCAACACCATCGACGATATTTCCCGAGATGACTTCACTTGTGTTCTGTGGAGCAGAATCTGCCACTTACAGCTACTTCTGCCCCTGTCCAGAGTTCCACTCGGAGACAGAGAATCTGTTCTGCTCTCTTCATTGGAAGCAGAACATTGAAATCAGCCTTTCTTAACGCGGCAGGAGGGCACTGCTTTCCTTTCTGAATTGAGGATGCAAATACGCAGATGGGGCAGCAGGGTGGTTCACACTTAAGAGAGCAGCCCAAAAACTTCAAGTGTGTTTGTGTAAGGAAGCTGGAGCCTTAAAAAGAGAAAGCAGGGCTTCCCTGGTGGCTCTGTGGTAAAGAATCTGCCTGCAGGAAGACCCAACGTGACACGGAGTAACTAAGCCTATGCATGCACCCCACCTATTGAGCTTGTGCTCTAGAGCCCGGGAGCTGCGACCACTGAAGCCCGTGCACCCGCGAGCCCGCGCTCCGCAGCGAGAGAAGCCACTGCGACGAGAAGCCTGCGCGCCACAGCTAGAGAGTGGCCCTCGCTTCCGCAACTAGAGAAGAGTCCACGCGGCAGCAAGGGCCCAGTGCAGCCAAAAATAAACAAATAAAAATTAAAAAAGAAACAGCAATGTGAGGAACAAGGGATAAACCCACACTTCTTTTATTTAGAATGTGGCCCCGATTTCTTAAAAAAAAAAAAAAAAAATCAAGAAACCGTAACATTTGAATGCAGAGAAAAACCCAGTGCCACTCAGTCCTGAGAGACATGTTCATGGGTAGTACGGTGGGAGGCCGGGCAGGCAGGACGGGTGGCATGTTCCTGGGTGAGTCACTCTGCCCTGCCACTCTCGGAATGTTTCCAGGGTCAAGTGAGATAACGTTTTTTCCACGCATGGCAAGCACACCATGGGAGATTTTAAGAGTTATCCACGCTCTCCGCTGAAACGTGAATGACTTCGAGATGGTTACTCCCTTTGATTCTCTTGTCTACCTCCTGAACACATCAAAGAGAAAGTCTCTGCTCAGTTGGTTCTCTGGGTCTCTAACACCTCCCGGACACTTGCCAATCTCCTCCTGACAAAGGGAGCAGGCCTCAGGCCTAGACCCTGCAGCAGGCTAGAACTTCACATCATTGTTTTCTTTCCAGCCTGTTTTATTTTTGCAGTTTCCTTCTATTTATGGCCAGGGAAGCAGGCGTTTCCACTGGCAATACTCACATAAATTTCCCCTTTAAAACTTAAGTTTAAAAAGGCAAAATTGACTTAGAAGAATATTATTAAGTATATAAAAGCAAAAGCGGGCTATGGAAAAAATCACAAATGACTGTAGTTTAGGAAGTACGGAGCCAAGCATGATGTAGGGATGAGGGGGGCTGCTCTGGCTCTGGAGAACCACTGTGCCTTCTTGGAAGCACAGGATGGTCCTCACTCTCGGGGAAGCTGGGGCTCATCCCATTCCAGGAAGGCAGGAGCCAGTACAGAAACAGGTGGCAAATAGCAAATCCCAAGGTAAAGCTCAATTCACTTGCTTTTAGAGGCTACTTCAGTAAATTACATCTAAGGAAAAAAAGGCCACTGGCCTCTTCTGGAGTAACTGCTGCTCAGACTAAAGAGACGGCAACCAAGTTACACCAACCGGCTTTCAAAGACTTTCCATGGACATTCCAAGTTAATGCATCTGCTGTTTACGAGGGAAAGGGGAGGGGGAAGGACATGAAAGAACACCACAACAGAAAAAGGCACAACACCAAGACAAATGTCTCTGGGGTTTTTATAAGCCCAGAGAGACTGCTACTTGGACAAAACTTCTGATACGAGGACATGTTTGCCGGTTAGATGTATGCAGAGTTCTCCCTTTTCTGCTGGAGGCAGATCCTTCTCCTCCCAACCAGTCGGTTAATTTTTCCTCCCAATAAGATCACTCTTTAAACAGAGGCTGGACTTTTTAAAGTTCTGTTTTCGCTTGACTCCCTGAACCTTATACTTCCTGATACCTGGGTTACTAACTAAAATGTAACTCATAAACCTTCCTGAAGAAAAGCAAGTGTTACTTGTGCCACTTGCAGACACTTTATAACAAATTCTGGCGTCTAGACGGGCAACACTGTAAAACTAAGTTTCCTTATAATTGCGCTTGAGGCTTTGATGTTTGGAAGTTGAACTTCATCCTGAAGGAGACTGATCTGGAGTTCTCAAACTACCAGGGACATAAAGCTGTCTTTCAAACCTTCCTGAATGACAGGATTCGTATCAATTCAAGTGGAAGCTTCCGCCCACCTTTTAGTAGGTCAGTGTTTCAGTTACCACTGCCACTGAATTACCAACTTGCTATCACTCACCTCCTATTTCCATGAAAAAAGAAGGGGGTGGCGGGCAGGGGGGAAGACTTAAAGTAACAGGAGTGCTTTTGCTATTCTGTACAGTACATAAAATAAAAGTGACGGAAGGGAAGTGACCAGACAGATGAAAACAGGGACATCACTAAGTGAAGGAAATAAGGATAAAGCTGGGAAAACCACTGATCTAGAACATTCCGAATGCCAGAGAAGAGACAAACATGCTGATTAATTCAGCCATTCAGAAAACTTGAATGAGCAAGTGACAAGGACAGCGAACAGCTGTTCCTTAATTATCTTTGCCCTTTCCCTCTCCTTATCCTCCACAAAATCAAAGGGAATCCTTTTTCAAATAAAAAAAAAAAACAACAACCCTAAGTCTGGTCAAAGGCTTGTACAATTCCCGGCACATTATAAATCAATATGTCAAAAGCCAGAAGTGTTCATCTCAACCGTCTCAGAAATTCCTTGAGTCTTCCCAAATCGATGCCTTTTTGGCTTCATTCTCTCTGCTGTCATCTGCTAGACCAGAGCTGCCAGCTAACTTGTACTACTCACTCACTTAACTCTGTAAAAGGGGGCTGTCTGGCCAAACTCAGCCGTGACTGGAGTATATGTTTAAATGGCAGAACTCCCCACCCCAGAGCCTTGAGCCGGGAATCCAGCCTTGTCCCTGCTCCTCTGACATCCGATTCAGAGGACACTTTGTGTGGCTGCTGCTGTTGAGGTTGTCGTGTACACTCAGTTGTGTCTGACTCTGCGACCCCATGGACTACAGCCAGCCAGACTCCCCTGTCCATGGAAATTTCTAGGCAAGAGAACTGAAGTGGGTTGCCACTTCCTACTCCAGAGCATCTTCCGGACCCAGCGATCAAACCCGCGTCCCTTGCATCTCCTGCGCTGGCAGGCGGACTCTTTACCAACAGTGCCATCGAGGAAGCCCTTTGGGGGTGCAAACCTACATTTTCACTGACCTCCCGGACTGCATCTCAGGGGTAAGATAGCACCAGCCGCACCTGGATGTTAAAACCCCATCCTCATTTCCAGGGTTGTTTTCCTCCAATACTTCTCACCAAACTTTTCCCATGAGGCAGCCTGCTCGAGGCCAGGCCGTCAGCTGCCATTAAATGGAACTATTTAGCACCAGTTCCAACTGCACAGTGAGTCAGCTCCCCACTGCTAAAGGAGACTCCTTGCTGGTCTCAGGGACGGTGTTTCAAAAGGCAGAGGGCACTCCTGCCCATGCCCTGGAGCACAGAGAATGAAACGACTTAGATGAAGCAGTAGGCGCCACTCCACGGCACCAACTGGATCGCAACCCTCAGCTGAATGGGTGTGAGTGGCTACAAGGGGCACTGCACTCCGGCCAGCCTCCCTCACCTCACCTCTTAGGCAGGCAGCAGGAAAGCCCTGTTTCTTGCTCTTTTCTTTAATTTTCACTGGAGTACAGCTGCTTTACAATGTTGTGTAGTGTCTAATGTACAGGAAAATGAATCATTTTGCAAAGCGACTCCCTTTTGGACTTCCTTCCCATCAAGGTCACCACAGTGCGAGAAGCAGAGTACCCTGTGCTGTGCAGCAAGTTCCCATTAGTTATCTGTTTTCTACATCGCACCAATAGCGTTGTGCCAATCCCAAGCCCCCAACTCCTCCCACCTCTTACCCCCTTGGTAGCCACACATTAGTTCCCTTTGTCTGTGTGTCTATTTCTGAGAAAAGCCCTGTTCTTAAAACCTGGGGCAGAGGGGAGTAACCGAGGACAGAAGCTAGCAGCTGAGTACCTTTCCCTACCCCTCTCCCAGGCAGGCAAAAAGAATACCCGCCCCCCTTCTCACATAGGGGTGTGTGTGCGTGTGTTTTAGTCGTTTACTCGTGTCCGGCTCTTTGCGACCCCATGGACTGTAGCCTGACAAGCTCCTCTGTCCATGGAATTTTCCAGGCAAGAATACTGGAGTGGGTTGCCATTTCCTTCTCCACCTCACATAGGTACCGTCTTTAATTCTAGATGACAACTGAGTCTGGGTTTTTTTTTTTTTTTTTTTTTTTGGTTTTGGTTTTCAGTAAGTAACTTATTCCATTTTTAAAAACTGCTAAGGATCTGCTAGTCTCAGCCAGTTCCTAAGAGGCAAGCAATTAAGAGTAATGGAACAAAATAACAGATGGCTACTTTGAGGTCTCTATCATCAGCCTAAAAGGAAAAAAAAGAAAGAAAAACAACCCTACTTGGAGGAAAACAAGACACCATCAGAACGTTCAAATAATTAACTCAAATCCAACAGAGCCCAAGCCAAAGGTCAGGGTCTAAACACTGAGGCCCTGTGAGCAGTCAGTGATGTTTCAACGACCACGCCAGCTTAGCAAAGGAGGCAGTTCCTCTTGCTGCGATGAGAACTTCGGGAGTGGCTATCAAGTGCCCTCACCTGTCCAGCAGAGCAAGGGTGGCAAGGCTACTCAAGCCTCTTTCAGAAACTGGGAGAGGGAGCTCTGGCCCAGAGCTATAATTGCTCAAGAATTTGCTCAAAGACCAGAACAGTCCTTCCCCCCACACCCCTGGAGAAAACATGTAGAGCCTTTCCAGATCAGAGCTGTTGCATAACCTACTTATCAGGTAATGCCTTGGTTACAAGGGTCCCCAGAAGGGCTTCAGGTAGATATGAGAACCACTGGGAACCACAGGCACCCTCTGACTTGGGCTAAACCTTGCTTAATTCCTAGAAGAATTCAACTGCCACACGCTTTAAGGACGGCTACAGCTGTCCTGGACACAGCTTTTTAGAGCGTGAGAGTACACACAGCATACTCACAGGACCACCACCCTCTCTGTGGTCCGTGGCTCAGCCTTAGAGGGGCAAGAAGGGCAATCTGTCACTTGCCAAAGTGGCACTGCCAGGCAGGAAAACCCAGTCTGGGGAGGGGTGGGGGTGGGGGTCCTCTTAGAAGGAAGAAAACTGCAGACTCGTCTATATATTCCTTCCCATTACTCCTCCCATTTCAGAGAAGATGCCTGCCCCGAAATAGGTAGGCACACAGCAGTGAAATGATATTCCCCCCAAAGTACAGTTGCGTGTAAATATTTGCTACAGTTGTATCAAGTCGGACACGCTAGGATCTGGCCCGTCTGGAGAATCTGAAACAGCTGGTCTAAGAGGGGCTGTGAGCCACCCTTTCCTTCCCCGTGCCTGGTCCCTGAGGATAGGATGGGGGTTGGGGGGGGTGATGACACAACCGCAGCCAGGCCCGGGGATGCCAGTGAGTCCTGGTTCCTGCTCCGGCCTGAAGGGTGCCCTGGCCTCACCCAGCGGGCAAGGGAGACTATAACCACGGTGGAGCACATACCTTGACTCCCAGAAGGGAGTGGAAGCGAGCAGAGGGAGTCACTGTGGGAGGGGTAGGCGTCAGCAAGGGAGGGGGAGGGAAGGTCCCTACTCCCCACCACCTGAGTCAAGAGACTCCAAAGCTCATTCTCCCCCAGAACCGGGAGCTGGAGAAGGAGCCCAGGTTTTCTCAAAAAAAAAAAAAAAAAAAAAAAACCAACCCCACGGACCCCGCCTTGTTCCCTTTCCAGCTTCCCAGGTCTCTGAGCAACTCTTAACCTTTTTCAACCCGGCATTGCCTCCGGCAGTAAATTACTGTTGAGACCGGAGGCTAGGTCTCTCCCCTCAAAAAGAATTTTTATGTCAGACTATCTCAACCTGCCCACCCGGAGGTAGGTGGGGCAACAGATAAGGACATCACCTCGGAGCCGCCACCACCCCCACCCCCCCAACTACCGATGAGGAAATTCAAGCAGAGGTTGGTAATTTACCCCAAGGTTAAGCCAGGCCCCACCCCAGGCTGCCTGGCACAGCTGTTCCTTTCACCCTTTCCCCACCAGCCTGGGCTGCCTGCACGGAAGCCCCAAAGCAACATCTCACACCCTCAAGAGGCTTCCAGCCACACTCAAACCCCTTGCTACTCTCCCAACACCACACACATCCACCCTCCTAGAATCACAGAAGGGACTCCCTCGACCCCTCCTCATTCCACAGATGACAGGACCACACTGAGATCAAGGGTCTTGCCCAAGGCCACGGAACTGGTAATGAAACCGGGAAGAAAATTCAGGTCTGAAGAACCTACAACATGTCTCTAATTAAGCAAGTACCTCCCACCCTCTTCACACACTTTGAAACAGCCCCCTCCCAAGACACACACCCACCTCAACACCTTCCTTTCTTTAGCTCTTCCTGCGCACTAAACCCTCTCTTCTAGCAGCTTGGAGCTCCCTGCTCTCTACCACCTTGGATTCTGTGCACACACACACCTATACACATACACAAATACACAAAGACACACACCCCACCCTCTCTGCACCTCCCACTCCTTTTTATCTCCCTTTCCCCACTGAGTCCCCCCAAATTGCCTCCACACTCCAACGTGCCACCTGAAAACAGACCCTGCTTTAGCAGGGGCTCTTCATCACCACCCCCAAAAGATAATTCTTCTGCACACTCTCAGCCCCTCCTCCCCAAACAACTTGTTCTCCCTTCACAACACATAAACACACTCTCCAGTCCTGGGACGACACCTCCAGGAGCCCTCACCCCCAGATTCCTCTCTAGGTCTATCCATCACACACTCCTTTTCTAGTGAGACTTTCATTACTCCGCACACCTCCCTCCCACCATCCGCCATTCCGACCATTCTCTCCCGCCTTTCTCACCTCGTTCAGGCTACCTTTGCCTCCGGCAACGCCAACCCTTTGCTGAGCTTTGTCTACGTTCCATCAATTCTTCAGAACCCCTCCTCAGAATGCTCCAAATTCTCTCTATCCCCCTTCGGCCTCTCATCAAGGAGGCCTTGGCGTCACCAATAACTCTTCTATCTCCTAATCTTCTCTTCCCTGTAGGGCAGGGCACCCCTGATAATATCTCGCCCCTTCAAAACCTCTTATTCACAGCTTCCTGACTTCTCCCACCAGAGCCAGAGTCCCGACCTCCTTAGCAGCCTCCCCATCCTCACCCACCAAGCCCTGGGTCCCTTCAGACCCACTTCCAGAATCTTCATCCCCTTTAGAATGAAAGGGGCTTCATCCCTGGGGCTCCCATAATTCCAACCCTCTTCAGAGGATTCTGTAATCCAAATTACGCCCTCCATACTCCAGCTCCTCTTCGGATTGCCCCGATGCCGAATTCTACCCTGACCCACACATTCCAGACTCCCCCTTTTCCTTCTGACCATCTCCAGTCCATCCTGACCCTTCCATCCCGCCTCAGACCCAATTCCGTTCTTGAGTCTCCTCCAGTCATCTCGCCGATTTCCCCTCATTCCCAGGCCAGACGCTCCAATTCCTTCCTCGGGCTCCCTGATTCCTAGTCTTAGATTCCATACCCCCTATTCAGCCGCCAATTATTTTTTCAGACTCCCAAGTCCCCGCTCAACTTCTGCAACTCCCTTCCAGGACTCCAAACCCCTTCCCAGACCCGCCGATTCCTTCTCAGGACGCCTTCTCACCACGGACCCTCCGATCCCGTCTCAGGGTCTCCGAGCCCCTTCCCGGCCCCCAGCCTCCCTCGGAACCCCCCCGCCTCCAGCCCGTCCGGCCCGAGGGCCACGCACCTTGCGCTGCTGCTTCTCCCAGGCCGGGTCCAACAGCAGGTCCCGGTCCCAGTCGTCCTCCTGGGCCATGTAGTCTCCCATGCTTCCCCCGCCGCCAGCGCCATTGCTCCCACTGCTGGGGCCGTACTGGTACGACTGGTTCGCCGCGTGGTAGTCCACCATTCCGCCGCCTCTCCCGAGCCCGTCCGCTCCAGCCTCTGCTCCCGCCCCTCTGCCCGAGCCGCTGCCGCCGCCGCCGCCGCCGCTTCAGCTGCTTCAAGCCCGCCCTCCGCCGGCGCCTGCGCACTGCCCGCCGCGCCTGCGCACCGCGCCGCCGCCGCCGCCGCCCTCCCGCGCGCGCGCCTCCTAACCCAAAAGACCCTGAGACTCCGCCTCGGGGCGTTCGGAGCCTGCGCAGAGCGCGCTTCCCCGCCGCCCTGCAGCTCGCGGACGAGCCGCGCCCCCTGTTCCCGCGTGAGCGCGCCCGGCCTCTGCGTGTGGGCGGGGCCAGATCGCGGATGATTCGTAAGGCGGGTCTCGCCGTCCGACTAAGAAAACCCGCTCAGGCGTGGCACGTATCCCATTCAGCAAGGAAAATTCAACAAATATTTATTAAGCGCCTGCTGTGTGCGTTGCCACTTAAACGAAATAGATAAAACTCCCTGCCCTCGCGGAAGCTTCTAGTGAAGGGAGACAACAAACAAATAATTTTCAGTACATAATATATATGTTAATATATTCCAAGGGGATTCGTGTTACGGAGAAAAATCAAGCTGAAACGTAAATAGAGTAGTCAGGATAGGCTTTGCGGAGGAGGACATTTGAACAAACACCGGCGGGATTCACGAAATGGACATGGGAGTTAGACTGGAATAGATACTGGCTGATTCGAGAGTTATCAATAGAAGGTTTTGTGGACTTATCTATCTTCATTCATTCAATAGACACTTATTGAGCACCTACTGTGTGCCAGGCACTGTTCTCAGGTGCTGACGGTTCTGAGCATAAGGGTGATCAGTTCTCAAGTAGGTAATGCGGGGGGGGGGGGGGCGCAGCAATAAATAAACAAATAAATACAGATAAATGATACTGTCACATTAAGAGGTGTCTCGAGTGTAAATATCTAAAGCTGAGCCCCTGATCTCCCTCTCAAACCTGGTCACCCCATGATCATCCCTGTCCCAGTGAATGGCACCTCCATCCTCCCAGCTTGCAGGCAACAGAGCTTTCAGTCACCCTGTGTCCTCTTTCTCCTCACACCCTACATCCAGTTCTTCAGGAAATTCTGTCAGTTCCAACTTCAAAGTATGTATGGGATCCACTCACTTCTCCCTCCTCTATGGGCACACCCTGGTCCTGTCCACCCTCGCCTGTCTTCACTTGGACCTCTGCCGCAGCCTCACCGTCCCTCTGTTCCTCCACTCACCACCCAACTCTCTTTCTCACAAGAAACCAGAAGGAGCCTGCGAACACCTGAATCAGGTCAAATCCCTCCCTCGCTTGCTCAGAACCTTCCCTTGGTGCCACACGTCAAAGTCAAGGAAAGGAGGAAAGGCTGCTGGGGCGTTCCTTGCCCTGGCCCAGCCGTTTGTTTGTTGTTTTTTTTTCTGGCCCAGCTTTTGAAACCACTGAGACTCCTGGGGTTTCAATCAAACCCACAAAGTCTTTCTTCCACATCCTGATCATGCTGGTCCTCATGTCTCTCCCAGCTCACCTCCCACTCTCCCCTCCTTTCTGAACTTTCACCACAGTTGTGTCCAACTCTTTGCAACCCTATGGACTGTATCACACCAGGATTCCCTGTCCTTCACTATCTCTCGGAGTTTGCTCAAACTCATCTCCATTGAGTCCGTGATACCATCCAACCATCTCATCCTCTGTCACTCCCTTCTCCTTCTGCCCTCAATCTTTCCCAGCATCTGGGTCTTTTCCAATGAGTTGACTCTCCTCATCAGGTGGCCAAAGTATTGGAGCTTCAACTTCAGCATCAGTCCTTCCAGTTAGTATTCGGGATTGATTTCCTTGAGGATTGACTGATTTGATCTCCTTGCTGTCAAAGGAACTCTCAGTGAGAGTCTTCTCCAGCACCACAGTTCAAAAGCATCAATTCTTCAGCGCTCAGCCTTCTTTATGGTCCAACTCTCATATCCACACATGACTACTGGAAAAACCACAGCTTTGACTACATAGACCTTTGTCGGCAAAGCGATGTCTCTGCTTTTTCATACGCTGCCTAGGTTTGTCATAGCTTTCTTTCCAAGGAGCAAGGGTCTTTTAACTTCATGGCTGCAGTCACTGTCCACAGTGATATGGGAGCCCAAGAAAATAAAACCTGCCACTGTTTACATTTTTCCCCCATCTATTTGCCATGAAGTGATGGGACCAGAGGCCATGACCTTAATTTTTTGAATGTTGTTTTAAGCCAGCTTTTTTACTCTCCTCTTTCACCTTCATCATGAGGCTTTTTAGTTCCTCTTCCCTTTCTGCCATTAGGCCTCCTAACTGTTCCTCCAGCATACTAGGTATGCTCCAGTCTCAAAGCCTTTGAACATAGTGATACCTTGTTACCACTGCCTGGAACACTCTCCCTAGATACTGGATCCCCAAGGCTCATAGACTCCTCTCCTGAAAATTAGAGGAAATAGCACCTCCTCAGTGAGACCTCCCCCAACCACTTTTTTATAAATAGCATCTACACCTTCCCAGCTTTATTTTTCCCAGAATACTGATCACCACTAATATACTAATATGACTGCTTTATTTAGTTTCGTTCTCAAGCATGTCAGCCCACGATGGTAGGAATCTTTGTTTGGTCATATTCCTACTCTCTGAAACAGTGTCTGGCACAAGATTGTTTGCTGTTTAGTTGCTAAGTCGGGTCAGACTCTTGTGACCCTCTGTCCATAGGATTTCCTAGGCAAGAGTATTGGAGTGGGTTGCCGTTTCCTTCTCCAAGGGAACTTCCTGACCCAGGGATTGAACTCACATCTAAGGTAGAAGCTTAATAAACCCCAGATGAATGAATAGACTTAAAACCATGGTGAGGAATTTGAGTCTTTTTTATTGATATACAATTGACATATAATGATTTGATTATTATTATTTGCCTGAAAAGAAGTTTTGATTTTAAGTGCAATGGGGCCATATAGTGAATTTTATTCTAAATACAATGGGAAGTTAAGGAAAACGGTAAGCAGGGCTGGGGTCTGATTTAACTGTCTACTGGGTCCTCCAGCCTCACCAGGGGAATAGACTGTAGAAGGTGGAGTGTGCTCAGGGGGCCCATGAGGAGGCTGCTGCAGTGGTCCTGATGAAACTGGACAGGAAGATGGAGGGTAGAGGAGGAGAGCGCTGCGGAGGAAGGGCAGTGGGGGGATATGAGAAAGTGGAGCCTCTACGACTTTAGAGTCATGAATTTGTTGGGGGTGGGAGGCAGAGGTGAAAAAGAAAAAAAAAATCCAGACTCAAGATGGCTCCTAGGGCTTCCCAGGCAGTCCAGTGGGTAAGAATCTGCCTTGCAATGCCGGGGACACAGGTTCCATTCCTAGTACGGGAAGATCCCACATGCCACGGGGCACCTCAGCGTGTACACTGAACTACTGAGCCAGTGCCCTAGAGCCCACAAGCTGCAACTCCTGAAGCCTGTCAGCCCTAGAGCCTGTGCTCCATGAGAAACCACCACAGCGAGAAGCCTGTGCACCGTGAGAGTACCCCCACTCGCCGTAACTAGAGAAAGCCCACACGCAGCAATGAAGACCCAGCACAGCTAAAAATAATAAATACATTCTTAAAAAAAAAAAAGATGGTTCCTAAGTTATGGACCTGAGCAACAGTATGAACTGTACTGAATTCAGGGACGGCCATGAGGGAAATTGTTGTTAGGGAAAGCAAGAAGGTAAGGGTTTGACTAAAGGCAGGGTCTGACACAGGACAAAAGGACTGTGTCACAGTCACCTGCTGGGGGATGGGGATGAGAAGACATGACTTCTCCAGGTTCGGGAGCTACCAGGTTCACTCATCTTCTCTCAAAGGCACTGGAAGAGATCCAAGGACAAGCGAAGCAAGAGGATGAGGCAGCCCACTTTCCCACGGACAGCCATGACCCTGCCAAACACCCCGGCAGTGCTGACCATTCCCAAAGCAGGGCTGGGCCGAGGCTGGGCTGGGGCTGGGCACCTCTTCCTGCCTGACCTGGAGAACAAGCCCGGGACTCTCAGGCTGGGCCTGCTGGGAAGGGAGAGTCCTCTTCTACAATGGACCTTTTGCCCCTCCTTGCCTGCTCCCAGTCGACACAGAGAAAACCCCTAGACCCAGGGCTCAGAGATGAAGAGGATGTCCCCAGCCAGTGAGGTTTAAATGAAAGGCTCCCTTTAATTGTCAGCTTTGAGGCCACTTCCCAGAAACCATCCATGGAGAGTGAACTAATAACAGCTACTGTTTGCAGAGGGTTGAGGGACAGTGGGCAGGGGCTTTCAGCTGGCAGGGGGCGATTCCTACGTGAAGGGGTATGGCCAGGGGGCCTTGGGGTTAGGTTCACCATTTCCACATCACCATTTGATGGAAAACTTGTGACTTTTTTTCTGACTTCAGTCAGAACTTATTAAATGCTATATCCCGTTATTGGGAATTCCCCGGCAGTCCAGTGGTTAGGACTTGACGCTTTCACAGCTGTGGCCCCAGATTCAGTCCCAGGCCAGGGACTGGGAGTCCACGAGTGTCTTAATTCTGCAAGCCACATGGCCAAAAAGAAACAACATATTAGACAGTACATTTTGAATTAAAAAAAATAATACTCTATCCTGTTATTAACCCTCCTTAGATGAAAGAAAGAGAGGGCTGTGACCTCTCAGGGTGGGGACATGAGCAGGTCCTGGGATGCTAGAGGTGACTGTGGAAGCTGCTGTAGCAGCAGACCTCAGCCCAAGTCACGACGACAGGTGATATGCTGATGATCTAAGCCCCGCGGCTGAAGGGGGTACTCTCCTTACTAACACACCCAAAAGCCACTGGGCTGGCGGGCTGGCGTCTAAACTGTCTTTCTGCAGAGCCAGGCCTCTTAGCTGCTCAAAGGGTGATCCTCCTAGAACAGAAGCAGGTTGTCAAAGCAGGACAAGCCGTGGCTTCCAAAACACTTAAAGGTCGTTTCCTCTCCCCCTGCGGAATGGCCGTGACCTGGTGTGCCAGCTTGTATCCTACACGGGGGCACTTGCCAAGTCAGCGAGTGGGAGCGTGCCCACCGAGAGTGGGTGCTCTTCTGCTGATGGACACAACTAAATGAGTGGGGGACAGCATCCAGTGTCCCCTCCTTCCCCCCACCCATAGAGCTGGCTCCCAAGTCCTGAGCGGCAATAGCACCCTTTGTCCCTGGATTCCGGCACGCCCTAGTTCCTGGCTCCTGCTCAGGTCTGGATCTCGGCGTAAAGGGTATCCTGTCCTGCCCTGGCTTAGAGAATGATGGGTGTGAGTGCCGGCCAGCAGGGAGGGCTGGCAGCTCTGGCGCTGCCCTTTCTGTAAGCAGAGTCCACACACAAGGGCATGAGAGTGAGGCACTCCCTCAGGGCGGGCTAGGCATCTATTGCGGCATCTGACTTCCTCTCATTTCCCTAAGAGGCAGTCACTGTTGTGCCTACTCCTTCCTGCAGACAACAGGCTCAGAGGTGAAAGCTCAACCAGTCACTCCATCAGAATGTGTGGAATACCTTACCAAATTTGAATAACCAACCCAAGGCTAAGACTTGAGGATGGGAGAGAATGGCCTGGCTGCAAATCCCAACTTTCTTAAAGTCTCACCAAAAAGAATGTTGGGGACTAGTTCCCAATGTGGGGCGGGCGGGGCGGAGGAACAGACTCTCCTGACTCTGAAAGGAAGTAACCCTGATTTGCTCAGTGCCAAGAACAGGCTAGGTCTTGATCTGTAAACGTCACTGGCCAGAGCCCATGGAATCCTTATGATTCTGACAAGGGATTCCCTGGTAGTTCAGATGGTAAAGAATGTGCCTGCGAAGCAGGAGACCCAGGTTCAATCCCTGGGTGGGGAAGATCCCCTGGAGAAGGAAATGGCAGCCCACTCTAGTAACTCTTGCCTGGAGAATTCCATGGACAGAGGAGCCTGGTGGGCTACAGTCCATGGGGTCGCATAAGGACAGGACTGAGCGACTAATACTTTCACAGATTGAGCAAGCAACCAGAATCCTCCCCCACTCACTCTTCCGGCCACTGCCCTAGGGCTGCTTATGAGGCCCAAGGGTAAAGGTGCTGCCCCTCCCTCTCCAGGAACCCAGGGGCCGCACCTGTTCGAATAAGTTTTCAGGAGGACAGGAGAGCCCAGGCTAGCCCCAGGTGCAGGGCTGGGCTACTAGCTCTTACTCACACCTTGCTGACTCACCCACAACCCATTCATACCCTCCGTGCTGACTCATGGCTGCGGGCCCTCCACCTGTGATCTGACGGGTCAGGAAGGGGGTGGTGGAGGTCAGCCGCTGGGTCTGGGCAGAGGAGCAGATCCGGGGAGACAGAAGCTCAGCTGCTGGGTTGAGGGGTAGGGGTGGGCAGACAGAACAGAGGTGGCCCCAGCACCCAGTGATGCGAGACCCTGACGCTGGTCAGGGAGGGGCAGAGGCAGGAAGTCGAAGGGGAGACAACAGGCTAAGAAGTCAACACATCTTTATTAAATGACTGCAAAGTTACTGGGAGGAGGCCATGATGCTGGACACACCTGTTGAGAAGAAAAGGGAAGGCCAGGGTCAACATGGGAAAGACACAAGATGAACCTCCAACCACCAACTGCAGCGTCCACAACTGTTTAGGGGCCTTATAGACTTAAACAACAGGCTTAGAACAATGCCTGTTTATTTCTTTTTTTAAAGTCTTTATTGAATTTTATTATAATATTGCTTCTCTTTTCTTTTCTGCTTTTTGGTTTTTTGGCCTGCGGGATCTTAGCTCCTCGATCAGGGATCAAACCCACGAACCCCTGCATGGGAAGGCAGGCTTAACCACTGGACCACCAGGGGAAGTCCCAATGCCTGGATTTTAAAAGTATGATTTGCTATCTTCATCACCATCCTGATAACATTTACTATGGTACTATTTGCGAGGTGGGCTTCCCTGGTGGATCAGTGGTAAAGAATCCACCATCTGCCAATACAAGAGACAAAGGGTCGATCCCAGGGTAGAGTAGATCCCCTGGAAAGGGAAATGGCAACCCACACCAATATTCTTGTCTGGGAAATCCCACGACAGAAGAGCCTGGCAGGCTACAGTCCACGGGGTCACAAAAGTCAGGACACGACTGAAGCGACTAAGCAACAATTTGCGAGATGCTCTGAGAGCTGGACTTGCATCTCATCCGCAGAATCCTTTGCTCCAAGGAGTTCTCACATAGAACCCCAACTCGGTGGGCGCATCTCATTTAGACTGAAGGTCTGCAGCCCCCAGGTGTGGAGATGACTGCCTGCTCAATCTTGTTCCTCAATTAAAGAGCAATGTAGTCATTTTGTACTCAGAGGCCACAGTGTACCAGTCCTTATCTTTAACACATCAGAACCACACTTAAGAGAGCGAGGAGGAGACTGAGGGCCTAAAGGAGGCAGCCCGTCCCTGCCCCGCCAGTTCTCGCTTACTCCAGGACGCCTGCGCAGTGGGAAGGTGAGACAGCAGGTTCGCTCTAGCTGAGCAGCCAGTGGAGTCTGTTAGTTAATGTGATGGTGACGAGGGTAACGTTTAGTGAGCGGCAGGACTGGTTCTCTGCTAAGCGTTGCACATGCAGTGTCTCACTTCACACTCATACCTCCAGGGGGTGGGTACTGCAGTATTGTTCAGTTACTT
Organism: Capra hircus; assembly: GCF_001704415.2. Taxonomy (NCBI): domain Eukaryota; kingdom Metazoa; phylum Chordata; class Mammalia; order Artiodactyla; family Bovidae; genus Capra; species Capra hircus. The sequence continues at coordinate 49,291,111 of NC_030825.1, read as the reverse complement.
ACAGTACTGGCACCCGCCTTATGGGGCTGACCCGAGGACCAATGACTTTAATAATAAAAAGTGTAAAGAACTATATGGAGTCAGTCATAATTCTTGGGCTGTGACCCCGCCCCCCCCCCACTTTCTAGATGAGAAACTGGAGGCACAGAGATGTAAGATCACTTGCCCGAAGTTACACAGATGAATAAAGAACCCGGATCCCACCCAGCTGCCCTGGCCGCAGAGCCTGCACCTCCTGGTAGGCGTTCTGCTGCATTTTAACGGATGCCAGGGCTGAGGCCCTGGGCCAGTGAGGGTGTGAGGACACCCTGCCGGGTCCCTCCAGGCCCTGGGAAGTCTTACTGAGCGCTTCACGGCAGGATCCGGTGCCCAGAATTCCAGGGAAGGACACCAGGACCCTCGGCCCTTTCTCCCCAGGGAAGGTGGCCTGCCTGGGACAGAAGAGATCAGGGGAATCTGGCAGATGCACATTTCTTGGCCCTGAGTCAGAACTTATCTACCTGAGTCCTTGGGGACCCAGCCCTGCTCTTAGAAGGCCCCTCCTCAGCCCCACAGTCTGAGGCTCGGGCCACTACTCACTGTCAAAGTCGATCTTCTCCACGATGTTCTTGGGCTTAATGCTCTCCTCCTGGCTGCAGATGAAGATCTGGCCCGACTCGTCGGCGCTCCAGCCGTACTTGCTCATCCACACCTTTAGCTGGCTGTCTGCAGGGGACACAGCAGCGCAGGGGCTTTGCACACGGATCCCACAGTACTGGGGTGGGGAGCGCGCTCAGGGTGCCCTCCTTGCCTGCCTTAGGCAGATCTGGTCTCAGGCTGCAGGCCTGGGGCTCCTACGGTTCATTCTCCAAACAGCCGCCAGGGGGAGCCTTTTCGCTTTCTCATCCTTCCCACTACAGGGCTTCTGAGTCTGTCATTTTCTAAACCTCTCGTGTCTCCCAGGGTAAAAGCTCAGCTCCTAAAAACAGCAGATAGCTTACTTCTCTGCTTTTCCCCCATCTACATTGAAATGGCTTCGAAATGATGATTTCATCATTACCAAGAACAGTAAGCTTATGGCACCATGTTTAAGAATTTCTTTGCAGCTCTTTCTTGCCTTTAGAAAGGGGCAGCTGAGGATGAGATGGTTAGCTAGCATCACTGATTCAGTGGACGTGAGTTTGAGCAAATTCCAGGAGACAGTGAAGAACAGGGGAGCCTGGCATGCTGCAGTCCATGGGGTCTCAAACAGCCAGACAGGACTTAGCGAGTGAACAACACCAAAAAAAAAGGTTATTTTCTGGCCAGAGAAGTGTTCTATAACTTGAAATAATTCTTTAAGGGCTGTTTCATCCCTTTCTGATTTAATTTCACTTTTAAACACATAAAGTATCGACCCAATGTAAAGCACTTAGTATAGTGCCCGACACAAAGTGTCCAAAAAAAGTTAGCTTCCACTGAAACAATGTCCCACCTGGCTTAAAAGGCAAAACTATCCAAAAGGAGCTCAGAGAAATCTCACCCCCACCCCCCAACTCTCCTCCCTGTTTTCGCCCTCAGCTCCCAAGAAGTAACCATTTTCCTTGTTTTAAAATTTTTCCCTTCCTGTATTTCTTTTTGCAAAATGAGCAAAAACGTACTTTTTTTTCTTTTTAGAGGGATCTTTAGAAATATAAATCTAATCATGTCCTCCTCTGCTCAGACCCTCCAGTGGCCCCATCTCACTCAGGATAAAGGACGAAGTCCTCAGGCAGGAGGCCCTTCAGTGCCTGAAACCCTTCCCCCCACCACCTCTCTGCCCTGACGCCGCCCCCTGGCTCACCCAAGGGCTCCCTGACTGCTCTCTGAGCGTAGCATCCTCACATTCACTCTGCCCTCAGGCTGCCCGCCTCACTCCAGATGCCGCGCCTCCACCTCCTCGTGCCTCCTGCTCCCTCACTCCCCACCCTCACGGCCCTCTCTAGCGGCTGTCATGCATGAATCCCACTAGACATGAACAGCTTCATTCGTCATCTGTTTCGCTACCTCCATGAGAAGGAATCTAAGCCATTCTGTGCTGTTCACCGCTGTGCCCCCAGGGCCTTGAACAGTGCAGAGTGGGCATTTAACTAATTTATGCAGAATAATGAATGAATGCTGTAGGATCTCTGAAAAAGAAAGGGAGGTGTTATACTAATTCCTTATTTCCTCTCTGGACTGGGCCTTTAATAACGACCTGGTAAGGCAGGAGTGAGCCCATTTGAGGAACTGGCTGAGGCCCACTGCCCTGCTCACCCTGACCTCCTAGATGGGCACTAGGGACCCAGAGAAGGCCTTACCTGTCAGATCCCCGAGCATCTCAGCCAGCAGCCAGCGATCGATGTGTTGATACGTGATGCCCACGACATGGCAGATAACTGCAGAAATTAGGGCGAAAGACGAAGGGCCACTCTCAGAACCTGCTGCCACTCCCTCCCCTCAGGGAGCCCAAGTTCAGAGAGGAACTTACATTTTCGGACAGAGTCTTCAAAGCCGGTTATGCCTTCCAGGAGGTCCATGTTTTCATCCAGGGCTTGCTGTGTGGGGAAAGACGATGTCCACAATAACATTAATATCAGTAACATCAATATCAGTAACGTCAAGGGGACCCCTCGGCGGTCCAGTGGTTAGGACTTGGCACTTTCATCGCCAAGGGCCTGGATTCAATCCCTGGTCAGGGAACTAAGATCTCACAAGCCATGTGGCCAAGGAAAAAAGTTATAAATAATGCCAAGATTAACCCCAATAATAAAATAAGAGAAGTGAACACTCTGGCATTCACCCCACACGCCAGCCCTTCCTCTGTATGCAACCTTATGATGTTACAATGCTGGTTTTTCTCCCATTTTAGAGATGGGGAAACCAAGGCTCAGAGCAGCTAAGAGATTTGCCCAAAATCACAGGGTGGGGTTTGCACCTGGCAGGCTCCTCTGGATCTGCCCATCACCTCCTCCAACTCACCCCCTCACTCCAACCACAGGGGGCTTCTCACTGCCCCTCAGACATGCCAGACACTCAGCTACCTCAAGGCCTCAGCACTGGCCAGGGGCAGGAAATTCAGCTTTGGCCGCTTCTTTTTTCCCATGAAATGACAAGAGAGAAGATAGATGAGGTACCTGCACTCAACCACCTCTTCTCGGATCTCACCTAATTCAGAGAAAAGGGCAACAGCCCTACCACGGCCCATGAGCACCACCCCACAGCCCCCTGGGAACTACCTGTCACCTCCTCCCACTTACCCCTCACTCCAACCACAGGGGCCGTTCACTGCCCCTTAGACCTGTCAGACATCCACCCACCTCGTCTCAGCTGGCTGTTTCGGGGTCTGGAACTCGCTTCCCCCATGGCTAGCAATCCCACCTCCTTGAGGCCTCTGCTAAAATGTCACCCTCCCAGCAAGGGCTCCCCCAGCATCACGGAGGGAGCCAAGGAACCCACTAGGACAACGAGAGGGAGCGGCCAGCTCGGCAGGAGGAAGGTGGGAAAGCAGCTGGCCTGGAAGCCAAGAGACACTGGCTGGGCAGGTGAGCTGGGGCCTGAGAACTTCCCACGGGATCTAGCAATGGGGGCGTCACTGTGGGTCTCAACAAGAGTGCTTCGGTGGCCTGTGCCGGAGTCAGGCGTCAGAGGGCTGGCCACAAAAGCCTGAATGGCATGGGTTCATGTGAGCAGAGGGATAAGACAAGGCTGAACACAGGCAACCTGCCCTGATTCGCCTGGGATGTGAGATTTTGTGCTATAAAACCGGGAAAGCCCCGGGCAGACTGGGACAGCTGGGGTCCCAGCCAGGAGCAAGGCTGGAAGGGGAGCAGAGGGAGGGGGTGGTGGCAGAGCTGGTGGGGAGTGTGGAGGTGCAGGGGGAATTCTTTATGTTAGAACCCACTGCAGCATGGACGTGTTGCATGGGGATGGAAACAGTGTGGGAAGGTCAAGTTTGCAGAGTGGGGAGAATGGCTGGTGTGACGCCACTGAGTGGGCGAGAGGGCAGGGGGTCAGGGCACTGGAGGAGGAGGGACAGGTCACTCACTAGAGCAGAACAGGGCTTGGTCAGCTGCCAGGAGATGTTGGGTCAGGGGTGGGAAGTTCTGCTTTGGCCACTTCTATTTTCCTGTGAAATGAGAAGCCAGGTAGTAGGCTGAGGTGAGGAGAAAGGCGGTGGTGAGGAGTTGCGGAGAGCCATCCAGGAACACGGGGAGGGAAGCAAGGACCAGCTGTGGGTGGGCACTGACAGCTCCTCTCCAGCCTCCCGCAGCCCCAGGAGAGGAGAGCATGATTTGTGAAGGAGGAAGCAGAACAGAGGACTGGAGCTGCCGATCAGGTCCAAGAATGTCGGGTCAGAGGCCTCATGGGGGGGAGCTGGGAAGCGAGGGGCGAGGAGGAAGTGGTCAGAGGGTGGAAATGTTTAACCTTCACGGGCAGAGGAGGCAATTGCTGATGAAGACAAGTACAGGTCAGTAACTCCTGGACTTAGCTGGGGAGCAAAATCACCAGAGATAATTGCTTAAAATCCCTAAGCCAAGACCGCACCCAGACCAATGACATCAGATTTCATGAAGGCACAATTCAAGTATTAGTATCATATTTATTCCTTTTTTTTAAACTTCTTAGGGATTCAGTGTGCTGAGAACTGGTCTCATCCTGGATGTGAGGGGAGGGAGTGAGGGGCTCAGGACCCAGGGAGAACAAGAAATCTGGAAACTGAGAAGTCAGGGTGATGGAAGGATCACAGACCTGCCCTTTCAAGCATCTAGGAATAAAGAGTGGCTGTGAGTTACATTCTTCACGAAAATGAGCAGTCATGGAGTGGGGTGGGGCAATATCAACAGAGTGGGGTAGGGTATGATAAGACAGGAGCTTCAGGGCTGGGGGGCTGTGGGAGGAGGCGCTGGGTCTGGGAGTGGAGGTGAGAGCTAGGCCATGTGGACTCCCACTTGGGACACCAGGTCCAGTTAGGACAAGAAAGGGGGAACAGTATTTATTCTTTATTCAACTGTTATTATTTGGCCATGTCCCATTGCATGCAGGATCTTAGTTCCCCAACCAGGGTTTGAACCCGTGCCTGGTTCGGGTTCCACTGCAGTGAAAGCACAGAATCTTAAACACAGGACACCAAGGAAGTCCCCTGGGGGTAGAGTATTTAGAGGACAGAGGACTTCTGCTGGAAGAACAGGTGCCTGTGTGTGTGTGAGAGAGAAAGCCTGAGCTTTGTCAGCAGAGGAGAGGACCGGGGTGTCCTGGCTCCAGGTGGGGATGACCATTCCATGCCATCCCACACGCAGAGTTCTGAAGACAGGGCCCACTGCCGTGGAGGACACCAATGACTGTGCGTGGTCTTGACTTCCAGCAGCTTTTTCTGCACGTCCCAGTCATCACCCTACCCAGGGGCCCCAGCAAAGTTACCCAGAAGGCCTGGAAGTGGCAGGTCTCCAGCAGGTCTCCGAGGTACAAAATCTGCCTGATGGGCCGTTCTTCTTGCTGGGGGGAGGCGTTAAGGGCAAAAGGCCTTCCAGACAGAGGAGGCAGCTGCTGCGCCCAAGACTGCCCCGCCCACAACCGCCCCGCCCACCTCCTGCTCACCACAGCGTGTCTGTCACGGCAAAAATGAGCAAGAACCTAAGGATCCAGAGATGGGGACAACTCAACAGGGGCCGCCTCACACACTGAGATCGAGTCACGCCTTACAGAACTGACATGGAAAACGTGATGAGACACACCTCTAGCAAGATGAAAAGAGCAAGATGCAGAAAGACGCGTGTAACAGCCCATCACTGGTAGGGAGGAACGGGTGTATACACACACGCACACCTGCACTTCTGTATCTGTAGGCTATCTGTGCAAAGGCAGAGGGCTGTAAGCAACTGTGGCCTTCAGGGAGGGGAGCGGGTGGCCGTGGGCCGGGGTGGGGAGGGAGGAAGCCTTGGTTTTCTCGTGGTATACTCTGCTGAACTTTGAACAGTGGATCGTATGCAGTTTTTAAGCCACCAGAACAGACCTCTGGGGGAGGTGGACTGTCAGTCAGAAGGCGGGTGTCCCCGTGGACACACCTGGAAGAGCAGGTTCATTGAGGAAGACATTTTTCGGCCCAGCCGCCAATGGGTAGGCCAGTTCAGTGGTATCTCACTCAACATCTCTTCACTGGAGACCAGCGCTGTACCAGACAGACACTGGCCAGTCCCTGGGGATATGTACAATGAAGGGAAGCTGACAAGCCAGCTCTTCGTGGCTCCGACCTTTGGCCTGGTGGTCTTTCCTCGGCTAGCAAGCCTCACGGGAATCTTTCTAAAGCATGTTTCTCCCCCTATCACTCTGCAGCCTTAATGCCTTCTTCAGCTCCCCAGTGCTCTTTCTGAGTCTGACCAACTCTGTGGCTAAGCCGAACGTCCTCTACTGACTCTAACACAGCACCGAGCTCTTTTCTTCTTCTTTCCCTACACATGCTCCCCTCTGCCTGGATCACCATTCCCTACGAATCACCTAATTCCTCATCTTTCATCTGTTCCCTCCTCCAGGAAGATTTCCTGGCTTCCAGCCAAGTTCAGGTGCCTCCTCTGGCCCCTCACACCCCAAGTCCTGACTACTCCAGAGAGGACGGGTCTCCCCTGCTAGACTGTGAGCTCCTTGATGATACTGTCCCAGCCGCGGCCAGCCTGGAGCCAAGACTAGAGCAGCAATTGGTGTCTGTGTCCGAACTCAAGACCACGGCCCTGTGAATCCGTCTCCCCTGCTCCCCCTCTTCCCCCAGTCCCAGCCCAGAAGCGGGAAGGATACGTGGGCCTGGTCGATCATGCACTTGCAGAGCGTGAAGTCGGTGTGGGGCAGGTTGGTGAGGGCCTTCAGCAGGATCTGGGCGGTGACCGTGGTCTGGAAGAAGGCCGGGTTGAACTGGTACCTGAGAAGAGAAACAGAGATGCAGAAGCAGTGCCATCTCCACGTCCCTGGGCCTCACCAGGTGCCAGGAAGGCTGCTCGCTGCTTCCGCCCGGAGTCTGGGAGCTGGGCACGTCTGCGCTCTGATACCAACCACCCCACTGTCTGGCTGGGACCTTAAGCTCCCTGACGCCTACTTTCCTGTTCTGTAGACGGAGACAGTTAATCTTCACAACCACTCCACAAGGCAGACAGCGTTAAGTGATTCACCATTGAGTGCATAAATAGCAGTGGTCAAGCCTCCGGAGCCAACTGCCTGAATTTAAACTTCACTGCTGAGTGGCCCTGGACTACTTATTTAAAAAACAGTTTATTTGTGGCTGTGCTGGGTCTCTGTGGCTGTGCGTGGACTTTTGCTAGCTACAGAAAGTAGGGGCTACTACCTAGTTGCAGTGGGCTGGCTTCTCTTGTTGGGCTTCCCTGGTGGCTCAGAGGGTAAAGAATCCGCCTGCAACACAGTTCAATCCCTGGGTTAGGAAGATCCCCTGGAGCAGGGCATGGCAACCCACTCCAGGGTTCTTGCCTGGAGAACCCCAAGGACAGGCTTCTCCTGTCGCAGAGCACAGGCTCCAAAGCTCTCAGGCTCAGGAGATGTGGCTCACAGGCTTAGCTGCCCTGGGGTATGTGGGCTCTCTCTGTACCTGGGATCGAACCTGTGTCCCCCTGCACTGCAAGGCGGACTCTTAACCACAGGACCACCAGGGAAGCCCCGGCATGGAGCATTTAAAATAAGTAGACTTCCCTGGTCTGGAAAGATCCCACATGTCACAGGGCAGCTAAGCCTGTGCGCCACAACTACTGAAGCCCATGTGCCCTAGAGCCTGTACTCCCCAACAAGAGAAGCCACAGCAGTGAGAGGCCTGTGCAGCTCAGCTAGGGACTAGCCCCCCACAACCAGAGAAAGTGCTCGCACAGCATCGATGACCCAGCACAGCCAAAGATATAAACAATGAAGTAAGATTCTAAAAGATAATAAGTGCTCTGTGCATCAGTTTCCTCTCTTGCAAGAGGTGAGACTAAACCACTGTTTCGGGACCTCCCTGGTGGCCCAATGGTTAAGACTCTGTGCTTCCACTGCAGGGGGTTCAGGAAACTAAGAGTCTGCATGCCAGTGTGGCGCAGCCACAAAAAAATAAAAAATAAAAAACCCAACTGTATCTACCTCACTAACAAAACATAGCATCAAAGTGAGTTAGCACAAGAGTTATAGCAGAGGAGGTACCACATGGGGGTGCTCACTAAGCAGTGGTTATCACCACTAACACACTAAACGACCTCACCAGCACACACACTGTCTCCATCTTACAGACGGCAAAATCGAGGTCATGAAAGCTCTAAACATTACAAAGTTGGTAGCTGGGCTTCCCTGGCGGCTCGGTGCTAAAGAACCTGCCCGCCAATGCAGGAGACACAGGTTCAGTCCCTGGATCGGGAAGATCCCCTGGAGAAGGAAATGGCAACCCACTCCAGTATTCTCGCCCAGAGAATCCCATGGACAAGAGGAGCCTGGCAGGCTACAGCTCACGGGGTTGAAAAAGAGTTGGACATGACTTAGTGACTAAAACAAGGAACAATAACAGTGTGTCCATAAAGCATCTAGAAAGAAGAAACCAAATATCCACCGACAGGGTAACGGATAATTAGGACCTGGCTCCACATGGAACACTACACAGCAATGACAACCAACTGCGGCCACACAGGAGAAGCGTGGAGCTCACAAACCCAGGGCTGAGTGCACGCTGCCAGACGCAGAAGAGCTCCAGTCGTGCGGCTACTCTTATGTTCTGTTCAAAGCAGGCAAACCTGCGCTAAGCGAATCAGGATGTGTATGTGTGTACATGCGCCTGCAAGCGTGTGGTAAATTCACACAAAGCCAGGCCACAAGAACACAGGAGTGGTCACCAGGGTCATCAGGTCAGCGTGGTTGGCACAAAACACATGGGGCAAAGGACAGGGGTGCTAGCAACACCCATTTTGCACTTGGGCTGCTGATTACATAGGTGTTCATTTACAACTCCACGTTAAACCATATACTTGCTTTCTGCAGCAGCCTGTATGTGCGCTTTCTTATGATTTTTATTTATTTTTTTACTTTTCGGTTGCACAGCAAGGCATGTGGGAGCTTAGTTCCCCAGCCAGGGATCTAACTCGTGTCCCCTGCAGTGGAAGGCTGGAATCTTAACTGCTGGAGTGCAGCCCCTGTAACTAAGTTTTCAAAAACCATCCCTCCTCCTGCCCTTACTTCCTGGCTCCCTAGTCTTGCACATTCTATCCAAAACAGATAAAGAGGTCATACAATTCAATAGCAAAAATCCCCCAAAACCCTGTCAGAAACTTCTGAATAGATGCTTTTTTTTTAAAAGAAGACAGAGATCGCCAACAGGCACTTGAGAAGATGCTTAACATCACTAAACATCAGGAAAATGCAAATCAGAATCACACACCTGACAAAATGGCTATCAACAAGAAGACAACAAATAACAAAACACCGGCAAGGATGTGGAGGAGAGAACGCTTGACAGTGTCATGTCAATTGGCACAGCCGCCGTGGAAAACAGTAGGGAGGTTCCCTGTAAAATCAAATCTAGAACTACCACATGATCCAGCAATTCCACTCCTGGGTATGTGTGTGTATATAAATATAAATAAAGAAAACAAACACTAATTTGAAGTGATACATGCACCCCAGTGTTCTCAGCAGCATTATTTTCAGTAGCCAAGATCTGGAAGCAACCTAAGTGTCCACTGACAAACGAACGGATAAAGAAGATGTGGTACATAGACACACATACACACAATGGAATATTATTCAGCCATTTAAAAAAAAAAAGGAAGAAGAATGAAAATTTGCCCTTTCAACAACATGGATGGACCTGGAGAATATTACGCTTAGTGAAGTTAAATCAGACAGGGAAAGGCAAATACCACATGTTTTCACTTATATGTAGAATCTAAAGAATAAAATGAAAGCAACAAAACAGAAACAGAGACCAAACTAGTGGTTATAGATGGGAATGGGGTGGGGGAGAGGCGAGATAATGGAAGGGGATTAAGGGGTACAAAATATATATGAAATAAGTAAGATACAAAGCCACAATGAACAGCACAGGGGCTATGACCCCCATTATATAAGAACTCTAAACAGAGTATAACCTATAAAAATACCCAAACACTATGTTGTACATCTAAAACTAATATAACATTGTAAATCAACTAGATTCCAATTTTTTAAAAAAAAGAGAAGTCACATCCTGGAGGTTACCCCTCACTCCCACCCCACCCAGTGCTGGGAGTGGCAGGCTGCTGACTATGGGAATGGGGTGGGAATGGAGGCAGATACTCACAGTTTCAGGACAGCCAGGTTGGCTTCCAGATCATAGGCATTTTCCTTGGCCTGTGTCTCCACATAGCGCTCCAGGGTGGCCAGGTTCTCAGGGTTGTACCTAGAGGAGAAACAAGATGAGTGAGCAGAGACAAGAGCTGAGGCCAGTCACTCCCATGGGGTAGAAGTGGGGGCGACTGTAGCCTGCTCCTCCTTCTCTTCCCTCTGTCACTCTTCACTGGCCACTTGCTCTACTCAAATATTGAATCAGCTCTATAATCTCTGATGAAACTTATCCATATCCCTGACCTAAGCCCCAGCTCTAAACCCCATCAGAGCCCTGGGTCTTTTCTGAAAAATGCCTTCTCAATCTCTCAGCCAACCAGCCCTTGCAGCCTGTACATCTGCCCTCCTGGACATCTTTGATATCCACCCCTTTCTCCCATCCCCAAACCCCACTCTGGTGCAGCCCATTCTCTCCTGCCTAGTTTTCCCCATCCTAGCCCCCACCAATCTACCTGTGTTTCCCCCATCACCACCTTGACCACTCCTGGCTATCACTGTCTACCGTCCGGTGTATCTGAACTAGAAACTCCATGAAAGCATGGCCAGTGGCTGTCTTTGGTTATCTCTGGTCCGCACCATTGCCCAGAATTCACAGTGTAGATTTCAGTAAACATGTGTTCGATGAATGAAATGAGGGGGGGAAGGGGAGCCACAAAGAGGCACTGAGAGGCTCATTGAGACTGAGGAGCAGAGAGAAAACAGAGGGGCTGAGAGAGAATAAGTTAAGCAGAGAGGGCGGCCTTAAGGCAATTAAAGCGGACTGAGCGGCAGGCAAGGCCACCTCTCGCCTTTAGGCCTATACAATGCTGTTTTCTTAAACAACTGCTCCAGACTGACTGAAAAATCCCACCCCTGGGCAAGCCCAGGATGCTGACCACCTCTTGCTGACCCTCTCCTCCACGCTGGCCAGAAACGCTCCCTCCGACCGGGCTCAGACCTGTCGATCCCCTTGAGCAACTTGCCCACGTTCGCTCTCATCTGCTCAAACATCGCCATGACTGCTGCCGCCTCCCACACCAGGGCTAGGGCCGAAGACCCTGCCGGCAAAACGTCCTCGAGGACCGGAAGCGGAAGAGTTGGTGGAAACGGAAACTACGTAATTGTTTTCTCTCCAGCCCCGGGGGCGGTGAATCGTGCTTTGGGTCTAGCTGCGGCTGCCACGCTTTCCGGCTGCCGCGTGACTTCTTCCCAGCCGGCGCAGTTAGCGCGTGCGCATACGCTCTACTCGAGCAGAAGCTACGGCGCGAGAAAAGACCTAGTCTAACCAAGTGCGCAGGCGCCTTCTCGCGGCGAGGGGGCGGGACTAAGCTTTTCCCGGGCCTCGCGTATCCAGTTATAGACCTTGGCGCGTGAGCGCGGACTTAGCGGGAAGTAGACTGATCCGTGACGGCGTGCACGGGCTGTGAACTCAAAACTGCTGGGGTTCCATCAGTACAGTCCTTTTGGTCCATGGGCATGTGCCGAAGAAGGTGCCCTCTGAGGTCCCCTTGGCCTCTGAGGCAGGATCCTGAGCTTGGCAGTTTTAAGTCGTGAACCTGGTCCCCCACACTTCACCCTAACGCCGAGGGTAGTGGCCCGCAAAGCTGTTGTGCCCAGCTCGGCAGGGGCGGAGAGAGGGGCTCGTGGACCCCGCTAGATCACGCCCAGTCCCCATAGCTCCAGTTCTGTGGGTGAAGGCGAGCGCTCCGCATGTGCCATCCCTAGTTGTGTGTTCAGATACTGCCCACTGCAAGCTTGACTGAACATGCATATGTCATATATGTATATGCTCTGGGTATATCCACATACGTGCACACGGGTATCCAGGAGTGTGCACGTCGATTGGCCTGCGCGCCGCACGGGGAGTTACCACTAAGTGCCTGTATGTGTCCCGGGTGAACAATAGGGTACACTGCATGGTCATCCCGGTGTAGACCTGCCATCTCCAGGTTGTGGCCCAACACTCAGCATTCAGCAGAGGTTCAAATGTTTTTAGCCACTGCCCATAACGGGGGAGGGTGAGGGCACCCTCCAGGTCACAATGAAGATAGTTTGCATCTGGTTTACATGCAGCCCAGGGCCCCGGAGGTGGAGGGGGGAGTCCCCTGGGTCCCAAGGCAAGCTGCCCCTCACAGGCTGTCAGGGCCCAGGGGACAGGGGGTGGAGCCGCTGGCTGCACAGCTCTGTGCCGGGGCAGGAAGCGAGAGTGGGGAGGGGGGAGGCCACAGCCGGTGGAGGCAAGGCGGGTGCAGGGCGTGTGGGGAGGGAGGGAGGTGCCAGCATTTGGAGCCCTGAGGCCCTGCTGGCCCCTGGGCGCAGGCCCAGCTCCGGCCCCCAGGAATGGACCTCGTAGACCCTGACATCTTTAACAGGGACCCCCGGGACCACTATGACCTGCTGCAGCGGCTGGGTGGCGGCACCTATGGGGAAGTTTTCAAGGTGAGGAACCCCCCTCCTTCTCCAACACCCTCAAACCCGTGACCTTGGGGGTGAGCCCCAAGAAGGGATGGGGATGTGAGAGGGTCCCAGTCCTCAGCTTGGCTTCAGGGATGCTGAGGAAGACCTCGGGCAAATGGAGCCTGCCTGACTGCCAACTTCCCCTTTACAAGGCTCGAGAGAAGGGGACAGGGGACCTGGTGGCACTGAAGATGGTGAAGATGGAGCCTGGTGAGGAGAGCACCCAGGTCCTCATTCCCCTGCCCCACCTCCTGGGACCCTGGGATCTCCCCCATACTCCATCCCTGCAGTAGCCTTTTCTCTTCTGCCCCTCCTCGCAGACGATGATGTTTCCACCCTTCAGAAGGAAATCCTCATCTTGAAAACTTGTCGGCACGCCAACATCGTGGCCTACCATGGGAGTTATCTCTGGTGATGGGACCTCCCCTGCCCCCCAGCCCAGCCCCCAACTCCCATTCCTGACCAGCACCCCCCTCCAACCTAACCTCTAATCCCGGACCTCCATTTTTAACTGAGGCTCCTAACTTAATCCCCAGCCCGAAGTCCCACTTGTTTGACCAGAGCACCTCCAAACCTCATCTCCAATAAATAACTAGCATTTCTCACTAAATTGATCCCTTTGTGGTAACCAAATGTGAAACCAAGTCCCTCTAAAACTGATCAGCGTCCTGACTTGCAGGTCCCCCAGTTTCACTTTCTGTTCCTTTAACATGAACCCCTAATTTCCCTGACCCTTGAATATCCCAGATGCCCCAAGAATGATCTCTGCCCCCCCGGCCCTGGCATCCTGGGCTCCTCTGTCCCCTCTGAACTTCCACAACCTGTGAAGTCTCTGCCCTGTCTCCTAGGTTAGCATGGGACAACAGAGAACGTCATGGTAGGAGCCCAGGCACCTGGGTTTGGTCCAGTTGACCCTAAACATATATTTTCTTCTTTGAGCCTCAATCTCCCCATCTGTAAAATGGGATGATCTCACTCTGGTAGACAATAGAGAGATGACAGCTCTTACATTCAAGTTCTTGTTGAACTAGGATAGGATGGACAGTGAGCCAGAAACTGTCCTATAAATAATGATTTATTACTGCTATTATTATTCTTGCTCTTGAACTGTTGTAGGCTGCAGAAACTCTGGATCTGCATGGAATTCTGTGGGGCTGGTTCTCTCCAGGACATCTACCAAGGTGAGTGGCGGGGCGAGGAGATCCAGGCAGCCCTTGGCCCTCCAATCCACCTGTCCTGTCCCTCTACGCTTGCGTCTCCGGGGACTGTCTTTCTGGTCTATATTTCACACAGAGCCCCTCCTCTGGACCAGGCCTGGCCTGGAAGATGCTGGGGAGACTGTGGTACCCAAGCGGGCCCTGAACCCTGTATCCTTCAGGACCTGAGAGTCCAGCTCTGTTTTTTCTGCAATGATCCCCACGACTTTCCCTGCCCCATCTTCCCCCTGTGCCTGCATTTTCTCACCAAGGTCTATTCATGCCTTTGAGTATTTCTGCATTTCTAGCTCATCGTCAGGGCCCATCTGTTCATTTAATGAGTGAATGCATTTCTGATTCACTCAGCCTGCTTTTCACTGTCTTGGAGCACTGGAGGGTGGGGGCGGGGTGGGCCTTGATCAGATTTCTGATGTGCACCTCTATCTTTGACCATCTCCCAGTCTCCCAGTGTCCCTCCAGCCCTAGACCTCAAAGGTCAGGAAAGGCAGGACTTCATGAAGAAGTCCTCAGGGCGGGTGGGGGAAACTGAGGCCCACAGAGAGGAAGTGACTCACCCCACCAGCCCGTCAGACCGAGTCTCTGACCCCCTCAGTCTGCTGTCTCTCTCTAGTGTATTCTAACCCCTTTGTGTCTTTCTCAATGTGTCTCTTTTCCCAGTTTGGGGTGTCTCTGCCCATGTCTGTCTCTCTCTGCCTCAGCTTGGGTCTGTTCCTGATTCTCTATCTCTTCCCGTCTCTCTCTGCCTTTCCTTGTTCTACAGAGTGACATCACTCAGAGCTGTCCCATGCCCTCCATCTCCCCCTAAAGCGAAGCCCAAGTTTCTCAACACTGCCCCTGAGTCTGACCCCTGCTGACAATCCCAGGCTGGCGCCCTCACCCCTGCTCCACCCACGCCTCTGCTTTCCAGCCCCACCGGGGGCACTCCCCTGCTTCTGGGCCTTTGCACTTGCCTTTCCCTTTCTGAGTGGGACTGCTCCCCATCTCCACCCCCGCCGCCTTCTCGGGGTCGCCTTCACTGATCAACCTGTATAAAATGTCATACTCCTTCCCACACATATTTCCCACACATATTTCCTGTTATCTTTTCTTGCTTAATTTTTCTTCTCACTATTTATTGGCGTCTCGTGTATCATTTATCTTACCTGTTTATCTTGTCTGCCATCCGTCTCCTGTGCTAGAACGTTCTCTCCACGGGGGCAGGGATCTCTGCCTCTTTTGTCCACAGCTGTATCCCTGCTGTCTGCCACAGTGGCTGGCACACAGTAGACATGCAGCAAATAATCACGTTGAATGAATCTCTCTGGTTCCCTGCATCTCTGCCTCTCTCTGTTGCTGACTGCCTCTCTGCCTCCTCCTCCCACCTGTCCCATCCCAGTTCTCCCCTCCCTGTGTGGTACCCTCTCAGCTGGTGTGGGTTGTGGCCAGGGGTCTGGCCTGCACCCAACACAGTGCCTGGGTGACCTCTGCAGTGACAGGCTCCCTGTCGGAGCTCCAGATCAGCTACGTCTGCCGGGAAGTGCTCCAGGTAAGGGGATGCTCTCTGGGCTTGGGGTGGGGCAGGGCCCTGCTCCTGCCTCTGGACGCTCATAGCCCCCTACTTCCGCCCTCCTCCCCAGGGACTGGCCTATCTGCACTCACAGAAGAAGATCCACCGGGACATCAAGGTGATCTAGGGGCAGAGAGGTGGCCTTCGTGGGTGGGGGACCCGGGAGACAGGAGTCAGGAGGGTCAGAGTGTAGTGGGGCCAGGGAATGTCAGCAGCATTGGACTTGGGGGTATCTCTGACAGCCTCTAATCCCTCCCTTTTCCCCAGGGAGCCAACATCCTCATCAACGATGCTGGGGAGGTCAGACTGGGTGAGTGTGGCTCGTGGGAATGGGGAGAGGGGCTGACTGAGGGCCTGAGGGGAGACCAAGGGGACAGGGGACCCCAGGTCACTATGTCTCTCCTTCTGTCTCCAGCTGACTTTGGTATCTCGGCCCAGATCGGGGCAACGCTAGCTCGACGCCTCTCTTTCATTGGGACACCCTACTGGTGAGGGATGCCTGGCTGGCAGCTAGGAGTGGTGTGGGGTGGCGTGGCGTTTACCAGCCCAGATCTCTGGGAATCTCTGTACTTGCTTTTTTGCCCACTTCTCCCTTTCTCTGGACCGGACTTCCCTGGTGGCTCAGACGGTAAACAGTCTATCTGCTCTTTGGGTCTTTTTGGAGTTTTCCATTTACCTAGGTCTCTCTGTGCACCCTCCAGCCATTCCTCCCAGTGTTTATGTTGATTTTTATCCTGGTCTGTCTGTCTTTCCATATCTGTCCATGTTTGTCTCACTCTCTCTCTCTGAGTCTCCATCTTCCAGCCTGTCTCTGTCTCTCTGCCTTTATCTCTCTCCATCTTTTTTTTTTTTTTTAATATTTATTTGATTGTGCTGGGTCTTAGTTGCAGCATGTGGGATCTCGTTCCCTGCCCAGGGATAGAACCCAGGCCCCCTGCACTGGGAGCGTGGAGTCTTGGCCACTGGTCCACCAGGGAAGTCTTTATTTCTGTCTCTCTCCATCTGTATGTTTCTCTCTGCATCTGGCTCTCTCTATGCCTGCCCCATTCTCCTCTGTCTCCCCTTCCCCTTCTTGTGTCACTCCTTGGTTCTCCGAGGGTCTCTGCCCCTAGGATGGCTCCGGAAGTGGCAGCCGTGGCCCTGAAGGGGGGATACAATGAACTGTGTGATATCTGGTCCCTGGGCATCACAGCCATCGAATTAGCCGAGCTACAGCCACCACTCTTTGACGTGCACCCACTCAGGTAGGCAGATGTGGCAGGTCCCCCTGGTCCCAGAGACCCCACTCAACTCTGACCCTGAGCACCACCTGCCCCCCCCAGCCTGTTTCTCCAGCTCAGTACCCACTGGAGGAGACCCCCCCTTACCCTGAGCCCAATCTGAGACCCTCAGGAGCCCCTCAACCCAGAAAGCCTTTTCTCCATCCCTCCACACGAGGGGCCCCAATTTAGGGAGCCCCATCTTGAGGCTCCCCCTGAGCCTGCTGGTTCCCCTTCAAAGGGGCACCCCATGCCTTGTGAAACATACCACTCATTCTCATTCTGTCCCTCCCTTTGCTCCCTGCCAACCTCAGTGCTATTAGGGGCCCCCGGAGCCATGAGGTCTGGCTGCCACTGGAAGTCTAAACCCCACGTTCTGTCCTTACTCTTCCAGGGTTCTCTTCCTCATGACCAAGAGTGGCTACCAGCCGCCCAGGCTAAAGGATAAAGGCAAATGGTAGGAGAGGGGCACGTGGAGGAGGGAGGGCGGGGCCGAGGGTGATGGTCTGATGGGAGGGCCTCTGGTCCCCTCACCCCAGAATTCGCCTTCTTCCTCCCAAGGTCGGCTGCTTTCCACAACTTTGTCAAAGTCACCCTCACTAAGAGCCCCAAGAAGCGACCCGGTGCCACCAAGATGCTCACTGTAAGCCTCCCTCCCCTGAGAAGCCTTCCCAAACTCACCACCGGAATTCCCCAGGGCCTCTACAACATTGATCGTTTCATCTCACGGAACCCCCATGGCCCTTTCAAAGTCACTGCTCCCTCTGAATTCCCCAGGACCCTCAAGGCTCTCCGAACTGTATCCCAGGCCCCTTTTTTGTTTTCTTGGCTGTGCTGGGTCTTTACTGCTGCACGTGGCCTTTCCTCTCTTCACTGCAGGGCGCGGGCTTCTCACCAGGGTGGCTTCTCATTGTGGAGCACGAGCTCTCAGGCACAAGGGCTCACTAGTTGTGGCTCAAGGGCTCCGCTGCTCTGCGACCTGTGGGATCTTTCCATACCAGGGATAGAACCTGTATCCCCTGCATTGGCAGGCAGATTCTCAACCCCTGGACCTGCAGCAAAGATCCCTACACTGAGCTTAAATCTCACAAATTCCTAAGGGCCTCAGGACCCATTCCTGGGTGTGCTCCGGAATTGCAGGGGAACTCCAGTCCCCTCTGAGACACTTCTAGAGTTCTCCAAAATACCTCACATTCTTCTAATCCCTTCAGACACCTCAGAATCCCCCAGGTTGCAGCTCCCCAGAATTCCGTGCCTTGTTCCTCTGTTGGCAACTTCCCCCCAAGTTTCCTCTTAGACTAGTCCTCCAGCCCCATCCCAACCCCCTCCTTCTAATCCCGCCCCCTATCTGCTGACACCCTCCTCCCCTCCCCCAGCATCAACTGGTGTCCCAGCCCGGGCTCAACAGGGGCCTGATCCTAGATCTTCTGGACAAACTGAGGAACCCCGGGAAGGGGGCCCCTGTGGGCGAGATTGAAGATGAAGACCCTGAGGTGAGGGACCAGCTCGCCTTTTCTCAGCCTGTTTCCCTGCCTGGAGTGCCCCCTTGCTGCCTCTCTTAGAAAAGAGCCAGGGAGGATGGGGTGGTAGCTTGGGGGCACACAGGTTATGGGAAGGCCCAGGACTCCGGGCTGGACCCACAGGGTGGGGGAGCTGTTGCTGGAGAACCTCGGGTCTGATGCAGCCGCTGCTCTGCCCAGCTCCCCCCGGCCATCCCTCGGCGGATCAGATCCACCCATCGGGCCAGCTCTCTGGGGATCCCAGACGCGGATTGCTGTCGTGAGTAGAGAATCTTTATGTTTCTGGACACCTGACTCTATAATCCAGGAGATGCCCCCTTATCAGCTTGTCCTAGAGACCCTCATCACTTCCAAATAGACTCTCAGAGACCCCTCTCACCATCTGACTCTGCAGGAGACCCCAGAGAACCTCACCACCACCTGATCTACAAAATGCCTCTGGAGACCCCCACCTCTCTGTACTGCAAACACACCCCATGAGGCTTCCCATAACCACCAGGACTCCCAGAGACCTCAGGAATCTTTGCTCCCTGATCCCCAAATGGAACCTAAAAGCAACTACCCTATAACCATTTTGAAACCCCACTTCCCTGATCTCCATTCCTGACCCCTAAATGCTCAGCTGTGTCCGACTCTCTGTGACCCCGTGGACTAGCCCGCCAGAATCCATGGGATTCTCCAGGCAAGAATACTGGAGCAGGTTGCCATTTCCTCCTCCAGGGGATCTTCCCGACCCAGGGATCCAACCCACATCCCCTGCGATGGCAGGTGGCTTCTTTATCACTGGTACTACCTAGGAAGCCCCGAGATGAGACCCCTGTAAACCAAGAGCCCTTCCCTATAGGGACAGCTCCAGTGCTAAGATCCTAACCCCAGAGCCCACCCCCACTTCTATCCTTTCTGTTCCCAAGTCCTTGTCCCCAGCTCACTGTGTGACCGCCCCATCCCCATCCCCCAGGGCGGCACATGGAGTTCAGGAAGCTCAGAGGCATGGAGTCCAGGCCCCCAGTGGACACGGTGAGATCCTCCCTGACTGCCCAGCTGCCCTCCTCTCCCCCTGGGCCACTGCTGACCCTTTACTATCCCACAGGCTCTCCTACAGCCCCCTGGAGACTTCAAGAGCGGCAGTCCTAGGTCAGGGACCCTCAGGGTGGGAGTGGGGCAGGGATGTGCGTGGGACCACCCAAGGCTCATGCCTGTTCCTTCTCAGGAGGAACCTATCAGAGTCCGATGATGACTATGACGACGTGGACATGTAAGAGCTCCACAGGCCCCCACCCAGCCCTTGCCTTCCTACAACCCACTTTCCTTCCCGCTGATCCCAGCCTCAGCCCTGCTTCCCTTCTACTACTCAGTGCTGATCCTTGACCCCTGACCCCTGACCGGACCCTCAATATCCCCATCTTCCTTCACCTCCAACCCCTGACTCCCCTTTCCTTCCTCTCCAATCCCAGCCAACTCAACCCTGGGTCCCCTGCTACCTCCCAGTCCCCAGCTCCTGCCAGATGTTCCTATCACCCCCAGGCCTCAGCTGCTGCCCTGACCTTTAACCCTCGGGCCCCCTCATCTTTCTTCAACTTCTCACCCACCCTCAGACTGAACCTTCCCCCGTGTCAGGCCCTCAGACCCAGACCCAACCTCAACCCCAGCAGTTGGCCCAGGCCCCCATCTTCCCCAGCCCTAGGCCTGTGTCAGCCTCAGGGCCCACCTGTTCATTGCACACCTCTCGTCTGTAATAGACTCACGCGCACCAGGTGAGAACCTGACCCCCGGGAGCACTGTATAGTCTGTGTTCTTGGCAGGTGTGAAGTTGCAGAGACTTGATGCACTGGCAGCACTTGATATCTAAGAGTTGCTGGTACTATTACCATCAGGGTCATCAGTCCTTTAGCCCTTAGCTCTAGCCCCAGATCGAGTCACCCTCTGACCCTCCTGAGCTCAGACCTCCAGCCCCAACCCTCCCCAGGCCTTGTTGCCCACACCCCCCACCTGCTGACCCCATCTTTGTGTTCCAGCCCCGCCCCTGCAGAAGACATACCTCCTCCACTGCCCCCCAAGGTAAGGCTCTGGGACAGAGATGGGGGGCAGGGGGCCAGGGCCCATAGACACTGGGATACTAAGCTCTCTTGGGCTGGAGTCTGGGACACAAGGTCCTTTGAGATCTGAGAGACTGAGATGACTGGGATCTGGAAATGGCATCCCTGACCCTAGGGGTGGGACTAAGAATATTTAGCCCAATGGATACTGGTCAGTAGCTGGTCTTTGGAAACCCTGCTGCACCCAACCCTTCCCCTTTAGTTGCTGGAGTATGTTGATTTTGGGGCATGGGTCAGAGGGGAAGGTTGGAGGGGTGGTTAGATATCACAGAGCCATGACCTAATGTCAGTTCTGGCAGAGGTGGTTGGCAAGGTGCCCTCTCTCTGAGTTGATCTAATGTATTCCCCACCTTCCTCCTCTCTCTCCAAAGCCCAAGTTCCGTTCTCCGTCAGATGAGGGTCCTGGGGGGACTGGGGATGACGGCCAGCTGAGCCCGGGAGTGCTGGTCCGGTGTGCCAGTGGGCCTCCCCCACGCACCCCCCATCTCGGGCCTCCCCCAGCCACCCGAAGCCCCCACCTCACTGCCCACTCAGGTAACAGGGCAGGCTGGGGTGGGAGGTGGGTGAAGGTGGGGGTTGGGCAGTGATCGGGGGCTTTAGGGGCTGATTTTCTCCTCCTCATCTCAGAACCCTCACTGTGGAACCCAGCCCCCCGAGAGCCTGACCAGCCCCCACTGTTGCCCCCCAAGAAGGAAAAAATGAAGAGAAAGGTGAGGCCAGTGATGCTGAGGATTGATATCTCTGGATGCGGCTGGGGATGCCAGGTGGGAGTGGGGGATGGGGCAGGGAAGACTAATAATAATGACAGGTGACATTTGTTGAGCAGAGCCTCTGTGCAAGACCCTGATCTCGTGTCTTTACGTGGTGTATATCTGCACAGATAGAGACAGATACTGCAGTTGTTGTTGGGTCACTAAGTCGTGTCTGACTCTTTGTAACCCTGTGGACTACAGCATGCCAGACTGCCTTGTCCTTTGCTCTCTGCTGGAGTTTGCTCAAACTTATATCCAGTGAGTCAGGGATGCCAGCCTGCAGATCCTGCAGAGATACATATTATCTGCCATTTCAAAATGGGGAAACTGAGGCACAGAGGGGTTAAACAGTTTCCAAGGTCATAAACCTTTGAGCAGGTGGAGGCGGGATTTGAACCTTGCCACTTTTGCTTCTGAGTCTTAACCACTGTGCCCTCCTGTGCCCTCCTCGCTTTTGCTGGATCGGCTGCTGCCCTGCCCCCATGGCCCACCCAGGGCTGTGCCCTTCTCGTCAAGTTGTTCAATGGCTGCCCCCTCCGGATCCACAGCACGGCAGCCTGGACGCACCCCTCCACCAAGGGTGAGTACTCAGAAGGGCCACGGAGAATGTGGCGGGGTTGGGGAGGACCCTTAGTGGAAGGCAGAAAGTCAGGGAGAGGGGAAGGGAAGGGTCTTAATACAGTAGAGAGTGGCAGAGTGGAGGCAGGGGCAGAGCCAGGAGTTACAGCTGGGGTTTAGGGATCAAAGCTGGGTAGACTGAAGCTGAGTTTGAGAGTGAAGATTAGGGAAATTAGTTTGGAGGTCAAGAGTATCAGATATGGAATTTCCCTGAGGGTCTAGTGGTTAAGACTCTGTCCTTCCACTGCAGGGGAGCACAGGTTTGGTCCCTGGCTGGGGAACTAAGATCCCACATGCTGCACAGTATGGCCACAAAAGAATAGATAAATAAAATAGGAATTTTAAAAAGGAGTGTCAGATAAACCAGAAAGGTCAGCGTTCAGTGTATAAGATCTGGGACAGTTGGACCCCATTAACCTCAGTTGCCCCAGAGAAGGAAGTGGCAAACTACTGCAGTATGCTTGCCTGGAAAATCTCATGGTCACAGGAGCCTGGTGAGCTACAGTCCATGAGGTCTCAAAGAGTCAGACATGACTGAGCGTGTGCACGCACACACACACACATATGCACAGCCTCAGTTGGAGGTTAATGGTAGAGAGACTGGAATCAGCAATTTGGGGTCAGGAGTTTTAGGGATTAGAATGTAGCAGAAAGGGACAGAGTTTAGGGATCAAAGACGTGGAGACAAAGTCAGTGGGGGGTAAATGTTAAGGAAACAGTATTAGAGTTTGTGGGGTCACACTGGACAGAAAGAGCCATATGTCAGGGTATTTGAATTTGAGCATCAGTGTTGAGATAGGATTAGCATTCAGGGACCAGAACTGGGGAGAAAGACAGAATTGAGAGGGCTCCTGGGGAAGACATGTCTGATGTTGGGGTCAGAATTGAGCGGACAGATGGTCAGGGTTTGCAGATCAGAGATGGGAGAACTACCAGAACAGGGGAAGTCAGAGGCTGGTGAGAATGAGACCAGCTCAAGGGAACTGGTCAGG
Source organism: Capra hircus (assembly GCF_001704415.2). NCBI lineage: Eukaryota > Metazoa > Chordata > Mammalia > Artiodactyla > Bovidae > Capra > Capra hircus. The sequence continues at coordinate 49,268,364 of NC_030825.1, read as the reverse complement.
GTTTGAGTTCAGATTTGTGAAAACAAAGGCTGGAAATGTCAGTGTGAGGGGAGAGTAGAGAACTGAAGGCACAGAGCATCAGTGTTTGGGGTCATATGGGGTCTGGGAGGCCCCGTGTGATGGAGTAGGTCCTAGCATCATCGTGTGTGCCCCCCTAGACCAGCACCTGCTCCTGGGGGCCGAGGAAGGCATTTTTATCCTGAATCGAAATGACCAGGAGGCTACGCTGGAGATGGTGAGGGGCAGTCCCTGGGGTGGGTCAAGGGGGGCCGAGGGTGGGGGCTGGAGTTGGGCTTGCTGGGGTCTTACAGGAGCCATCTCCCCCTTGCCCTGCAGCTTTTTTCTGGCCGGACTACCTGGGTGTACTCCATCAACAATGTCCTCATGTCTCTCTCAGGTCTGGCTGTGGCTTGGGTGGGAGGGGTGGGGGTCAGAACTTAAGGGGTCAAAGGTAAGGAGGTTGGGAAATAGATGGGCACAGAGAAAACAATTAGGCTCCCCCTTCGCAGAGCCTACAGTTCAAATTCCAGCCACCTTTTCACTGTGGGACTTGGGGCAAGACACTTCTTCCTAAGCCTCTGTTTCCCCATCTTTAAAATGGGGCTCACAGTAGTGCCCACCTCTCAAGTCAGTTTTGAGGTAATTTCCACGAGAAGTCAGTCTTTACCTTTCTTTGATGTTGACAAGATGACAATACTTGTTCCATGCTTTACTAAAATGGAGTGAGCAGGTTGTGGATTAAAATTTTGTGTCATTGTTTTATAAACACCTTGTGTAAAAGAACTTCTAATTTATGAGGAGACCCCAAGCCAAATAGAATGAGTGAGCTCATTCATATCACATCTGTGATGACAAAGTTTTGCAGAATTTCTAGATGTTCCTTGTTACACTTTGTAATATGTGTAACTTCATCTGATTGTTAAGTGTCTGTCATTTCTCATGCGGCCACAAGTACTGTGAGGGTAGGGAACATATTTATTTTACTTACCATTGTTCACCAGAGCCAAGCACAGTGCCTGGCCTATAGTGGACATTTAAAATATGTTGCACTGCGACTTCCTGGTGGTCCAGTGTTTAAGACTCCACACTTACACAGTAGTGGGCATGGGTTCAATCCCTGGTCAGGGAACTAAGATCCCACATGTTGTGGGGCACAGGCAAGAAAAAAATTTTTTTAACATGTTGCATGAAAAAATGAATAAACAAAGGCGCTTGAGTCTTGAAGACTTGGGCATTTAAAAGGGATGGGGCCAAGTGATGGGCTGAGGGAAGGGTGGGAGTGTGCAGTAGCCTATAACTGCCTGCTTTCCCTATGTACACACACACTGCAGGAAAGACCCCCTACCTGTATTCTCATAGCATCCTGGGCCTGCTGGAACGGAAAGAGGGCAGAGCAGGAAGCCCCATCGCTCACATTAGCCCCCACCGGCTACTAGCAAGGTACCAGCCCCTAGTGGTACCACTGACCCCTCTAATGCCCCATTCCTGCCGTCCCTCGCCCCCATTCATGCCTACCTTCTGCCGCAGGAAGAACATTGTCTCCACTAAGATCCCGGACACCAAAGGCTGCCGGGCGTGCTGTGTGGGTGAGAACCCTAGGGGTGGGCAGACAGGGGGCAAGACCAAGGGTGGGACTTGGACTCCCTCTCCACAGGAGAGGGTTGCAGAGTTAAGGCAGGGTGAGTAGAGCCTGGGGAGAAGTGTGTGGCCTTTGGGGGCGAAGGGTCGCGGGAGAGACCATTGACCGCTCCTTACCCGCCTCCACAGCGGAGGGCACCAGCTCCGGAGGCCCGTTCCTGTGTGGGGCTTTGGAGACATCCGTGGTCCTGCTTCAGTGGTACCAGCCCATGAACAAGTTCCTGCTGGTCCGGGTAGGGAGCCTGGAGACGCTAGGGGCTTTGTCAGCTTGGGTGGCTGGGGCCGTCTACTCTACGCTTCCGCCGCGAGCTCCGCGAACCTGGGCTTCCACCCGAGGCCTCCCACAATCTCCCCAAGGCTCCGCCCACCTGGAGGCTCCTCCCCTGAAGTCTTTCTGATCCTTAAGCTCCGGCCCTCACGCCACCCGTCACTTTCTAAGCCTTCTGAGGCCTCACCTCCTTGAAGTTTCTAGATGGTGCTTCCCAAAACTGAGGGCTCGAGAAACACTTGGCCGGGGGGAGAAATACTTCGGAAGCCCCAAGCTCACTGTCCTCCAAGACCCCGCCCCTCAGGCCCCGCCCCAGGCCCCGCCCCCTCATCTGAACCCGCCCCTCCCTGCGCGGCCCGCAGCAGGTGCTGTTCCCGCTCCCTACGCCTCTGCCGGTGTTTGCACTGCTGACCGGGCCAGGCTCCGAGCTGCCCTCAGTGTGCATCGGCGTGAGCCCCGGAAGGCCGGCGAAGTCGGTGCTCTTCCACACCGTGCGCTTCGGCGCGCTCTCCTGCTGGCTGGGCGAGATGAGCACGGGTGAGTCGCGCAGGCTCTGGGAAGGGTGAGGCTTATCAGTTGGGTTGGGTTGGGTCTGAGTGACTGGGCGGTGCTTAGCCTGAGGCATAATTGGGAAAGGGGATGAACCGAGAGCGGGGCGGGAGAACATTGGGTATATATAATTAATGAGATTGATGATGGGGAGTGGGGAGTTCTGTGATGGGCGGGGGTTAGCCCGATTGCTTGGGAATGGAGAGGGGGGCCTAGCGGAGGAAGGCATAATGCGGTGAAATTGGTCCCTGAACCTGGATCTCTCAAGCAGAGCACAAGGGACCAGTACAGGTGACTCAGGTTGAGGAAGACAAGGTGATAGTGTTGATGGACGGTAAGAACCTTCCTCCCTCCCTTGCCTCCACTGTTCCTAGATACCGACCCCCAGACCCCGCACCTCTCAGAGATTCTGAGCCCCTCCAGTCCTTACTCGTCCTGCTTTGCTTCTTACGCTAAACGTATTGTCCGGTCCCTTGATAACCTTCTCAAGCCCGCTTACTGCTCTTACAGTCCCTTCTCTACCTCCTTCTAGGGTCCCTGAAGCTGGTGACCCCAGAGGGGGCCCCGGCCCGGGGGCTTCGAACTCCGGAGATCCCCATGACTGAAGCAGTGGAGGCCGTGGGTATGTGCCAGAATGATAATTCCGGGGTCTGGGGTCCAGGTTGGAGGCTTAAGTGGAGCCCAAGGGTAACAGGTGCTGCTTTCCTCCCAGCTATGGTCGGGGGTCGGCTCCAGGCCTTCTGGAAGCATGGAGTACAGGTTTGGGCTCTAGGCTCAGATCAGGTAAGCTCCTTCCTCCTAGCACCTGCAAGACCCTCCCACGTCAATCATCTCACTCATCAGATCCATTGGGAGAACAAACTCACTCAGGGTGTAAAGTCCCTGGAGGTGACACTTCCTCTAGGCTCAGTTCAGACAGGTCCCCTTCTCTGCTCCATGTCTCTTGGGACCAGAGCTCAACCAGGGTCACTCTATGACTTTGCTTCTTTCTGAGCCTCCCTCAGACTCCCAACTGTAAAATGGGGTCACAAATAGAGACAAGTGGGCTAAGAGCATGGACCAGACTGCCTGGGTTGGAATCCAGCTGAATGATTTTAGGCAAATAGCTTAATCTTTCTGTGCCTCACTTTTCTCATCCGGAAAATGGAGTGAAAATGATGCTTAATCCACAGAACACCATGTGTCAGGCTCTGCCCTTACACTTTTGTATTCTCCTTAATCTTCGGGATCACCTGTCAGGTAGGTATTATGATTTCAAAGGTTAGTGCTCTGAGGTGCAGAGAGGTTAAGTAACTTGCCTGAGGTCACACAGTTGATGAGTGGTGTTAGCAGCAATGATTATTTCTGGACCTGAGGAGTTCAGAGACCTTGCCCCTTACTCTCTTTAAGGGAGAGGGGAGGAGTCTTCTAGACACTGATATAGCACCTTTTCCCCCAGCTGCTGCAGGAGCTCAGAGACCCCACCCTCACCTTCCGTCTGCTTGGCTCCCCCAGGTATGAACTTGGGGCAGAGGACAGAGGACCAGGGAGGGGGGGGTGCTTTGGATGTAAAGAGGGTATCTTGAGGTGTCCCCAGCCATCTGAATCTTTGGCCTAGACATCCTCTCACTTGGTCTCCCTGCTTCTATCTCTGTCCCCTGTAGTCTATTCCCCATAGAGCAGCCAAGGTGGAATTTTCTTTTGTTAAAAAAATTTTTAATTAATTAGTTTATTTTTGGCTGTGCTTTGGCTGTGTTGAGGCTCCCGGGCTCTAGGACGCAGGCTCAATAGTTGTGGTGCGCGGGCTTAGTTGCCTCATGGCACATGGGATCTTCCCAGATCAGGGATTGGATCCGTGTCTCCAGCATTGGCAGGCAGATTCTTCACCACCCAGCCACCAGGGAAGCCCGAAGGTGGAATTTTCATTCTTTTTTAACTTTTTATTGATATGTTGATATAAATTTAGGCTCAAGTTGCAAAAATAAATTTAAGAATTCTGTATCCCCTTCACCCAGATTCCCTGTATATTATTTTTAACCACATTTGCTTTATTCTTGCCTCGCATATATGTGTAACTTTTTTCTGTTGGCACATGAATTGCAAGCATGATGCCAGTTTACCCCAAAATACTTCAGTGTATGTTTCCTAAATCAAGGCAAGGACATACTCTTACAAACCACAATACAGCTGTCAAAATCAAGAAAAGAGCACCGAGATAGCACTATCTTCTAATTTCATACACCCACTCAAGTCTCACCAAGTTGTTCCAATGATGCTCTTTGTAACCAAAAAATAATACTTTTTTTTTTGGTCCGTGATATCATCCAGGATTACAGGCTGCATTTTGGGGTCATGTTTCTTTAGTCTTGTGCCTGGAACGTTCTTCAGACTTCCTGTGCTTTTCATGACCTTGACACGTTTGAAGAGTACAGGAAATTTGTTTTTCAGAATGTCCCTTAGTTGGGTTTGAGGTTTCCAGGTTACACGTTTGGGGCAGGAATACCACAGAAGTGATGGGGTGTCCTTCTCACTACATCAGATCAGGAAGTGTGTGTCAGTTTGTCCCGCTACTGGTGAGGTTATCTTTGGTCGGTGACTTGGTTAAAATGGAATGAGCCAGCTTTCTTGACTATAATGCTACCCTGCTTTTCTCTGTATAAATAAGTATTCTTTGGGGTAATTTCTTGAGACAATGTACAATTATTGTTTCACCTAATTTTACCATGACTTGATGATTTTTGCCTGAGTCTATTAAATGGTGAGTTTCCTATTTCTATCATTCCTTCTACGTTTATAAGTCGGCATTCTACTGTAGGAAAGAGCTGTCCCTTCTCCACCGTGTATGTATATTTGTATGTATGTGTGTATATATGACTGTGTGTTTGTGTGTATCTTAGCATAGTCTCGAGGATTTTTTGTTTATTCTTTTTCAAAAGATGGTCCTCCACTTTATTATTTTTTTTAAAGATTTACTTACTTGTTTATTTTTGCCTGTGGTGGATCTTCGTTGTTACACACAGACTTTTCTCTAGTTGCTGAGAGGCCGCTTTTCATTGCAGTGTGTAGGCTTGTCTTGTGGCTTCTCTAGTCGTGGACCACAGGCTCTAGGCACGCAGGCTCAGTAGCTGTGGCTCATGGGCTTAGCTGCTCTGTGGGAAGTGGGATTTTCCTGGGCCAGGGATCAAACTGGTGTCTCTTGTATTGCAAAGCAGATTCTTAACTGCTGGACCACCAGGGAAGCTGATTTTCATTTTATTCTATGGGTTATAATCTATTACTATCATTATCTGTTCTGAGGCACAAATACTCACAGATTTAGCCAGTGAGAGCTTCTTCAAGGATCTCTCTGATCTTTCAATATGTCAGAGGTGTCCTTTAAAATCCAGATCTGATTGTGTCACTCTCCACCTGATTAAAAGCTTCCTGTGGCCTCAAGATAAATACCCAATCCTGGTCACAGCCTACAAACCATGACTTGTGCAGTCAAGCCCTCTCCCATGGAAGTCCTTTGCCCAGGCTGTTCTCTCTGCCCAGAACGCTCTTCCCTGCCCTTTCATCAAGTTCCCTCCTGAACTTCTTTCAGGCTCTACCATCCATTCTTTAGGGACACCTTGGCTGACCCCTTGAGCTGGGTTTCCCTGCTATGTGCCTCATGCTTCTTTGTACTCATCTAATTCACTGATTCATGTTGGTCTCCTGAGGGCGAGGGCCGTGTCTGCTCATCCACTGCTCTAGCCCAGCACTATGCTGGCACAAACTCTATTGACGTCTCTGCAAATGAGTGAATGAACTGACTTCTCTTTTCCTTCCCCAGGCCTGTGGTGGTGGAGACGCGCCCAGCAGATGATCCCACTGCCCCCAGCAACCTCTACATCCAGGAATGAGTCCCCGAGGGGGTGTTAGGAACCAGTCTCTACATCTCCCTCCCCAGTGGACACACACTCCTGATCCTGGCATGCCCCTGTCTCCCAATAAACATGACTTCAGTCTCTGCTTTCATCTTGATTTTGGGGTCGGGGGAAGGAGAGGAGAGCAGAATTCCTGGATGCCCCTCCCCCGCCCCCCAAAAATCAACAATCCAACACAATGATGTCAGGGGTATAGCACAGACTTTAATTCGTCAGTACATGGTCACCCCTCCCCCAGCTGCCTTGGGGGGAGGGGTTTGAGGGCTGTGGGGTTTGCTGTGAGAATAAGGCACTTGAGGTGGGGGGTGAAGGGCCAGCTAGGGGTGTCTCAGCTAAGCTGGTCCTCATACTGCTTGCGGAAACAATCGCCAGCCGGGAAGAAATCCCAGCATCTCTCTTGGTACATCTTCCAGACGTAAGACTCCTAGGGGTGGGAGATGGGGAAGAGTTAGTTGGTCACATCTTCAAATGCTTCATATTGACATGAGCTTTTCACTGCCACCTGCTGACTGACCTTATATTAAAATTCACCATGTCCCTGCCCATTGTCCTTCCAATAACACACGCTTACCTGGCCCGTGTGTTCTGTCTCGTCCTTGTTTATCAGATACATCAGGAAAAACCTGGGGATGGGAGGCAGCAGTAGACAGGTCACGATTTCCCTTACTTCCTCCTGATTAGCTGGCTGGGAATCCACCCACATGGACACCGCACCCCGCTGTTGGTGGCCACGCCCCACCCTCCTGATTGGCCAACGGGCCCACACTCACATGTAATTGGCCAGGTTGTGTTCCTCCAGTGTGTGAGTCTCGAACCCATGCGGTGTCGTATCAAAGTAATCACTGCCGATACCGCAGATGAAGCACTTGGTCTGTGCGTGGCAGGAGACATCAGAATCAAGGTCCGTTCAACCCCCCAGGGTCCTGGAATCCCTCAGAGTCACCCCCAGACGTGACCTACCTCCATATCTTCCTTCACTTGCTCTTGTTGGTCTCGGAGCTCGCCAAAAGCGTCAATGATCAGACCTGGGGGCGGGGGCGGGGCGGGGGAGGGTGTTGCAGGGCGCTCGTCAGTGTTTAGCTTCTCACTTCTAGCTATCGGCCTTTGAGTCTTGAACCCAATCTCCCTAATCTCACCCCACTTACTAGAAATAATAACACCTAGTGTTTACTGAGCACTTACCATGAGCCAGATACTTACCACCTATGAATTAACTTGATTTTCACAACAACTCTATGTGGCTAGTATAATCAATATCCTCATCTTATAGATAAAGAAGCGGAAGCTCAGAGAGGTCACTTGACCAAAGTCTCACAGTAGGGGGAGGTAGAGCCAGGATATGAATCCAGGCTGACCAGATCCTGGATTTGTACACTAAGGAGCTAGCCTGCCTCTGGACACAGCCCCCACTCCCAAGACCCTGATGAGCACTGACCCTGGATGATGGCCAAGAGGATGACGATGACGAAGAAAAAGAAGGTGATGTCGAAGACCACTCGGTACAGCTCGTATTCATCGCCTGCTGGGTCCTCTATCTCGTCCCCAATGCCCCCACCAGCTCGGACACCCACGTACATGTGGAAGAGGTAACACTGCAGGGGCAAGGTGAGAAGCACATGAGTCGTGCGTTCAGGCTTCGACATTCACTGAGAACCTACAGGGCCCCGGATTGGCTGGGGCAGGGCACACACAGCAATGACTGAGACAGCCCTGAACGCTGCTCCAACAGGGCTCACAAGCTTGGCATCAGATAGTGACAGCCCAGAAATGATCAGGGTTGTGATAGGGAGGGCCCAGGGCCAGGAAAGCACAGCGTAGTCATGGGCAAGATGGGGGAAGCACAGGAAACGTTGAAGTTTTGAAAGCCTGACCTCGCCTGGGTGATAGGGTAAGGCTTCCTAGAAGAGAGGACATGTGTGAACTGGAAACGTGAACAAAATGTTAGGTGGGAGAGAGCGTTCCAGGCAGAGAAAACCACATGTGTTTCGTCACCGCTGGGGAGGAAAGAATACATCTTGCTCCTGTGAGGAACTGAAAACAGGTTCACTGAGGCTGGAAATAGAGTTCCTGTGAGCAAGAGTGAGGAGAGAAATGAGGGCCAGCTAATGGTCATGGAGAGCTTCCTGTAAGAGGCAGCATTTAAGTTGAAGATGAGGCATCAAGTGAATAGGTGTGTGTACGTAGGGCCAGGGAGAGGGCGGGTAGAGAAAAGGTCAGATGCAAAGGGCTTGGGTTGGGAGGAAACACATGATTTTAGGGGAACTGAGGGAGGACCAGGCAGCCAGAGAGCAAAAGGCAAGGACTGTGGTTAGACTCAGGCCAGGCTAGTTTTCCCCTGGCTTTGTACACCATGGTGAAGGCACTGGGGAGCCACAAGAAGGTTCTGAGCAGAGGGAAGGACATGGTCTGCCTGAGACTTGGGAAAGACCTTACACTGTTTTTTTTTTTTTTTTTTTTCTGTGTCTCTAGGAAGTGAGAGAACCCAGTTGCCTTGGGTAAGAGCTAAGACCAGTGACTGGTGGGAACAAGGCTGAGTAACAAGACCAAGTCTGGTGGGGCCTCAAATACCAGATTGAGGAACCAGATGGGTCCTGTGAGCATAGTGCCAGATTACAGGCCGTTCTGAGATAAAGCACTAGAGTGATTCTTTCAACTGTGACCCACGCCTATAGTAAATTAAACTCAATTTGGGTAATGACCACCATTTATTAGAATAGAAGAGAAAATAGAAACATGCATGGCATAAAACTTTTCCTGATAGAGAATGATGATAGTAGCTCACGTCTATGGAATCCTTAATACCTGTCAAGCACTGTTCTAAACTTTTAAGTCTTTGATGGTCAGGGAGCATTGTGTGCGCTCAGTCATGTCCAACTCTTTGCAACCCCAAGGACTGTAGCCACCAGGCTTCTCTGCCCATGGGATTTCCCAGGCAAGAATACTGGAGTGGGTTGCCGTTTCCTTCTCCTGGGGATCTTCCCAGCCCAGGGATCACACCCGTCTCTCCTGCATTGGCAGGTGGGTTTTACCACTGAGCTACCAGGGAGCATCACTGAGTCCTAAAAGCAACCCTGGGATATAGGCTGTATTATTGTAAACCATTTCACAGGTGAGGACACCAGAGTGAGGGGAGGTTGAGCTGTCAACCCCAAATCACATGGCTTGTAAGTCAGGCACTGTGCTTGAGCACCTTTCCAAGGATAATACCTTGAAAAGCTCAAATATTACAACAGTGGCTACCATTCACTGAGGCAGCGTTCCAAGTAAAAGGGTCAGATCACTTAACCCTGGAAATAAGTCTGCAAGGTAGGTTCTATTACTTTTTTTTTTTTTTTTAATTTGGCTGCACTCTCTAGCATGTGGGATCTTAGCTCCCTGACCAGGAATTAAACCCACGCCCCCTACCTTGGAAGGGGGAGTCAACCACTAGACAGCCCAGGAAGTCCCAGGGTAGGTCCTACTACTAACCCCCTTTACAGATGGGAAAACTAAGGGTCAGGGATGGCTGGTAACATGTCCAAGAGCGAAGGGTTGGGGGGGGCTCACTGTCATCATGTCGTCACACTTCATGTCAGGTTCGTCCTCATCCTCGCTCTTGTTGTAGAACTTGCGGAAGAAGTTGAAGGCCACCACTGTGTACAGGTAGACCACCACCGCCAGGAGGCCCACCGTCATCACCAGCTGGGGGCGGGCAGGGGCGGCTCAGCTCCACGCTCAGCTCCACGCTCGGCTTGCCGCTCCCCCATGCCCACCTTCTCCATCTTTGCCCCACTTCAGCCCAGATGGCCCTCCTGCCGGGGTCTCATGACCCACATCCACCCTGGCTCAGCCAGCCCAGCCTTGCCCCTGCTCACCCAACCCTGTGCCCCCCTCATCCGAGCTGCCCAGCCTTCACCCTTCATAAGGGACAGCTAAGGTAGCCCCTGCCAGGCTCACTCCACTTGGGCAGGTCCCTCCACACCTGCTTCCCGTTGTGGGTGACGGAGGAGAGGATGGTGCGCAGCGTCTTGACCCCCATGGCGATGTCCAGGAGGTGGGCGGCAAAGAAGAAGTTGTTGTAGTGTCCAAGGAGGGACATCACCATGTACCAGCCCAGATACAGGAAAGACTGTGGGCACACAAACCCGGGGTCAGCGGGCACGCACGAGGGCCAAGGAGCACTCTGGAGGCCCAGGAACGTTCAAGAGCATCGGGCGGGCTCTGGTGGTCAGGGTGCCATCTCTGGCTAGGGATTATTTGAAGGATCAGGAACACTCTAGAACAATGGAGCACTCGGTGTGGGAAGCCATTCTTCGGGGAGTTGGGGAACCCTCTGCAGAGGATGTAGTCTGGGAAACCAAGAGTGTTCTGGGCCTTCCGTGGCGGTCTAGTGGCTAAGAATATGCTTGCCAATGCAGAGGACACAGGTTTGATCCCTGGTCTCGGAAGATTCCACATCTGTGGGGGCAGCTAAGCTTGTCCACCACAACTACCGACCCAGGTGCTGCAAACTACCCTGCAACTAGACAGCAGTACCCCACTCGCCACAACTAGAGAAGGCCTGTGCGCAGCAGCAAAGACCCAGTGCAGCCAAGTAAATGATTAAATATAAAATAAGATGAATTAAGGAAAACAAAACAAAGAGTGTGCTGGAGGGTAAGGAACCTTAGGCAGGTCTGAGGGTGCCCTAGGATCAGATGTGCACAGAGCTCAGGAGTGGGTCCCTGGTCAGGGATACCTGGGGGTGGAGCCCCCAACCCTCCTAGCGCCCTTCACCTGTAGGCCCCTCCCCCACCTACGGGGCCCTCCTCACATTGTCTGTGAAGATGACCCCGAACTTCCAGATCTGGTACTTCACATCGATGGACATAAGCCTGCAGGGCAGAGAAAACAAGGATGGCCAGATGCTGGAGAGTCAGACCAGAGCCGCCTCCCCCGCCTGCCCCAGGCCTGGGGGTGGGGGTAGTCCTCCCTGGCTCACCAGGTGAGCAGCCCCGGCGGTGGTTCAGGCTTGCGCTCATTGTGGGCTGTGATCTCCAGCGTGGCCAGATCCATGCCCAGCAGCTCGGCGATCCGCTCCCGCCCATAGATGTCCCCGTGCTTGTCCAAGACCTGCACAGGGGAGCAGGGGGCCGTGCAGACAAGACTAGAGCGGGGAAGGTGGTGGTCTGCTCTGTGGGACAGGTCTGGGACATTCTGAACTTTGTGTGAGAGATTGGGGGTGCATTTTTCTGGGGAGAAGGGCCAGAGCTTTCTTCAGATCCTCAGGGGGAGGGTCCAAAAGTAATAAAGCCCTCCCCCCCAGTTAGCTCATTAGCCAAATTAATTGGGATAATTTATTATAATTAGGCAGGTAGGCAAGGAATCCTATATAACTATATAACCTATATAACCCTATATAATCCTATATACCTGCCCCCCACCCCATCACTGATGAATTTATCTCCTCCTGCTCACCCTCTCACTCTGCTCCAGCCACACTGGCTTCCCCACAGCTCCTCAAATACTCCAGGCACATCCTCGCCCCAGGACCTTTACAGCTGCCATTCTCGCCCCCCCGCCAGGACACACTTCCCCCGGACTTTCACCTGCCTCACTCCCTCACCTCCTAATCACCCTGCAGAGTAATCTCTCTGGGCCAACCCCCACACACTCCCCCTCCCGGCCCATCTTTTTTCCTCCGACAACACTTATCACCATCTGAACATTATAAATGTGTTCCTCATCTGTCTTTCCAACTTGAGGGTCAAAATGTGTTTACTGCTAGGAACCCCAGTACAGTTCCTAGCAGGTAGGACTGACTAGATACCTAGGAGTACTCAATAAACTTTTGTTGAGTGAATGAATGATTCTAACAGTCAACACTTGTCTAATGTCTTTTTTGTGTGTGTGCCAGATACTGTTCACGAAGCAGGTCAAACGATCTTTACAACAGCCCAGTGGGGTCAGCCCTCTTAGTACCTCACTCAACATGATAGAAATTGAGGCACAGAAAAGGTGACACATGGGAAAGCAGACAAGGGACTTCCCTCATGATCCAGTGGCTAAGAATCTGCCTTCCAATGTGGGGGACATGGGTTCTATCTCGAGTAGAGAACTCAGTTTCCATAGACCGCAGAGCAGCTAAGCCTGGGGGCCACAACTAGAGAATCCCGAGTACCACAGTGAGGATCCCAGGCGCCGCAACTAAGACCCAATGCACTCAAATTAATTAATGAATGAAAAATTAACAAAAAAGAGAAAAGCAGGCAATCCAGCACCAGAGTCTATGTGCTGAAGATAAGATGCCTTAGCTCCTCCCTCAAAACTAATCTCCATGAAGTATTTACTCTGTGGCAGGCACTGCTGAGGTTGTCACATGCATCGTCTCATTACAGGGGGTGTAGGGGGGTGATTATCATGCCCATTTCCAGATGGGCAAACTGAGGTGCTTCTCAGAGAGGCAAAGCCCCTTGCCCAAGGCTGCACAGAAACCAAGTGCTTGACTGGGTTTGGATGGGCTGGTGGCATCAAGGCACCCAGCTGGGGAGGACCTTCGACCTCCCCTTTCACAGCGTCTCACCTTCCGCTTGACAAACTTGTCCCAGTAGTTGCTGGGGAAAGACCTGCCGAGAGAAAGAAGCCACAAGATGTTAGGGGAGAAAGGAACAGAAGCCGCCAGCCAAACTGGGCGGGAGTGGGGGGGGGTGGGGTGGGGTTGGAATTCCAATGCTTTTCTCACAGGGGATCCCAGACAGTGGGGTCAACCTCTCACTCAGGATCAGGCTCTAAAGACCCCAGGCCAGGTGACGCTTGTCCAAGTTCAACCTTAACATCCTGCCCCGATCCCTAGGCTCCGCTGCTGTCATCGGTGGAGCCCAGGTGACGGGGATGTACAAAGACCTGAACTGCACTCAGATGGGAGACAGGGAGGCAAGAGTGTGTGATGGGGGTGGGGGGTGTTGGAGCCAGCAGCCTGGCCCCGCTTTGGCGTCCAGGGAACAGAGGGCTTTCTCATGCTGTTTTATTTAATTTTATTTGATGCTTCTGGCCCTTTATTTACCAGGTTTTGTTTTGTTTTTCGTTTTTGTCTCCCGCAGCATGCGGCATCTTAGTTCCCTGACCAGGGATCAAACCCTGCGCTGCCTGCATTGGAAGCACGGAGTCTTAACCACTGGACTCCCAGGAAGTCTTGACCTGGTGTTCTTATTCTAGACATGCCTCCCTCTCAGGATGCAGCCTGGCTGTATAAACACGGAAGATAGGACTTCACCTGGGGAGAATGGGATGGGCTGGGAGTGCTCTTTGGGGGTCCAGTGTCCCACCACATTGCCCTCATAACCCTCATTTCCTCTCTGGGCTCAGTTCAAAACCCAAATTATTTCATCAGTTTCCCATTCATGACACCTGGTGAGAATCCTGCGTGAGGACGGAGTTTAAAATGCAGCTCCTGGGCGCCTCTGGAGATTCACTGAACCAGAATCTCCTGGGCGCCTCTGGAGACTCACTGAACTGGAATCTCCTGGGCTGGGGCCCCAGGAATCTCCATGTGTCTCCAGCACCCCCACAGGTACTTTAATGCACAGGCAACCGGTGTGTATTACAAAGAGGAAGGTGGAGGCTTGGGGAGAATGAGTCAGGCTCCCCAGGCCTGGGCTGGGGATGGAGTGGTACCCCAGTTCTGCTTCCCCCACCCACTGTGGGGGTGCTGAGTCCTTACGGAGTGTTGAGCACCAGCCTGTCCCACTGGCCTTTCACGTCATCATCCTCAGGCTGCTCCGTGATATAGAGGCCGTCAAACTCCAGCTTCCGGGCCAGTTCCTTCTCGCGCTTAAAGATCACCAGGGGCACCTAGAGGGTGCACGGAGGTAAATAGGGTGGCGGGGAGTGTCAGGAGACCACAGCCTCAGCAGGAGCAGGGATGTCTTGCTGGAGCCTTCATGAGACCCCACAGCAGAGCTGTGCTCCCAGAGTGATCAGGGTAGTAGCAGTGGGGAAATGCAATCATAAGGTCAGGGCTGGGATGCGCAAAAAACCCAGGAGGGCCCAGAACTGGTGCCTGCTGCAGCCGGTGGCCTCCCAAGGGAAGGAGGAGGAATGAATCAGGTAGGTGAGAGGAGATCAAAGCAGGGCAGAGCCTTCCAGGCAGAGGGAACCGCACATGCAGACGTTCGAAGCCCAAAGAACACTGTTCGTCCAATTGTTAAGTATCAAGATTAGCCGGACAGTCAGCTCTTGTGGAACTCAAATGGAAATTTTTGTAACACAACTTATGGGGCATCACAAAGCTTCGGGCACAGTTAATGTCAGAATCCATGTCCCCCTGTTGGCACCCAGGCTGCGTCTGAGGCCTGCACACACCCCTCACAGATTCACCAGCTGACCAACACGTAGAAAAGGACATGTAGTCCCAAATGACAAACTGTGCTTCTTGACCCAGAAATTAACATCATCATAGGACCCATCTCTTCAGTGTGAGCTGCATCAGTTCCCAGTTTGAATATCAAACTTGTTAAACAGCCCAGTCCTGTATTCAGCCCCTGGCCTTGCCGCAGCCCTAGGTCCCCTTTGTCCCAACGCTGTGCACCATACCCCAGCCCCTGTCCCAGATCCTCTCAGCCAGGGCCCCAGCTCATGTTCTCCCCTCTCCACCAAACACACACACACACACACACACACACACACGTCCCGGCCCCAAGGCTGTGGTCATGACCCACCTTGAGGCAGTTGTAGCCAATGATACAGAGAAAGGCCACCAGCGTATGCAGAAGGCTCAAGCACCGCAAGGCAGGCTCCATGTAGCCCGTGCTCTCCTCCAGGAAGTAGTACACCATGTTCTCATCCTCGTCGCCCTCTGCTTCCTCTCCAGCCCCCGAGCCCCAGCCGGAGCCGCCACCAGACCCTGCTCCTGACAGGCCCCCAGCTGCTGACCCCTCCATGTCATCCTCCCCAGGTGGAGAGTCAGAGACCTAAAGTGGGGTGGGGGGGGGGAACAGGTCAGTCAGGGTGGGGACCTGGGGTCCTGGTGCCTGGTCCACTACACCCTGAACCCACGAAGAAAATGAACAGCCTCCATGCCTGAGGTTTGCTCTTGGCCCCTGTCAGAGGCAATCTCAGCAGGACTGTCAATCAAGATCAAGGGGCAGGTCCAGGACCCTAGCTAGCAAATCAGACTCTGTTCTGGGAATCTTGACTATTGACTGAGTGACAGGAGAACTAAAAACAGAGTTGATTTGTCTTGATAGTAGAGCCCCAAAGAGAGACTAATTTTAACACACACACACACACACATATATATCAGGGTCTTCCCAGGGGTCACTAGTGGTAAAGAACCCACCTGCAGATGCAAGAGACATAAGAGACACAGGTTTGATCCCTGGGTCAGGAAGATTCCCTGGAGGAGGGCATGGCAACCCACTCCAGTACTCTTGCCTGGAGAATCCCGTGGACAGAGGAGCCTGGCAGGCTACAGTTTATGGGGTCGCAAAGAGTTGGACTGAAGCGACTTAGCACGCACGCATATATGTATCAACTTATGAGATCTTAGTTCCCCAACCAGGGGTTGAACCCAGGCTCTTGGCAGTGAAAGAGGAGGCCTAACCAGGGACTGACAGGGACTTCCCTTAACACTAACATTAACACTAATACTAGAGTCAGTGGTCGCTATCATTCATTCATACAGCATCTTTATATACCAGGTACTATTCTGAGAGCTTTACATGTGTTTTTTGCTTGTTTGTTTTGGGTGCACTGTAGGGCATGTAGGATCTTAGTCCCTGAACTGTGAGAATTAAGAGAATTAATATAATTAAGAGAATTCCCATGAGCTTCCCATTGCCTTCTCCCCACATATTTCTCTTTAGCTTATGTGAAAGCAAAGAGAAGTAACTGAATTGGTGGGTGCTGCAGAGAGGGCAAGGCCTGCACCCAGGGGCATAAGGCTGGCCAGTGGCAGAGCTGAACGTGGAACCCACAACCTGTTCGCTGCTCTAACTCCCCCGGGCCCTCAGGCATGTGTTCCAGATGGACCTAGATACCTACACTCACCCCTATAGGGTCTCAAGATCCAGGTGTTCAGCCTGACCCTTCCCCGGGACCCTGAGCCCAATCCCTTGTCCCTAGTGAATTTCAAGGGCCCTGGGGACCTATTGGGACTGAACCTCCCATCCCACAGCCCAGATCAGCACTTGATCCTCCCAGCCCCTCTTGACCAGCACCTTATAAAACAGCAGGATGAAGTTGATGGCAAATGCCAAGAAGAGGGCAAGGAATCGCAGGGTGTAAAAATTCCTTGAGAGGTAGTTCTAAGATGCAGAGAGAAAGAGAAAGACAGAGCTCACAGTCCATCCTCTCCCTTGGAGAATTTATCCCAACATTTACCCACAACCCAAGCACTGAGGTCCTGAATAACTGGTCCCACAACTTCCCATTTATTGAGTGCTTACTGTATACCAAGACCTGGGCTAAGTGCTTTATCTACATGAACCTGTTTAGTTCTGCGCTGATGTGCCCACTTTCTGGATGAGAAAACGGAGGCTCAGGGAGTGAGCTGTCTTGTTCAAGGTCATGTCAATAAGAAGTGGCAGACTTGGGCTTTGAAGCCAGGCAGTCCAGCTCCAGAGTCTACCTTCCCAACCCCCCTGCCATGCTGCTTCCAGGACAAGGTGGCCTGGTCTGCTTTATCCCGGGCAGAGGACATCTATTCCTAACTCTCCTTTCCTCTCTTCCTCTCCATTGCTCTGTCCATTCCCCGATCTTCCTCCAAATCCTCACAGGACCCCCCCCTTTTGTCCAGCATGTTTTCCTCAGCCCCTCATGTCAGGCTGGCCTGGAGAGGAGACACGACAGGTGGAGCCCTGGGCTCTGCCCTCCCAAATTTCACCCTCGCTTCTTCTGGGCCTGGATGAGGAGGTGAGTCTCTCTCACACCTCCCCACCCCCCCGCACAGGAGGAGTTGAGGCTTGTGTGGCAGCTCCCACCTGAAGGCTGAGAGCCAAGAAATAGGCCATGGCTTCAGTTGGATTTAGCTCTGGATAGAGGATGGAGGAGGGAAGTCGAAGCAGGTGGTCCCAGGTGCGCAAAGGCATGGAGGTGGGAATAAGGACTGTGAGCAGCGAGAGGCCGAGGAGCCAAGGGAGGACCGCCTGAAAATGCTGCCCTGTGCCCAGGTCCTGCTCTGTCTGGGGACATCTCTGCCCTCTGCCCAGACTTGCTTCCCCTCAGAGGTGAGCCGGGCACAGGTGGGCTCAGGAACAGGGTGGGGGCAGAGGTCGTGTGAATGCTGGGTTTCCCTGAGAGGGGGCTTCGGATGCCCTTGCTGGGTCCTCACCAAGAACTTCACCCGCTGTACTTCCAGTTCTCCCCAGAATTCCAGGCCTGCACCGCCAGCTCCCTCCTTCTTTGGAGGAGGTGGAGGAGCTGCCTTCTTGGGGGGTTCTGGTGGGGTCTCGGGGACTTCTTCCTTCTCCCCATTCTCAGCGCTGCAGGGCAGGACACAGAAAGAGTGAGAAGGTGCCTGGGAAATGCATGCATGCATTCATTCAAAGCCAAGTGTGGGGCCCCTCCCACGCCTGGCCCAGGTCTAGACAGGGTTACGGACATAGTGGTGAGACCAACCTCCAGCCTTGTCTTCAAGGGGTGCGGGTCCAGTGGGGTTCAGACCCATCACCAGACAGTCACAGCCCAGAGCAGTCAGGGCTGGGATGGGGGAAGCTCAGAGGCTCATGGGAACCCTGAGGAGGAGACACCCCTTCATCTTAGCAGGGGAGTCACGGTAGGCTTCCAGGAGAAGGAGATGGGTGAGCCAACATGGGAAGGAGGAGGAAGGCTGAGACCAAGCATGGGGGAGGGTGCTGCAGGCGGAGGGAACGGCTGGTAGAAAGGCTCGTGGTGATGAGAGGAGCATTTCTTCCTCTACTGTCTTTCACAGAGGCCCTCCTCTGGGTCTGGGCTTGGGCTGAGTGATGCTGAGGTCACAGGGTGACCAGGACAGCCTCAGGCCCTGAACTCAGGAGGCTCCCAGTCGATGAGGGAGGCAGTGACAGGGGCTGGGCCCCTTGCACCTGAGGCCACTCACTCAGCTTTCTCCGGCTCGGGTTCTGGCTCTGGCTCTGGCTCTGGAGGCAGCTCTTCTTCCTCTCCAGCCACCTGACGGCAGGGCAAGTATCAGGGTGGATCCCGCACCCTCAGTGCCCCTCAGACCTGCGTACCCTCTCCATGTCCCTTCTGCACTTTTCTCCTAGGCAGTCTGAGGTGACTTCCACCCCCACCAGAAAAGGGATTATCATTCTCATTTTACAGAGGGGAAACTGAGGCTCAGAAAGATGGAGCAGCCGTGACCGAAGCACTGTGCAGAGTCAGGCTGACTCCCAGTGGAGGCTTCTCCCCGCAGGGCCTCTCATCACCTTGACAACGGCACCCCTACCGGCACTCTGCACTGAGGGCCTGAGAATGCTTTAGGGGCTTCGGTCAAGCGGGCTACTTAATTCCCCACAATCGCCTGCATCTCTGAGGGTCTTTCCCAGTCTCTGACCCCATCTTCGGTCTTTTTAGGTCTTGATCCCCCTTCCCCTCTAATTTGGTCTCGGGATTGCTGGTTTATTTGTTTCCAGATATCTTTTTCTCCGTGGCTCCCAGAAACTGCGCGTGTTACCCGGAGCCTTTCTCCAGGTCTCCATCTCTGTGTCCATCTGAGTGTGTCTCTCTCTTTGTGCGTCTCTGTGTATCTCTCAGGCCCTCTCACCGTTGCTTTTTGTTTTCCTTCTCTCTGCGCACCGCCACCCACCCTCTATTAGAGTCTCTCTTCCCCTTTCTCACCCTCCTTCCTACCTCAGTGATTCCAAACCCCTGAAGCCCCCTCCCGCACTCTCACCCCCAGCTTCCTCTTGATGATGGGCGAGCCCTCGGGCGTGGGCGGCTCCGCCGGCGTCGTGTCACCCATGTCCCCGAGGCCGGCCCCTTCGGGTCGGAAGGGGCCCCCATCGGCCACAGCCACCGTCCCATCGGCGACTCCCGGGTCCTCCTGGTCCGCCACCTCCTCGTCACCCGCACCCTCGGCGGCATCGCCCGCGCCCTCGCCCGCGCCCTCGCCGTCCGCGTCGCCCCCGGACCCGGCCGGCTGCTCTCCGTGCACCTCGTCGCTCGTGGGGTCGGGCATGCCCGCCAGGAGCTCGGTCACCGTCACCTTCTTGGCGCCCTCCACCAGGCCGCCGCCGAAGAGCGAGCCCCAGAGCAGGCGCAGCGCGCCCGCCGCGGCCCCTGCGCCCGCCGAGCCCGCGCGCGCCAGCACCGCCCAGAGGAGTGCGGCCACCGCGGTCGCCGCCTCGCGCGCCGTGAGCCGCCGCAGCCGCCGCACGCGCCGCCGCAGGCTGCGGTAGCTGAGGCCCCGCATGGCCCGGTTCGCGGCCGCCACCAGCCGCGCCGTGGCGCCCGCCGCCGCCGTGGCCGCCGCGCCCTCGGGCCCCGCGGCGCCCTCCTCCACGCTCTCGGCGCCCGCCTCCGCCGCGCCGGCGCCCTCGTCCTCGTCCTCCTCCGGCTCGCCCTCGGGCTCCGAGATCTGCGCGGCGATCTGCATCTCGAAGATGGTGTCCTCGCAGAAGCTCACGAAGAGCTCCATCTTCTCCGACTCGCCGCCCTCGTTCACCACGTCGAAGATGAACTGACGCTTCGATTCCTTCACCTGCAGCGCGGGGCGGAGGGGACATGATGGGGACGCCGTCGGCGGGCACTTGGGACCACAGCGAAGGTGGCCGGGCGCTCGCCGCTGTTCTAAGCATCATCGTGGTTTTTATTTTCGAGGAGCGCACCTGTATTGCGCTCGCTGTAGGTGCACTTGTATGAATTTCAACAGGGCCAGGGCCAGTATCCTGGCATTTTGTGTATCGTAATCACATTTAATCCTTACAAACCATCCCAGAAGTATGGGCTGTTATCCCCATTTTACAGATGAGGAAGTGGAGGCCCAGAAAGTCACGTGCTCAGGGTGACACAGAAGGTGACAGGAGTGAAATCTGAATTCCCAACAAGCTGGCTCCAGAATCGATGTTTTTGGCTTCTTTGAGAAAGAGGGCATGGTGGTTGAGGGCAAAGGTTCTGCAGCCAGCCTGTCTGGGTTCCAATCCCAATTCTACCACTGTTAGACGGAACTCTCTGGGCCTCAGTTTCCCCTTATGAATTAATAGATGCTGAGTGCTTAGAACAGGGCCTGGTGCCTACGAAATGCCCTATGTGCCTGCTATCTCAGTACTGCTGTTTGAGCACTGGAGGGCCATACAGACAGACATGGGCTCCTGGGACCACTAGAAGGTGGGAATGGGAAGGAGTGAGCAGGAGGAAGTGAGTGAGTGGAGGAATAACGCTAACAAAGAGTGTGCCTGTGGAGTGCATTTGAGGGGCAGAGGTGGGAGCTGGAGCTCCCACAGCAGGTACCAGAGTGTGAAGGACCAGTGATGAGCCACGGTTTCCTGCAGATGAAGGGATGTGCGGCCATCCTGGGTGGAAGGATGATGCAATGGCTTTTAAGCCAGATTGGAGAGCAGGATGAACGTACAGTGATGCCTCAAGGGATACAGATGAGTGAGCAAAATCTTGGGGGTCCTGGTGGAGTATGTGATGGGGGTCAATATGCAAAAGCCTTGTGAGAGGGCACAAGGGGCTCAGGGAGGTATCAGATGTGAGTGGGCCAAGGTGGCATGGGAGAATGTGGAGGAGAAAGTGACCATGCCGGGCTCAGTGTGCTCCGCGGACATGGGCCTATGGGGGAGGCATGCATGGACCTGGGCAAAACCGGGGATGGAGGCTGTCAATGTGAGCTGTTGCTGCTGTTTAGTCACTAAGTCCTGTCCAACTCTTTTGCAACCCCATGGACTGTAGCCCACCAGGCTCCTCTGTCCATGAGATTTCCCAGGCAAGAATACTGGTGTGGGTTGCCATTTCCTTCTCCAGGGGATCTTCCTGACCCAGGGACTGAACCCATGTCTCCCACATTGGCAGTGGATTCTTTACCGCAGAGCCACCTGGGAAGTCCTGTAAATGTGGGAGGGGTCTACAGTTCATACAGGCTGTGTGTATGCACCACAACGCTCACGCAGGGGGACCCAGGAATAAGTGTAAGAGGGCCTGGAACATGAGGGCAGGGTTCAGGGTGGGGTACAAGCCTGGGAGTGCATGAGCCAGGTCTCACCGAGGAGGAGAGTCGAGGGGCCCAGGGCTGAGGAGATGATGGGAGTGCAAGCCTCACAGACTGTGTGATGTGGGAAGGGTGTGCAAGAGCAAGTAGGAGGAGTGTGTGCGTGCCTGGGGGGGCATCTGAGAAACCAAAGGGAAGTGGGGGGAGTTCCCTGATGGCCTCGGGGTTAGGATTCTGTGCTTTCACTGCAGAGGCCTGGGTTCCATCCCTGACGGGGGAACCATCCTGCATGCTGCGTAGCATGGCCAAAATCCAAAAAAAAAAAAAGGAAGTGTGAGAGCAAGGGGCACACAGTCTTGGTGTGCATTGTGATTGTGAGCAGGAGGGCCACCTGGACAACAGGGGCTGAACCTGCATGAGGGGCACGTGGGCATGTGAGAGAGCGGGGGATGGGGACCACGTGCTGGCTAAGTGTGTGAGGTGGACTGGGGGAATGTCAGGGCCATGTGAGTGTACTCTTGGAGCAAGTGAGTATGTAAGGGACAGACACTGGGCTGGGCATATTAGGAGCACATAGGTCAAGAGGTAGGCTCTGCCACCAAGGACATGGGCGAGGGAGCTTTTGTGAACATGTTGGAGAGGGCGGTCCAAGTGTTTATGGGTGAGCATGGGTGTGCCAGGGCACGTATGGGTGAATAAGTGAGGGGCAGGCAACCATACGGCATGCCAGGGCTTCAGGAAGGCACACTGGCATCCTCAGAGTGAGTGCGCAAGACAGGTGCAGCCACAGGTGGGCCCAGAACAAGTGAGATAGGAATTGTGTGTTAGAAATTCAGAGGGCATTTGGGGGCACATGTGGTGACTGGTGTGGAGAAGGAAATGGCAGCCCACTCCAGTGTTCTTGCCTGGAGAATATCATGGGCAGAGGAGCCTGGTGGGCTACCTTGCATAGGGTTGCAAAGAGTCAGATATGACTGAAGCGACTTAGCATGCACACACGTGGTGACTGGTGAGGAATGGGCCAGCATTAGGGCATCCCGGAGCCCTCAGAGTGTGCAAAAGAGTGGGCACGGGCAGGCCAGCGTCAAGAGAGAGCATACCAGGAGCTGCTGGTAAGGTGAGCAAGATGGGTGTAACTATGTGGGTTCAAGTACACAGTGTGGGTACAGTTGCATCCGGACTATTAAGAGCTCCCAGGGTGAGTGTGCAAGAGGCAGGAGTGGTGTGAGCAGCCACACTGAAGGCATGCCAATGCTGCTGGTGTTGCATCGGGGTATGTATGCTGTGTGTTCAGTCGCTTCACTCGTGTCCACCTCTTTGTGACCTCATGGACTGTAGCTCCCCACAGGCTTCTCTGTCCATGCAGATTCTTCAGGCAAGAACACTGGAATGGATTGCCATGCCCTCCTCTAAGGGATCTTCCCAGCCCAGGCACCGAACCCTCATCTGCTGCATTGGAGGCAGATTCTTTACTGCTGAGCCACCGGGGAAGCCCCACATCAGGGTATGTCCATGCACAGGCCGAGTCTGCACAAGGTGGGCATGGGAGAGCCAGAGGTCTGTAAGGTCTGCAAGGGCACAGCAGTACCCATACAACATGTGCAAAACGGTGGGCATGGGCTTGCACGAATGGAGCAGGGGCCCAGTGGGGTCTGCAAAGGAGATGTGCAAAGCGTGCACTGCCCCATGTGGGGTCCAAGCATGCGAGGGGCATGCCCCGGAAGCCCCGGGAGGCGAGCATGCACGTGCATGGGTCTGCTGACCTGGGGCATCTCCCACTGGGCGCGGTTGGTCTCCGAGATCTCGAAGTAGATACGCTCGATGCGGCGGGAGGCCCCCATGATCTCGATGCGGCCCAAGTAGGGCCGGAAGTACTCGAGGATGCTCTCCGCGAGCTCGAGGAAGTTGCGCAGGCGCGGGTCGTGCGGCACGTGCTCTGACAGGTTGGTCAGCAGCACCGCCACGTTAAAGCCGATGTCGCGGGCTGGCTCCTGGAAGCGGTTGGCGAACTCCTCACAGTCGATCATCTCGTTCTCATCCGCTTCGGAGCACGAAAGCAGGAACTGGATTTCCGGACCGGTGAACTGCTTCTGACTATCCATGGCCTGGCGGGGGGCGGCGGGGTGGAGTAGAAGGAGAGGTCAGAAGGGTGGGCTGGGGAGCCCCGATGCTCTTCCTGAAACTACTATGGGCTTTTCATAAAGACAGAAAAGTCCAGGATCATATAATCACCACCAAAGGCTGACACTCAGAGGTTGACATGGGTGAGACTGTACCAGTTATTAAAATACTGAATGCTAGGACTCCCCTGGTGGTCCACTGGTTAAGAATCCGCCTTCCAGTGCAAGGGGACAGTGGTTCCATCCCTGGTGGGAGAACTAAGATCCCATATGCCATGGGGAAACTAAGTCCATGCACCACAACAAAGACCCAACACAGCTGATAAATATTTTAAAAGTTACTGAATGCTGCATTTCCACAAAGCTGAGCCACACATGCACTGTCAGGGTGAGTCCATTTTTCATTGGTGGTAAGATGTGAATTGATGAAACTCAGCACTCGTGTGCACACTTAGTCACTCAGTCCTGTCCAACTCTTTGTGACCCTATGGACTGTTGCCCACCAGGCTCCTCTGCCCATGGATTCTGCAGGCAGGAATACTGGAGTGGGTTGTCATGCCCTCCTCCAGGGGATCTTCTCGACCCAGGGATTGAACCTGCATCTCATGTCTCCTGCATTGGCAGGAGGGTTCTTTACCACTGAGCCACCTGGGAAGCCTCCCAGCGCTTGGGTAGCAGCTGGTAAAGGGATGCTGTCCCAAGCTCCCTGCCGGCCATCCTGCTCTCCACCCATCCCCCCACCCGCACCCCTTACAGTGGCACCTGTGGTCTGTACCAGAGGCTCTCTTGACCCTCTGGCTGCAGTTGGGAGCCACCCAGTTGGGGTCAGGGAGCAGGAGGAGAACAGAGTTGCGGCATTTCTCTCCTTGGTTCCCTCCCTGTGCTGGTTGCATCTCTCCCTCAAAGGTCAGTC
This sequence comes from Capra hircus, assembly GCF_001704415.2. Classification (NCBI taxonomy): domain Eukaryota; kingdom Metazoa; phylum Chordata; class Mammalia; order Artiodactyla; family Bovidae; genus Capra; species Capra hircus. Next base: position 49,243,904 of record NC_030825.1, on the reverse strand, counting down.
CTGTCATCCTGTCCAAACAGCTCCCTCTATCACCCAGTTCGATCCTCACTCTTTCCTCCAGGCCAGCCCCCTCAAGGCCAGGGTCCTGACTGATAGCAATACATGCCACCCCCTCTACCCCTTCCCCAAGACCCTTTGGTCCCCCATCCTACCATTTTCAGCATCTACATAATTGGCACCGGACACAATGGAGGCCTCCAAATCTCAACCGGGAATAAAGAGTCATATACTCATCACCCCAGAATTAACAAACGCTCACGATGACACATTTTCAACTACTGTATTTTTAAGAACTAAAACATGGCAGCAGTGATTGGAGCCCTCTGTGTACCCTTCTCTTACTCCATTTCCCCATCCTCCCCCAACTATCCTGGAGTTGGTGTATCCTTCCCAAGAACTATGTGTCAGGGCGTTCCTGGCGGTGCAGTGGTTAAGAATCTGCCTGCCAATGCAGGGGGCGTCAGTTCAATCCCTGGTTCGCGAAGATCCCACAGGCCTTGGAGCAACTAAGCCCGTGCACCACAGCTACTGAGGCCTGCAAGCCTTGAGCCTGTCTCTGCAACAAGAGAAGCCACTGGATTGAGAAGCCTGCAAACCACCATGAAGAGTAGCCCCTGCTCACCCCAGCTAGAGAAAGCCTTGGGAAAAGCAAGGAAGAGCCAGTGCAACCAAAAAGAAAAGTAATCAATTAATTATTTAAAAAGAACTGGGTGTCACACGGATGGACCTAGAGGGTATTATGCTTAGTGAAACAGATCAAAGAGAAATATTGATATTTTCACTTCTATGTGGAATCTAAAAAATAAAACAAATGAACACAGGAGAAAACAGAATAAACAGAAACAGACTCACAGATATAGAGGAAAGCTAGAACAAACCAGTGAGGAGAGGGCAGCAGGGAGCAACAAGATAGGGGAGGGTGGTTAAGAGGTGCAAAAGACATATAAAATCAAAAGCTACAAGTACATATTGTACAGCAAAGAGAATATAGCCAATATTTTATAATAACTTTAAATGGAGTATAATCTACAAAAACACTGAATAGCTATGTTGTACATAATATAACATAATATTGTAAGTCAACTCTACTTCAGTAAAAAAAGAAGTATGTGTCAGTACGTCTACTATCTATATCCTGTCATTTATCTGGTATCCTGTACATTATTTTGATATAAAGAATTATAATCCTGTAATTTTTTCACTCAACTGTATGTTTTCAAGATCTATCTATGTTGAGGTATAGGTCAGATGAATGCATTTCCACTGCTGTGTAGTATTCCTGTTTTATAAATACAGCATTCTATCCAGAAGAGAAGGTGACTCCAGGAAAGAAAATCGACAACCATCATAGAAGAAGGTTTGATGACAGACATTTAGATTATTTCCAGTTTTTTACTTTACAGACACTTCCATTGAATATTCTCATACTGCTCTCTGCTGCTGCACTTTTTGCAAAAGGTTCTCTGGGGCAATCTTTTAAATGTTTTGACAGCACCCACAGTAAGAATGCATTTTATAATGTGACCAAAAAAAAAAAGATCTCGGGACATAACTCTGACTTTCGCTATGTAACGCACTCTGCAATGTTCTATTTTATTTTTAAAAATGCTGGTCATGACTTAACTAAATTAATTTCATGACCAACAGATGGTTTGCCACATGCAGTCTGAGAAACGTTGCTCTGGGTATGAACAGAAGCGAAATTTTCTGGCTCTAAAAAGTGCTTTGTAGCCAAGAACTTTGCAAAAATGCTTTCTAAATGAGTAACATGCTTTGCAAATCATGAAGGGCTCTAGAAACCACAGAGCGTGGAGACATAATCACACAGGAACTCTTCACCTTCTACTGTCGCTCCATCAACCTGACTCCTTTCCTTATGATACAGTGTGACACTGCCCCTCTTAAAATCTGACTCCCCCACCCAGCTCCGCATGGGGCCTGGGACTCCATCCCTTCCGTTCAGTCCTGGACTCTGCATGCTCTTGTGATTTGCTGCTCTCTCTTTGTCATTGTCCATTTGCCTGTCCTTTCTTTTGAAATACCTTCCTCTCTGACTGTTGTCAGTTTCCTCTGCTGGAGTCTCCTCTTTCAGACCTCTAAAGGTTAAAGGGGCCCCAGGTCTGAAATCTTCACTCTTTTCTTGAGATAGACACGCTCCATGGAGAGAGCCTTGAGGCTCAAGCCTCGGAAAGCCATCCCATGCCAATGATTGTGAAGTCTACATCCCAGCCCTGACTGCTCCCCAGAATCCATACACGTGACAGATGAAGCCTTATCTGACATCTCTGTGTGGAAAAGGCCAGAACTGAACTCTTGATTTCAAAACCTCTCCTCCCACAGTCTTACCCATCTCAGGAATAGCATCACCACCCACCAAGGTGCTTAAGTTAAAATCTTTGAGTCATCCTTGATCCCTCCCTTTCATCTCACTACCCACACTGAATCCATCAGCAAATCTGTCAGCTCTGCTTTCAAAAGACCTAGGACACACACTTCTGCCCCCTCCACGGTTCTCTCCCCCAACTAGAGGGTCACAGCCACTCCTCCCTGGTTTCTCCTCTTCTTCTCTCCCCAAAGTCTCTCCCGCCACCCTGCACACACAGCTGGAGGGACGCTGTAAACATCCGAGTCCGATCACATCCCTCCCCTGCTCAGAATCCTCCCTTAGCTCCATTTCATTCAGGTTAAAAGTCAGAGTCCTCCCCACAGCCAGCCAGGCTCAGCACATCCTCCCCCATCACCTCTCAGACTTTATTTTTGCCTCTCTCCCTCTCAACAGCCACGCTGGCCTCCTCTGCATCCCTCTTGTTCCCATTTCTCAGCCTTTACACTTGCTGTTCTCTTTGCTGGGGAGGCCACAAACTCTCCTACCTTCACAAGGTAGCATCCAGCTCTCAGCTTCAATGTCCTCGGCCCTCCCTGACCACCCAGTTTACAGGGCTGACTACATCACGCTTTGTTGCACACCACCTTGCTCATTTACTTTAGACCACAGGTTATAACCTGAAATTATCTTGTTTACTTATTTTCATCTGCCCCTCCCCATTGGGCTATCAGCTCTGAGGGTGGGGGTCTCTGTTTTGTTCACTGCTACACACAGTAGGCGCTCAGCGCATATTTGTCAAATGAATTAAGCATTTTGAAAACCGAGAAGACTTTTTAACTCTGTTACAATTTTGGAAAATCAAGAAGACCTTTTTTAAAAGAAGGCTTACCTTATCTTTTAAATCATAAAAGTAATTGAAAAGCCTATTGTAAAATATAGATTTGTAAAGTTTGGGAAATCATATGATGCTTTGGGTTTGGGAAACCATGTGAAGCTGGGTAACAGTCAGACATTTAGAAATGAGAATATCTCCATTTTGCAATTTCTAATGAACTAATATGTCTGGGCATCAGGCACTGATGGTTGCTGACATCACAAAAGGAGTGATGAGGGGATAGGCTGTGGTTCTTAATGGGTATATGAAGCACCATAAAGGAAGGTGCTGGCAAAAAAGAAAAAAAAAAAAAAAACACAAAACTCCAAACCTGAGTCTGATCAAGCTTCGTGACCTAAGTCCTAGTTTGCAGGAAATGCAGGGGACAGAGGAACAGATTAAATGACACCATAAGATTGCATCAGCCAGATCCACACAAAGGCAGGAAACTCTGCGATTAATAGAGAAGTATCTACGGATAGCCATGAGCTACATGTGGCTACTGAGCCACAGAATCGTGGCTGGTGCAGACTGAGATGTGGCAACAGTGTATACTTGTGGATTTTGATGACAGTGTAAAAAAAAATTTAAGATATCTAATAATTTTTATATGGATTATATGTCAAAATATAATTTTGGTGATGGAGGTTAAATAAAATATATTGTTTAAAATAATTTCATGTGTTTTGTTTCACTTTTTTAAAAAGTGCAGGTACCAGAAATTCCTTAACTGTATGTGTTGCTCCCATTGTATTTCTTTCTAAAAAATAATTATTTACTTATTTGGCTGTGCTGGGTCTTAGTTGCAGCATGTAGGATCTGGTTCCCTGACCAGAGATTGAACCTGGGCCCCGTGCATTGGAAGCACAGAGTCTTAGCCACTGGACCACGAGGGAAGTCCCTGTATTTCTATCAGGCATTGCTGCTCTACTGGATCAGCAGACTGGATCTCTAGCAGATAAACTGCCAGGAAAGGAAAAAGTGAAGGAGGGACAGCAGTCAATAGAAGGAGGTGTAACGAAATAGCAACCAGGCTTCCCTGGCGGTAGTGGCTCAGTGGAAAAGAATCCACGTGCAATGCAGGAGACACAGGTCCAGGAAGGTCCCAAATGCCACGAGCGATGAAGCCCGTGCACCACAGCTACTGAGCCTGTGCTCTAAAGCCCGGGAACCACAGCTACTGAAACCCACGCACTCTAGAGCCCGTGCTCCGCAGCAAGAGAAGCCCGCACACCACACCTAGAGAGTAGTCCACACTCACTGCCGCTAGAGAAAAGCCCGCGCAGCAAGAAGGACCCTGCATGGCCAAAAATAAAGACAGAAATAAAGCTGTCTTTTTTTTTTTTTTTTAAGAGAAGAATTAGCAATCAATAGCACTAGATGACCTTGTTTGGATGTTGCTTCAAAGAAATTACAAAAAGTTATATGTGATATTTTGAAGATCTGGAAATTAGAACACAGAGCAGACATTTGATGATTTAATGAGCTATGGATCTTTTTCATTTGTCTTCATTGCTTTTTTTTCAGTTAGGCATGATAATGACACTGTGGCTTGTTAAATAACAGGAAACCCTTTTAAGACCATATATTGGACAGTTCCATTGATATGAAGTGTCCAGAATAGGCAAATCTATAGAGACAGAAAGCAAATTAGCAGTTGGCAGGGGCCTGAGTGGGGGAAATGGGAAGTGACTGCTAAAGGGCATGGTGTTTCTTTTTTCGGGGTGATTAAAATGATCTAATATTAGATTGTAGCAATGGCTGCACAATTCTGTGAATATACCAAAAAACTCCTCCCATTAAATTATACGTTTTATATGGGTGAATTTGATAGTATATGAATTATATCTCAATAAAGATGTTTTTAAAAGGAAGTCTTGAATTCAGAGAGATGTACAAAAACATTTGCTAATAAAAAAACAAAGAAAACTGCAAAATAATGCCAAGAATAAATTAGTAGCCTAAGATATGTTTTCACCCACCAGGAAGGGCTTTCCAAACTGTCGTAGATGTTTTGGAATCTGCCAAGTACTTATCACTGGAGATATGTTTTGCAAACTGTCAAGAACTCTGTCAACCATGAAGAGCTTGGGAAACCCTAAAATAATTCTGTATGTTTTTCAATGCAGATTTACATGTGAAAGGAAATGCAGAAACAAATGCCTGGAGATTTGAACACCAAGAGGATAACCGTGGCAGCCTTTGAAGAGATATGATGAGAAATGGGTGGGAGGTAGGGATCAAAGGTAACCTCAACCATAGCTGTAAGTTCTGAATTTTTTTACAAAAGGAATGTACCCCTATATCACCTATCTTGTTTAACATTAATACAAATATTTTAAATGATTTTCTACATAAAAATCAAGTCTTGGACTTCCCTGGTGGTCTACTGGTTGAGAATCTGCCTGCCAATGCTGGAAACATGAGTTCAAAGCCTGGTCCAGGAAGATTCCACTTGCCATGGGGCACCTAAGCCTGTGTGCCACAACTACTGAGCCCGAGTTCTGCAATTACTGAATCCTGCATGCTCTAGGACCCGTGAGCCACAACTAATGTGTTGCAACTACTGAAGAGCCCAGAGCCTGTTCTCTTCAACAAGAGAAGCCACTGCAATGAGAAGCCCTTGGATGGAAACTAGAGAGTAGTCCCCGCTCACTGCAACTAGAGAGAGCACAGCAATGAAGACCCAGTGCAGCCAAAAAACTAAATTTAATTTAAGAAATAAGTTTTATGCATGTCCAAACTCCTCCCCCCCAAAAAACAAATAAACAAACAAGCCATCATAAGCAAAGGCCAAAGACAAATGGTGAACTAGGAAAAAGAAGTACACCTCATATCACTAGCAAAGTTATAAGCAGCCCAATATATAAAGAGCTCCTAGAAATCAAGAAGAAAACTGCCAACATCCCAGTAGAAGAGTAAGCCAAGGGCACAGGCAGTTCACTGAACAAGTAATACAAAAGAAGTAATGTGCGCATGATAAGCCACTTCAGTCGTGTCTGACTCTGTGACCCTCCGGGCCATAGGCCACCAGGACCCTCTGTCCATGGGATTCTCCAGACAAGAATACTGGGGTAGGTTGCCATGCCTTCCTCCAGGGGATCTTCCTGAGCCAGGGGTTGAACCTGCATCTCTTACATCTCCTGCATTGGCAGGCAGGTTCTCTACCACTAGTGCCACCTGGGAAGCCCAAAGTAAGGTGTAAAGATGCTTCACGGCACTCATAGCAGGATAAATGTGAGTTAAAACTGCACAGCACTACCCCCTTTCACCTATCAGATTGGCAAAAATGCAAATATTTGACAAGTGTGGTCTGGTGGTGAGGCTGTGGGGAAACAGGCAGCCTCACATGTTGCTTATGAGAAGGAAAAACAGAGGGCAAAATCTGTCCAAATGACAAATGCATTTACCGTTTAGCCCAGCAATCCCACTTTTGGAAGTCTATCTTCAGATATAACTACACATACAAAATGATGTATGCACATATTGTTCTAGTCAGCATTGCTAGTGGCCCACAAGGAGGCTTCCTCAACACACTTACTCCCATCTGCTGGAAATCTGTGGTACAAATTTACAATATCTGTGCTATAAATTGGCACCTTTGTACAGTGCACAGCTTGAACAACTATGCATGGCAGCCCTAACGAGAGCACGCGTTGTAATGGCAAAAGACTGGGCACACAGCGAGTGTCCATCAACAGGGAATAATCAGAGACTTCCCTGGTAGCCCAGTGGTTAAGACTCTGTGCTTCCAATGCAGGGGGCATGGGTTGGATCCTTGGTTAGGGAACTAAGATTCCACATGCCTTAAAGCATGGCCAAAAATAAATAAATAAATAAATAGGTAAGTGAAAATACCAATAAGAATAATAAATTATTTTTGAAGAAAAATGGGAAATTATCAAATAAACCATAATACATATGCAAAGCGGAATACTGGACACCTATACAAAATAATCAGGACACTCCCTGTATCTCTAGAATATATTGCAGGACTTCCTTGATGGTCCAGTGGATAAGAATCCTCCTGCGAATACAAGGGACATGGGTTCAATCCCTGGTCCCAGAGGATTCCACACACCACAGAGCAACTAAGCCCGTGGCCACAACTACTGAGCCCACATGCCCTGGAGCCCGTGCTCCCCACCAAGAGAAGCCACTGCAATGAGAAGCCCATGTACCACAACTAGAGAGCAGCCCCCATGACTGGCAAAAAGACTGTGCAACAATGAAGACCCAGAACAGCCAAAATTTAAAAAAAATAATAAAATAAATAAAATTATAAAAAATAATGGACGGCTGAATAATATTTCATTACATGTGTACACACACCACCTTCTTTTCTTGGTAGTACTTCTACTTAAAAAATTTTTTTAATTTATTTTTTAATTGAAGGATAATTGCTTTACAGAATTGTGTTGGTTTCTGCCAAACATCAACATGACTCAGCCATAGGTATACCTATGCCCCCTCACACACCACCTTCTTCATCCATTCACCCATTGACAGATACTTAGCCTGTTTCCACACCTTGGCTATTGTGAATAATACTGCAATGAACATGAGAGAGCAAACATCTCTTTGAGATAATAGTTTTGTTTCCTTTGGACAGATATGCAGAAGCGGGATTGCAGGGTCATATGGGACTTCCCTGGTGGCTCAGCCGGTAAAGCGTCTGTCTACAATGCGGGAGACCTGGGTTCCATCCCTGGGTCGGGAAGATCCGCTGAAGAAGGAAATGGCAATCCACTCCAGTACTATTGCCTGGAAAATCCCGTGGACAGAGGAGCCTGGTAGGCTACAGTCCATGGGGTCACAAAGAGTCGAACATGACTGAGCGACTTCACTTACGGTAGTTCTAGTTTTAATTTCTTGAGGAATCCTCTATTCTGTTTTCCATAGTGCACCAGTTTACATTCCCAGCACCAATGGTCAAAGGTTCTCTTTTCTCTACATCCTTGCCACACTTGTTCTCTCTTTCTCTCTTTTATTTTTTTATAACAGCCATCCTAACAGGTGTGAAGTGATATCTCATTGTGGTTTTTTTGATTTGCATTTTCCCGATGATAAGTGATATTGAGCACATTTTCATGTACCTGTTGGCCATTTGTATGCCTTCCTTGAACAATGTCTATTCAGGTCCTTTGCTCATTTTTAAATAGATTCATTGATTTTATTGTGTTGGAGTTATCATGAACACTTTGTGTGCACTGGATATCAACCCCTCATTACATATGAGGTTGGCAAATATTGCTCCCACTCTGTAAGTTGCCTTTTTATTTTGTTGATGGTTTCCTTTGCTGAGTAGAGTCCTTTCAAAATGTTAAATGATGCAGGGGACTTCCCTGGCTGTCCAGTGGTTAGACCCCATGCTTCCACTGCAGGGAGCACAGGTTTGATCCCTGGATGGGGAACTAACAACCTACATGACGCACAGCGTGGCCTATATATACAGATAGATAGATAGATAGATAGATAGATAGATAGATAGATGGATAGATAGATGACATGACTTCAGCTCCTGCATTATGCTTTCTGGTTCTCTTGCAACCATCCCCCCTCAGACTCTCGCTGAAAATCTGCTGGTCGAGAGAGTATGGCTGGGACTCCCCAGAGCAGGCTTGGCATTCAGGAGGTACTCGTTGTCTATTTATTGAGCTAGTAAGTGAATGACCCTGGGGGCAGTGTTCTTTGGAGTCAGACTGCCTAAATTTGAATCCTAGACTTGTCAATTAGTTGTGTGACCTTAAACAGAGCATTTCCACCTCCCTGTGCCTCAGTTTCCACTTCTGTAAAGTGAGAATAAAAAAATAGTCCTTACTACCTCATGGTTGCTGTAAATTACCATTCATTTACACATAGGACCTGGCGCAGAGTGAGAACATGAGAACATGATACATATTATCCCTTCTCCCTAAAGCTTAGGTAGCAATGTAGTTATGACTTCATCTTCCATTGCAGGGGGAGCAGGTTCGATCGCTGTTCGAGGAGCTAAGATCCCACATGTCTTGGGACAAAAACCCAAAACGTAGAAAAAAAGAAGCAATATTGCAACAAATTCAATAAAGACTTTTAAAGTGGTACACATTTTAAAAATCTTAAAAAGAAAAAAAAGAATCTGTGAGGGATTGCCAGGGAAGGTAGGGGTCCCAGGGGTGGGTGGCGCAGATGCCCGGGGAAGCAGGCATTGCTAGGGATGGGGGAGGACATGGCCAACCGTGGCAAATGCTGTCAAGATGACGGGTCAGAGGAGAGATGGTAGGGTGAAGACATCCCTGATGATCTTAGTTGGTGTAGTTTCAGGAGAGTGACAGGGACAGAAGCCAGCAAACCCCAAATGAGGGAAGGAGTGGGAGGTGAGAAAGGAGTGAGCAAGTGTAGACAGCTCTTGGGAGGCGTGGCTGAGAAGCGGGGAGACGGAGAGGCAGGGAGGCTCTCGGAGGATAGCTGGGAGGCATGGGGCACTTTATACTTAACTTGGGTGACCCTGGGCTTATTTAAGTGCTGATGGACAGCAGCAATTGCAACCCCTAGAATAAAATAAGAAGCCATAGGTCTGTACCGATATAAATGAATGAACAAATGCATAAACAAACAAGTAAATGGAAGAGAAAGGAAAAACTCTTCCTTACAGTAAAACAGTACCTAATCTGTGCAGAAAAGGGAATCTTCTTACACTGTTGATGGGAATGTAAATTGTTGTGGACCGTATGGAGGTTCCTTAAGAACACTAAAAATAGAATCACTATATAATCCAGCAATCCCACTCCTGGGCATATACTCAGACAAAACACTAATTCAAAAAGATACATGCACCCCAATGTTCATAGCAGCACTGTTTACAATAGCCAAGACATGGAAGCAGCCTAAATGTCCATCAACCAATGAATGGATAATCCCAGTGGTACGGGGACTTCCCTGGTGGTCCAGTGGTTAAGAACCTGCCTGCCAATGCCGGAGACATGGATTCAATCCCTGATCTGGGGAGAGTCCACGTGCCTCGGAGCAACTAAGCTTGTGCTCCGCAACTACTGCGCCTGCGTGCTCTGGAACCCATGCTCCACAACAAGAGAAGGCACCACAATGAGAATGTGTTGTCCCACACAGGGCAACAAAGAACAGCCCCCGCTGGCAAATAGAGAAAGCCCATATGCAGCAGTGAAGACCCAGTGCAGCCATAAATAAGGGCCTAAAAAGACACACGTAGACAATGGGATACTACTCAGTCCTACAGATGAATGAGATAACGGCCTTGCAGCGACACGGATGGGCCTAGAGCTTATCATGCCAAGTCAAGTAAGTCATAAAAAGAAAGACAAATCCCATACAGTGTCACTTATATGCAGAGTCTAAAATATGACACAAACGAACATATGTACCAAACAGAGACAGACTCGCAGACGTGGAGAATAGGCTTGTGGTTGCATGAGGGGGTGCGGGGGAGGGAAGGATGGGGAGTGTGAAATTAGCAGATACAAACTATTACATATAGAATGGATGAGCATCAAGCTCCTACCGTACAGCACAGGGAACGCCATTCAACATCCTGTGATACTCCATAATTAAAAAGACGAGATATATATATATACACACATGTAAACTGAATCACTCTGCAGTACAGTGGAAATTAACAGAACATTGTAAATCAACTATAATGCAATAAAAATTTTCTAAAAGTTATCTAATTCCCAGGTGGCACTAGTGGTTAAGAATCTGCCTGCCAGCGCAAGAGACACAAGAGATGTGGGTTTGATCCCTGGGTCAGGAAGATCCCCTGGAGTAGGAAATGGCAACCCACTCAAGTATTCTTGCCTGTAAAATTCCATGGACAGAGGAGCCTGGCAGACTACAGTCCCTGGGGTCGCAAAGAGTTGGACATGACTGAGCAGACACACACAATGAAGGTAAAGGACGTCAGAAAATTTAAAAACTCTCTCTTATCAACTGCCAGAGTAATAATCATTTGACATAAGCATTTCTGATGGATGCCAACCTGAGTACAGGATATTTACATAGTCTCAAAGCACATCCTCACAAGATACCAAGGGGAACGATAGTATCATTACAGTGGAAACCCTGGTAAACACCTTCACCAAGTGAGCCGAGCTAACACAGACTGAAATGTGAAGAACTAGTAGCATGCACCTCCTGAGATGATGCACCAAGAAGGACACAGTGCTTCTCATATTCCTGTCAAAGTCTATAACCTCAGTCGAATCACAAGGAAAACTCAGACAAGCCCACACTAAGGGCCATCCTATAAAACAACTGGCCTCTATTTTCCAAAACTGTCAAGCTCATAAAAGGCAAAGACAAACCAAGGAAGGGTTCTGGATTGAAGAGGGCTAAAGAGACAGGCATCACCAGTGCAATGAACATGAACTTGGGCAAATTCCAGGAGAAGGTGAGGGACAGGGAGGCCTGGCATGCTGCAGTCCACGGGGTCGCAGAGTCAGACACAACTGAGGGACTGAACAGCAGCAACAAAGGGACAGGATGCCTAAATTCAATCCCTGATCCCAGACTGGATCCCTGACAAGGGAAAAACTTCCTTCAAGGGTGAAAATTGAATAAAATCTGTAGATAGCAGCATTGCGTCAAAGATAATTTCCTGATTTGCATAAATGTTTTGTGGTTATGTAAAAAAGATCTTTACGACCTGGATAATCACGATGGTATGATCACTCATCTGGAGCCAGACATCCTGGAATGTGAAGTCAAGTGGGCCTTAGAAAGCATCACTACGAACAAAGCTAGTGGAGGTGATGGAATTCCAGTTGAGCTATTTCAAATCCTGAAAGATGATGCTGTGAAAGTGCTGCACTCAATATGCCAGCAAGTTTGGAAAACTCAGCAGTGGCCACAGGACTGGAAAAGGTCAGTTTTCATTCCAATTCCAAAGAAAGGCAATGCCAAAGAATGCTCAAATTACCGCACAATTGCACTCATCTCACACGCTAGTAAAGTAATGCTCAAAATTCTCCAAGCCAGGCTTCAGCAATACGTGAACCGTGAACTCCCTGATGTTCAAGCTGGTTTTAGAAAAGGCAGAGGAACCAGAGATCAAATTGCCAACATCTGCTGGATCATGGAAAAAGCAAGAGAGTTCCAGAAAAACATCTATTTCTGCTTTCTTGACTATGCCAAAGCCTTTGACTGTGTGGATCACAATACACTGTGGAAAATTCTGAGAGAGATGGGAATATCAGACCACCTGACCTGCCTCTTGAGAAATCTGTATGCAGGCCAGGAAGCAACAGTTAGAACTGGACAAGGAACAACAGACTGGTTCCAAATAGGAAAAGGAGTACGTCAAGGCTGTATATTGTCACCCTGCTTATTTAACTTCTATGCAGAGTACATCATGAGAAACGCTGGACTGGAAGAAACATAAGCTGGAATCAAGATTGCCGGGAGAAATATCAATAACCTCAGATATGCAGATGACACCACCCTTATGGCAGAAAGTGAAGAGGAACTAAAAAGCCTCTTGATGAAAGTGAAAGAGGAGAGCAAAAAAGTCGGCTTAAAGCTCAACATTCAGAAAATGAAGATCATGGCGTCTGGTCCCATCATTTCATGGGAAATAGATGGGGAAACAGTGAAAACAGTGTCAGACTTTATTTTTCGGGGCTCCGAAATCACTGCAGATGGTGACTGCAGCCATGAAATTAAAAGACGCTTACTCCTTGGAAGAAAAGTTATGACCAACCTAGATAGCATATTCAAAAGCAGAGACATTACTTTGCCGACTAAGGTCCGTCTAGTCAAGGCTATGGTTTTTCCAGTGGTCATGTATGGATGTGAGAGTTGGACTGTGAAGAAGGCTGAGCACCGAAGAATTGATGCTTTTGAACTGTGGTGTTGGAAAAGACTCTTGAGGGTCCCTTGGACTGCAAGGAGATCCAACCAGTCCATTCTGAAGGAGATCAGCCCTGGGATTTCTTTGGAGGGAATGATGCTAAAGCTGAAACTCCAATATTTTGGCCACCTGATGCGAAGAGTTGACTCATTGGAAAAGACTTTGATGCTGGGAGGGATTGTGGGCAGGAGGAGAAGGGGACGACAGAGGATGAGATGGCTGGATGGCATCACTGATTCAATGGACGTGAATCTGAGTGAACTCTGGGAGTTGGTGATGGACAGGGAGGTCTGGCGTGCTGCGATTCATGGGGTCGCAAAGACTCAGACACGACTGAGCAACTGAACTGAACTGAACTGAACTGAAGGGAATGAACTCATTCTCATTACCTGAAGTATTTAGCGGTAAAGGAGAATCATGACAGAGTAAATGCAGTAAAAAGTTAACATATTTGCAATCTGGGTGAAACGGTATGCAGAAATTTTATGTAATGTTCTTGGCAACTTCTCCATAAGCCTGAAGTTATTTGAAATGAAAAAGATAAAATAGTGATGGAAAATATCTGGCAGTAATAATAGAAATAATAACGGGCAATATCTCCTGTATTCTGTGTTCCAGGCACTATCCACTGTTCACCCACTGCCCACTCTCATAGCAGTCCTTCGAAACAGTTAATGTTATTATCTTAGCCCCATTTCACAGATGGGGAGCCTGAGGCTCAGAGCAGATGAGTGACTTACCTGGGGTAGAAAGGATGGCAAAGCCAGGTGGGTGGACTCCTGGATAAAGCTGGTTCCTGCCTCTCCCTCCTAACAGTCTCATTATTTAGACCTGCAGTGGTCATTAGTGACTGCCTCTCCCATTCGTCTATAAGCCCCATGAAGGGAGGGCTGTGTCTGTCTCAGGCGTTGCTCTGTCCATGGTCACGGTACCAGCACAGGGCCCAATGCAGAGGAGAAACCCAATGGATGTTTATCAACTGAAAAACTGATCTCTATTTATAATAATGATAAAATTATGACTATTAATAATGATAATAGAAATACTGGTTCTTATTTGTATTAATGCATTTTATCTTCAAAACAACTCCAAGGAGGACTTCCCTGGCAGTTCAGTGGTTAAAATTCCCTGCTTCCAATGTAGCGGGGAAGGTTCAATGCCTGGTTAGGGCACTGAGGGCCCACATGCTGCTCAGCCAAACCAAAAACAAAACCCAAGGGCTTCCCTGGCAGCTCAGTGGTAAAGAATCTGCCTGCTAATGCAGGAGACATGGGTTCAATCCCTGGTCTGGGAAGACCCCATCTGCCACAGAGCAGCTAAGTCCCTGCACCATAACTATTGAGCCTGTGCTCTAGAGCCGGGGAGCCACAGCTGCTGGAGCCCACACACCCTAGAGCCCGTGCTCCACACCAAGAGAAGGCACTGCAATGAGAAGCCCGCACACCTCAACCAGAGAGCAGCTCCTGCTCACCTGAACTAGAGAAAAGCTGGTGCAGCAACGAAGACCCAGCACAGCTAAAAAATTTCCTTAAATAAATGAAATTATTTGAAAAAAAAAAACAACAAAAATCTCCAAGGATGGTTTTATTCCCATTTTACAGATAAAGAAATGGAGGTGCCCAGAGGAGTCTCTTGACCAAAGCAGACAGCCCGGCAGCTGCACAAGTGGCCCTTGGCACCCCCACCCATCCACCTCCCAGTACCCACCTTCTGGAAGTCCTTCTTGGAGATGAGACCACGGGGATCAGTGACATAATCCTGGAAGGCCTCAGAGCCCACGATGTCCTTGAGTTTCAGGAACATGTCAAAGAACTTGAGGATCATCTCCACGTTGGATGAGGATTCCACAAGCATGTCCACCATCTGCCGGGCAATCATGCCGTTCACCACGTTCCCTGCGGGCAGCCCCCGATCAGTGTGACCCCAAAGCACCTCCTCTCTGGGTTCCCGTGTGGCCTGCCTCCCCTCTTTAGCTCAGGAGCTGCCAGGATGTCCTGTGCTGGTGGAACTTCCCGGCCAGCTTTGACCCCTCCCCAAAGGGTCACTTCCTGCTCTGCAACAGCATCAGGTGTGAACCTGGCTGATCCTGTCTCTGTCCTCCTCCCCCTACAGCTGGGGGAGTCATCAATAAAGATAACAACGGCATCAGCTAACAGCAGGTCCCAGATGCCATGGCAACGGCTACATTGGCATGACCTCATCTTTGTAAGGAACATGAGTCCCTGTTCATTTGTACAGATGAGGAAATAGACTCAGAGGGACTCCGCACTCAGGGTTCCATAGCCAGTGAGGCGGTGGGGCGGACTTGAACCCAGAGAGGTGAGACCTCAGAGCTCACACACCTAAGTCTTTCCCAAGTCCATAGGGGCCAGGGAAGTCCGTAGAAGACTGAGGTAGGCTGGACGGCAGACAACAGGGAGAGGTGGAGACTGTGGTAAACTGGGACACCATGCTCCCCCTACAAAGCAAACTGGCTCCAGCTTCTCTTTAAACAGAATTTCACTTTTATTTGTTTATTGGCCACACCACATGGCTTGCAGGACCCATGACCGGGGATTGAACCCAGGCCATGCCTGTGAAACTGTCAAGTCCTAACCACTGGACTACCAGGAAATTCCCCAAACTGGCTCCAGCTTCCTTTCGGACCTTTCAATTTTCATATAATCTCAAATGTATTAATGCATGAAGTTTCCAAGAGCACAAGGGAACTTCATGTATTCCAGATTGATCAATGGCTTATATTTTGCCATGTTTGCTTTTTAATACCACTTCCTCTATTTTTTTCACTGAATCATTAAAGAGTAAGCTGCAGACATGAGGCATTTTACCCCAAACATTTCCACATATATATTCTAAATGATGAGGACATTCTCTTATCTAATCTTAGCGCTGTCATCAACATCAGATTGAATATTAATATTATTTTGTTATTTAATCCAATTCAGCTGACTTTTGCCATGTGAGACTGTAGACCTTGGACACTGAGCCTTTCAATTTTTCAAAACCAAAATGTTTAAAGGGATTGCTGCTTTTAAACTTGATTTTTTAAATTTAAATTTATGATTTATTTATTTATTTTTGTTGCACCATGCACTGCATGTGGGACCCTAGTTCCCCAACCAGGGATCAAACCTGTGCCCCTTGCACTGGAAGACACAGAGTCTTAACCACCGAACCACTAGGGGAAGTCCCTAAATCTGATTTTTAAAAGCTAATGACTAGTTACCAAAAATTAAGACATTGTAGGAGGATTATTCATTGCCAAATGGTTTGTCATAGCAAAATATTTTTTAAAAACCTTGAATGTGGAACTTCCCTGGTGGCACAGTGGATGGGAGTCCACCTGCCAGTACAAGGGACACAGGTTTGATCCCTGGTCTGGGAGGA
This sequence comes from Capra hircus, assembly GCF_001704415.2. Taxonomy (NCBI): domain Eukaryota; kingdom Metazoa; phylum Chordata; class Mammalia; order Artiodactyla; family Bovidae; genus Capra; species Capra hircus. The sequence continues at coordinate 49,227,455 of NC_030825.1, read as the reverse complement.
TCCCACATGCTGGGGAGCAACTAAGCCCACGCACCACAACTACCGAGCTTGTACTCTAGAGTCTGGGAGCCAGAGTTACTGAGCCTGTGTGCTCCAACTACTGACCCACACGCAGCAGAGCTGCACACCGCAACCACTGAGCCCACGAGCTGCAACTACTGAAGCCGGTGTGCCTAGAGCCTCTGCTCCGCAACAAGAGAAGCCACCACAATGAGAAGCCCGTGCACTGCAATGAAGAGTGGCCCCTACTCGCTGCAATTAGAGAAGGCTGTGTGCAGCAATGAAGACTCAAAAATAAATAAACACATTAAAAAACAAACCAACCCTGAATGTCCATTCATAGGGTTGTGGTTAAATGAATCACTGTATCACAACACAACTGGTAATATGCAGCCATATAAAAGAATGAGGATGCTGTTATGAACCTCTATAGAAAAATTCTTTGTCTGCAAGTTAAATTAGTTTCTTAATTAGCAATAAATTATGGTTGTTTTAAGCCGCTACATTTTAGGAATATTTGTTAGGCAGCAAGAACTAACTGACACATTCAGCAAATAAATAATGATTTAGGGCAGACATTTTAAAAAGTGTCCTGGCCACCCACCTGATTAAGATTTCTCTGGGCAATCAATAAATTATCATATGTACATAGGACCTGGCACATAATAAGTGCTCAATAAGTGTTTAGAGAGCTTATTACAGTGGTTTAAATGCATTGATCCTGGCATGGTGTCAGATGGGGTTGAGGCTTACACTCTCCTGGGTCTGAGGGCCATTCTCGAGCTTGTCTGCACCTTGGTACCCTCCACTTACCCCCAGCCACTGGGCATTTACCTTCTAGTAGTGACAGCAACATCACCACCATGTCCTTCTGCAGATCCAGCAGCTCCTTCAACAGCTCGATCTGGCTTGAGTCCTAGGGACCCCACATCCCAGCTATGTGAGCGTTCTTTTTGGCAGAGAGGCCTCCCCCACCTCCAGCTGCTTCCATCCACCCAGCAGGGCCTAAGACCACTTTTCTTCCCCCATCTTACCTCCGAGGGGACCCGAGTCCAGACATGTTCCTCGGAAGCAGGGCAAAGGGCAGAGAGACAAGATTGTGGGGCTGGGGTCGACACTTTGGGGAAAGTGAGCCCAAGGGGGGATGTGTAATGGCAAGGGCTGGTTGACACAGAGGGCTAGGAGGAGTATGGGGCTGAGAGCAGATGCCTGGGACCAAGAGAGACAGAGACAGACAGGAGCAAATACTGGGGACACTGACACAGATCTGGGAAGGGATGAGAGCTCCACACTGCACCTGGCCTACAGTGGGAGGCTGAATGTTTGTTGAATGAATGTGTGATGAAAAAAGTGAGACTCTGGGTTCAGGAAGAAGGCTGCAGGGCACAGCTATGGGCTCTCTGGTAAGCCTTTTGGGAAGAATGTGGGGACACTTTGCTTCTTCTCTTATAGTGTCTCATGGAGGGCCCACAGAAGTCTCCAGCATTATCGAAGTTCTGCCTCATGGTCCCTATTTGTATGAGGCTGAACTACACAAAAATGCCAATATTCAGGCATGCTGCCAACAAAGCGGTAATTTCATAAGGTTCTACCTAATAAAATGGAAGAAGGGTAAGGGCACCAGGTAAATGGGATGTAAGGCTCCTCCTTGCTAGTTGTAAGGCTTGATGTAAGGCTACCCCATGCTAGTTCTTGAGTTGCTAATTCTAATCCTAAAGTGTGCACATGCGTGCTAAATTGCTTAAGTCGTGCCTGACTCTGTGCAACTCTATGGACCGTAGCCGCCAGGCTCCTCTGTCCATGGGATTCTCCAGGCAAGAATACTGGAGTGGGTTGCCATTTCTTTCTCCAGGGATCTTGCTAACCCAGAGATCAAACCCACATCTCTTATGTCTACTTTCATTGGCAGGAGGGTTCTTTACCACTAGTGCCACCTGGGAAAAAGCCCTCTAATCTTAACACTTTCCCATGATTCCAAAGCTCTGCATTCTGACTCAAAGATTCCAACATGCCAGGATCTCAGATCCTGGTGAGTGCCTGTGGTGTGTGCCTGCCCAAGACACAGCTACTTAATTGATTCAACAATCCTGCTCTCAGAGAATATAGGACTAAACTCACCTTCCTGGTTCTAGGGGTGAGTATTGGACCAGGTCTGGCCAATCAGAACTTTCTTTTCCCTGACCAGGGTGATTGGTTCAGGAATGGGCATGTGACTCTGTAGTCCAATAAGAGTATGGCAACTCTTTTCTTGGAGCTAAAGAGGGGTTCTTTCCCCTCTGAAGCTGTTAGAGGGCCTCACCAGGACACCATTCTTTCCAGCCCCTGGGAAGCGCCTGCTTGATAATGAAGCCAGAGAGGAGACAGACATTTCTACTACCAGCATTCTAGACCCTGGATATGATCTGATCTGTGATGTGAGCTGATAAGTTCGTCTTCTTTTTTTTTTTTGTAAGCCACCACTTTGCATTGGATTTCTAGCTTTTGCAATGTAACTTAGGCTATGGCTGATGAATTAATTCTGTAAGATTTGGAAATCTCTACAAAGATACCAGTATTCTCTAGAGTTTTAAGATTACAACAGCTTGACTTCAACTCACTCACACTGAGAAACTGTGTAATTAAATTCACCTCCTTTCAAAAGGTCAGATGACACCAGACAGGGTTTCTGCCAGCCCCTGTGGCACCTTTGAGTAAATTAGAAAAAGCGTCCCTTCCTCAAGACTCTTCCTGTTGGGAAATTATAAAATATAGAATATTGCCACCTGCTGGAAAACTGCTGGAATAAACACATCGATGTATTTACTTAGGATGTGTAGGCTCTGGATGGTGCCCTTTCAGATGCTGAGCCCTCCTGCAGGGCATTTGGCAGCCTTGAAATATGTTTACCAGACAGAAACAGAGCAAACGGACAAGGTGTTCGTGAGACATTGACAAGACTGCAAAGGGGTGGGGGTGGTGGGGCAAAGGGAGCACGAAGATGCTAAAGATGGGGCTCGACAGGGACCTTACATCATGGATGCACTGGATAGGAGTCATCTGCCGCAAGCAGAATAAAGAACCAAAACACTGCTTCAGCCTCAGGCCCAGATCTAGACGCCAACCCTTTTCCTATCCCCATCAGTCAATTTCCCACCCCAGGGTTCCCGGCCGGTTCCAGACTGGTTCAGCATCTTCCTTCTGGACGGGCTTTCCGCATGACCTCGCCTCCTCCCCTTCACCTTCTATCGGCTGATTATCCATCCCACTGGTGTGAACACCAACCAACCATAGAGGAGTTCTGGGCCAGAGGGGGCGGGGCCCAAGCGCAGGCCAATGGATCTATAGATGGATAACCAGCCGATTGGCGGTGGAGGGGAGGAGGCGAGGTCATGCAGAAAGCCCATCCAGAAGGAAGATGGGACCCGTCCGGAACCCGCTGGGAACCCTGGGGTGGAAAACTGAGGGGGCAAAACTTGTAAACGTGCCAGTTAGGGGGTGTCCGGAGGCAGTAGGATGAAGAACAGAGGGGTCCGAACCTGCGCGAGCTTCATCATCATGTGCGCAAACACGTGCAGGAATCCCACCACGGCGTCCCAGAGGCGGCTGTGCGCTAGACTCTGCTGGTTCCCAGTGCAGGGGCCCTGGGTGGCAAAGGTTCTACGTGAGCACCAGGTAGGGCGAGGGATGCGAGACTGCCCCGCCTCCCCCCAGAGAGCGAACCCTACCTGGATGTACTCGGTGAGGCTGTTGAACACCTGTTTAGCCACCGACATTGCCTTGGAAAAGTTCCTCTTGCCTTGCTCCTCAATGACATCCTTGCCGGAGTAGTACCAGTAGAAATCGCTGATGGACTCCTGGCGGGTAGACGCAGTGTGACCAGCTGCTGGGGCCAGCTATGGCCCAACAGTTCCCTGCCCAGGTCACACCTGGACGGCCTCACAGCCTCACCTGCAGCCGCAGGAGGTAGTCCACGGTACAGATGATGATGTTAATAGTGGTTGTATTCCCTGTCTGTGTCCGTAGGTAATTTTGGAAATCTAGGCAGATGAAAAGTTATTCATTCATTGAGCTCGAGGAGATGGACACATGCTAGAGGAGATGGACTGTGGGTCCTTTATTCATTTATGCAATAAATATTTATGGCGTGCCTATCGTATGTCAGAAAGCATATAATCATTTCTTTAATAACTCTTTATCAGTACCTACTATGTGTTAGAGGAAGATGGAGGATCATTTATCCATTTTGTGTAATAAATATTTATTGCGGGCCTACTATGTGCCAGATGTAGTGGAAGGTCAATCATTTATTCATTTCCCCCCCAAAATATATACTGAGCATCTATAATACAGCAGGGAGAAATGGAGATTCAACCTTTAGCCATTCACAAGCTTTTTTTTTTTTTTACTGAATGCCTACTATGTGCTGGAGAGATGGAAGATTGGTTATTCATTCATTTCTCAAAAAAAAAATTTATTGCACAGCTACTGAGAAGCAGAGGAGATAAGCATCTGTCATTTATTTGTTCATTTAGTCAATATATATTTGTTTATATATTTATAGTTATTGTTTATATATTTATCATTTATGCTAATGATAGATGAAGATTGGTCACTTATACTTCAGTACTATAAATTTACTGAGCATTTACTCTGTGCCAGGCACTGTTCAGGGATTCCCAGGTGGCGCTAGTGGTAAAGAACCTGCTTGTAATGCAGGAAACACAGGGGACTCAAGTTTGATCCCTGGGTTGGGAAGATCCCCTGGAGGAGGGCAGGGCAGCCTACTCCAGTATTCTTGCCTGAAGAATCCCATGGACAGAGTAGTCTGGCAGGTTACAGTCCATAGGGTTGCAAAGAGTTGGGCATGATAGGAGTGACTTAGCGCATATGCAGGCAGTGTTCAAGGCCCTGGGGATACAGGAGTAAAAGAAAACGAAGTCTCTGCCCTTGTGAAGTTTCTATTGTCATGTGGTAATTTTTCAATCTTTTCTAACTGCAACCCACAGTAGGAAATACAGTACATGTTTATACTGAGGCCCAGGAGGGCTGTCTAATCTGACATCCACATATACCTAAACCAGTAGTTTCACACACCCTTACTATGTGCCATGTGTGCACGCATGCTGTCGCTTCATTCATGTCTGACTCTTTGTGACCCAGTGGACTGTAGCCTGCCTGGCTCCTCTGTCCATGGGATTCTCCAGGCAAGAATAGTGGAGTGGGTTGCCGTGCCCTCCTCCAGGGGATCTTCTCAACCCAGGGATCAAACTCGAGTCTCCTGTGTTTCCTGCATTGCAAACGGGTTCTTTACCACTAGCACCACCTGAGAACCCCAGTATGTGCCATGCATTCTGCTATTTTGTGCCCTGTACTATTTAACTAGAAAGAATTCTGATCTCAATGCACTAAATGTATATTCTTAACCTCCCAACCTTGATTGCACATTAGAGACACCTGGGGAATTTAAAAATTCCCAATGCTCATAACTCATCCCAGACCAATTAAATTAGACTATCTGGGGTGAAAACTGGGTGTTAGTGTCTTGCAAAGCTCCCCAGACATACCAATGTGCAATTAGAAATGAGAATCTCGGTGATAAACCTGATTCACAACCATCTAGTGAGTCAGTTCCCACTATTTGAAAAACGTTCTACGGCAGAAAGCTTATAATTTGAGCTGAGTGATGGCTACTTGGGGGCTTATTAAACCATTCTCCCTTCTTCAGTGTGTGGTTGAGAAGTTCTGGAATAATAATTATGATGATCATAGTTGTGATGGAGGAAGCTCAGGGGGTTAGAGGAACCCAGAGGAGCTGCCTGACTCAGACTGGGTGGTCATGGGGGGCTTCGTGGAGGAGAGGACCTCTGAGCTATGACCTGAAAGATGAGTAGGCGTTGGCTGCTCAAATTTCTCACTGTGTGACCTCTCTGTGTGGCAGACTGTGTCTTGATTTTCCCATATGTAACATGGTGGTCACAATAGACCTACTTTATCAAGCTGTCCTGAGATTTTAATGTGTTAGTGTATATAATGAATTTAGAACACTGCTCTGTTCTAAATTTAGAACAGGTATGTTAAGTGCTCAATAAACAACAGCTTGTGGACTCTTAGTTCCCAGACCAGGGCTGGAACCTGCACCCCCTGCATTGGAAGCACGGAGTCTTAACCACTGAATCACTGGCAAGTCCCAACAACAGCGGTTCTTAAGGGGCCTTAAAGAGAGTGCTGAGGTTAAGAGTTGCGCTTTGGAGCAGTGATTCTCAAAGCACCAGTCCAGACTAGCAGAGTCAGCATCTCCCAGAAACCTGTCAGAAATGCAAATTCCTGGGCTCCATCCCAGAATTACTAAATCAAAAGACTTGGGATGGGGTCCAAAAGTCTATTTTAACAAGGCCTCCGGGTGAATCCTAGGCACACTTGAGTCTGAGAACAGCTTCTATAGACCCATTTGTCAAATGACCAATTCATCAGATTATCAAGGCAATGAACACAAACTTCAGTTAAATCCTTTTGATGTTATAGCAATGTATTGCCCAGGATGGCTTTAATAGCCCCTTGGAATTTTTTTCTGCTGAAGTTTTACTTCTACCTGACTTTCCCCTGAACACTTCACAATCACTATTTCAGTCTGAATGTCCTTTTGCCTGGTTTCATGTGATAGAAGAAAAGTCTACTCAGACATTCAAGATTTTATAAGCAAATTGATAGGCTTTCCCACCAACCTTGTTTTCTAATTCTTTTTTCTGTGTTCATTTAAATCAGAACATAAGCCTAAATGGTTAGCTACAACTCCCTGGCTTTTGTCTGCTCTGAATGACACTGAACACTCAAAACATGCAAAGCCTCTAAGATTTGAAAGATATTTCAAACATTTATTCGACTAGACTGGTTTATGAATCCACAAATTTGGGCAGAAGGCTGGATGGCAGATTTGGTGGGAGAAAGAAATTTCACTGAGAGAACATTCTTATTTCCAAAAAGTCACAGACCCAGGGACGAAAATTCATTTTAAATCCCAAAGACTGATTCCACCTTCGTTAAAGAAAGAAAACCTTAGTCATTTGGCACTAAGGTATGTAACAGAACTTGAAGGAAAACTAGCTGTGGAAACAATGATTCATGCTTTATCTTTTGTTGAAAAGAAAAGAGTGAAAATTAAAGTTGTTTACCAGTTACCTTAAAGAATGCTAGCCAAGTAGGGTGCAGGTTCTATGGAAGTTAGGTTTAGAATCACTCCCATTCTTGTCATGAAGGTTAATTTCTGGGCAGTCTGTGGTTTCTTATCACCTGCTAAGTGTTATAACCACAACTTCGAGACTGTACATGTTTGTCATAGGAAACTGCATTGGGTGGGATGTTTGCTGTTCAGAATTTCAAACTGTTCCTTTAACGTTGTACACTGTGTGCCACGTGAGGTGTCATTTTCTCACCAGTGATGTATTTAATTAAATTGCTGTGTCATCTTTCATCTGGTTATACTGTCTGAACCAGAACAAAAGTTGTGGAAACTCAAACTTGTTTAAGTTAGGCAAGAGAATGTGAGACTTCCTCCTGGCAAAGTATTTTATAAGCAAAATTAATAGGTGGTTCTCAGAGATTCATTTAGAAATGCGAGGCAATTTCTCCCTCTGCAGACCCAGAGTTAAAGGAAATCCACCGCATTTACTGAACTTTGCCAGCTGCTGCAAAATGCCTGTGGGAAAATGGCATGTGGCGAGTTGCTCATGTGTGAAAATTGATTTTTGGCCAAATTGGGTTTTGGCAGATTGCTTTGGGGGCATTGGACTGGTTAGAGGAGGTGAAAGTGAAACAAAGTGGCTGGATTTCTGAAATTCAAGAGAGATTTAGGAAGGTGGGCGGACAGGGCTTGACACTGGCTGAAAGTAAAGAATGAAGGACTGTGGGGTCGAGGACAGTGGGGCCTGGAAGGGTGGTAAGGTCATCACTGATCGGGGGAGAATGGGACTGGACGTTAACTCAGGCAACCCTTCCAGACACATCGCAGACCTTGCCTGCCTCTCCACCTCACCCTCCTTTCCTCCTCACCATTATTGTGACCCTCGCAGAGCAACTGCAGGAATCGGAACAGGTCCTGGGTGAATTCATCATCTGCCATGACCTTCTCTCCTGGGTGGAAGGGGGCGGGGTAAGGCATGGTCCAGAAGACATCAGATGCGCGAAGACACCAGAAAGTGTGCACACGGCCCATGCTCACTGCACACACATGCACAAAGAGCAGGTGCGCAGGGAGCAGCAGCCACCATTTTAAAGACACTATGAGGGCCATGGGAATCCATGACACCACAAGACCCAACCTCAGAGTCCAGGACATCAGCAGAAGGAGACTGAGGGGCCCCGAGTCATGAAGCTGGGCCTCAAATGTCTTTATACAGTATCAGTGTCTCCTCGATGTCACCACTTGTGTGACATCCAAGAGTGTCTGTCGACCTAGAAGAGGTTTGGGCTACTGATACCTCCCTCAGCTCCCCTCCAGGACTGCGGAGCTGGGGGGGGGGGCGGTTAATAGATTATGGGGGTTGAAGTCACTTTCACGCAAAGGCTATGTGCAGAAGAGAAATGTGCAGGAGAGAAATGAGCAGGAGATGCGGTCGAAAGCCAATTGGCTCAGATGTCTTAAAAGCAGCCAATCCAGGAAAAGCAGAGGGGGAGGAGTGTAAACATGGGCCAATCAGAACGGGCATCTGAAAGGAGCCAATCACTGTAGACTATAGGGGCGGGACGAGCGAGGGGAAAGCTAGATAGTGAATGTTCGGGCCAACCAGAGCAGGCACAGAGGAGGCACGCACACCAATCAGAGTGGATGCTTGGGGGCAACCAATCCGGTTGGTGGATGGGAACAGCAGACTCGATCAATCTGGGGTCGCGGGTGCAGAGAGCCGGGTATGTGGGAGTGGGGTTCACCCCACCTCGGGACTGCGAATCTGGGTCTGGAACTCCAACAACATCCAGCTGGAAAAGGATCTTTGCCATCTTCTCTTGCTTCTATTTTACACATGGGGAAACAAGCTTACATAAAGTAAGCGATTTATTCATAGTTCCATGTGTTGTTAGTGGCTAATCTGGGACCCGACTCTTGGTCTCTAGAGCCCTGATCTCAAGATTTTCTGCCGGCATGCTACCTCCCTCCCCTGGATGTCCCAGATCCTCAGCCACCAGGTGGAGGGGGGCGGTTGGGGGTTAGAAGGGAGGGGTGGCAGCAGCATAGCAAGGAATGGGCTCCGGGAATTACCGTTCTGGCGGTTGATGACTGAGGCAGCCAACAGGATGAGAGGAAGAAGCAGAAGAAAAAGAAGGAAAAAGAAAGACAGAAGGAGACAGAGAGACAGGAAAAAAAACACACAGTGATATGGTCAGGATTGAAGACATAGAGAGAGAAACAACCCATAGAGATAAAGAGCAAAAAGGAGCAAGGAAGCAAAGAAGAGAACAAGAAGATGGTGAAAGCAGAATGGAAGAAAGAAGAGGGAAGAGAAAGAGAGATGGACAGGTAGAGATTGAGAGGCAGGAGGCAAGGATCAGGGCAGAAAGGTTAGACACGTCAAAACACAGCAAAGAGGAGACTCAATTAACCGGATTAGGGACATTAATGAGAGAACAGCAACCCGGGCTGGAGACTTGGGGCATGTGGAGGGTGGGATCCATGTGGCGATGGGTGAGAGAACACAGAAGGACACCCAAGGGTGGGACCAGGGGGAGGGAGACTCTGGAGGAATGGGAGCAGGGCAGGACTGGGACCACTGCAGGAGGGGGAACCTGAGGATGCTCTTGGGGAGGGAGGGTGTGTGGGCGACAAGGGAGCTCTGGGCAATGCTGGGGGAGGGAGTAGATCCTGAAGGAAGGGGATGCCCCAGGGAGAGGGAAGCCCAAAAGGGCCTCACCAGTTCCATCCTCATTCACCATGCCCAGCCCCTCTGCCTTGTTCTGTCTCTCGAAGGCATTGAGATCCAGGACACTGAGGGAAAGAAAGGAAAAACGGTGAAGATGCGCTGAGGCCTCTGCCCTCCTCTATTCCAGAGCCTGGCAGCCCTCCCCATGATGGGGGGACGTGGTAGAAAGAGTAAGCTGAAATCGAGAGGAAGCAGAAACTAAGAGTTGATAGAAGCTATGCAGTAGCAGCTGTGGGGTAAGGTGGGGCAAGGATGAAATACATAAAAGCTGAAATCAGAAGGAAACAGAAACCATCAATTAGCAAAAGCTTCAGAGAGGCAGTGAAAGGCAGTCAACCACAAGAGGAGAGCGAAAGTAGACAGCACTGGAGCCACAGGAACAGGGGTCATCAGAAAGAGCCCCAAGTCCCTGCTGCCTGAGTGCCCCTGAAGTCTCAACTACCTTCCAGCTATCTGGATCCTTAACATAACTCATTCTTAAAGTCTGCGGCATTTTGCCTCCTTTATTGTTCCATGTGACTCCTTATAATAAACTCCCTGTTATCTGAGCTGGCCTGAGTGGGTCTCTGTTCCTGGAACCGAGAGAACAGAACTAGAACTGGAGGTGGTACCAGGACTGGGGACTCAGCTTAATGAAAGATGTGCACTAGGGGGGCTTCCCTGTTGGCTCAGTGGGGTGATCCAGTGGTTAATAATCTGCCTGCCAATGCAGGAGATATGGGTTGGATCCCTGATCCAGGAAGGTCCCACATGCCTTGGGGCAACTAAGTCCGTGTGCCACAACTACTGAGCCCATGTGCTCCGACTGCTGGAGCCCACAGGCCCTAGGGCCCCGTGCTCGGCAACAAGAGAAGCCACCACAGTCAGATGCCCACGCATCGCCACTAGAGAGTAGCCCCTGCTTGTCACAACTAGAGAAACGCTTGTGCAGCAACAAAGACCCAACACAGCCAAAGATAAGGAGATAACATTATTTTTTTTAAATAATATGTGCACTAGAGCCCACCTGCAGGTTTGCATCAGTGCCTGGATACTCTGGAAGAAGCCAACTTCCTTCTTGTCCTTCAGGTAATCCAGCATTTTCTGCAGAAGGGTGGGAGGGACCTGGGAGTCACACAGGAACCTCCCAGCCCTCTTAGCCCACCCAAGTCCCTTCACTCGTTACCTGCTGCACATCAGCATTGCCTCCGTTTAGGATCGAGATGCCCAGCTTCAGGGTGGAGGACACCATGGCGCCTGTCTCTCCTGGGGGGAACGGGTTGCAGGGGGGCACAGCAGGGGGCAAACAGTGGTCTGCTCAATTTGGAATCAGTGCTCTCCGCCCACCAGAAAACAGCCACCCCGGGGGGAATGTCAGAGAACTGGGCAGAGGAGTGTGCAAGGTTGATCAGAGGAGTGTGCAAGGGTGTGTGGGCAGGGGTGATCAGGATTGAAGGAATTAGTGAGAAATTGCAAGACAAGAGGGCAAACCACATGCAGGAGGGGTGGGAGAGTGTGCCTGCTGGGTCCAGAGGGGCTGGGCGGGCTGGGACAGGACGGGTGTACTCGGGGCGGGGGGGAGCCAAATGCACATGGAGGGCACCTTTGCAGGCGCTGATCATCTGCAGCACCATCTCTGCAGCCCCCCGGGTGTGCAGCCGCGCCTGCTGGTACAGGAGACGCTGCTTCTCCATCTCTTTTTCCTGCAGCAGAGCCCGGCCCACATTGCCGAGTGAATCCAGGCCCACCAGCCCAGCCTCTCCCCCTCACAGCCTTGCCCTCACCCTTGCTCTTCCTGATCCAGCCACATCCCCTGGCTCATTCCTTCAACTGTAAGCTCCTCTGTCCCCTGGGATTTAGATCTGTGATTTGTCTCCTGCACTGAGCACAGGACTGGGCCTGGAGTGGTCATAACATGGCCCCACACACCTTCAAGGAGTCAATGGATAAAATCCCAGGGATCTGTGAACGCGGATGGCGGGGGGAAGGTCTATGTTTGTGTTTCCCAGCCTCTGGCTGAAATGTAGCATTTCCTTCCACTATAGATGAGGTCATAAGTCATGGCAATGGTAGCAGAATCTGTGGTTGTGTCATCCATCAGAATCATAGATGTTTGTATACCACATTATTTTTGAAGACATCTTGAAATGTCACTTAGGTTCACCACCACTTATCAATTACAGTAGCTACTGGATCCACTGTTAGTTCTTGTTATTTGGTAGATTCATAAACAGGTACAGATATTACTGTATCACAAAATTTTAAAATAATATTTTAGTAACTATTTTAATATCTCATTTCTTCTGCTATGAATTCATTTTGTACACTTAGATACATTATTCTGAGGGACTTTGCTGGTGGTCCAGTGGTTAAGAATCCTCCTTGCAATGCAGGGGACATGGGTTCAGTCCCTGGTTAGGGAACTAAGATCCCACATGCTGTGAAGCAACTAAGCGCACAGGCCACAACTGAGCCTGAGCCACAACCAGAGAGCCTGGGTGTCGAAACTACTGAGGCCCATGTGCTCTGGGGCCCGAGTGCTTCAACTACTGAGCCACAACTAGAGAGTCCATGCATTGCAATGAAAGACCCTACATGACCCAACAAAGATCCCTCAAGCCACAACTAACACACAATGCAGCCAAATAAATATTTTCTAAACATAAATACATGATCCTAAGAAAAGATTCGCCAGATGCCCAAGGGGACCCTGACACAAACAAGGTTGAGAAACTCGGGGAAATGCTTGCTGATCACCTTAATGAATGAAAGGATGGGCTCATTGCATTTACTGCTGTCTCACTGTCTGACCTTTGCTTATGCTGTGCCCCTACCTGGAACACCTTCCTCTTTTTTCTTCAACTGGCACATTTCTTTTATCCTTCTCTGCGGACATCCCTTCCTCTGAGAAGCCTTCCCTGAAGCCCTTCCCCCCAGGCTGGATCAGGTGTCTCGCCATGGTCCCCATGACCCCCTGAACTTCCCTGGTTTCTCCCACCCTGATCCCACTGCTTGTGCCTCCTTCTTCCTGCCAGGACTATTTTGCCTAGCTCCCCTCATCACCACCATGGATACTCGATGCTGTTATTGTCTGCCTGATGTAGCTGTCTCCCCAGTGGACTGGCTTGGTCACGGCTGTGTACCCAACATCACCCAGCCCAGGGCTGGGCCCACAGCATTGCTCTGTGAACACACGCTGAATGAATGGGGCATGATGGAGTCAGGGTTCCCACCCCTTTCTTCTGGAACTACTTGATCCCACCTACCTCGAAGGAAACCTCAACCTCCTCTTCTACAGCTTCGCCGTTCTCCCCTCCTTCCTCCAGGTGGCAGCTCTGGGGACGGGGCATCAGTTAGAGATGATGGTGAACAGAAAAGATATCCCAGTCCAGTCCCAGCCCTTTCAGTGGACAGGCATTGCAGCTGGGGGGCAGAGGAGGGAAGGGAACCTGCCCCAGATGGAGGCAGGGCCTCACCTTAGCCATGATATCAGCATACGCTATATACAAGTAATCTTCATCCAGTTTGCTGAGGAAGTAAGTGGGGAGACAGTCAGGACCCAGTATGGAGGAACTCCATCTTATAAGTGCCTCCAGATTTCCTTTGGAAAGTCAGTCCTCCCCATTCTCAGGCTGTGTGGTGCCGATGGGGTAGGCTCTCCATTGCCAGACTGGGCATGTGATCAAGGCTGAGCCAATTGCTACCTTCTATCTGCTTGACTACAATAATAAGTAAGAGATGGTCATGTGATCCACGCTGGTCCAATGGAATTCATTCTGGGAGTTTTGCTGAAGCTATTGATAGAAGTGCTCCTTTTCCACTGGGATTGTTGTGATGGTGTGATGGAACCCTGGAGCTTCTGGGGCTATCTTGCCACCTGACAACTGGTTGGCTTACCTGACAACTATGATTAACCACTTCCTTGCATCTCCTCTATAATACTAAAGATAGGAGAAGTAATGGCCAACACCCATTGAGTTTCCTCTAGGTTGGTCTCTATTCTAAGTGTTGGTACATAATAACATTAATTCTCATAATAATCCAACTAAGTAGATATAGAGTTGACCTTTGAACAATACAGGTTTGAACTGCATGAGTCCACTTATATGTGGGGTCTTTTCCCCTCAATAAATACTACTAAAGTACTACATGATCCATGGTTGGTTGAATCCATGGATGGAGAACCATGGATATGGAGGGCCAACTATAAGGTTATACATGAATTTTTAAATGTGTGAAGGGTTAGTTCCCCTTTGTTGTTGTTCAGCCACTAAGTTGTGTCCGATTCTTAAGAGACCCCATGGACTGCAGCACACCAGGTTTCCCTGTCCTTCACTATCTCCTGGAGTTTGCTCAAATTCACGTCCATTGAGTTGGTGATGCTGTTTAGCCATCTCATCCTTTGCCACCCTCTTCTCCTTTTGTCTTCAATCTTTCCCATATCATGGTCTTTTCCAATGAGTCAGCTCTTCACATCAAGTGGTCAGAGTACTGGAGCTTCAGCTTCAGCATCAGTGCGCCTAACCCCTGCATTGTTCAAGGGTCGACTATATGACTAGTCCCATTATACAGATGAGGAAGCTGAGGCACAAATAATTTTCTTGGCCAATGTCACAAAGTCTACACTGGAATTCAAACCTGAAGAGTCTAACTCCAGAGTCACTGCTTTCCCAGAGAATAGAAAACAGAACACTTGGCTTTCCAGTCTCCCTCACAGCTGGTGGTAGCCTGATGTCAGAGTTCTAGCCAACGGGCCATGTGCCTAAGCCCCCCATGGAGAGCGTTCCTTGGCTAAAAAGATTTGAGTTTTCCTTAGAGGAAAGCCTTTCTCCTTTCTGTCTGACATGTAGTCATGATGTCTGGAGGTTCAGCATCCATTCTGTAGCTATGAGGCAACAGCTTAGAATGGCAGGGCAGAAATCCTGATTGAGCCAGGGTCTCGGTCAGTGTCACTATGCCACTGCCCAGCCCAGGACTCTCTATCTCCTGACTTGGTGAGAAAAACAAATCTCTGTGCCTCATTTTCTCATCCACACACACACAAAGTTGATAATAATATCTATCTCCTAGTGTGAAGATGAAGTGAGAGGATCTCACTGTCAAGTGTTTTAACATGATGCCTGACACATGAAAAGCATTTGATAAATACTGCCTATTGTTACCGTTAGCAGCAGTGCCCTTATTACTGCTATTTATTCCCAGGACTGCCATTGGCTCATATGAAGCTTTTGTCTGAATTAGAAGTGCCCTGTTCCTCACTGCCATCTGTTGGAAATGCATCACAATATACTGACCTCACCCGTATAATATACTGCAATATACTGATTTTATGTGAACAAGACATTTTCTTCTAGAATAAGCCTAAATTGATATTGCGTGTGATGTGAACCCTTCAGAAGAGATGTCCCTGTGAAGTGCCCAGTCTGCACAGCGGTACAAGGCAACTCTGCTTGTTCCAGTTAAATGACATTAAAGGATCAGCTGTGGGTGTCCCCCCTTCCCAGGACACACAGGTTCTCTCTTGAGGAGCAAGGATTGGGGTGGGGAGAGGTAGTGGGTCCCTCTTGGGGACCCAGGAAGGGTCTCACCTCTTTTCAGTCAGGGCGGTGCGGCTGAAGTGCAGGACCAACTGGTGCAGGGGGTCTGGCTTCTTCTCCTCCACTTCCTCCTCCTCCTCCTCCTGCTCCCCAGCTTTCTGGAGGGAAGAGTGGGGCTTTGGGTAGGGGCTTCCAGAGTCCCCACCTGTCTCCCATTAAGCCCTGTTAGACTGTTTTTATTCTCTTCTCCCACATCCTGCACCCTCCCCTGGTTCTGCCCAAGCCACGGGCCCCTGCTCCCACACCGCTCAGTGTGAAGGGTGACCCCTGGAGGTGGGCCCCAGCCCTACCCATCTGCCCCCACACTCCCAGGCAGGCCCCAGCTCACTGAAAGGTCATCTATCATGCGGTCCTCAAAACTGTGGTCTTCCGTCAGGATCCACGCCGCCTTGTAGCTCTCCAGAAACATATTACAGGCCCGGTGCCTTCGCAGGGGAAGATTCGAGGCGTCAGCAAGATTTCCCCATGCACGTCCCTAGCCCGCCTCCCCTAACCATTTCGCAAGACCCCACTGGGTGCGCACCCCATCCTCTCTCCTCCTCACCCACCCATTCTTCAAGGAGGCTTAGGCTCCCTTCCCCCATTGGAGGCGGGGTGTCTTACGTGGGCAGGTTGTACAGGGGGGTCATGCGGAAACAGGCGACTACTGCCCTCCGGCGCTGCTTTGACAAGAGCTTGTGCCACACGGCCTTCTTGGACTTGTAAGGGTGCTCGATCTGATGGCGGGATTATGTGTCATGGCTCCAGATTCTGCCCCTGGTCTGATTCCCACTTCCAGCTCCGAATGAAAATGCCCATCTGTGCCCAGTCCAAATTCAGGACGATTCACAGGGCCGAAGGAACACCCTGGCTCCGCCAATAGAGTCAAAGTTCTGACCTATTCTCGGCTTGCAGACCAATTAGTTCCCTCATAGGCCCCGCCCACGGACTCAGGACCGCCCCCTTAGGCCCCGCCCCAATCTCAAGACCCGCCCAAGGTCTTGCCCACAGAGTCAAGGCGTCTCCACCGGGCCTGACTCTCAGACCCAAAGTTCTGCCCCGGCGCTGTCCCTAGGCCCAAGATTGCGCACCAGGTCTGATTCCCATATCAAACCCTCCATTCTAAGTCTCGTTGTAAAATTCAAGGCCCATCACCTACAGGATTCAAGACCCGCCCCTTGCCCCGCCCAGAGGCTAGCGGTTCACCCGCAGGCCCCGCCCACAGGCTCAAAGCCCGCCCCAGGCCCCGCCCAGAGACCAAGTTTTGACCACTCAGCAGTAAGACACCTGCTCCAAATGGTAGAGCACAGCGGACACTTCCTGGACTCTGCGCACGATTTTCTCCGGATCGTCAGCGTCCTCCTCGCGGCCCGGGAGGCCCCGGTACAGGGCCATCTGCCACCGCAGAGAAGGGGAGCCTTCGACCTGAGAGGAGGAAGATCGTCCGGCATGAGGCCTCTCCCCTGCGCGCTCCCTCCTCCCTCAGCCGGGCTTCTCGGAGGGCCCCGCCCCCGCCCCACGATTCAATGCCATGATGATTCACTGAGGGACTGAGTATGAGTTAAGGTCCTTCTTTTGATGCCTGGCACCGATGTAAGGGCTCAAAAGCTGGCTGTGGCTGTTGCTATTATCCTGACGCGCCCCTTTCAGTTGCAGACTGAGGAGGCAGAGGCGTACCTTTCCCTGAAGGTGAAGGTTGTTTTGCAGATATTCCCGGACCTCCTCATCTGTGTCTTTCTGGAGAGACAAGCCAGGCTGGGTCACTCCGGAGGGCCCAGCATCCTCCTTGTCCTACAACCCTCTCCCCTCTAGCCCCACCACCCCAAGATCCAAGAGAGGATTCAAGAGAAATGAAAAGGATCCAGAGGTCAGGAATGGTCAGAGAGGAGTCCGAGTGGCCACTGAAGGCACCTTGAAGAATCAGGATTAGAGGGGCCTCGTTGGGGTATGAGAGGAGGTAGGAGTTGACATGAATATATCCTCAAAGGTCAGAAAAGGAGGTCAGAAGAGGGTCAGAGTGGGGCTGGGAGTAAGTGGGAGATGGGCAGGGGGTTTTTGAAAATCAGAGGTAGGTGAGGGGGATTATAAGAGACAGCAAGGTCATCAGAGGTCAAGAGGGTCAGGCAAATCACTTGTCACTGGTGGGGTTCACACAGACACTAAAGGAAGGATCAGTAGGGTGGAGGTTCTTTAGGATCCCAGGAGAGGGGGTGCTCAAGAACCAAGTTAAGGGGTCAGAAGGGCCCCGGAGGGCTCTTTGGGATTTCAGCAGGCCTCAACAGGTCCAGCAGACCTCAACAGGTCCTAGGAAAAGCTTGAGGTCCTGAGGGAAGGAGGCTTTAGGGTTCTGGGAAAGGAAATGCTTGTGATATCAGTGGAGAATCAGTGGTCTTCAGGGTCCTGGGGATTAGTAGATCCTCAGGGTGCTTAGCAGGGTCCTGGGGGAGGTTCTAAGGGTCTTGGGGCAGGATCCTGGGAGGACTTCTTGGGTCCCTGAGGCTGAAAAGGATCTAGGGGGTAGTTCCCATAAAATGGATAAAAGCGGCCCCAGGAGCCTCTTTGGGGTCCCAGAGGGCTTAGAAGGGGTCTCAGTCTCTCTCTGAGCCTAGGGAAGAAGTCATTAAGATCCTGGAGGCTACTTAGGGTCACAGGGTGCTCACTGGGTCCCTAAGAGTCTTTGGGGCTCAGTTGGGTGTTAACAGACTCCACGGGGAGAGATCCACAGGGTCCTGAGGAAAAGAGAGAGTGAGGTGGAGAGCCCAGTGGGAATCCAGAGGTTCAGAGGAGGGCCAGTGGGATCATGAGGGGCTCTGTGGGTCCCAAGGGACTTGGGCAGGTCCTGGCAGAGGACTTGAAAGAGTCTCAAGGGGGCTTAAGGTGTCTCAGGTGGGATCCTCAGGATTCTAGCAAGTTTGGCAGAGGTGGCATTGGTGTTCAGTGGGGTTCCCGAAGGTTTGATGTGGTCTTTGGGTCCTAGGGGGATCTTAGTGGCCTTCCTGGGTTCCAGGGGGGTCCCAGTTAGGGTCCTTAGGATCCAGAGCTCTGACAACATCCCAAGTGGGGCCCTCAGCATCCTGTGGGAAGGTTCAGGGCATTCTAGAGGGCCCAGTGAGCCCTCAGGGTCCTGGAGAAGGACTTAGGAAGGTCCTAGGGAAGGCCCCTGGGGGATCACGGGGGTTTAGTAGGGGTGCTGAGTGGGGTGCTGAGTGGGGCTCAGTAGGGTGCTGAGCTGGACCCTGGCAGTTCCCAGAAAGGGGCTGAGCAGGCACCAGGGCATAGCGGGTCTTGGCCAGTGTGATGAGCTCCTGGTCAGTGGGGGCACACATGTTCAAGCCGATGGGCAGCATCTTCTTGAGCGTGGCCACAATCAGCGACGTCTGCACGGAGTACCGGTCACCCCGGCGCTTCTTCTTGGTGCGTTCCTGGTCCGAGCCACCCGACTGTGGGAACACGGGGCTTAGTGCCAGTTTGAGTCCCAGCCTGGCCTCTGCCCCAGTCCCAACCTGCCACCACTGTCCACACTCCAGCCCCTCACCTGAATGTTAGGCAGACCCTCCCTGATCCCAGAGCCTGCCTCAGTTTGCACCCCAGACCTTGCTGATCTTTCATTTCAGATCCTGAGCCCTGACCCCAGAGTCTCACAGACCAAAGCTTCTATCCCAGATTCCCAGCTTCTATCCCAAATCCTTCCAGATTTCCCCCAATTCCAGGCTTCCACAACCTCTGGATTCTTCTCCCAGAATCCCCTCAGAACTTTCACTAGGACACCCCTCCTTCCTCTACAATACACCTACAACCCCCACCTCAGAGCCCCAGACAGAGTTCCTGAAAATGAAATGAAGATGCAGAACAGGAAAGAGTCCCAAGAGACAAGAGAAGTGGAAAGAAAGAGATCGAGAGAGGGACTGAGAGGCTAAGATGAACAAGGAGACAGGAAGACAGAAGATACAAGAGAGAAGACAGGTCCAGAAAGATCTGGAAGCAGAAACACGGGGCACAGAGTCCCACAGCCGTGTTCTGGAGCCTCGGGTGCAGACCCACGGCCAGGGCCACCCCAGTCATGCCAATGAAAAGCCCCAGTGGCAAGCTTCAGCCAGAGCCACATCCACGCCAGCTCGTGATACAGAGTGTGACCCGTGTGCCAGCACATGCGGCGTCTCACTGGGTCCTCACAGAGCTCTGGGGCCGGGGGCCACCGACCAGATGCCTTCTAAGGCTCAAAAGGGTAAGACACTTGACCAACATCACACTGCCAAGAAGCAGGATTCTAACCTGAGTCGGTCTAATTCCCAAATCCAGGCCTTAAACCCAACCATGCACGTGCCTTTTGCACCCCCATCCCCATTCCCTAGAACCTCAGTCCACGATGCTTTGAAGCTTTGGGGAAAGCTGAGAGGAGAGTTTTTATTTTTATTTTTTAATAACAGTTAAAAAAAACAACTACCAACAGTTGAGGGTCGGGAAGGGAACGGTTAGTGGGAGGAGGGGTGGAGCAAGAGAAAGAGGATGGGGCTGAAAGCCAAGGCTGAGAGGCAAGGAACAGGGGAAGGGTTTTCTGGAGGCAAAGCAGAGGCTGGGGTTGGGGGCGGGTGGGTAGAGGGTATTAGCCAAGAGCCATGCAGAAGGTCCCAGACGTGGGGCTGACCTGTACATCTCCCGCCTGCTGCATCAGGGTGCAGACAGAGACAAGAAGTGTTACCCCAGTCCCTCCAAGAACCCCAGGGCCCCTCCAAGTCTGCCCTACCCCAGCTCCCCTGCCCCACCCTGACGTGTATCCCCCAGCCGGGGAATTCCAGACCTTGCTGAGGGTGGTGGGTTTGTCCTTTTGACCTTGCCCTTTAGAGGGCAGTTCAGGGAAGGCTAAGGGGAGAGGGAAGGAGGTGGGGATGTGGAATAAAGGAATAGGAGGAAAGAAGTGGGAGAGGTGAGAGGAGGAAACTGGGGTAGAAGAAGGAGGTGGGGAGGATGGAGCAAGATGAGGTGCTGGGTGATGGGGAGGAGAAAGCAGGTAGGGAGGAGGGCAGAGATGGAGAAAGAAGAGGGAAATGGGGGAGGAAGGGAAAAAACAGGAGGAAGGGGATGGAGCTGAGAGAAGGGGGAGGTGGGGCAGAAGAGGGATGGGGAAGGAGCTGCTGTGAGGGCTTCAGGGAACGTGACCAGGACGGGGAGGGCGGGCAGGATGAGGAGGGCTCAGCTAGGAAGCCCAAGGCTGTTCCCCCTTCCCTCCCGGCTAAGTCCTCCTCCCAGAGCAAAGTACCCACCTTGGCCATTTTGCTCTTGTTGTCGGCCGTCAGAAATGACATGTTGTTGATCTCATTCTGGACCACAAAGTTCTGCTCCTCGCGCTTAAAGTTCTGGTGGGGGAGGCAGTGTTGGGGATCAGACAGGGTGGGGGAGGGCCTCTTTGGGAAGCAGCTGCTCGGGTTCCAGACAGGAGGGGCGGTGGGTGGGGACTCACGTGGGACTTGGACCAGTAGATGAAGATCTCGCCCACCATCCTGAACAGCTCCTCCGCGCTGGGGTTGGGCTCGGTCAGCCAGTGTGCCCTGGGCAGGCAGGGGAAGGGGCTGGTGAGGGATGAGGGCAGGGACCCCCAGGGAAGGGGGCAGCAGGGAGACATCTCAGGGGAGGGCACCCAGAGACTCGAACGGGAGAGCGAGAGCTTTCTAGGGTAATCTGGCCATTCAGATGATTTAAAAATTATAAATGACAATTTCTGAAAATTTTGTCTCTAACCTTTTTTATTGAAGTATAACATATGTATAAAGTGTCCAGTGAACACATTTGGTTTGGGTAACCACCACCCAAGTCAAGAAATAGAACATTTCTAGGGACTTGCCTGGTGGTCCAGTGGCCAAGACTCCATGCTCCCCATGCAGAGGGCCTGGGTTCAATCCCTGGTCAGGGAACTAGACCCCATATGCCACAATTAAAGATCCTGTATGCCACAACTATGACCAGCACACCCAAATAAATAAATAATTTTTTTTTAAAAAAAGAACATTTCCAGTCCCCAGAAGTAACCTTGTGCCCCCATCCTCTTCTTGAAAGATATCCTTATCCTGGCTTCCAGACCATGAATTATCTTTGTTCTTGAACGTTACATAAAAAGATGATATGATATGTACTCTATTTAAAATTTTCTGGTTTCTTTCATTCAACCTGATGTTTGTGAGATTCATGCTACAACAATCTGTTCAATTTCATACTGTGTTGAATATACCTCGTTTTACTCGTCCAGACTTTTTGACCCAGCACGCCTACTCCTAGGAATCTATCCTGCAGCAATACCCATTCATGTGCACAAAGATGAGCACGCAAGGATACATAGAGCATGCATGCTACTACGTGCTTCTGCTCCCGGGACAGACATAGCTAATCAATCCATGAGCCCTTTCTTACAAAGCCCTGGTACAACCTTCACATCTTTTCCAACCAAGATGGAACTTGGAGTTGAAACTTGTTCAAGCCCTGGATCTGGCTGCACCTAAGACTTCAATAATACTTTAAATGGCGCCTCTGATTTCAGGGAGATGTTTTAGCAATTGATTGATATCTGAGCTTGCCCTTTACAAAGACTCATGTTTCTGGGGCAAATTAGGCTGGCGAGGTCTGGATGGAGACCAGTGATGGAGGAAGGAAATATGGCTCCTTCTGGCTAACACTACAACCTTCACAGGGCCTCAGATTCAGGAGGTTTAAAGGAGCAGAAGGGGAGCAAACAAAGGCTGGCTTCTATTGGTCCATAAGCAACAGGGGCTGGGGGTCAGGAGGTGGGGTGGGATGAAGTGGGAATTGCAAGTATATAGCAAGTCGGAGGCCAGAGGTCAGAGGGAGTCCAGGGAAGCCAGAGGCCAGGCTGGGGGGTGTGTGGGGGACAGCTGGAGACATGCTAACCTGTTGTTGTCCACGTAGCGGATGAGCAGCGGGTAGAGGGCATACAGATCCCTGCAGAGCACAGAGAACTCGTCCCGCACCAGGAGCTCGCCCTCCTCGGCCTCCGCCTTGGCCTCCAGGCGCAGCTGCTCCTCCTCGGCCACCACCTTCCCCGCCCGCTTGCGCAGCCGCCCGATGGTGGGGATGAAGTGAGAGTGCAGGAGCTCCGGCCGGGCCCGGCTCACGATGGGCTGGGCAAACACTGCAGGAGCAGACGGGGCGCATGGGCTGCTGGCCGGCTGCTGACTCCAGCACCTCATCTATGACCTCTGATCCCACCCCTGACCTCTGTTCCCATCCCTGACTTCCAACCTGTACCTCTGACCTAGAAACTAACATTGAACCCAGCCTGACCCTCATGTCTGACCCCAGTATCGGCTTACGATCCCATGCCTGACCTCTGACTGTGACCTCTGACATAGCTCCTGAATCTTCATCCCACCCACCATAACCTTTGACCTGAAACTGTGACCCTCTAGCCTGACACAGGTCCTTGACCTCTGACCCCAACAAGTGAATCCTAACCTAATACCCTATCCTAGCCCATGACATCTCACTCCAGTCTTTAACCTCTGACCTGGTCTCTACCCAGCTGGAGCTCACCACATGATTTCTGACCAACACCTCTGGCTTCTTACCTTCTCTGGCCTCTGACTCTGGCCTCTGACCCCATCTCTGATCTCTAGTTTGGCCCTGATCCCAAACTCAACCCCTGACATGGAACTTATGAACCAGGAATCCCATTTCTTGACCTTGGACTCAGAACCCTAAACGTCCATATCAGGGACCCCCATGTTTGACCTGGTTCTCTGGCCCTTTGCATAAGGAACTCAGCCTCCTGACTCAGCTCCTAACCCTTTCCAAGGCTCCAGAAATTCCAAATCCAGCCTGGAAGATTCCTAGGATCCATGCATCCATCTCGGACTCTATGACCCTGAGATTCAGGCTCCTGGGAATGATCTCTGGCCTTGTGATCCCGAGAAAACCGAGATCTGACTCCTCCCCATTCCCAGAAAACCACAGACCCTGAGATCTCCCTGAGATCCAGGGACCTGAGTCCCAGGACACTGGCCCCAGTTCTCTGGACCTGCACACTCGCCAGACCCACCAGCCAGCCGCTTCATCCAGGTGGCCTCGTCAATGCCCAGGTTGTTGACAATGATTCTTAGGATGTTCCCCAGCAGCGAGTTGAGGTGGTCGGAGGTGACGGCTGTGCAGGGTGGAGGGGCCCCGGCAGGTAGGGCGGGTGGGGGTGCCTCGGGCCCACGCTCCCACCAGCGGGGCAGGTAACTGCACAGCATGGGCAGCGTGATCTCGATGACGTGCGGCATCTCCGTGTAGCGGGCGCCCGACTCAGCCAGCCCCCCGATGTCGGCCATGAGCCGCTCCAGCACTGGGATGTCGGGACACATCTCCTCCACACTGTTGGGGAGCCCCAGGACTGGGGTGCAGGGTGGGGTCAGGGCGTGCCAACTCCTCATGCCCCAACCTCAGTGTCCGTGCTACAAACTGGTGTCCCCATAAACTCTGGGGTTCCCCAATCTGAAGCGCCCGCAAGCCGGGGAATCCTCAACACCTCAGGGCCCAGACTGGACCCCACTACCTTCACAATGGGTTTCCTTGGACCCCGTGTGGGCGGAAGACAACCCTTGCCGGCCGCCCCAGCCCCACCCCACTTACTGGCCCGCTCCCGGGGAGACTTGGTGGTGTACACTGAGCAGGCGTTGTATTCATTCAGCTGTGGCTCCAGGAACGCCACTGGCATGGCCGCTGCCAGGCGGGCCAGGCACTCTCCCAGAGCTGGCCGCAATCTGGAAGAGAAGGCTGTACTTAGCGTCCAAGCCCCCTCTGCCCAGTCCTGGATCCCAGTCCCGTCCTCCACAGACATGCTTCTCCCAGAACCCTTAGGAGCAGAGCTGCCATTCACCAGTGGCCACCGATGTGGCCATTTCCCTGGGTTTCCTGAATGTCCTCTTGCTCCATCGGTGATCTGGGCCCAGGAGAGCCCATTTGGGCACTGCCAGCCGCCCTCTCCAGTTTCCCCCAGCATGCCTGGCTGCCGTGGGCCACCAGAGTTACTGCGTGCCCCCTGCCAGCGGAGAACAACCTAGCATCCTTGGGCCAAGGGCCTGTGACCACCTTCACTGGCCTTCCTCTGAGCGCCCTCACGTGGCCACACTGAGGAACTGCAGTTGCCACCGTGCGCATGTCTTCTGAAGACAAACCATCTCCCAGCTTTTCACTCACTCCCATCTTCTCCTGAGCCCTCACGTCCCTGAGCCCCGATAGTCCCCACCCCAGCTCCAAACTATCTCTCTCCTTACTTTTCCACGTAAGGGTTCCTGGTGGTCCCCAGAGAGTAGATACTGCACAGCGTTCGGTAGCAAGAGACCTGGACGTCATCCACTGAGTGGGGGAGGAAGGGTGGGGTTAGGGTTAGTCCGGTCCCCCCCAACCCCCTCCCTTGTCTCCAAATGACAGAGGGAGAGCAGGGGCCGTAGACCCAGCCTGCAATTTACTAGTTTTGGCCTCAGTTTCCCTCTCTGTAAAATGTGGATAAATATAGTATTTTCCTTACAGAGTTGCTGTGAAGATTAAACAATACTCGGAAAATATTATTAATTATAATAATTAATATAATTATAATTAATACTCGGAAAGCAATTGGGACAGGGCACACAGCAGACATTCAATAAAGGCTAACTGTTCTTTCCTTGGAGAAGGGTCATGGATCTCTTTGATGATAATGCTGGACACTGTCTCCAGAATATGCAAACAGACATCCAATCCTGACTTCAATCTCGGTTATCCACACACTCCCCAGGAGGCCAGGGTAAGAACCTGATTAACTTCCTACCTGTCATGAGGGGGCAGGGGAACTGTTCTAGATTGAAAAGAGGCGACAGAGACATGACAACCAAATGCGGTGAGAGAAACCTTGCTGGATTCTGAGTTAAAAAACAAATCAGAGACATTTTGAGGGTAATGGGGAAATCTAACCATGGTCAGGTTAAGAGTGATACTGAAGTTGTGGTTACAGGAGGAAAGGTTCTGCAGCATCTAGGTGTTGCAGGCTGGCTATTTAGGGATGAGGTGGCACCGTGTGTGCAGCTCATATTCAAGAGCTCAACAAAAAGTCTGGAGATACCTTCATCATAAGCGGCGGTGGTTCAGTTGCTAAGTCGTGTCCAGCGCTTTTTCAACCCCATGGACTGTAGCCCACCAGGCTCCTCTGCCCCTGGGATTCTTCAGGCAAGAATACTGGAGTGGGTTGCCATTTCCTTCTCCAGGGGATCTTCCCAACCCAGGGATCAAACCCGCGTCTCCTACACTGGCAGGCAGATTCTTTACCGCCGAGCCACCTGGGAAGCTACACTCAAAGTGAAAGGTAAAACAAAGGGACAGCTAAGCCCGAGCACCTCACCTAGAGACAAGCCCGGGTGCTGCAATGAAGACCCAATGTGCATGTGTGTGCTAAGCTGTTTCAGTCGTGTCTGACTCCTTGTGACCCTATGGACTGCAGCCCGCCGTGCTCCTCTGTCCATGGGACCCTTCAGGCAAGAATACTGGAGTGGGTTGCCATGCCCTCCTCCAGGGGATCTTCCCAACCCAGGGATCGAACCCGCGTCTCTTATGTCTCCTGCATTGGCAAGTGGGTCCTTTACCACTAGCGCCACCTGGGAAGCCAATACAGCCAAAAGTAAATAAATAAGTAAATATGTTTTTTAAAAGAAATATACATGTAACTTGCTCAAGCTACAGTGAAGGAGGGTCTTTTGTTAGATCTGTGGAATGAATATTCTGATTAACTCATTTTGTTCCCTAACAATTTACTGAACCGAATGCACGCTTTGCTTACAGCAATGAAACCTCTCAATAAACGTAACACTGAAACACTCACAGACTCTACCAGGCACACTGGGATGGATGGTGTTGGTGGAACTGACACCCCCCAGCCCCACCCCGGCCTCTGGAATCAGCAGCCCTTACGGATAACATCGTCTCCGAACTGATGCTGGGCGATGTGCTGGAAGAGGGTGGTGAGGACCGGCAGCAGAGCCACGGTGGTGTAGGTGAGGTTCTGGCCCACGCCCTTGACCTGCGTGCGCGCCTGTGACACCTTGCCGAGCCGCAGGTTCTCCACCATCTTCTCAATGTCCTCCGAGGCACTCTCAAAGAAGGAACGGAGGCCAGCCTTCACGATCTCAGGGCCAGACTTCATCACGGTCCTAGGAGGGAAGTGGGGGCATTCTGCAATCTGAGATTCGAGACTGCAGAGAGTCCAGGAGAACAGGGGCTGGGGGCGGCGGGGGGCAGGGGTAGAATGGGAGTGGGCACTGTGACCCATGGCCCCACCTGGCATCCAGGGAGCGTGCCAGGATGTGAAGACAGTTGACCACAGCTGGGGCATCCGTGCCTGGGGGAGCAAGGTGGGCCTGGGTGAAGGAAGGGTTATGACGACAGCACCTCCCTCTTCACCCACCTCAACTCATCTCTCTCCACCCACCCCGCCCCCACTCCATACGCCCCTGTCCTTTCCTCATCCTGTGACCCCTCTGCCGGACCCTCCCGGACCCCAGCCCTGACCTCTGGGCCATCACTGTCTGGTGAGGAGTCTGGGAACTCCAAGGTGGCAGAACCCAGGACTCTCCCAGTCACTGTCCCATCCCCAGGACTACCCACTCCATGTCCAAGTCCAGAGGAAGAACAGTGAAGGTTGTTCAGATTAAGGCATGAATCTGGGCCATATCTCTTCAGGGTGAGGTTTTGAAGAGGCGAAGAGAGGGAAGATTGGGGAGAAGGGCTTGAGGAGCAGACCTACTCACCAAAGAGAGAGACTCGGTGACGGACAAGAGCCGCAAGCTTGCAGAAGAGGCTGAAGAAAGAGAAAGGAACAGGACGGGGGAAATGGGGAGCGAGGACAAGCAGGGGACACAATTAGAGGAGGCGAGACAGGGAAGACAGGGAGGGAGGGACAGAGCCAGGAGGAGAAAGGATGATGGGGGAGAAAATGGAGGAGACAGAGGGATGGGGAGGGGCAGAGAGATGAACCAGCTAGAGAGTCGCAAGCAGTAACGGGGATGCTGGGCGTGGGGAGGCTGATCTGCCTTTCTGATAGGATGACTGGTTCATCCCAGTCTGCCTGAAAGTCCCGTGTCCTGGGGGGCATACCGGGACAGTTTGTCACCATAGCCCTTCAATCACCTCTGCAGGTAGACTGATCAGTGCCCAGCACCCAGGACAGAGCCTTTAAAGTCCAAGGCTGGGACAAAAGGACCCAGGATTACAACGCCATGAGGTCAGGGGTCTGAGTCAGAAGTCCCGGGGCGGGGGGGGGGGCGCACCTGGTGATCATTTCCTTCTCCTTGTTGGAGGCGTGGCCACCGCTGCCCAGCACTTTGGCTGGGGTGGACAGGAAATAGAGGCAGTGGTTGGTGAAGTACTGGTTGATCAAAGGGAGCAGGATCTGGGGGCATGGGGAAGAGATAAAGGGGACTGGGTGGAGGGCGAGGAAAGCCCACCAGTCCCCAGCCTCCTTCAGCTTCTGTGGCCACCTCTCACCTTAGCAAAAAATTTAATCTCCTGTTCGTGAGGGGACTTTTCCACTCGTCCACTGCTGACCACGGCCTCTGGTGGGGGAAGGCAAATAGGGGTCATGGTGGCTTCAAGTCTAGGGAACTCAGGGTTTTCTGATGGGGCAGACTGACAGTATGACAGGAGATAAGCTCCTGGTATGAAGTCACTGCTGTCGGCTTTGAGGTAAACCTCTCTTCCCTGTTTTCATCTGATCCCAAATCCTTGATCAATCCCTTCCTGATGCTGAAAATGGAGAGAAGGACAAACTGGAATGGGGTAAGGCCATTCCCCCTCCTCACCTGGCACTGAATAAATATGGAATGAATGAATGGAAAAAGAAGTCAGTGTAGACAGGAAGAAAAGAATTTGTGATAGGTGAGGGGGTGGGAATTTTAAAAGCTAAATTTAGCCTTTTTTTGGCTGCAGTGCATGGCAGGTGGCATCGTAGTTCCCTGACCAGGATTAAACTTAAACACTGGAAGCATGGAATCTTAACCACTAGACTGCCAGGGAAGTCCCCTAGATTTAACTTTAAAGTAGAAATCCGTTTCAATCATCATCATCATAGTGATAATAATAATTCATATTATTAAAATACTACTACTAAAATAATAATAAAATAACGCTTAATTACTAAACACTTGCTATGTCTCTGACACTGTGAGAAAAGTCCTTGTAAAATCTCCTCCCAACATGGGAGGCCTGGCTGGTCCTTTGACCCCATTTTACAGATGAGGAAACTGAGGTGCAACAGCTTACTTCAGGTCACTTAGCAAATAAGGGACAGAACCACTGCTGGTTACAGTGAACAGAATCCCCATTTCACAGATGAGGAAAGTGAGGTTTGGGAGGAAAGGGAATTTCCAGGAGGGTGTGCAGTACAGGGATCCCACTCGCATGTGATTTGGGGTGAGATGTGTGAGTGAATCCTGCTGGGCCTTTCACTTAGCTGAAGGGAATTTGGGGGTTCCGGGGTGGCTCTCTGGGGGAAGCTGGGATTACAGGGGCCCCACTTGTGACTCTTAGTGACATATAAGAGGCATCTGCAAGACATCTCAACAGCCTCAGCCTTCAAACTAGGCCCAGAATCTCCCAGTTCTAATTCTCTTTTGCTTCTGACCCCCCACAGGCAGTCAGAGGGAGCCTGTGAACACCCAAGGCAGACCAGGGTCCTCTCCTGCTTAGACTGCTCGCAGGGCACCATCTCACTCAGAGGAACAAGCCACAGTCCTAACCACGGCGCAAAGCCTGGTGTCATCTGTCTGTCACCGTTCTGACCCCATTTCCCCTCATTCTCCCCACCACCCCACCCACCCCACTCTGCTTCAGCCACACAGACCTCCTAATACATCTGCAACCTCTGCACGGGCTGATGCTCTGCCTAATTTACTCTCCCCAGATGACCAAGTAGCGCTCTCCCTAGCTTCCTGGAACATTCTATTTACAATTACAACCGGCCCACACTCCCAGCCCTCTTTACCTGGCTCTAGTGTATTCCTCTCCCCATAACACTAATCACTTTCTAACACACTAAGTGATCACGTTATCTCCAACGTTAATTGTCTGAATCCATCGCGGGAATGTATCCACCACGGGAATGTAAGTTGCTGAGGACGGGGATCTTTATCTTGTTCATCGTCCTATTCTCAATCCCTAGAACAATGTCTAGCTCAATGACTAAACGGGGAGGGCGCGGGGACAGGGACAGAAATGCATGAACTGAGTCCTTGGATGAAACTGCAGCCAAGGCGGGCACAGGGAGGGAATTCTTCGTACCCAGGTGGGCGATAAACTCCTGAGATATGTCCATCCAGCGCAGCAACTGCTGCAGGAAGCCGAAGGCGAACCGTTTCTCAATGGAGGACGTGTCCAGTTCCATGTCCTTAAGACCTCTGCGTGCAGGCGGAGCGAGGGGTCAGCTCAGACCCAGATCAACGGTATTTCCCGCCTCTTCCCAGTTTCCCCTGGACTCCTCCAGGACCCACCTTCGTTTTTCAGGCCCCACCCTTCTTAGACTCCTCCCCTCTGGCCCTGCCTCCGCCCACAGGCCACACCCTTCTGATCCCGCCCCAGTCCCACCCTATCAGCTTCCTCTCTCTGGCTCCGCCTCCGCTATTTACGATTTGCCTCTCCCAGTTTATGCTGGGGTCCGCGCGTAATCCCTACCGCTCCCCGACCGGCTTCCAGCCCTCTTGCCTGGTGACCGCGTAGCCGTTCATCTGCAGGAACTTCAACAGCTCCTGGGCCTTCTCCCGATCTCGTGCCTTCTCCTTGGCCGTGAGCGTGTCGTAGGGAACCAGCAGGGGATGGGTCCCACCACCTGGGACAGCGAAGACCAGAAATAAGGGGAGTTGGTAGGAGGGGGAACCCAGATCTCTCCTTGACGTGGTTCCTGAAGGTGAAAGTGTGCATACCTAACATTGCTTTCAGATGCTCCCCACAGCCTCCCCACAGCCCTACAGGAGTAAACACTGTGATTATCCTCACTGTAGAGACGCAGAAAAAGCTGGCTTAAAACTCAACATTCAGAAAACTCAGATCATGGTATCCGGTCCTATCACTTCATGGCAAATAGATGGGGAAACAATGGAAACAGTGACAGACTTTATTTTGGGGGGCTCCAAAATCACTGCAGATGGTGACTGCAGCCATGAAATTAAAAAACGCTTGTTCCTTGGAAAAAAAGCTATGACAAACCTAGACAGCATATTAAAAAGCAGAGACATTACTTTGCCAACAAAGGTCCATCTAGTCAAAGCTATGTTTTTTCCAGTAGTCATGTATGGATGTGAGAGTTGGACTATAAAGAAAGCTGAGCGCTGAAGAATTGATGCTTTTGAACTGTGGTGTTGGACAAGACTCTTGAGAGTCCCTTGGACTGCAAGGAGATCCAACCAGTCCATCCTAAAAGAAATCAGTCCTGAGTATTCATCGGAAGGACTGATGCTGAAGCTGGAACTCCAGTACTGATGTGATGGCCACCTGATGTGAAGAACTGACTCATCAGAAAAGACCCTGATACTGGGAAAGGTTGAAGGAAAGAGGAGAAGGGGACTACAGAGGATGAGATGGTTGGATGGCATCACCAACTCAATGGACATGAGTTTGAGTAAGGTCTGGCAGTTGGTGATGGATAGAGAAGCCTGGTGTGCTGCAGTCCATGGGGTTGCGAAGAGTTGGACACGACTGAGCGACCGAACTGAACTGAGAGACACAGAAAGAAAGGTTCAATGGGCGTGAAAGCAATCGTTCAAAGTCACACAACTCTAACCCAGGCCCTTAGGACTCCGGAGCCTGTGACTAGGGGAACTGCGGAGAAGGGGAGTCTGTGCGGGGATGGGGTGGGCGCCCTCACCCTTGGCTTCCAGTTCTTGCTTCTTTTTGCGTCCCCATGTGTTGTGGTAATTTTCCGCCAGTTGTTCTGCCATGGCCTAGGAGTGGATGCAAAGGGGTCAAGGCCCACATTCAGAGGATGTTCTCCTCTAGCCACAGACACCTCCATGTTCCCAAATAAAGGGCCAGAAGACTCACTTGCAGCTCCCGAGACAGGGTAACTCCACTGAGATCGGGGGGTTGCGGGTTGTAGCCTTCTCTTGCATCATAGGTCTGGGGTGACAGGGGAGGGGGGGCTTGATTGGTTCACAGGAAGCCCAGGCCCCAACCCAATTCATCCCCTCCTCTGCGACCTTTCCTAAAGGCCTGCCTCTAAGCCACCCTCTGCTCTTCTGCCCTTTGCAGTTTTTCAGGCTCCAGCTCTCTTAGCTGGAACCCAGCTCCTGGCCTCCCCGCTACCGCTGACCCCACTTCCTTCCCTTGGCCCTTTTCCCTCTTTCAACCCCACATCCTACCTGGCCCCACCCCTCCTAGCCCCGCCCCTTCTCCTAGCCGCTCTCCACCCCGTCATGACCCCATCCCCTGCCCAGCCCCAGCCACTCTCCACCCCGTCATGACCCCACCCCTGGCCCAGCCCCGCCTCCACCTGGGCGCTTTGGGATATCTTCCGGGTTTTCTTCTTCTCCGTCTTCTCCTCCTCACCCTCCCTGGCCTTCTCTATCGTCCATTCCCAGGCAATCATGGCCTTCAAGGACTCCTTTATGGGCCAGCGGTAAATCTCTTTGTCCTGGGGTGCACAGGAGGGAGTGGAGTTAGTGGAATGGGGTGAGAGGGAGGGGGAGGTAGGACCTCCTAGCTCAGCCTCATTGGCCTCCAGGGTCCCAAGAAGGGGAAAACCCTGACAATATGTCTAAGTGGTCCAGTCCGAATTCAAAACCAAGTCTCTTACCTACCCTGTAACACAGGCTCCCAAACAAGCTCTCATTATCCCATTCTACACATGAGACTCAGAGAAGTTAAGTTGTATGGTCAAGGAATCAAACCTAGTCCCTCTGACTGTTTCTAAAAGAAGGGACACCAGGAGTCTGTGATCAACGGGAGGCAGTCAGGTTTGCCAGAAGGCAAAGTCCATGGAGCCGACTTATTAGAAAAGACCCTGATGCTGGGAAAGATTGAGGATAGGAGGAGAACGGGGCTACAGAGGATGAGATGGTTGGATGGCATCATTGATTCAATGGCCATGAGTTTGGGCAAGTTTGAGATAGTGAAGGACAGGGAAGCCTGGCATGCTGCAGTTCACAGGGTCCCAAAGAGCTGGACGCAAATGAGCGGCTGAACAACAGAAGTCCATGGGTGAGGAACTCGAATCCACAGATCCAGCTAGATCCAAACCTATGAAGCTGCATCCTCGAAACCCCCAATCTTGGACCCCCAACTTTGGGCCCCAAGGTTTGGTCACCTTCTCTGAAAAGGTCTTGTAGGGCCTCAGCATGGGATGGGTCTTGAGTTCCTCATCTATGTTCTCCCCATAGGACCAGTTGTTCTGGATCTGAAGGATGAGATGGGACAGGTGGGGACAGTGTCACTATGGAGTTGAGGGTGGGAGCAGGATGAGGGGTGGACACCAGCCTGGGGAACACTGAAGGGGAGCCCTGGAGGGGTTGAGGGCTCCAGGAGGAGTTATGGGTCTCAGGGAAATCTGGGGCCCTCTAGGAGGATCTGGGTCTGGGGGAAAGCTGGGGTCTTGAGGAAGGTGGGCAAGCGTGGGGAATTCCTGGGGAGGGGAGGCCCCTGATGCCGACCTTGTCGAAGGCCCACTTCTCGTGTGTGTACTCGGCAAACTTGTTAATGAAGGAGTCCAGTTTCTCTGGGATGATCACACTATTGGGGGGATGGGGTCAGCAGATGTTGGATCTGGCCCTTTCTTCCATCTCTGAAACCTC
The DNA here is from genome assembly GCF_001704415.2 of Capra hircus. Lineage (NCBI taxonomy): Eukaryota > Metazoa > Chordata > Mammalia > Artiodactyla > Bovidae > Capra > Capra hircus. The sequence goes on along the minus strand of NC_030825.1, from coordinate 49,194,224 downwards.
CTTCCCCCAGCCCCCCACTGCCTGAGGGCCTCACTTGAGGGTCTCCACAGGCCGAGGATCAAAGTTGCCTTCAGCATCCACCGTGGCCTTTTTCTCAGCCTTGGATGAGTATGAGGCATCCACGTAGTCTGGGGGCAGGGCCCCTGCGATGGCACACAGGCAGGGCATAGCCATGCGGTACAACTCTTGATCATATTTCTGTGGAATGTGAGGGGTCGGGGTGGGTCACTGCAAGCCTGGCTGAGCCTTCCAATTCTGGGGACCCAGGACTTCAAATTCACCCCTCCAATAATCAATCCTCTTTCTCAAGCCCTCAGACCTGAAGTATGGTCTCACTCTAAAACTCAAACCTCAGACCCACCTGGACTCTCAAAGCACCCCTAATTAATACTCTCCAAGCCCCCAAACTAGAGTCCCCCATCCCCTCTTCCATGATATTCAAACCAGAGACCCAACTCATAGATCCTCCTAGATCCAGACCTGCAGAACTGCTTCCCTCCCTGAACCCCCAAACTGGGAATTTCATTTTGGGTCCCTGACTTCAGATCCCAAGCCCTCCAAACAGGTTTCTTTCAGGAGCCCTGGGTGCTCAGACCTTATGGGCCAGCGAGTCAAAGATGCCCCAGAAGAGTTTACGAGTGAGGTGCAGCTCTTCCTCCGAGGTGACCCCAAAGTTGGCCCAACCTGTGGGGAGGCAGTAGTACTTCCAACAGCGCTCATAGTGGTTGGTGAGGAGCTGGGTGGGAGCAAGAGGGGGACACATGAATGAGGGGGACATAAACAGGAAGACAAATGAAGGCCTAGGGAAGCCCAGAGTGCCACTGATTTTAAGTTATGAAGGAGGTGTAGATCATGCAAATGACATGCTAATATGAGAATGGTATGCATATTGGGAAGTGATCCTGGACAGTTTATTATGTAAATTTGGCACTCTTATTCAGAATCAGGATGGGCATTAAATCAAACCTGGATTTTCCTGGTGTTGCTTTACGCAAATAAGCATGCGGATATTAATCCATGGGAAGGGTTGTGTGCAAATGGGCATAAGGATGAAGTGATCTGTCCTTATGTGAATTAACATGGCAAGTAGAAACATATTCAGTACTCCATGCAAACATATGGTAACTGGGGAGAGAGCCTCTACCATCCGATATGTAAATTTAAAATGGGGTGATTTAAATGTGTTGTGCAAAATAGTTAAGATATGTGAGTTGGGGGTATCTCCTTAGGCAAAGAAGCATGCAAATGAAAAAATAATAGACAAGACAGTGTGCAAATATGCAGGATAGCTGTGGTACTGTAGATTCAAATAAATGTTCTCATTTGAATAGCGGAAGGCTGGTGGTCTAAGCAGGCGAATAAGCATACTGATTAGGAAAATCGGTGCGCCCCACACAAATATATGCTAATTAAGGGGGGGCTGGCTCACTGTTGGGCGAATTAAACTCTAATTAGGGAGTGCTAGAGGCACCAATGAAGCAAAGTGAACGACCTGGGAATCCCAGTATGCACATAAGAATATTAAAGAAGTTTCTATGAGGCCTGCTGCCCGAACGTTTGCAGGTTAAGCGGCCCAGGCGATGTGATACTAAAAAGTTCCATAGTCAGAGCACAGAGCAAGGCGGTGGGTGGAGCATGGAAATACGCAAGCTGAAGAGGGCTTGCCCTCACCTTGAGCGGCATCTTGGCGAACTCGTTAAGGATGGGCACGTCGAACACCAGGCGCCGCAGCAGGTGCTGCAGCATGGACGGGCGGATGTACCTGCGGGGACAACGCACAGGACGGGGTTATCTCTCCCCAAGGCCCGCCTCGCTCGTAGCCCCGCCCACCCGGGGCCCGCCCCACCTGCAGAGCGCCATCAAGCATTCCTCGATGACGTCGCGCTGTGCCTTGGTGAGCGAGCGGCCGCGTGACAGGCGGTACACCGTGTGAAGCATGGAGTCCACCATGATGGCGCGATGCTCCGTTCCCGCAAACAGGGGCGCACACTTGGTGATGAGCGGCAGCACCGCCAGGCACAGGTAGCGGTTCAGCGCCAGCGCCATCTCCGTCGTGCTGAAAGTGGCCTGGGGCGCAGGGTGGGGACATCAGGTCCCTGTGCATGCTCCTGGGGTTGCCCTGGCAACTCAACCACCCGGGCCTCTGATCTTCGCCCCAAACCTGCTCCTCCCAGTCTCTATTACCCTTACTACTTTGGACTAAGAAAATTTCAAACATATACAAAAGTCCAGGAGTCAATTAATGAACCCTCATTATCCAGATTAGACTGTTCTGCAGGCGTTCCCATGACCCATCTCAACCGTGGAGGCTGGGAGGGTGGCCAGGATACTCACCGTGTCCAGCGAGGCAGCCGCCCGCATGTCGGGCAGGAACCCCACGTCCAGCACATGCAGCAGGAAGTCCTGGTTCTCAATACCATATACCCGGTCCAGGAAGAGCACCATCGACGCCTTGTGGTCGGGCACAAAGGATGCTGACATCTTTGGTTGCACCAGAGCCCCATCTGTGGGCAAGGAGACTGGGATTAGGGCTGCCCTTGGGGCCCCTCTGCTTCCTCCCCAGCATCAGTCCTTTGCTGAGTCCCGCCCCTCCGCACCTTTGCCCAGGGTGGGGATCTGCAGCGGGAGGCTGATGATGCCCACGAGGTCGTCCAGGGGCACAAGGGAGCGCAGGATGGCACGGATCCGCAGGGCCTCACCCTTGCCGGCTTGAATTAGCTGGAGAGGGGAGGTGGGCATGTCATCGGGCACCCCACACCCCATTTGGTCATTCCATCCCTTCCTGACCCACTGGCACATAAGTAGGACCCCGTCCCCTGAGTGAATGCTAGAATTTCCAGCCCTGACTCCTGCCTGCGCTGTTCGCCTGCAGCCCTGACAACCCCGGCTCTCATTGCCTGGTCTCCCCCACTGGACTGGGAGGTCCATGAGAGTGGGGCCACAGGCTCTCTTTGTTATTGGTGTGCCTCAGCGTTGCCTGGCCCAGGACCACCCACACAGCAAGAGCTGAATCAATGTCTCTGAATGTCTGAAAGAAGAGGTTCAAGGTTGGCCATGCCCTGCGCCCCAGCCCGGGCTTCAGGTCTCACATGCATCTCTGGCGCGCAGCGTCCCAGCAGGTCAATCAAGGCAGCGTAGAACGACATGATGGCGTGTCCCAGGTGCACCCGGTTTTCTTCGGGGGGCTCCTCCCCGAAGCTGCAAGGGAAGGAGGTGATGTGAGGAAGGGGCGGCATCAAGGGGCTTGGGGAGGGTGGTTTGTTCCGTCGAGGAGAGGTCGGGAGACTCACTGCTCGCGCCGCCGGTCCCTACGGACGCCTGGGCCGTCCCGCGCAGGGTCCTCGGAGATGCGGATGGCCTCTTCGATGGTGGCCAGCAGCCCCGAGCCGCCCTCACCCCGCAGGGCAGGCCCAAAGCACTCAGGCTTGCGGATCAGCAGCCGCACCACCACATTGGCGTTCTCCTCCACGCTCTCGCCTGTTGGCATAGAGTCAGGAGGCCTCTTGAGCCACTGCCCAGGGTTCCTCCCTGGGCAGCCCTCAACCTGGCACCTCGAGGGTGAACTCCAGGCCCCCGTTGACCTCTGGACCCTGCCCTATGCCCACTAGGAGGCACCCCTGCCCAGGCCAGGCCTGTGGCTTAGAATATGGACCACACCCGAGCGAGGTTTGACCCGTGACGCCCCCCAGCCTCCTGCCCTGTTACCGTTACCACCACCGCCCGCCTCACCATTGACGAAGACAGCGAAGCGCAGGAAGTCCAGGTAGCGCTCGCCACCACAGGGGTTCCAGCCGATGTCTGGGTACCCTTTGGCCAGGAGCATGGGGCAGCTTTGGAGGCCACAGCCAGCCAGGTAGGACACCACCTAAGTGTAGAGGGAGGCTCAGCCAGGGGCTCGACCCACACCACCTTCCTCCCCAAGGCACAAGTCCCTGTCTGCCCCGGGACCTCTGCAATCCGACTGTCTCTGGATCCCTCAGCCAATAAGCCTCATCTTCCACCATCGATCTCCCCCCTGGACCATCACAGCCACCTTCTCCCGGGCTCACTGTTCCCTTCAACCCCCAGTCTGTTCCCTACACAGTCAGAGGGACCCTGCAAATACTGTGATGCCATCTCTCTTAGGGCCATGCCCAAAGACCCTCCATATAGCCTGCCCTTGTCACCTCCTGCCCTCACCTCTGAGCACTCACCCTGTGTCCCTCTGCTACAACCACACTAGTCTCTTTGCTGTTTATCAAACTTGCTGAGTTCACTCCTGCCCCAGGGCCCTTGCACTGGCTCCTTCCCAGCTTGGAATGCTCTCCTTCCCCCTCCATGTCCGTATGGCCCCTGTCTCCTTCAGAACTTTACCTGACTACCACTTTCTCACTGAGGCTTTCTGTGACCATTCTTGTCTAAATTTGGGCACACCCTTCTGACTCTTGATATTTCTCTCTTGTTTTTTTCCTCCTTGAACTTGTCCCTAGCTAATACACCATGCATGTGTGCGAGCTCAGTCACTTCAGTTGTGTCGGACTCTTCACGACCCCATGGACTGAAGCCCACCAGGCTTCTCTGTCCATGGAATCATCCTAACAAGATTACTAGAAGTGAGTTGCCATTTCCTCCTCCAGGGGATCTTCCCGACCCAGGGATCGAACACGCATTTCCCGCAGCTCCTACTACACCCTAATACACCATATATTTTACTTATTCATCGTGTTTATTTTCCATCTTCCCAACTAGAATGTCAGCTTCACAAGGACAAGGATTTTTGACCGTCTCAATCACTGTCATACCCCTACTGCCTTGGACCAGTCTTGACACATAATAGGTGCTCAATACACATTTGTTAAATAAATTATTTAACTGTCAGAGAGTGTGTACTGTTTTGTAAATGCTTTTGTGGGTTAACTCATTTAATCTTCAGAACAACTACATGAAACTGTTTCCATTATATTCATTCTACAGATGACGAGATGGAAGCCTGGAGAATTAAGTCACTAGTCCAAAGCCATATAGCAAAGGGGGGCAGTGTGGAGAGTTGAACCTAAGTTGCTGAACTCCATAGCCCTTGCTCTTCACTGCTACACACAGAAGCAGGGAGCACAGACGGCCAAGAAACGTGCCAAGGCCACAAGGCTGGGGAGGTGGGGCGTGGATTTTCACTCAGCCCTGGGGTCACAAAGAATCAGACACAACCGAACAACTAAGCACACACACACACCATGACTGAGTGACTAGGTCCTGTTCCTTCCCTGAGATTATTCCCCTCGTGATTCAGTTCTGGACCCTGCACAACAGCATCCCTAGAGTGTATCCCAAATCAGCAGGCGCCCCAAGAGGTCAGGTACGGGCCAGGCCTCTTCCCTCCATACCTTCTCCAGATCCTGCTCCTGCAATGCCAAGGCCAGCTCGTTGTTGTCGATGACAGAGGCAGCAGCCACATCCAGGGGAGTGGAGCCCTGCATGCCTGTGGGGGTGAGAGGCAGTGAGAATGCTCATTAGAGGTGCCTGGCTGACTGTCTTACTTTTGTTTATCTCACCTCCTCCAAGAAGACTTCCTTGACCACCTCTTTCCCAGCCTGGGTCATTTGCTTCCTCTGACCCGTGCTTCCCCATCCCAGGCCTGAGCAGTCCAAGCTGTCTCGGTCCAGGATGGGTTTGTCTTCCCCACTCCACTGTGAGCCCCATGAGGGCCAGGCCCAGGGCTGTCTGGGTGTCCCCAGCGCTACTCATTACAGGGCCAGATTTGGGGTGGGTTGAGTTCCCCAGGTGGCGTTAGTGGTAAAGAACCTGCCTGCCAATGCAGGAGACATAAGAAACGTGGGTTCGATCCCTGGGTTAGGAGGATCCCCTGGAGGAGGGCATAGCAACCCACTCTAGTATTCTTTCCTGGAGAATCCCATGGACAAAGGGGCCTGACGGGCTACCGTCCATGGGGTCACAAAGAGTCGGACACGACTGAAGTGACTTAGCATCCACACACGCACATTTGTTGAATGACTGAGTGAGCCCGCGGAGGGTGGGGCCCGGCCTGGATGGACTGCCAGGAGTGGGCTCAGGGCTGCTCACCCAGGCCGATGCCGCTGTTCTCCAGCAGGTAGCTCAGGTGGTCGAACATGGAGCGCTGGTTCTGCCGGCTGATGCGGCAGAAGTAGCAGAGGAAGCGGCAGCAGCTTGTCACCATCTTGGGGAAGCGGATCTCCTGGGTGGGCAGGGTGGGCCAGTGGTCAGTGCCTGCCCGCCTTGGCCCCCTCCCCTGAGCTCCCTGGCCCACACAGCCCCCTTACCTTGGATTCACCGCCCCCAAGGACGTTCACCATGACCTCCATGACTGTCTCGTGCATACCCAGTGCCCTCATCAGGTTCGGGTGTTGGTAGAAGACTTTGTTGTTCATGATGTTCCTGTGGACAGGCCAAGTGCATGGGGTCAAGACCATGAAGAGCCCCCAGACCCTTGGGGGAGCCATCACCACGACTGTGGTAAGAGTTCACATTTACTGAACTCCTAGTTTGTGCCCAGCACCGCCCCCTTTACTGATCTGAACTCATCCAAGCCTCATGTCCACTCTGGAAGGCAGGAACTATAATTATCCCTGTTTCACAGACAAGAAAACCAGGCAAAGATCCAGGGTGGGCTCCCCTGGGGCAGACATCTTTAGCTTGTGGCATGTTGTATTGCCAAATGCCTAGAAAGGGCCTGGCATATAGTAGGTGCTCAACAGATGCTTGCTGAGTGAATGAACGAGGCACACTTGACATTGAGTGAGTGCTCAAACCTATTATTATTGCTATTGGGCTTCCCAGGTGGCTCAGTGGTAAAGAATCCACCCGCCAAGCAGGAGATGTGGGTTTGATCCCTGGGTCGGGAAGATCCCTTGGAGAAGGAAATGGCAACCCACTCCAAGATTCTTGCCTGGGACAACGAGGCAATCCCATGGACAGATGGGATTGGGCTACAGTCCATGGGGTTGCAAAAGAGTCGGATACAGTCCATGGGGTTGCCAAAGAGTGGGATACAACTTAGCGACTACACAAAAACACACCAGCTCACTGAAGCCACACCACGACTCCGAGAGATAGGTGTGGCTTTTTCTTAGTTTACAGATAAAGAAATGGAAGCTCAAAGGGTGCAAATCTTGTGCCAAGAGTCACAGGCAAGTAGGAGAGGCTCCCCAGGAGTGAGTGGAGAGGTAAGGGGAGACAGTCTAGCAGCTGGGAGGAGCACACCACCTCTAGGATTGGGCAAAAGTGGGGACAGGCACGTTACTGCAACCAGAGGACGTGAGGCGGGGACAAGCTGGAGCCCAGAGGGCTCCGGTCCCTTCCCGCGAAGACAAGCTGAGTCAGAGGAGGGGCGGGGCTCAGCATAGGAGGGGAGTGGCTCAGTAGGGGAACGACAGGACTCAGCAGAGGAGGGGCGGGGCTTCAGCGGGGAGGGGAGGGGCTTCAACAGGGAAGGGGAGAGGCTCAGTAGGGGAAGGGCGGGGGCCTCACCCGATGCTCTGGATCATGAGGTTCTCCTCCTGGGGGCCCATCTGCACGATGAGCAGTGAGCGGATCTGGCCGAGGCACTCGAGCAGGCTCATGGTGTCCTCCACGGAGGAGGGGGAGATGGTGTAGGCCCGGGGCAGGGCGCGCAGCAGCTCCCCGAGCCCATCGTACTGCCGGTGCAGGAGGCTGAACATGGCGCGGACCAGCTCCGGGCTCTGCACGAAGTCCTCTTGGGCCCAACGCACCACCGTGTGGGACACCAGCTCTTGCAGCGACTCTGGGAAGGGACACAGGGTCTGAACGGGCTTCCAGGACAGGGCTGTGAGCCAGAACAATGCAAGAGGAGCCTTTCTTGCCAAAGGGCTTCTCAGTTGCTACCCCTGCCAGGACTGGGCAGATGCTGGCAGACTCTGTTCTATGGCCCTAAGAGTCTCTTTGTCATCTTCTTCCTATACCCAGACCACAAGAGGCCCCTTTTCAAGAGGAAAAAGAATGGGTACCACCAGATACAAAGTACTAGAGCGCTGCTATTAGGAGCATCTTTAAAAGCACAAATGGTTCCATTAGTTCTGTAGAGTGAAGTGAAAGTCCCTCAGTCGTGTCCGACTCTTTGCCACCCCATGGACTATACGGTCCATGGAATTTTCCGGGCCAGAATACTGGAGTGGGTAGCCTTTCCTTTTCCAGGGGATCTTCCCAACCCAGGGACTGAACCCAGGTCTCCTGCATTGCAGGCAGATTCTTTACCAGCTGAGCTATCAGGGAAGCCCCTGTTCTGTAAAAATGCAGGCAATTTTGGGACTTCCCTGGTGGTCCAGCAGTTAAGATTCTGTGCTTCCAATGCAAGAAGTATGGGGTTTGATCCCTAGGCAGAGAACTAAGCTCCCAAGTGCCACAAGATGTGGCCAAAAAAAGACAAAAGCAGCCAGTTTTTCTTCATGGGAGACAACAGACACAAAGAGAAACTGTGAGGACATTGGTGGCATTTGAAAATAATGTCAAAAATGAACTGTTTTCTTTCCCTGGTGATTTCCCCGGGACTTTCTTCCCTTACATCCAGCATTCACGTCTCTCTCTGTCTCTCTTTCTCTCCCAGCACTTTTTCTTCCCAGGATTTCTGGGAAAGAAGATAGATGTTTCCCATGTCTCAGAGTTAGGAGAAACCTTCTTGCACTGGCACTGAATGATGACCTGTGACATGTCCTACCCTCCGTCCATCTGCTCTATGCACTCTGGACCCATCACGTCAGACTTCATATTCAGCGCCTCTCCTGCTCACTTGGCTCCAGCCATGCTGGCCTCTAAATGCACCAAGGATGTTCCTGCCTCAGGGCCTTTGCACCAGCTATTCTTTCTGTACCAACTATCTTCTCCCAAATCTTTGCATCTTCTGCCCCCATTCTAACCTTTCCATCTTTGTCCCTCTTTCTCCCCTACTCAACTTCATTTTTCTTATTAGCATCTATGGTCATTTGACATTATGGTGTGTGCATATATATCTCTTTTGTAATATTCTAAACTCCTTCAAGGTAGAGACTTTGACTCTTTGTTGTTGTTTGTCACTAAGCTGTGTCTGACTTTTTGTGACCCCACGGACTGTAGCATGCCAGGTTCCTCTGTCCTCCCCTGTCTTCCAGGGAGTTTGCTGTGTTTAGTCGCTCAGTCGTGTCCACCTCTCTGTGACCCCATGGGCTGTAGCCGGCCAGACTCTGCTAAAATTCATGCCCATTCAGTCAGTGATGCTATCTAACCACCTCATCCTCTGCTGCCCTTTTCTCCTCCTGCCCTCAATCTTTCCCAGCATCAGAGTCTTTTCCAGTGAGTCAGTTCTCCACACCAAGTGGCCAAAGTATTGGAGCTTCAGCTTCAGCAACCGTCCTTCCAATGAATATTCAGGGTTGATTTCCTTCAGGATTAACTGGTTTGATTTTTTTGCAGTCCAAGAGACTCTCAAGAATCTTTTCCAGCACCACAATTCAAAAGCATCGATTCTTTGGTGCTCAGCCTTGTTTGTGAATCAACTCTGTGAATCAACCATACATGACTACTGGAAAAATCATAACTTTGACTATATAGACTTTTGTTGGCAAAGTGATGTCTCTGCTTTTTAATATGCTATCTAGGTTTGTCATCGCTTTCCTTCCAAGGAGCAAGCGTCTTTTAATTTCATGGCTGCAGTCACCATCCACAGTGATCTGGGGCCTAAGAAAATAAAATCTATCACTGCTTCCACTTTTCCCCCTTATATTTGCCATGAAGCAATATATTCCCCAGCTCTAACAATAGTGCCTGGCCCAGAATTGGTCCAATAATTTATGAAATGTTATAGAATAAACTCTGTAGCAATGTCAGGGACTCTGTCCTTGTTATATGGTGCTAATACATAGTTTGTATAATGACCTACTAGCCCAACATTTATCATGACTGTTTTCCTATCCCTCAGCACAGTAATTGTTTCACCATGAAATAAAAGAAAAACAACGAAAAGCCTTGGAAACCACAGTGGTGCAGGAGTTGCCCCCAGTCCTAGGTTGGAGGTGTGGCTCCCCTCTGGCAGTCCTGTGCCACACTATTTCAACACACACACTGCGCAGCACCCGCGTTTGGGCCACACCTCCAGCAGGCCTCCTCTCTCACCCCCCTCTCCGCTCCTCCTCTCTCATTAATACCACTTACCCATCCCTCGTGCCATTCCTGAGGCCTGTCTTGTACCCAGAAGCTCCCTAAACACAGGGCTGCCTGGCCCACTCCTGTCTTTCCCTGGTGGCCCCAATGCTCACGGGGTTTGCGCTCCTCGGCAGGTGATTCCTCCTCCGATTTCTCCTCCTTCTTCTTCACCAGCCGCACCTTCTCCAACAGGCTCATCAGGCGACTGCCCAGGGTGGCTTCTTCCTCTGGTTCCTCCTCGTCCCCCGCCAGTTGAATTCCTGGAGGTAGACAAGAAGGGAAGGCATGTCATTCATCTGCTTGCTTATTAATCTGCTGAATCATTTACTTCTTTATTCATTCACGTATTCACGCATTCATTTCTCACTCATGTGTGTGTGTTCATGGGGTTTTTCATTTATTTCTTTATATGTTCATCTATTTGTTCACTTATTCATTCTTTGGATTGTTAATCTTTTAAATCAACTATTGCAAGTATCTTCAAAGAACTAAAGGAAACCATGTCTAAAGTATTAAAGAGAAGTATGACGACAGTGACTCATCAAATAGAGACTCAAGATAAAGAGGCAGGAGTTTCCTGGTGGTCCAGTGGTTAAGAATTCACCTGCCAATGCAAGTGTCTTAGGTTCGATCCCTAGTCCGGTAAGATCCCACATGTTTCAAGGCAACTGAGCCCAAGGGCCACAACTACTGAGCCACACTCTAGGGCCCATGGGCTGCAACTGCTGAGCCCACGAGCCCTAGAGCCTGTGAAATAAGAGAAGCCTCCACACTGCAACTAGAGAGTAGCCCCTACTCGCTGCAATGAAGACCCAACACAGCCAATAATAATAATAAAAAGAAATAGATACAAAAATAACCATATAGAAGCTGAAGTGACAAAGTACAATAACTGAAATATAAAAATTAGAGTGGCGCAACAGCATATTTGAGATAGAAGGAGAAAGAATCAATGAACTTGATTCATAGAACAACAAGAGGTTATCCAGCCTTAATAAAAGAATGAAGAAAAATTGACAGAGCCACAGAGACCCATGGTATACCATCAAGTATAACAATGTATGCATAATGGGAGTCCTAGAAGAAGCGATGAGAATGGGACAGAAGACTATTTAGAAAAATAATGGCCCCAAAGTCTGAAATTTGACGAAAAATATTAATCTACACATGTAAGAAACTCAGCAACCTCAAATGGGATAAATTCAATGAGTTCCACACCTACATACATCTTACTCAAACTGCTTAGAGGCCAAAGCAAAGAGAAATATTGAAAGCCAGCCAGATAAAAATGAGTCATCACATACAAAAACAATCTCAGTAAGATGATCAGCTGACTTCTTATGAGAAACAATAGAGATCAGCCAACCATCCTTCAAGCCATCTTTCTTTTTGTTCATCCAACCAGTCAGCCATCTCTTTACTCACTCCTTTATTCAGCTATTCTTCTCTCCATCAATTCACACACTTGTCCATTCACTTATATACCAGCAAATTTGGAAAACTCAGCAGTGGCCGCAGGCCTGGAAAAGGTCAGTTTTCATTCCAATCCCAGAGAAAGGCAATGCCAAAGAATGCTCAAACTACCGCACAATTGCACTCATCGCACACGCTAGTAAAATAATGCCCAAAATTCTCCAAGCCAGGCTTCAACAGTACGTGAACCATGAACTTACAGATGTACAAGCTGGATTTAGAAAAGGCAGAGGAACCAAAGATCAAATTGCTAACATCCGTTGGATCATCGAAAAAGCAAGAGAGTTCCAGGAAAACATCTGCTGCTGTTGCTGCTAAGTCGCTTCAGTCGTGTCCAACTCTGTGCGACCCCATTGATGGCAGCCCACCAGGCTCCCCCGTCCCTGGGATTCTCCAGGCAAGAACACTGGAGTGGGTTGCCATTTCCTTCTCCAATGCATGAAAGTGAAAAGTGAAAGTGAAGTCGCCCAGTCATGTCCGACTCTTAGCGACCCCATGGACTGCAGCCTACCAGACTCCTCTGTCCATGGGATTTTCCAGGCAAGAGTACTGGAGTGGGTTGCCATACTTCTGCTTTATTGACTATGCCAAAGCCTTTGACTGTGTGGATCACAATAAACTGTGGAAAATTCTGAGAGAGATGGGAATACCAGACCACCTGACCTGCCTCTTGAGAAACCTGTATGCAGTCAAGCAGCAGCAGTTAGAACTGGACATGGAACAACAGACTGGTTCCAAATTGGGAAAGGAGTATGTCAAGGCTATATACTGTCACCTTGCTTATTTAACTTACATGCAGAGTACATCATGAGAAACGCTGGGCTGGGATGAAGCACAAGCTGGAATCAAGGTTTCTGGGAGAAATATCAATAACCTCAGATGACACCATCTTTTTGGCAGAAAGTGAAGAAGAACTAGAGAGCCTCTTGATGAACGTGAAAGAGGAGAGTGAAAAAGCTGGCTTAAAGCTCACCAGAAAACTCATCAGAAAAGTTGGCTTAAAGCTCATCAGAAAACTAAGATCATGGCATCTGGTCCTATCACTTCATGGCAAATAGATGGGGAAACAGTGGAAACAGTGACAGACTTTATCTTTTTGGGCTCCAAAATCACTGCAGATGGTGACTGCAGCCATGAAATTAAAAGACACTTGCTGCTTGGAAGAAAAGTTATGACCAACCTAGATGGCATATTAAAAAGCAGAGACATTACTTTGCCAACAAAGGTCTGTCTAGTCAAAACAATGGTTTTTCCAGTAGTCATGTATGGATGTGAGAGTTGGAGTATAAAGAAATCTGAGCACAAAAAAATTGATGCTTTTGAACTGTGGTGTTGGAGAAGACTCCTGAGAGTCCCTTGGACTGCAAGGAGATCCAACCAGTCCATCCTAAAGGAAATCAGTCCTGAATATTCACTAGAAGGACTGATGCTGAAGCTGAAGCTCCGATACTTTGGCTACCTGATGCGAAGAACTGAATCATTTGAAAAAACCCTGATGCTGGAAAAGATTGAAGGCAAGAGGAGAAGGGAATGACAAAGGATGAGATGGTTGGATGGCATCACCGACTCAATGGACATGAGTTTGAGTAAACTCTGGGAGTTGGTGACGAGTTTGAGTAAACTCTGGGAGTTGGTGACAGACAGGGAGCATGATGTGTTTTAGTCCATAGGGTCGCAAAGAGTTGGACACGACTGAGACTGAACTGAACTGATAGCCATTCATCCGTGTGTGTGCGTGCGCTCAGTCATGTCTGAATCTTTGCAACCCCATGGACTGTAGCCCACCAGGCTCCTCCTCTGTCCATGGAATTTCCCAGGCAAGAATACTGGAGTGGGTTGCCATTTCCTCCTCCAGGGGATCTTCCCACCCCAAGGATTAAATCTGGTCTCCTGCACTGACAGGTGTATTATTTACCACTAGTGCCACCTGGTGGCTGGGGCTTCCCAGGTAGCTCAGCTGGTAAAGAATCCACCTGCAATGCAGGAGTCTCTGGTTTGATTCCTGGGTCAGGAAGATCCCCTGAAGAAGGGATAAGGGGTAACTCCAGTATTCTTGGGCTTTCCTGCTGGCTCAGTTGGTAAAGAATCCACCTACAATGCAGGAGACCTGGGTTTGATACCTGGGATAGTAAGAGCCCCTGGAGGAGGGCATGGCAACCCAACCCAGTATTCTTGCCTGGAGAATCCCCTAGGACAGAGGAGCCTGGCAGGCTGCAGTCCATGGGGTCACAAAGAGTCGGACACAACAGTGTCTAAGCACAGCACAGCGCCATCTGGGCAGCCCATATGTATATCCACCCAAACACCCACAGAAACACATCCTTCCACATCATCCACCTGTTCACTAGTGTGTTCACTCATTCAGTCATTCATTTTACCAACAGTTACTTCACAAGAACTGTAGATATTTCAGATCAGAAAATCTTAGGAAAACTTCAAGACAGGTCTCAAAAGAAAGTCTGGGAGGTGGATTCTCTGATCTCCTCTCGTACCACAGTGTGTCAGCAGGTCTTGATGAAATTCGAGCAAATCCTGTCGGACCTCTTCAGGGAGAGGACATTCTTCCTCATCCTCAGCAGTTTTGAAGTGCAATAGCATGTTGATCTAGGGAAGATCGAAGATTCGAGTGAGAGACCCCAGAGCAGGAACTCTGAGGTTGAGCATCAAATATCCAACTGTGAGTTCCTGTCTAAGCTCATGAATCAGTAAAGAATATCTGGGCAACTAAAGGTTCAAAAGGAGTCAGGGTCAGTCTGCAGTGACTCAGAAATCTGGTTCAGAGAGACGTAAGAGAGTAACAGAGCTTTCCTGGTGGTTCAGACAGTAAAGAATCTGTCTGCAATGAGGGAGACCTGGGTTTGATCCCTGAATTGGGAAGATCCCCCTGGAGAAGGACACAGCAACCCACTCCAGTATTCTTGTCTAGAGAATTTCATGGACAGAGGAGCCTAGCAGGCTACAGTCCATGGGGTTGCAGAGGCAGACACAACTGAGTGACACACACACACACACACACACACACACACAAGAGAGTAACAGATAAGTGTATCAATAGGGTCAGAGGTCAAAGTCAGATTTAGAGGTTGAGTATCATCCGTGATCAGGGCAAGGGGAGAGGCTGAGGTTGAGGGGTAAACAGTAAGGCCAGCTAGGGTCAGGGGTCAGAGGACCTGCTCCTGGGGTGGGGAGCGGAACTCGCGAGTGCGTCGGGCTGTCTCAGCTGCAGTCATGGTGAAGGCTTTCATGAGGATGGCGTAACGGTCCCTCTGGTTGGCCTGGAGCTTGTCCACATAGCGCTCTGCAAAGGCTGCCAGAGATTCCACACGGTGCTGTAGCTCTTGGTCACAGAAATACTCCAGCAGGTTACACATCTGTGGGATGATAGCCATGTAGTAGGCGGGATGGTGGTGAGACCATGAGGACTTCCTTGAAACTATTCTTACCTTCCCTCCCTACTCCACAGCCCTGCTCGGGTCGAGCCACCACTGTCTCCTGCCTGGATCCTCAAGGCGGCCATCTCCATGGTCTCATCCCTCTAATTCACCTCCCACAAGAAAACCAGAGAGCTCATTCAAAGCCAGCAGCACTCCCCTGCTTTATGCCCTCCACAGCTCCCTACTGCCTTGGGTCAAAGTCCTGACTCCAGCCCCACCAGACCCAGCCCAGAGGGATGGAGGCTGGAAAAACAGGAAGAACCAGCTCACCTGTAACTTCACAGACTCGGGCAACTTCATCTGGAGCAGCCCCTCCTCCAGGTCCTCTTTTTCCCCCTCTGCTGTCTCCTCCTCCTCTTTTTCCTCATCTTCCTTCTCCCGTGCCTCCTCCTCCTCGTCCTCCTCCTTCTCCTCCTCATCCTCCTCTTCCTCCTCCCCTTCCTCCTCGTCCTCCTCCTCTTCCTCTTCTTCCTCAGTGAATACTTCAGGCTCAATCATCTTCAAGATCTGTTTCACATCCTCATCGCCAAAGATGCCCATCACCTAGGGAACAATGATGGCTCTGTCACTGCAGCCTGCGAGGCTTCCATAATCAAGTCCCAGCCTCACTCCCCAGACCTGATTCTCCAGCACAAGCCAGATTCATCGCTGCATTGACTGGATACAATTCCTCCTACAAACAGGAATGGCATCCCCCCTGTCCCATCATCCAGCTTCCTTAAGATCCCCCCAGATCCATACCCTGTGTCCCATCTACATGGCCCAGACCACATAGCCAAACATGAGCATCTCTCCCGTCCCAAGTGAATGTCCTTTCTCCCAAACCTGAGTGTTTGTGACTCTGGGACAGGAAACATCCTACATCTGATAGAGGCCCTCATAGCTCCCAGTATATGCCAGCTCTCAGTTAACATAATGGAGGTGCTAAGAGATGGAAGGAGAGGGGGCAAATGAAAGGGGAAATAGTTGGGAAAGAGAGAGATGAATGAATGGGGGGACTGGGTGACTGGGTGGATGAATAGAGGGAATAGCAGAGGTGTGAAGGAGAGGTCTATGGATGGGTGGATAATGGATCGAAAGGTGAAGGTAAAGGGGGAAGTAGAGATGGTGGGTAGATGGATGACAGGATAAATGATGTTTAGAGACCTGGGTGGATACATGGTTTGATAGATGCACAAGCAAGTACATGAGTGGATAGGTAAATAGATAAATGCACAAATAACCATGTACTGGGGTGGGATGGATAGATGGATGGGTGGATAGATTTGTGTGTGAAAACTGGATGGATGTTTATATGTAAGAATCATTACATGGGTAGTGAGTGAAAGAGTACATGAAATAAAGAATGGATAGAAGGATGGAGAATGAGAACGAGTGGGTAAATGAACAGGTGTAGATGGTTGGATGGATTTGTGGGTACTTAATACATACGGATAGACAGATGCATGGATTGACGGATAGGGAGGTGGAGGATGGAAGAATGGATGAATCCGTGGACGGGTGGATGAATGGATGCACAGTGGAAGGAGGATGATGGTTGGATGTATGAAGGGAAAATAGATTAATAAATACATGGGTAGGTGGATAGATGGACAGATGAAATGGTGAATGAAATGATGTATGAATGAATGGAAGGATGAATGGACAACTGGATTGAAAGGTGATAGATGGAGGCAGGGATGGATGGAGAGGTGGACAAATAGATAATCGGGTGGAGACTGGAAGGATAAACAGATGATGAACTTTTGGATAGGCAGATGGGGGTATGTCTGAATGGACAGATGGATGGATGGAAAGGTGGGTGGAGGACGGATGAATGATGGTTGGTTACATGACTGAACAAAAGGAAGGAAGGTGAACAGATGACAGATGAATGGATGGAAGGAAAAGTGAATGAGTAGATGATAAAAGGATAAGTGGGAAGGTGAAGGGTGTATGGATGGAGAGATGCATGGATGGCTGGATGCATAACTGGGAGGGGGCATGTATGCAGGTATGGGCGGATGAATGGATGTATGGATGGTTCGGTAGCGGAAGAGACCGGGACAGAGGGAAGCAGGAGGAAGTCCTTACCAGCAGGGTGGACACCAGCTTGAGCACCGGCACAAACTGGAACTCCACGGAGCCCCCGACTGGGTCACGAGCGTGCTGCCCACCATCTCGCACAGCCTCCCCCAGCATTCTAAGTGCTTTGTCCCGAAGAGCTTCCAGAGGGATGCTGGGGCTGAGGCGGGCCGGGGCTTCTGCCGCCCGAGCAGCTGGCAGGGCAGCCACGAAACACGGGGCTGAGAAATGGTGTGGAGGCCGCAGCGAGGTGGTAACGCCGACGCCAGGAAGCCCGTGGCGGCGCGGACCGTTATCTGCTCTCTTTCCGGGTGGGAAGAGAGTGATGGCGCGGGTCTCAGGCGTGAGGGGCACGATGTACTCAGACAGCATGGAGCGGCGGCTGCGGCAGGCACTTTCGAGGTGGATGCTGATGAGGAGGTCATAGTAGCCTGCACGCAGAGGGCCGGGCAGGTGCGCGTCCTCCAGGGCGTGCAGCAGCTGCGCCTGGTCCACATGGCTGCACAGAGCATGCGCCACGCGGTTGTTGCCCAGGGCGCACACCGCGCGGTAGAGGCGGAGGGTGTGCGAATGGAACCGCTGCAGGTCCAAGCGCTCAGACAACTCCAGGATGTCCATGCATCTGTGGTGGAGATGGGCCACATTCAGAGACAGAGCAAGCAGAGGAGGTGGGAGACACAGACCTGAGAGGCAGACACTCAGGCAGAGTGCTCAGGCAGGTGTTGGTGGCCCTAGAAGGGAATCCCAGTGTTCTGCTGGGTCAAGATTCTGTGAGGTCTGTGGAGCTGAGTCAAGAAGACTTTTTGATGGTTGTGGAAGTCCCTCACCCGTCTGGGGGCTCCCTAGGATGCATCTGGGGTTTATAGGATGGTCTGGTACCCTGGGGATCTGAGAGTCCAGGGAAAAGATCTGGTGACTGTGAGATGTATGTGGGATTCCAGGTTGGGTCTAAATCCCGCTCTGGCAAGTCTGAGTACCCTGGATATATTTGAACACCACCAGAATGTAAAGTTCATCAGGACAGGACATTCCTGCCTGTTTCATTTGTTTATATATTCCCAGTACCTAAAAAGGACTAAACACAAAGGAAATCAACCCTGAGAAGGACTGATGCTGAAGCTGAAGCTCCAATACTTTGGCCACCTGATACAAAGAGCCGACTCACTGGAAAAGACCCTGATGTTGGGAAAGATGAGGGCAGGAGGAGAAGCGGATGACAGGGGATGAGATGGTTAGATGGCATCACTGACTGAATGGACATAAGTTTGAGCAAACTCTAGGAGATGGTGAAGGACGGAGGAGCCTGGTGTGCTGCAGTCCATGGGTTCACAAAGAGCTGGACACGACTGAGTGTCTGCACAACAACAAATGTGCTCTATAAATATTTGCTGTAGGAACAGATGAATAAATGGGTGCATCTGGGGCCTCTGGGGTGGGTCTGAAGCCTGCTGGGCAGGTCTGAGCATTGCTAGATGTCCGTTTACAAGGGCTTGGTGTCTCCAGCCCAGAATGCTGTTGTCACACAGGAGGGGCTCAGAGCTATTTGTCGAATGAGTGAATAAAGGAAAGATGAAGCATGTTGGAAGCCTCCTGGAGTCAGTCTGGGATCCTGGCCACATTTAGAGTCTGTAAAAGCTTTGCTGTCATCCATGAGAATACTCTCTAGCTGGGTGTGTCTGGGTCCCCTGGAGTGAGCTAGAGATTTCCATGGGACACATCTGAAGTTTCCCTGCATATGCCCGAGAGACCTTAGGATGCATCCAAGGCTCTCTGAATAATGTTCAAGACCCTCTGAGGTATACTTGAGGCCCCTGGGGTGTTGTGTGGGAGTCTTGATGTGGGTCTGGCTCCCTGAGATGGGTCTGGAGTCCTCTGGGGTGTTATCTGGACGTGCCTGGGTTGAGTCTGAGTCTCTAGAGGTGAGTCTGAGCCTGCTGAAACGGATTGAGAGCCCCCTGGTGTGCTATCTGCGGAAAATAGGGTGGTCTGGGGCCTCTTGGGGCGTCATCTGGAGCCCCAGAGGTAGTGGGGAGGGGGTACCCAGTGGGATCCAGACCCCAGAGGGCTTGAGGTACCCGCCCCACCCCTGGGCGCCGGAGCTGGCCCTGACCGGTTCTCCTCGGGGATGTGCAGCGCCATCATGGTGAGCGGCTCCTGGCACTGCACTGCCCAGCCGAGCCGCTCGCCCGCCCGCCGCGTCTCCACCTGCAGGAAGTGGTTGGGCATGCGGCTCCAAGACACTGGCATCAGCATCTGCACCTCCAGCCGCGGTGGGCACTGCGGCGTGGGGTTCTTGCGCTCGCTCAAAAACATGGCGGCTGACAGCGGCATGATGTTCTGCGGGGCGCAGAGGTGTGCACAGGTCAGGATTCCCAGTACGCTGGATCCCGCCACTCCACTTCCAGGAAGACCTCCCAGACTGCATTCCCACCACACACACTTCAACCTGACCTCCCGCACCTCCTTCCTCAGCCTGCCCCCATTGGCGCCCCATCACCGACCTTCTGTTTCCCCAACTCAAACTGGATCACGTTCTGGTGCGTGGGGAGGACAAAGACGGCAGGGAACAGCTTTGTGTTGGGTTCCACCTGGCAAGGGGAAAGAGGGCAGGGTGCGGAAGAGGATGAACTGGAGGTGGTGTTGACTCTAGATCCCAAACTCTGGAACGAGTTGCCCCAGGCTGATCCTGCTGGTGCCTACAGATCCAAAGGGCATAGGAGGCTCCACAGTGGCCCTGAGGTTGCTCATGGACTGTACCGCCTCTGATCCAGCAAGGCCAACCTCCTCAACCTCCTCCACCTCCTCAGGGGAACCTCTCATCTGGGACTTTGCAGTTCGTGATGGAGGTACATAGGCCCTCACTATACAATTCCTTTCATTTTGCTGTGTTCTTGAAACCTTTCATAATCAAATGTTGAAAAGGAAAATACCATTTTAGAATTCTGGTCCATCCTAGGGTTTTCCCTGATTGGTGAAAAGGTGGGGACTGGTACCATCCAGCCCAAGATGGAATACGGACCTCTCTCCAAGGTCAAGGCTCTGCTCTGTCTCCCCCTTTCTGGATGTCAGTAGAGGGTCTTGCAGGCCCCTCGCATAGCCATAATACAGCTCTGGCCTGTCGTGAGGTTGTTTTTGTCCTGTCTCCCTAGGGTCTGTCCTCTCGGTGGGCTGTCCTGGGATGCTAGATCATCAGGATGCTATTGCTAAGATGCTGAGGGGCTGGGCTCACCTGGAAAAAGGTGTTGCTCTCTTTGCCGTTGGCGGTAAAGGTCATTAGGCCAGTGGCCAAGTCCACCAAGCAGCCAATGACAAGGTCCGTGTGGCTGATCCGGCCCTGCTGCCCAGGGCTCAGGAAGTCTCCACCCCACACCATGTAGCAGTTACTGCACTTGAGGCTGGAGGACACAGCAGTGGTCAGCACACTGATCCCCAGGCGTTCTGAACCCCTGGACACCCCCTTCCCCGAGCTCCCAGAATATCAGGACTCAGAGTCCTACCCCCAAACACCCACCACCTGCAGACCTGAGCACTGAAACCCCTCACCCCAGACCCTGAGCCCCTCGGAGCTAGAATTCTTAGGAGCTGGTGGTAGATTCTGGAAGGAGAAGAAGGAAAGGGAGCAGAAGGAGAGAACAGAGAAAGGAGGTAACCTAGAAAGAGGATGGCAAGATGGGAAAGGAGGGGACTTCCCTGGCGGTCCAGTGGTTAAGAATCCGCCTTCCAATGCAGGGGTTGCGGGTTCGATCCCTGGTCAGGGAACTAAAATCCCACATACCGTGGGGCAAACTAAGCCGCACACTGCAACCCAAGAAAGCTTTGCGCACTGCAGTGAAGACCCAGAGCAGCCAAAATTTACCAAAAAAAAAAAAGAGGAGGAGGGAAAACTCAGAGTAGGAGCCATGGGGAGGAAGATAAGCAGGAGGAGAGGAGGGAAGGAAAGGGCGGTGCCCAGCGTGCCTGCCCCCCACAGCCCCACCCCTGCCCCCACCTGCTGTGGATGTTGCCTTGCTCGTCTCCCATGGTCACTGTCACTGCCCGGACCTTGCTGAGGTCGAAGTTCATGTCATGCTGGTGGTAGTCAGGGGTGACCCAGCCCACCCACACGCAGCTGGGCTCCTGGCCGGCAAAGACCCTCACAGAGTAATAGTACTGGAGAAGCAAAGGGGGGACCAGCAGTCAGTGGGCTTCCCTGGGACTCTTAGTTGGTTTCCCTGGATTCTCAGTGTGCTCTGGGGGTTTGACAAGAAATTACTGCATTTGAGACCCTCTCTTTCTGTATCCACTGATGCATTTCTAGATCTGGGAAACTTTTGGGACAGTTTTGTGATACCCTCAAATTTGGGTCCCTCCCACCACTAGGCTATTTGTCTCAGAAAATATTCCAGATCGGGGGAATCCCAAAACTACATTAGGTTTGGGTGAACTCCAGGAGTTGGTGATGGACAGGAAGGCCTGGCGTGCTGTAGTTCATGGGGTCGCAAAGAGTCGGACACGACGGAGCGACTAAACTGAACTGAACTGAATTGAAAATACATTGGGGTTATTGTGAATTCTGGCCCCCAGGAATGTACTAGTGAAAGTGAAAGTGAAGTCGCTCAGTTGTGTCTGACTCTTTGAGACCCCATGGACTGTAGCCTAACAGGCTCCTCCATCCATGGGATTTTCCAGGCAAGAATACTGGAGTGGGTTGCCATTTCCTTCTCCAGGAGATCGTCCCAACCCAGGGATTGAACCTGGGTCTCCCACATTGTAGGCAGATGCTTTACCACCTGAGCCACTAGAATAGCTGTTAAATTTGGGGGCGGTGAGTTTACAAGGGTGAATGCAGATATTGGGGTCCTGAGTCTATGTTGGTTTATCCTTGGGATTTGGGGATCCCTGGGAGTTAGGTCAGCATGCCTCATGACTTCATTGTGTTCCGTGCAACTTTTAGACCCTTAGCTATATGGAATTAGGGGTTCAACGGGTTTAAATTGATGTGTACTATATTTTGTGGTT
Organism: Capra hircus; assembly: GCF_001704415.2. Taxonomy (NCBI): domain Eukaryota; kingdom Metazoa; phylum Chordata; class Mammalia; order Artiodactyla; family Bovidae; genus Capra; species Capra hircus. The sequence goes on along the minus strand of NC_030825.1, from coordinate 49,172,109 downwards.
TCCAGTAGGTACTGGGGTATCCCCAGATAAGGGCAATTACTGGGGATTATGGCATGGCATTTGGAAGTCTGCCGAGGGCCCTTGGTTCGCACCGTGGTGGTATTGAGGATGATCTCCGGGTCATCACGGTCGTCAGCAGGCACCACCTCATGAGGGAGTCGGGGCAGAGTGGGCGTGGCTGGTGGCTGGGTCATCATGGCGGCCTTCTTGGCCTTGAACAAGAACCTGGGGGTGAAGAGGAGAGGCTGTCATGAGGCTCACTCTCCAGCCCCGTCCCCCAGCCCTCCCGTCACAATGTTCACGCCTCCACATTCATCCTATATATGTACGTACGTATGTGTGCGCGTGTGTGCATGCTCAGTCGTGTCCGACTCTTTGTGACCCCGTGGACTGTAGCCCACCAGGCTCCTCTGTCCATGGGATTTCCCAGGCAAGAATACTGGAGTGGGCTGCCATTTCCTTCTCCAGGGGATCTTCCCCACCCAGGGATCAAACCCACGCCTCCCACATTGGCAGGCATCGGCAGGCGGATTCTTTACCGCTGAGCCACCAGGAAAGCCCCACATCCATCCTAACTACACCCCATTTCTGATACCCAAGGCCTTGCTTCTAGAGGGCTGAAATCCCAATTGCGTCAGGAGTGTCCACCTTGGAGGATCTCTGTGTTTTCGGATGTCGGGTTACCCAGATTTAAAGGTGCCTCTGGGAACATGGAGGTTGCCTTGGGACGCATACAGTGGTCCTCCCAAGTCAGCATGTCTCATGTGGGTGCTAAAGGCATTTAGGAAAGGACAGCTCTTCCTTGTGGCACCGTCTTATACACTGAAGGCATGTGGGATCCCTGGAGCCCCCAGCAGGCAGTATGTCTCCTCAAAACTGTGACAACCCCAAATCTCCCATCATTTCCACACATCCCCTCAAGAAACACAGAAATACATCCCACTGAAAACCATTGCCACCATAGGGGAAAAGCAGATTTGGTTTCAATCCAAGTTTAATGCCCTTTGAGGGTCTCCCTTAAAGTTAGGTTTTTTCGGGGGGTGGGTATATTTGAGACACCGAAATGACCCCAATTTAGAAGACCAGTGGTGTTCATTGGAATGCCTTGGGGGCATAGATAACTTGACCAAGAATCTGAGGTCCCCTTTAGTGTTCACAGATAATGAAGTCCATTGGATGAAAAGCTTTGGGACCCAATAGGTACCCCCAAGGACAGTGGAGTTCTTCATAGATATAGTGGGGCACCCTGATTTTACATTCTCAAGGAAATTAGAGTATCCCAGAGAAATAATAGCCTTCACTTGACACATAATAGGATCCCTTAGTAATCTGAGTCCACCTAGCACATAGGGGGCCTCTTTGGGATACAGTGGGGTTTCTCGAGTTATTGAGGTTGCCTAACTTAGGGGTCCCAGGACAGACCCCAAACCCCACCCTGCCCCTCCCTCGACTCACCCTCTCTTCTTGTTCTTCTCTGTGGTAGCATCCTTCTCATTCTCCGCCCTGGCAGGCTGGGCCTCCACCCCAGCCTGGGCAGGACCCCCGGGTGTCCCCTCCTTGGCAGTTCCTTCTTTGTTCCCCTCAGCCTCGGCCCAGTGCCCAGCTGAGCGGCGCAGGTTTTCATAGTCGGGATCAGGTTCCGCTGCCCGGGCCTCATCCTCCGCAGGAGGCTGCAGGCCAGGGGGTGCCAGTGGGGTGGCCCCCGCGGTGCACCGGAAGTGCTGGTGGAACTGGACCGGAAGGCTCAGCCGGAGAAACAGCATCTCCACCAGACTGTTCTGGGAGCCCCAGGTGCGGTGGGTCAGGCGCAGGCAGGGGGGCGTATCCACGGTGCCGTCCACACGAGTCACCTGTCGGGGGAGCAGGAAGCGCTGAGCCAGCAGGTTGGGCTGGGCCATTGGTCCTAAACCTTATTACACACAGAGTCACCATTCGGCCTTAGAGCACCGTGTGAGAATCAGCCAGAGACTCACTCCTCTGGGTGGAGGAGCTCCTATGGGACGCACAGCCTGGCTATGGATGCATTCACCTTCTGTCTGTCTGGACACCTTTGTACATGAGCAGCCCTGGTCAGAAACTGGAATCACTCAGGGAGCTTTCAAAACCTGCCCGTGCACAGGATTCACTCCAGCCTAGGCCAGCCATCCATCCACCCTGCTATCTACCCACCTATCCATTCATCCATCCACTCTTTCATTCTTCCATCCATCCAACCATCTATCCACTGTTCAACCCACCCATCCAAGAACCCTGCCACCCACCCATCCATCTATCCACTCCACAAATATTTACTGAGCACCTACTGTGTGCCAAGCACTTTTCCAAGTGCTAGGAACACATCAGTGAACAGAACATGGGCCCCACCCTCCTGCTTTCTTATGGAGACCTCTTGGGGAGAGCAGCCCAGAAGGGTCAGATTTTTTTTTTTAAAGGTTCCCCAGATGAATTTTTGTTAAATTTGTCATTTGTGGAAATACAACACTCAGAAGAATGCATACATCATAAGTGCACAACACTGTGAGGTTCTGGAGAGACACGCCTGTGTCTCCCACACTCAGATGGAGGAATGGACCACACGACCAGTCCCCCTGGAAGCCTCCTCAGTGCCTGTTTGGTCACTTCCCTCTCAAAGATAGTGAGGGAGTCTGATGAGGAAAATGCAACAACCTGGCCTAAATAAGGGGCAGGAGCTGAGAGAGGGACAGGTGCCTGGCCTGTGAACCCAAAAGACAGACTCAGATTTTCTGGAGACTCCATAAGCAACTAGAGCAGTGCTCTTTCTTTGATGCCTCACCTCAAGTTGACCTCATCAAGGACCAATTGCCAAGACAGACCCCTGTGCTCCTTGTCAGCCAATGAATTCACCCCAAAACTGTGCAAGCAAAACTGTCTGCAGAATCGTTTTCTCTCCTCTCTCTCCTTTCTCTCTTATAAATTCTGTCTGGAGACTTCCCTGGCGGTCCAGTGGTTAATCCTTTTTGCAATGCAGGGGACACAGTTTCGATCCCTGGTTGGGGAACTAAAACCCCAACTCTGTGTGTGTGTGTGTGTGTGTGTGTGTGTGTGCGCGCGTGCGCGTGCTTAGTCATGTCTGACTCTTTGCCACCCCATAGACTGTAGCCCACCAGGCTCCTCTGTTCATGGGGTTCTTCAGGCAAGATTCCTAGAGTGGGTAGCCAGTCCCTTCGCCAGGGATCTTCCCAATACAAGGATTGCACCCTTGTTTCCTGCATTGCAGATGGATTCTTTATGATTTGAGTGGCCAGTTCAGTAAAATCCCACATGCCCTGGGGGCAACTAAGCCCACACGTCCAACTACAGAACCCACACTCTCTGGAGCCCACGCACCTCAACAAAGATCCCCCGTGCCACACGACACAGCCAATAAATTAATTAATTAATTTAAATAAACCCTGTTTTGCCTCTGCTTCTTGGCGAGTCTACTGACCATCTTCCTCCTGTGATTTGTACGCTAAGTAACTAAATGTCTGATTATTCACTCACAGTAACGCCCTCCTGACTTAGCATACCAGAGTAGCGTCCATCATCCTTGAAGTGCCTATGAATGGGGTCCTACAGTACGTGTTCTTTTGTGTCTGGCTTCTCTCAGCCAACATTATGGCTGTGAGATTCGTCTGTGTGGCCGTGGCTGGGTTAGTTGATTCATTCTCACTGCTGTCTAACGTTCTGTTCTTGGGGTTGAGAACACCATCTGGCAGTGGCAAGTATTGGGAGGTTCCTGTTGGGCTTCCCAGGGGGCCGCTAGTGGTAAAGAACCTGCCTACCAATGCAGGAGATCTAAGAGACTCGGGTTCAACTCCTGGATCGGGAAGATCTCCTGGAGGAGGACATGGCAACCCACTCCAGTATTCTTGCCTGGAGAACCCCCATAGACAGAGGAGCCTGGAGGGCTACAGTCCTTAGGGTCCCAAAGAGTTGGACACGACTGGAGTGACTTAGCACGCATGTCTACTCCACCATCCTCTCCCACCCCAGGCACCTCTCTAGTCTTTGTGCCCCCATTCTCTCTACCTACAACTCACTGTCAAAAGGAATCTTTCCAAAACTCAAATCTAGACTGGATAGTCCCCTGTTTAAAACCCTTCTATTTAAGATGAAAAAAATAGAATAATAGTCAGGGATGGGGGCATTCCCTGGTGGGCCAGTGGTTAGGACTTGGTGCTTTCACTACCAGGGCCTGGGTTTGATCCCTGGTTGGGGAACTAAGAGTCTGGAAGCTTTGAAGCTCAGCCAAAAGAGAAAAGAAAACACCCTTCTGTTTTTACATAGCCTAAAACACTTCCCCACAAATTATTTATTAATTACAAAGGGAAACACACTAACTTGATGGTGGTAACGATAAACATAGAGTCAGAGTTAATATAATCAGCCGCAAGACATAGTGCCATGGTGCGCCTCTCTGAGATCCTGCAGCAAGCAGAACACAACCTCATTGCTATGATGTTCCTGCCAAGCATGTGTAACCTGAACCCAATCGTGAGGAGACATGCATGCATGCATGCTAAGTAGCTTCAATTGTGTCTGACTCTTTGCGACCCCATGCACTGGACTGTAGCCCGCCAGGCTCCTCTGTCCATGGGATTCTCCAGGCCAGAACGCTGGAGTGGGTTGCCAGGGCCTCCTCCAGATCTTCTCCACCCAGGGATCGAACCCAGGTCTCTTATGTCTCCTTGCATTGGCAGGCAGGTTTTTTCCCACCTGGGAAGCCCGAGGAGACATGAGACCTACCCAAATTGAGGTATATTCTGCAAAATAACTGGTCTGCACCCTTCAAAAACACCAGTGTCATAAAAGACAATGAAAGACTCCAAAGCATTCTATATACATTAAAGAGACATAACAACTAACTGTAACCCTGGCTTGGATTTTGGACCAGAAAAATAAAAAGAGACATTATTACCACAATGAACACAGTTTGAATATGGATTATAAATCAGGTAATAATATGTATGGATGTTAAATTTCCCTATTTTCATATCTGCTGCTCTGTAAGAGTATACCTTGTTCTGAAGAAATGCATATTGAAATATTTAGGGATAAAGAGGCAAGATGTCTCCAACTTATCTAAGTAATTCAGAAAAGAGAGAGAGTGTATGAGAGGGAGATCAGGGCTATGCCTAGGAAGAGAAAACTGATTATCAGAAGAAGAGTCATATGCCCCAGGTCACAAAACAGGGAAAAGGCCAACTCAAGGCCTGTCTGATTATAAAGTACCCGCTGAAGCTCAGCCATGTGGAATTCAAGTTCTTCCCAGGTTGAGAAAAGGACCATCACTTTGGCCTATATGGAGTTTTTAAGGTCAGAATATGACGCGGAGTTTAACCTTGAGAAAGAAAGGCATTAGGGTCTAAAAATTAGGATACTCAGATTAATGAAGAGTTACTAAAAAATAAGTAACCCCTGGGACTTCCCTGGTGGTCCAGTGGTAAGGAACCCACCTTCCAATGCAGGAGACATGGATTCAGTCCCTTAATTCCCTGGTCAGGGAATTAAGATTCCACATGCAACAGGATAACTAAGCCTGAGTGCCACAACCAGAGAAGCTATGTGCCTCGACAAAGACCGAGCACAGCCCCTCCTCCAAAACAAGTAACCGCCCCCAAAAAACCACCCTAGATAACAGTTAGTAAGGAAGGTGCCGAAATGTGTCCAGGGATTTATATTTCTTTAAGCCTTGTTGTTGGGTCAGCAGTGGAGCCACAGGAGACATGAGTTCAATTCCTGGATTGGGAAGATCCCCTGGAGGAGGGCATGGCAACCTACTCCAGTATTCTTGCCTGGAGAATCCCACGGACAGAGGAGCCTGGCAGGCTACAGTCCATAGCGTCGCAAAGAGTTGGACACGACTGAAGTGACTTAAGCATCAAGCAGAAACCCTTGGTAGGATCAAATTATTATAAGAGCTGAAAATTTCCAGTGAGGCCACCTAATTCAGCTTCTCTTTCCTCTCTTCCCCCATTTTGTAGGCAAGCTACCTGGAGCTCAGAAAGGTGTGTTTTTGCCAAGGTTATACCCTACAATTAAAATTACCTAAATTAAAAGACACTTGCTCCTTGGAAGAAAAGCTATGACCAACCTAGACAGCATACTGAAAAGCAGAGACATTTCTTTGCCAACAAAGGTCCGTCTAGTGAAAGCTATGGTTTTGCCAGTAATCACGTATGGATGTGAGAACTGGAGTATAAAGAAAGATGAGCACCGAAGAATTGATGTTTTTGAACTGTGGTGTTGGAGAAGACTCTTGAGGGTCCCTTGGACTGCAAGGAGATCCAACCAGTCAATCCCAAAGGAGATCAGCCCTGAATATTTATTGGAAGGACTGATGCTGAAGCTGAAACTCCAATACTTTGGCCACCTGCTGTGAAGAACTGACTCATTGGAAAAGACCCTGATACTGGGAAAGGTTGAAGGAAGGAGGAGAAGGGGCCGACAGAGAATGAGATGGTTGGACGGCATCACCACCTCGATGTACATGAGTTTGAGCAAGCTCCAGAAGTTGGTGATGGACAGGGAAGCCTGGCATGCTGCAGTCCATGGGGTCGCCAAGAGTTTGGCTTGACACAGCGACTGAACTGATACCCTGCAAGGCAGCCCTGGGAGTCCACCAGCCTGACACTCACTTCTACAAAGTTTGTGGTCTAACATATTAACAGAAGATGAAGAGAAGCTTGGGGAAGAGAACCGTGGTGAGAATGAGGTGTGGAAGCAGATCTGAGGGTGTTGAGTGGGGTCAGTCCTCACCTCATAGTGCGGGTGCTCAGGAGGCACGGCCTCAAATTGAGGGAGGCCTTTGCTGAACCAGGTAGTGACCGGCCGCTGCATGTTGATGGCAAATGGCTCAAAACCTTCCTGGAGGCCACAGATGGCAAAGAACCGCAGGGAGCTCACGTCCTGGCCCAGGTTCAGGTGACCCACCTGGCCAGGTCCCAAGCTGCACACAGGCAGGAAGCCTGGTGGGAGAGGATAGATGGGCAGGGGTGAGGATAGGTGGGCAAGGCAGGGGCAGCCATGGGGAGGATGCGCGTGGAAAGAGGGGATGGAAGAGCGGGCAGCTGGAGGGGGCGGCGTAGGGTCAGGTGAGATGGAAGAAAACCAGAGAGGGGCCCCGTGGCCGGCCCTCACCATCCCCAATCTCAATATCACGGAAGGCTGTTTCTGAGCCGGAATCGGACATGAGGACCTCGCCGTTGAGGGTGAAGATGATGGTGTTCTCCGTGAGGTCGATCATGCAGCCCACGACGTCTCCTGACTGCCAGGGACGCCCAAACGGTTCACTGCCCAGGTGCCAGCGCTGACCCTGTGAGGAGGTGAGGGGGAGATGTGGTATGAGAGACATACAGAGAAATGGAGAGATACGGGAGCGAGGGGAGACATGTCAAGACACACACGCAAGGCATCAGGTCCAGTGCATGGGGGACAGAGGAAGGGTCAGCCCCACAGCGTCCCCCTTCTTTCCCCACATTTGCATCCATTGTCCTTGGAAGGTAAGGGTCGGGCGTTCATGCTTTCCCTTCCCAGCCATCTCTCTATCTCATCCCTTTTGCCGGGGTTCTCTGTTGTTTTCAGGACTGGGACTGTAAAGACCACCCAGGTGGTCTTGGAGGGTTGGGGGAAGCAGAAAGTAGAGGAATGGAAAGGAAAAACTAACTATCAATGTCCCCCATATGTACTCATCTATACCCATATGCCCCAGAACAGATACATGAATAATGAGATGGATAGATGGATGGGAAGCAGGTGTATGGCTGGAGGGAAGAATGAAATGAAAGCTGAGAGTCTACCTGCGTTGACGGAGGGAAGGAAGAAAGTACAGACAGACACATAGGTCCATGTGGGTGGTGGATAAATAGATGACGTCTGTATGCATTAGATTATTGGATAGATGAATGGATAAATGAAACATTAAATTATTAGATAGATGAATGAATAAATGGAATCACAAATTAGTTTAAAAAGGTGAATGGCTGAACTGACAACTACCCGAATAGATGGAAACGTGGATGCCTAAGTGATTCTTTGGACAGACGAGGAGATGGATGGATGAAATGACAGATGGATGGTTGGATAGAGGGATGGACGTGGACGGATATATGCACGGACAGAGGTCGGGGGGAGGATGGAGGGATGAATGGGAAGGTAGATTCAGGGATGGGCGGACAGAGTGAGACACAGATAGAGAGGCAGGGCTAGAGTGCATGAGTGTTGGAAGGATCACAGAGCCTGGCAGAGCAGAGCCAGGGAGCTACCCACGCGGTGCCCGTTGAAGACATAGGACAGGTCATCCGCTCCCAGCTCCACGTCTGGGCGCAGCTCGGGCCTCGCCCAGCCCACTCGCATCTCGCCGGTGGTGACCGCCTCGAACTCGAAGTACCAGCGGCCACTCTGCACCACATAGGATTTCTCTGCCCGGAAGATGCGCACCCGGTCCCAGCGAGACTGGCTCTCCACCTGACCTGCATGTGGGGCCAGGCAGAGTAAGAGAGGCTGGGTTGGTGGGGGAGATCAGGAGAGGTAAGGGTCTTGAGGGGCTGAGGGGAAAGGGAAGCTTTTGGTGTTAGAGAAGAAGAACTGGGGACTCTCAGAGCAGTCACAGAGAAGTAGGAGGGACCTACTGAGACTTCTCCTCTGTCCCTCTAGCAGTCAAGAGTTTCAGAGAGGAACTAGGAATAGAGACATGGAGGGAGAAAGTTGGGTCGGTCACGGTCGTGGTCTGCGGTGAAGGGTCAAGATTAAGGTCGATGTTAAGAAACAAGGGCTGAAAGCAGGATCGGGGCGAGGGAGTCAGAATCAGGGTCAGGGAGGGGGACAGAAATTGGAGTTGGGGGCAGGGGTTAAGGCTGGGGTCAGGGGTCAGTGATAGGTCAGCGGTCAAGTTAGGAGTAGTGCTTAGAGGCTCTCTGAGTGCTTGGTTGGGTGGCTCCATGTTGTAGACATAGTCCAGAGGTTAGGGGTCAGGGGTCAGAGCTGGGGGTCAGGAACTGGAGTCAGGGGTCAGGGTCAGAGTTCACTGCATTCCTGGGCTGGCTGCTCAGTGCTGCAGCCATAGCCCAGGCAGAGCTTGAGTCGAGGTCAGTGGTCAAGATCAGGTTCAGGCTCAGGGACAGAGTGTCATGGTAGGGAAGGTGTCAGTGTTACAGATGTAGCCCACTGAGGAGCTGAGTTGGGTCAGAGACTGGAGTCCAGGGGCGGGGTCAGGGGCCTGCAGTCAGCACTCACTGGGCTCCTGGTCGGGCGGCTCAATGTTGTAGCCGTAGCCCAGCAGGGTGCGCACAGCCTGGCAGAGGCTGTCGCGGTTGCTGCGCTTGGTGGCCTCATCCAGCAGGCGGTAGGGCACGAGGCGAGGGTTCCGGCGGGCAGGGATGTCCTGCACGGCACTGTAGCTCCAGCCCTGGGCCACTCGGTCTCGGGCCCACACGTTGTGCCCGTTCTCCGCCAGCCGGTCCACCAGTGTGGTCTGCGCGGGCGTCAGCCTTACGTGGCTCAGGTCCAGCGGCGCCGGCTTGTACCCGTTGCTCATCATGTACCTGTGGGTGGCGGTGGGGAGCCAGTGGGACGAGACCCTCGCCTCCAATACTGGGCTCTGTGCCACGGGACCCCTGACCTCTGACCCTGGTCCTTAGGATCCCATGATCTTTGAAACTTTTGACCTTTGATCTCTGACAGCAGCATTCTTTTTCAATACATTCATTTATTTATTTGGGGTAGCATGCAGGATCTTTAGTTGTGGTGGGCAAACTCAGTTGTGACATGTGGGATCTAGTTCCCTGATCAGGGGTCAAAGCCAGGCCCCCTGCATTGGGGGCATAAAGACTTAGCCACTGGACCACCAGGGAACTCCCATCTGACATCAAGGTTCTCAAATAAACTTACCTGACCTCAGACCCCAGGATCCTGTGACCCTAGCAAGGGCTTTGACTTCACTGACCTCTGGCCTCTGACCCTTTCATCTTGATCTTGGGAGCCTCATCTCTGGTCCTGGGGTGCTCTGACCTCTCACCTCTGACTTGGAGGCTTCTTACCTCTGATTCCAGGACCCTATCATTTCAAACTGGAGTCCTTGACTTTTCAATCTTGGCATCTATCCCCAGGACCTCTGACCTCTCATCTATCATTTCAGGATCCCTTACTGACGACTCTAGCAATTTCTCACCTCTTTCCATTGACCCCGCATCTCTAACTCAGAGACACAACTTCTGCTCTCTCATTTTCCCGACTCCATGGAGACTCTGACCCTGAGTCTGACTCACTCCCACTCTCAGGAACTCCCAACTCTGCGTTCTCAGCTCCCTAGGACGCTCACCACTGACCCTACAGCCCTGATCCCTGGTCCTACGACCTCCACCCCAACCCATGGCCCCTTTGTCTCTGACCTCAGCCTCACCACTCCAGCTCTCGATCACTCCAGCCCTCACCGTGGGATCCCCAGCCCCCTACTCTATTCCCCAGGTGGGGTCCAGGTCACCCACACTCACGTCTTGGGGAGTTTCGTCTTCTTCAGGTTGTCCTCCGCCTTCTCATCCGCCATGCCCACGTGGCAGCCCAGCGCCAGTAGAGTCCTGGGGCAGGGGGTGGGGCCAGGGGAGCGGGTCACCCCACATGGCCACCCTGTCCCTAGCCTCCCCTCCCCCAGCCCGGCTCCCCTCCTCCCCCGGCCCCTGTCAGCGCTGACTCTGGGTCACCAGCTCCCTCCCTGTCTCCTGCTCTGGTTTTCTGGGTGTTTGTCCCATCTCTCTGCCTCTCTGCCTCCTGTCTCTCCCTGTGTCTCTGTCTCTGTATTTCTTTGATTGTGTTCTTTTCCTCTCTGCTTCTTTCCTTGTCTCTTTCTCTTTCTTCCACTTACTGCGCATCTTTATTTAGCAAGGGGAACCATTTTAAATAATAGTAATTTAAAAAATTTTGTTTTCCAGTGTATACACAGCTAGTGTAGAGAAACGCTTGTCTTTAAATTATTTATTCACTTATCATTTATTTGGGGCAGCACTGGGTCTTCGTTGCTGCACAGGCCCTTCTCTAGTTGCGGTGTGCAGGCTCCTCACAGCGGTGGCGTCTCTTGCTGCAAAACCCAGGCTCTAGGGCACTCGGCCTTTCGTTGCTGCAGTGCATGGGCTCAGTAGTTGTGGCACACAGGTGTATTTGCCCTGCAGCATGTGGAATCCTCCCGGACCAGGGATTGAACCCGTGTCCTCCACCTTGGCAGGCAATTCTTAACTACCAGGGAAGTCCTGAGCTTCTCTCTTTATGCCTCTCTCTCTTACTCACCCTCTGTCAGTTTCACAGTCCCCACCTCCCACTCCCTGTGTGGCTCTTTTATCTCTCTCTCTCTCTCTCAGTCTCTGTCTCACTCTCCCTGTTTCCCTGTGCCCTTCTGTCCAGCGGCCAGGCCCAGGGCCCTGTTCCCCAGTCCCCTCCTCACTTGAGCGTCTCCCCCGACATCTGCAGGTTGTAGTTCCTCTCAGGCTCCGGTAGGCTGTGAAAATCCACGAGGCAGGGGTGCAGTCTCTTATTGTCATCCCGAACCTGGAGAAACCCCAGAGTCACTCCTTGGCTCCTCTTCCCTCCCCAGCACTCCCAGACTGTGACCTCTGACCTCTTACCCCTCGTTCTGCCACTTGAAACCCAAGGAGCCCTCCAACCCCGGCCCCCACCCCCCCAATAGCAAGCGGTTCTCACTTCTCCATAGCCAGTTTAGCCTCTCTCCCCTGTCCACTCACCGGGCCATAGGTCCAGCCCTGCTCGATGCGAGTCAGTGCCCAGAGTTCATGGATGTTCTCGGCCAGCTTCTCCCGAATACGCTCCAGATGGGGAGGAAGGACAATCTGGGGGCAGGGGACATCCGTGAGGTCCCTGAGTTCCCTCCACCCCGTGCCATAAACAGTCTTCCCAAGAACACACATCAGCTCTGGACAGTTCACCAGGGAGCTCTTTTGACCTTTCCTGCCATCCAAGCCCTGCTCTCCATCACCTCATCCTGCCTCCAGGATGGATGCTCAGGACTTGACATCCTCAGAATCAAGCAATTATCTGGGGATGAGTCTGTCTCCCCCTGTGGACTGGGAGCTCCGTGAGGGCAGAGCTTAGGTTGTGTCTGTCTCCAGCATTTCCCCAGCCCTGCCAGCCCAGAGGAGATGCTCTGGAGATGTTTGCTGAATGAACAGATGGGTCTCTTTCCTTCTCTGTACAATGAACACTGGAACAATGTTAACTCATAACATTGGGTTGACCAGAAAGTTCGTTCTGATTTTTCCATAGGATCATATGAAAAAACTTGAACAGACTTCTTGGCCAACACAATACTTACTTTATATGGGTTCAGGGAAATCATCTACATAAGTTACTAAATGTTATATACAGTAGCCCCTCTAACAATGCAGGCTTGAACTGCATGGATTTTTTTCAGTAAATATAGTACCTGTATTTTCATTGTGTGTGTGTGTGTGTGTGTGTGTATGTGTGTGCGTGTGTGTGCTCAATCATGTCTGAATCTTTGCAACCCCATGAACTGTAGCCTGCCAGGCTCCTCTGTCCATGGCATTTTCCAGGCAAGAATACTGGAGTGGGTTGCCATTTCCTACTCCAGCAGATCTTCCCAACCCAGGGATCGAACCCGTGCCTTGAGTCTCCTGCATTGGCGGGAGGATTCTTTATCACTGCATCGTCTGGGAAGCCCCATGTTTTCATTTTACAGATCTCTAATTAACTCAAGGTAGGCAAAAGCTGGTGTTTGATTGAGATCACAATATGTGGAATCAAAAGAAGAGGGGTTTGGGTCATCCTATCCCAACTGTTTCAGCTTCCTGCTCTTTAATGTGTCATTTACCAGCTCTTTCGTATCTAAGACAGAAATAGTAGTACTGGGGCTTTCAACTGTGCTGGGGTTGGGCCCCTAAACCCCCTGCACTGTCCAAGGATCAACTGTAGTTTGTATAAATACCTGGTACATAGTTGGACCAGGTTGGGTTGTGAGGGGAGGAGTGGGGAGGGAATGTCCAGGAGACCAAGTGGACAGCTCTTGAGGCTGACCGGTGGGGGAGGGGAAGGGAGACATCCAGGCCCGGCTACAGGGGGATGGCAGGTTGATCTGCCATAACGTCACTACTGCCCATAATGACAGGGCTTCCCTGATAGCTCGCTGGTAAAGAATCACCTGCAATGCAGGAGACCCCGGTTCAATTCCTGGGTCGAGAAGATCTGCTGGAGAAGGGATAAGCTACCCACTCCGGTATTCTTGGGCTTCCCTTATGGCTCAGCTGGTAAAGAATTTGTCTGCAATGTGGGAGACCTGGGTTCAATCCCTGGGTTGGGAAGATCCCCTGGAAAAGGGAAAGGCTACCCACTCCATACTGGCCTGGAGAACTCCATGGGCTGTACAGTGCATGGGGTCACAAAGAGCTGGACACGACTGAGTGACTTTCACTCACTCACTTTACCCATAATGACAATAACTCAACTGAGGACTTAACATTTTCTTAGGACCATGCTAAGCACTTCACATACATTAATTCATCTAAACTTCACAACCACGCTCAGGTGCGTTCTCTCATTCTCCCCTTTTCCTCACAGGTGAGGGAACCAAGGCAGAGAGAAGTCGCATGCCCACAGTGACATGCTGGAAGTCAGACCCTCGTGATCAGGCTCTTAAACATGACTTATATCCCCTCTTAGAGGAACACACTTGGAGGGAAGGGTGGGGAGCTCAGGTTGGGATAAGAGGAATGGGGGAGGCCTGGAATAGAAAAGATGCTCCACAAATCGTGCTGGATATGATCACAGGCTTTGGGACCAGACCGCCTGGGTTCAAATCAGCTGTGTGACTTGCATGACCTGCTCGACCTCTCTGGGCCTCACTTTCCTCAACTGTGTATTGGGGCAACAATAGTCCTTCCTTTTATTACATATTTATTTTTACTGATTTATTTGGCTGCACCAGGTCTTAGTTGCAGCATGCAGGATCTTCTATCTTCATCACGGCATGCAGGATCTTTAGTTGCGGCATGTGGGATCTAGTTCTCTGACCAGGGATCAAACCCAGACCCCCTGTGTTGGGAGCGCAGAGCCTTAGCCACCAGGGAAGTCCCAATAATAGTCCTTTCTTTAGGGGGCTACCATAAGGACCCCCTGAAACTGAGATTCTGCCTGGAGAGATTCCTTTGCCTTCCTCCTGCCTCAGTTTCCCCATCTGTCAAACAACAAGGTCCCCAGCTTCCAGCTCAGGTGCCCACCCCACTGACTCCTAAGGGAGTCTGCCACTCCAGGAAACTCTTACAGAGCAGGCAGTACCTGGACAGTGTCCACAGGGCAGGGCACAAAGTCAGTGTGTGAGAGGCAGCGGCTGGGGCCCACCAGGTGGGGCCCCCGTGGCCCTTCCCGCCGATACTCCTTGATGGGTTCCAGATGGAGTCGCTCTCGTGGGAGCACAGCCTCGTGGCAAGGGGCGTAGCCAGGAGGAGGGAGGAACTTGAATTCTCCATGGCGGCCACCAAGGAGGAACCGCACTCTAGATGGGAGAGTGGGGTCACTAGTGAGGGCAGTTTACCGAGCAGAGTCTGTACTCAGGGAGGGGAAGGGAGCAATCCTGGAATTGATGGGAGGTGCTGGGTTGACTTGAGGTCAGTGGACAGTCATTGGGTCATGGAGGTGATTTTAGAAATCAGGAAAGGCTAAGGTCAAAGAAACTGTCAGAAGGCAATAGGAATTATTAGAAAGTCAAAAAAACTAAAGTGGGGGCCAGGTCACTAAGGAATTAACCCACAGTCACAGGAAGGTCCTTTGGAGGAGGTCCTGGGTCAATAGAGCATTTAGAGATACCAGGAGGTTCGGGGGAGACCAAGAAGAAGGTCATCCAGAAGTCACTGAGACTTTCAAGGTGTTACCTTGAGAAACCACAATTACCACTGAAATCGTGAGAAGTCACACACAGAGCTTGGGGTCATTGGGAAAACACTGGGCTACTGAGAAGTCTTTGAAATAACTGTGGTCATTGAGGGGTAGCTGGGAGATTATGAAGCTCTTAGAATATCACTGAGCAAAGCAGGGGTCGTTGAGGAGTTGTTAAGAACATGGAGTCACTGGGAGAGTCCAAGGTCACTGGGAGGCTTTGTGGTCACTAGAAGATCATCGTTCGGATTTTGAAATCATTTGGAGGTCATTGGAATGGCATAGAATAATTGGGAGGGTCAGAGCTTCATTTGGGAGGTTACTGGGAGAAACTTATTAATCATTAGAAGGTCATGGTGAAATTTGGGGACATGGAGATTGGGGAGAAGCGGAGGTCACTGGGAGAACATGGAGAGTATCACTGTGACCCTCACACAGGGGTCTGGCCCGTCGGTCCTGAGGGTAGGCCGCTGGGTCCTGGCCCCATAGCAGGCCATGGCGTGCCTGCAGAAGCTGTCTTAGGACAGGCCCTGGTCTGGAGACTGGCAAGGGGGCAGGGATGAGTCCTTACTTGACACCAGCCGAAAAGCTGACAACAGGGAAGAAGAGCCCATCAAGGTTGAAGGCCTCGAAGACCCCCTGCACGGGACAGCCATTGATGCGGAAAGAGATGGATGGCACACTGAGGTCCAGGCAGCAGCTGACCACGTCCTCAGGGGCCAGGAGGTGCTGCCCGGGGGAAGTGACCAGGCGTGGCACATGTCCTGCACCAGGATCACCGGGAAGAAGTCAGAAGTCAGAGGTCCAGCAGAACCAGTGGGCTCAGGAGACAAGGGTAGATATTAGAGGATCCAATGGGGTTTTAGGATCTCCAAGGTCAAGTGCTCTTAGAGATTAGGGGCAGAGGTCAAGTTTCCTCTGAGGTTAGGTTCCTGAGAGGTGTAGGAGTCAGAGATTAAAGCTGTTCTAGAGCTAGGATTCTGGAATCATTGGGGTCAGAAGTCAAAGATCAGAGATCATAATAATCAGGGCAGTTTTCTAGGATCTCTCAGGTCAGAGATCAGACTTCCTCTGGGATCAGAGTTCTGGGGCTTATGAAGAAACAGGTGAGGGCCAAGATTCTGGAAGCTCTAGGGTTAAGGTCTTGGAAAATGAGGAGTAAAGGGGTCAAAGTTAGCCTGTTTGGGGGTCAAGATCCCAAGAACCCCAAGGTGTGCAGTGAGACCCTTAGAAACCCTGGGGTCAATGGTCAGGGTTGAGGGTCCCCTAGAAGGGTCCAGGTACCTGTCCAGAGGTGCAGCCCGTCAAAGCCGTAGGAATAGAGGTCATCGCCGACCCCGTTGCCGCCCCAGCCCTCGCCGCCCCCGGGGTAGGGGCTGTAGCCCTCAGTGAGGGCCCAGCCCACCCTCAGGTGGGTGGCCTGAGCCGTCAGGAATGGAACCACCTCGTCCACCATCACCTCAAAGTACCATTTGAGGTACTGCGTGGTGCCCTCTGCTCGGCCCACAAAGATGTTGGGGCGGATGCTACAGGAGAGACAGAACAGGAGAGGAGGGTGAGGAGAGATGGAGAGGAGACCCGGGCTGGTGGGGGGCGGGAAGGGAAGGGAGAAAGACCAAGAGATCCATACCCAAGAAAAATAGAAAAGCAGAGACATGCAGACAGAGAGCAACAGAGACACACACACAGAGAGAAAGCAGAGAGAGGGAGAGCATCAAAGGACAGAGAAGAGAGAGGTGGAAGAGAGCCCAGCACAAAGAGGTGGAGGAGGAATAGAGAGAGACAGACAGAGGAAGACAGAAAGAGAGGAAGAGACAGAGGCAGAAACGGAGCAGGGAGAGAGGACAAGAGGTGGGAGAAGCCAGGATGACCTGGGGACAGCGGTGGGGACCGGTGTCAAGTCCCAGGGTCGGGGGTGGAGGAAGGCCCACCCACCCGGGAGTCAGGGAGGGGCTTGAGAGGCTCTGAGCCCTGGAGTCAGGAGTTGGGGCCAGACCTGGTGACATAGTTGATGAGGTTTGTCTGCAGCAGAAGCTCGCGGCCAGGGAGCAAGTTCTCAGTGATGAGGTCTTGGTTGGAGCGCACGGCCACGCCATTGCACACACACAGGGAACATAGCACATCCAGCACCTGGAGGTCAAGGTCAGAGGTCAGGGTGTGAGGGCACCTGAGAAGCGAGGGAGGTGGGTCTATGGGAGACCCAGGATGGGATACCAGAAGGATGACGCGCCAGGATAGGAGATAGAGATTTGCACTGAGAAGAGGTGATATACGTGGGAGGTCAGGAATCACTGAGAGAGATCGGGGTCAAAGGGAAAGGTCAGGTGAGAAGCGAGGGACCATTTGAGTTGGGATAAGACATCAGCAATGTAAGGAAGGGGAGACTGCAGTAACAGGTGAGAGGTCAGGGGAAGAGTGAAAGGGTCAGTGAGGGGAAGAGCATAGGCATCCAGATGAGGCTTTTAGATTAGTGGAGTGTCTTCAGGGCCCAGGTGGATAACGTAAACATGTGAGGGGTGGTGGTAGTTTAGTGGTTTAGGCACTAAGTCGTTTTCGACTCTTGGGACCCCATGGCTGGCTCCTCTATCCATGGAATTTCCCAGGCAGCAATACTGAAGCGGGTTGCCATTTCCTCCTCCAGGGGAATCTTCCCAACCCAGGGATCAAACCCTTATCTCCTGCATTGCAGTCGAGTATCTGAGGTGGTTAGAAATAATTCTATGGGAACCAGTAGCACTTGTGGCAACATGGAGGGTATCTGTGCAGCTCCCACTGAAGACTACAAAATCAGAAACTGAATAAACTGCTTCAAAGATCTAATGAAGCATCTGATGTGGCGCAGAGTTCATTTAAGAACCACAAGTTGAAGACTCGGTATTGAGATGGAAGCTTATAGCAGGAGAGTCCAGGTAAGAGATAAACTGGGGAAGGGGGACAATTTGAGGGCCATAGGGAAAGGTCAGGGTTCAGAATTCAGGGGATGAGGGGCCAACCTTGTGGTTCCTCCCATGCTTGTCCAGGAGGGAGATGATGGACTTGATGTGGTTCTCTTGGATGATGTTCAGGACTTCCGGACTCTCAATCAGGACACAGTACAGCACCTCCAGGATCCCTGCGCAGGGGCCAGCATGAGAGGCGACACGGATGCAGCCCTCCCCTCCCCCAGTCCCCATCCCCGCCCTGTGGGCTCTCCTACCTGAGGAGGCCTCTAGCCGGTCCAGCTTGCTGACCAGCCAATCCAAGTTGTTAGAGAAGAGGGCACAGTTGGCACGATTGCCACGGATCAGAGAGGCTGAAGGTGGAAAGAGGGGTCAGATCCCAAAGGCCTGGGAACCTGGGGTGCTCCACGGGGAGTCCAGACTGGGGCCCCTTACCCAGGATTTCATAGAGCAGGTTCACAATCTCTTTCCAGGACTCGGCTGCCTCCTCCCCTGCAAATTCAGCGAAGTGGGCAGCAGTGGTGTAGACATTTAGGCGGTCAATGCAATTCAGGACCAAGGAGAGCATCCCCTGGAATAGAGAAAATAGGGGGTCATCACAGGAACCCCAGGCCCTCCCTTCCTTACCTTTCTTGAATTGCTAATTCACATTCCTTCAGTAGCTAGTGACTCTGTGTTCTCAGATCTAAACTAGAGTCACAGGCACTTCTCTGGTGGTTCAGTGGTTAAGACTCCAAACTTCCACTGCAAGGGCATGGGTTCAATCCCTGGTCAGGGAACTAAGATGTCGTAAGGTACAGCCAAATAAATAAATAAATACGTGTGTGCTGTGCTTAGTGGCTCAATTGTGTCCGACTCTTTGTGACCCCCATGAACTGTAGCCCGCTAAGCTCCTCTGTCCATGGGGATTCTCCAGGCAAGAATACTGGAGTGGGTCGCCATGCCCTCCTCCAGGAGATCTTCCCAACCCAGGAATCGAACTGGAGTCTCCTGCATTGCAGGGGGATTCATTACCAGCGGCGCTATCAGGGAAGCCCAATTAAATGCATAAATAATGTTAAATCAGAGCCACCGGCTCCATGTCCACCTTCACTCCTATCTCCCTCTTCTCCTCTCGGCTCCCCAGACCTGACTCTGTCCTGCTCTGCCTCTGTCCCCAACATAACACATCCGTATTAACATCAGGACTGAATCTGTGCTTCTCCTTCCAGCAGCATTTTTTTTTCTTCCTTTCCACTTCCAAGCACCCTACTCCTGGTCCCATTTGGCCCAGCTCACTCTCCATACTAACCATCAGAGAGATGTTTGCCTTCTCTCTCTCCTTTTAAACATTTTAACCTTTTGTCTTCTTTTATTTTGAATTATAACAGATATACAGAAAAGCACATAAAAATGCACAATCAATACTTGATTTTCACAGTAGCTAAGTTCTGTATAGTGGAAGTGAGCACTGAATTAGTGAATCCTGAGAATCACGGCTCAAAGAGGAAACACAGGGGGCATCTCTGAGTCTCTGAGCACAACATTTCCAGCAATCAATACACACTCTTGTTTTATGTGTGTTTCTGTTTAAAGACACCAATTTAATAGATGCTGTTGATCATTAACATTAAAATCACAACCAATGACACTGTAATTCATGTATTTTCTCAGTAAGGTACATCACAGTCATCTCGCACTTGAAAATACTAGACAGCCCTTTGCCACCGTGCTGAGGGGCCATTTTAATCAACAAAATTAACAAAAAGCACAAAAATATGAAGTGTGGCTCTCAATATACCAATATGCAAAGGACGCTTGTTTACAGGTGAGAGTTGAAATAAAAAGGCAGACTATTCAACCTCAACTGGAAACATGGCATCAGCTGACTTAAACTTTTTCCTCTCCGTACGTACATGTCCACAAATGACCACAAATACACTGCAAGTATTGATTTGGTGGGAGAAGGGGGTGAGGGTTACAAATGAATTTGAGCAAGTAGGCATATTTGCAAAGACAGTATCTGCAAATAATAAAGATTAAGTGATTATGGTTTAACAAACAAATATAAAGAACACTTGTGTAACCTCAAAAGAGAGCATTGCCAGCCACCCAGAAGTCACCTTGATGCCCCTCCTGATTACACAACTCTCTCAGCCAGGGATTACTGTCATCTTGACTTGTATGGAAATTCCTTCCTTGCTTCTCTATGTTTACTACCTACGTGTACATTGGTAAGCAGTCTAGTGGCATTTTGCCTGTTTTTGAACTTGATATATACAGTAAGTATTCTTTTGTACATGGATTCTTTTGCTCAATACTAAATTTTAAGATTAAGAGCACTGTGGGACTTCCCTGGTAGTCTAGGGGCTAAGATTCTGTGCTCCTGATGCTGGGGACCCGGGTTCCATCCCTGGTCAGGGAACTAGATCCCACATGCTGCAACTAAGAGTTCAGATGCCAAAACTATAGATCCCGCATGTCACAACTAAAAAGAACCAGCTCAGCCAAATAAAAAAATAAATATTTCGTTTAAAAAAGATGAAGAGCATTGTCTCATGCAGTTGTCATTTGTTCATTTTCATTGCTGCGAGGCATCCACAGCCATCGTGTGGATAAGCCACATTTGCGGATTCATTCCAGCAGTAATAGACAATAAGGCTGCTATGACAACTATTGTATCTACATCCTGGGCTCATGGTAAGAGATGCAGTGCCTGGTGGTAGAGAACGCAACCAGCTGGAGTCACACAGAGTGGTTCAGCCCCCAGCCAGTTGTGACTTTCAAAGACCTAACTCTTCTGTGACTCCCAAAGCAAAAGTCCTCACCATGGCCTGGCCCTGTCACCTCTCTGGGCTCATCCCCTCCCACTCTTCCTCTAGCTCACCAGCTTCGGTCAATTCAGCCTCCTCATTATTCTGGAAAGTCTCAAGCACACTCCCACTTCGTGGCCCCTGTACTTGTTCTAGCTCCCTTCCCTCAAGTGTAGGTGTAGCTGCCTATCTTCATTCAGGTCATCCTCCCTGACCATTCTATTTCATTTATTTTTAATATTCATGTCTTTGGCCAGGTCATAGTTGCAGGAATGGGATCTTAAGTTGTGGCAAATGTGATCTAGTTCCCTGACCAGGGATCGAACCTGCATCCCCTGTGTTGGGAGTACCACTGGACTGCCAGGGAAGTCCCTGACCATTCTACCTTAAATTGCAACAACCCCAGCACTCTCTACTGTTGCCCTGCTTTGTTTTTCTCCTTAGCGTTTATTATCATCATCTAATATACCCTATAATCCTTCTATTTTTTTGATCATTTATCCTCTATGCCATGTCAGCTCCACAAGGACATGGATTTTTCTGTTTTGTTGACAACTATAATCCCTCTGGTATATCTGTTCAATAAATGGTTGTTATTTAATCTCTCTGCGACTCAGTGTCCCATTGTAATTCCCATTGCAATATGGGAATTACAATCCCCCATGGGGTTATGGGGAGGATATCAGGTATACAAAACCCATAACATACAGTAGCTAAATTCGGTAATAATAACCATGGTCAATATAGCATCTTCCATGTGCTGGTACTGTTCTAAACGCTTTGCATATACTAATCCCAAGTCATAAATTTTGTTATTGTTAGTATTATCATTTCTAAGTCTGCCGCCCTCATCAGAATGGGAGCCCCTGAAGAGGAAGGGGGCCCAAGCTGGAAGACCCTAAATGAAAATGCTCCCCAATCACTGTGTGGAAATATCAGACCCTGGGCCTTTGTCCAGCCCCAGCCTCCCACCTATCTCGGCCCCTCCCACTCAGACCTCTCGCCGAGTGGAGACCACCAAGCCTCGTAAAACACAAAATCCCAGCCTCTGACTCAAGCTGAAGTCACTCCTTACACCACCCACCTGATACCCGAAAACCTCTCTGGCCCTGCACCCCACCATGCCCTACTCAGGTTCTGTCCTCTCACTCCGCAGGCTCCGCCCCTGCAGACACCGCCCCCTGAGGCCAGCAGCTCAGCCTCTGACTTCTCAGGCCTTGCCTCCACGGGCTTATCTTGGCTCAGAGCTTACCCTCACCGCGCAGCGTCCTCCCACGAAAGGAAACGAGTCCTGCCCGGGGCCTCCAGGTTCCGGTCCCAAGTGCTTTCACACGCCCCGCCCCTCACCAAAACCACGCCCACCGCTCAGTCCGGACACTCAAGACTCCGCCCCCTCGCGTGTCGCTGATGACCCGCTGCCCCGCCCTGTTCACGCAGGACAGGTCCTTCCTCCTGCCTCGCTTCTCTCAGACCACCGCTTCTCCAGGTCCGGCAGGCTCCGCCCCCTCACAGGCCCCGCCCCCGCGCCCACAGACCACGCCCTCCCGGGCTGTGGCCTCACCTCCTCCTGGAAGAGGCTCTGGCGGTTGCGCAGGCTGCGCAGCTTGCTCTGCTTCTCTTCGTGCTGTAGCTCCTCGGAGGGCGGCTCAAAGTAGCCGATGAGGTCCTGCAGGCTCAAGATGACGCCCTCGAGAGGCAGCGCTGTGCCCGCCGGGGACCCCGAGCCCCTCGGCTTTCCGCTGAAGCTGTCCAGACCCCTGCGGGGACCGCGCACTGGTCAGCAAGGGACCCGGAACACTGCGAGTCCCGCCCCCTCCCACCCCGAGTCCCCACAGGACTCCCACAGATACACCTGTTTAACAGAGTGGGAGACGGAGGCGCAGGGATAGAGAGGCATCGGCCTGAGCTCACACAGTCGCCAAAGGCAAAGCGTCTGTGTAGGACACATCATGCAAGCATAGGTCACGGCTAAGGGATGTCTAGGGTCGAGGGTCTGGGTGTCAGGGGTGTGAAACCAGGTAATGATCAGGGATGGAATGTCAAAGTCATGACTGGTAGAGGACAGATTAGGGGTCAAGTGTATAGCTGTGGTCCGTCGCTCAGTCGAGTCTGACTCTGCCACCCCGTGGACTGTCCACCAGGTTCCTCTGTCCATGGAGTTCTCCAGGCAAGAATACTGAAATGGGTTGCCGCTTCCTTCTCCAGGGGATCTTCCCGACCCAGGGATCAAACCCAGGTCTCCCGCATCGCAGGTGGATTCTTTACCATCTGAGCCACCAGGGAAGCCCAAGAATACTGGAGTAGGTAGCCTATCCCTTTTCCAGGGGATCTTCCCAACTCAGGAATTGAACCAGAGTCTCCTTCATTGCAGGCAGATTCTTTACCAGCTGAGCTACCAAGGAAGCCCCAAGTGTATAGAGGTCAGGAGTTTATCTATGTTAGACATGTGAATGTCAGAGATAGAGATGTAATGGTCAGGCGCAAGAACTCCAGAAGCATGGGGGTCAGGGCGTGGCATGGCCCCCCAGGGCAGGGCAGGCTGGCGGCTCACTTGATGAAGTGGTTGTAAAGGCCGGCAGTGCTGTAGATCATGCGGGCAGCCTGAGACTCCTCGTGCTGACAGCGGGTCAGTGACAGTGCATCGTCCATGTGGCCTTCCTGGTGCAGAATGGCCTGGCAGTGGTGGAACAGAGAAGTCAGGAAGGGGACCCAGTCACTCAGGGCCATGCTCCCCAGACCTCCACCCAGTCTCTAGCCCCCTGACTGCCCGCTTCTTTCACCAGAGCTCTGCCAGTCCCCCACCACCCCTCTCCATCTGCCTCTGTGTCTTTCATCCTCAATCCCTCTCTCTTTTTTCTCCTCTAGCTTTCTCCTCTTTTCCACCCTCTGTCTCTGTCCTCTTTGTTTGTGTCTCTCCACCTTTGTCTCTCTCTCTCATGTCTATCCCACACTGTCTCTTTCTCCCTCCCTCCCTCTCTGTCTCTATCTCCATCTCTCTCTCTGCCTCTTTCTCTTTTCAATTTTATTTATATATTTATTATTTTTGGCTGTGCGAGGTCTTCATTGCGGTGTGTGGGCTTCTCACTCCGGTGGCTTCTCTTGTGGAGTGCAAAGTCAAGGAGTGCAGGCTTCGGTAGTTGTGGTGCCTGGATTTTGTTGCCCCAAGGCACATGGGATCTTCCCAGACCAAGGATCCAACCCATGTCCCCTGCATCTATCTGCAGGTGGATTCCTAACCACAGGACCACCAGGTAAGTCCAAGCATCTGTCTTTCTTTCTCTCTTTTGGTCCCTCTTTGATTTTCACTCTCTCCCTCTCTGTCTCTATCTTGTCCAGGCCAGACCCTCTCCATTTGTATCTCCTATTTATTAACACCCCCCCATCAGAAAGACCTAGTGCACCCCAAACCTAACATGTCCCAGACAGAATGCCTGCACACCTTTCTGGGAGATGAGTCCATCACAGCAGCTGGCTTTCCCCTGAGCTGACCTCCCCAGGACCCCACCCAGTCCAGCAACTTTAAATATCATCCACTTGCCGACCACTCCCACATTCCCTTCTCTGGTCCAGGCCTGTCTCTAAATCCTCTGCTCTTGTATCCAACTTCAAGCCTCACTTTTTTTTACAAACAGGTGCCACTCTCGTCTTCCCACTTATTCACTTAGCAAGCCTATTGCATGTCTCTGTTTTTGGCACTGGGGCCTGTCCTCCTGAGCTGACACTTGGCTGTCCCTGACTCGCTTAATGGCACTTCCCTCTTCCAGCTGCTCAGGACAAAAAGGGCAAAAATAATGGCCTCATCCTTAATCCCTATCCCTTTGACCCTGATATCCAGTCTGGCAGAAAATCCAGTTGGCTCTGCCCTCAAAATACAACCAGACTCTTCTGCCTTTCCTCATTCCACAGAAACGCCTGTGTTATCCGCTGTCACCCCCCATCTCCCCCTTCCCGCCCCATCTCCCTCCTCCAGCTCTGCTCACTCCCATAGTCTGTTCCCACAAGCAGCTCAGGAACCCTGTGAACCTTAGTCAGGCCACCTCCAGGCCTGCTCAGAACTCTCTTGTGGCTCCATCTCATACAGCGTAAAAGTCAAGATTCCCCCCCACCTCCATCATCACAGCCCACAAGGCCCTACACAATCTGTTCCCATCCCCTTTCTGCCCTCATCTCTATAATCCATCCCTCGCTCACTCTCCTCCAGCCAAACTAGATCTCCTTTCTGTGACTGCAACAGACCAACTTCATCCCAACCTCAGGGCCTTTGCACATGCGGTTCCCTCTATCGAAAGTATTAATAGCTTTCCTATTGTTTGGTTGTAAAACTATGTACTTCATTAGACAGTTTAGTCAGTGTCTGAGCATGGGGAAGGCAGGGAGCAGGTCAATCTAGCTTGCCTATTTTTCCATACATACATCCAGAACAACTGGGGTACTCAATACTTGGTTGAATATTATTCTCACTTTGTTACTGTCCATCTTTTTCTTTCCATCTCTGTCTTTTCTTATTTCTTCTCTCTATCTTTCTCTATTTTTCTGTCTTCGCGTCTGTCTATATTTCTCTCTCTCTTCATATATATATATATTCTTTTTTAACTGGACATTTACATTGATAAATATACCCAAATCTTTGTACAATTATCCAATTGATTCCTTTATAATAAATGTCTAACATCAGAATTACTTATGCCAAAAAACATATCTTTTTAGCTTCTGGTATAATTTGACAAAATCCTCCAAAATGTTTCATTTTATTTTCATTCTTCTTTTAATTTATTTTTAATTGGAGGATAACTGCTTTACAGCGCTGCATTGGTTTCTGCCGTACAACAATGAAAATCAGCCATAAGCATACATATTTCCTCTCCCTCTCAAACCTCCCTCCCACCAAATATATAAACTTTCTTTTTTCCTGTGTCTCTCAATCCCAGTTTCTCTCTCAGTCTTTCTTCTCTCAATCCCATGCTCAAACCCTGAAGGTGCAAGCATGACCACCCCCAGCCCCCTTCCTGCCCCAGCCTGCAGCCCACCCCGCCCCACTCCAGGCACCCACCTTTTTCTTGAGCACACCGAGTCGCAGGGCCTTGGGGTCCGGGGCAGCGTAGGTGAGCCACAGGCCTGAGGCCACGTGCTGCACGAAGCACAGTGACTCCCCATACTTGATTTCCGGGGGGCCCATGCCCTCCACGTCCCGCTTGGGAGCCGTATCCAGTTTCTCCTACAGGGGCAGGGGTCAGAGGTCAGCCTCCTCTGCCTGTGAGTTTAATGGGGAATCCCACCCCCGACGAGAGATTGCAAAGTGTGAGGTGGGGCTGGAGTGGAATTTAGAGCTCCAGGTGAGCGCGGGCATTCCGATTGCACCGACCTTGGAGATGCGGAAGCAGAAGGAAGTGGCCTTGGTGTGGGCCTTGCTGGCGTCAACCACCACGAGGCCCTGGTCCTCCACGAGCGCCAGGTACCGCCCAGTGGTGACATGCCGGATGCGGAGTGGCTGGCCCCACCGCAGGTGGCTCCCACTCCAGCTGCAAAGGATAAGGACAAGGTGGGGGTCAGAGGGCCCCCCAGGTCTCCCAGTGGACACCACAGTCTTTGTTGAAACCTTCTCAAGCCCTCTGCCCTGTTCCAGGGGCCCCCAAGCCTTCCTCCGAGCCCTCAGATATTTCTTAGGACCCCCAGGTCTCCCTCAGGAACCCCAAACTTCTCTCAAGCCCTCATCGCTTCCTCGGAGCTTCCCCAGATAATTCTGGTGCACCCAGGTTTCCCAGATCTGTCATTTTCTCCCCTCCACTCCCCACAGTTTCAGTCAGCACCCCCAATCTCCCCCTCAGGAACCCTCACCACCTCTAAGACCCCTAAGGACCTTCACTGCTCCCTTAGGGACCCCAGATTTTCCCTCAGAACCCTCCAGTCTCTTCCTCAGCTCTTCCTTCAAAACGCTCTTCTCCTCCCAGGCCCCCCAGGAACCCCTCACATACCCCTGCAGCCTGCCTCCCCCAACCCAACCCCTACCTGATTCTCAGTGGTTCCAGTCTCCAGAGGGAGCGGGCGTGGGTACACACAGATCCCCCCTCATAGTAGACAAGTCTGGGTACATGGAAGATAGTGAGGTCAAGGGTTCAGGGTCCAGTCCCCCCAGCCAAACTCTGCCACCCACCCCCCAGCCCCAAGACCCCAGACCCTCTTGTCCCCAAGCCCAGACCTGCGCTGGTCCTCACTGTCAGCAGGGGAAATGGTCAGACATTCATCCATGTGTCCATGGAAGAGGCGGAGGACGTGGCCACCGGTCACATAGCCTGGACGAGAAGCAAGGGGAGCTGGAGCCCCATATGGTCTGGAACCAAAACTGGGGGCCTGCCTTCTGCCCTGTGGGAAGCTGGGGACCGGGTTTGGGGGTCTGCAATAGGACATCTGAGTTTGAAGGTACAAAGTGGTAGTCTGAGATTTGGGCTCAGTTTGAGACCTGAGCTGGGGGCATGAGATTTGGGGTCTGAGGTGGGGGATCTAAATTTGGGGGTCTGGGTGTGTGGGGCTGAGGTTGGGAGGTTTGCAGGTCTGGGGTTTAAAGGTCTGAGTTTGGATTTTTGAGATTGGGTCAGAGAATGTCAGCAGAGATTTGGGTCTAATAGTCCCTGACACTGGGGTCTGAGTTCCAGGGCTTGCTTTGGGGCCTGGGTTTAGAAGTACAGTGGTTGGATCTGAAGTTGGGATCTAATTTTGAGTGTTACTTTGGAGGTCTGAGGCTAGTGTCTGCGGTTTGAGGTCTGAGGTTTGAAAGTTTTAACTTTTGGGTGTGAGTCTGGGGAGATAGGAGCTTTGTAGTTACAAGTTAGTGGATTTGAGTATCAGGGTCTGAGATTAAGGCCTGAATTTTGTTATCTGTGACTTGAGTCTCAGTTTGGGTCTAGCTTAGGGCCCTGAGGTTTGAGGTGTGAGATTTGGGGTCAAAGTTTTGGGGCCACAGTTTATTTAGGGTTTTAGCATGGCAGTCTGAACTAGGAAATCGTATTGGAGATTTGAAGTTAAAGTTGGAGGTGTGAGGTTGTTTGGCTGAGTTTGAGGTCTGAATTAGGGGTCTTAGATTGGAGATCTGAGTTTGAATTTGGGGGGCTGGTTTTGGGGGTTGAGGGATAAACTTGTGCTTGCCTTTAGAGGCTTTGATTCTGAGAGATAAGCTCCAAATTTAATGTTTCAAGCTTTGGATTAGAGTTTAGGGGTCTGACCTCTAGGACTTGAGTTTGGCATCTAAGCTTTGGAGTCTGAATTTAGAATCTGGCCATCAGTTTGGAGATTTGAGCTCTAGAGTCTCAGACTTGGGGTCAGTTGGAGATCTAAGAGTGAGGGTTATAATTGGGAGATCTAGATTTGGGGTCTGAGGAGTGATGTTGGAGATCTGCTTTTGGGGGTATCTGCTTAGGGTCTAGAAGTGTGGGGTCCTCACCCTCTTCACAGCCAGAGCAGATGGGGTTCATGTTCCACAGTGTCTGCATGAAGGAGGCGTCAACCTGGAGCTCCCCACTGGCTGTCGACAGGTGCTGGAGGCCACCAGGATGTGGGGGTCAGAGATGATAGGGTGTGAACAATAGTTCCAGAGTCAGTCAGAAACCAAGGTGGAAGCCAAGAAATGGGCAGACAGAAAATTAGAGGTCACAGATCAGGAAATGGAGATCAAGTCAGGAAATGGGGCATCAGAAACCAGAAACTGGATGGAAATCAGAAATTGGATGAAACCAGAAACTGGGAGTCAGGACACTGGGGCCAGAGACCAAGCAAACCCATGATGAGGAGATGGGGTGGATCCCATGAACCCCCAGCCCTGGGGGCAGTAGGTGCTGTGGTCGGGGAGGGACTGCTCACCAGGTAGCGCTCGGAGGAGACACTGACAAGAATGAGGTCATCGCCAACTCGGACTTTCTCTCCTTCTGACCTCTGCTTGGAGGCTGGGTGCGTCGTCCACCAACAGGCCTCTCCTATGGGTGGGGGTGGGAAGGGCTCTCTGGATGCGTGTGTGTGTGCGCCCAGTCAGTCATGTCTGACTCTTTGCGACCCCCTGGACTGTAGCCCACCAGGCTCCTCTGTCCATGGAATTTTCCAGGTAACAATGCTCCTCCTCAAGGCATTCCCAGCCACGAAGCCTTCCAAACCCTCCTCCCCAAACTCTCCTATTTCTTCTGCCTCATAGTTTCCCATTCCCACCCTCAGACTCTCTGCCTAGAGTTCCCCCACGTCTACCCAAGTCTCTCCGTCCAGAATATGTCCATCCACACCCCAAGACTCTCAGTTCCAAAGGTCTGGGGTGCAGACCTGCTGCACCCCAACTCACTGCCTGCCGTGTCCCCATCACACCCTCTTCTTCCAGCCCCTGTACCTATTGCATCCTCCTGAAGCCCCACGTCGAAGGCCAGCTTGTCAGTCATGGAGCGGGAGGTGGTGAGGCAGCTCAGGTACTAGGGTTGGAGCAGGGAGTCAGCCTCCTGGTGGGCATTGCCCCCTCGCCCCCTGCCCCGCCCTCTCCTGGATGCACTCACCATGCCGCTGTGTGCGTGCCGGAGCAGGATGGCATGGCCATACAGGAGTGTCCTGTGTCCCCCACCCTGGGACGACTGTGGGGGCACAGAGGGCGCAGAGTGAGAACAGGCCCCTCGAAACATCTGGCCTACCCGGGGGGAATATGCTCCCCAGAAAACACCATGCTCAGGCTTGGATTCAAAGAGAACTCAGCTCAGACCAGAAACAGATTTTCTGCCTCAGCTTCCCTGCTTCCATGGGGAAGCAGGGTCTGGTCTCTGAGAAGCCTGTGGATGAGGTGTTTTATATTCCCCAAAACCCACTCTGTCCCCCTCGCCTCCTTCAACTTGTTAGCCAGGGCCCAAAGTCACCCAGGGAGCTGAACCCCTCTTCCAGAGATTCAGATACCTAGGGTCACTCAGGAAAGCCCCCGTATCTCATGTTCCACGGACCCTGGCCCCCCTGCTGTCACCCGTCATAACACGTCTGTGCTCCGGTATCATCCTGCCAGTTGTTACACTGGAGCATCGTCCACAGAGACCTGCCCTGTGCTGCCACCACCCCCTTACCCCTGGGCACAAGGAGACTCAGCCCCTCTTGGAGGGGTGGGTACACCCAGGTGCTCAAAGACATCATGCCCCCATCACATGTCCATCACATGCCCATGCTCTGAGGGGGCCATGTGATGGGGCCACGTGATCACATGGCAGACCCACTCCTGGACCAGAGGGGACCCACACTTGGGGCGGCAGGAGGTGATGAGGGGAGAGGTCCCATGCGGAGAAGAGCTGGGAGCGGGGTTGGAGGAAAGGAAAAGAGGAGGAAGGAGCGGGTGGGGGAACAGGGGGCTCAAGAGCCCCCACCCTCTTCCTTCCTGCCTGCCTGGCCTTTTCTGGGCTCCACAGACCTTGACAACCGGGGTGGGGGAGACCCCCAACCCCTATGTGCAGGATGTGGGCCCAAGAGGCAGGCCTGGGGTCAGGAGAGGTGGCAAGAACAGATGACACCCAAGGCCAGACCTACCCACTTATCCAAATTGAGGGCCTGCGGGGGGCAGGGCAGAGAGAGGAAGAAGAGAGGACGGTAAATGACCCCCAGGTCCTCCCACCCATCCCCCCCACCCATCCCGCCCGGAGGAGCCTCACCTCCACGCCGGCCTCCACAGTGTTGGCCAGCATCTCCTGTAGGGCTCGGACAGACAGGGACTGCTCCAGGACGAAGCAACAGATGGCCAGATCGGGGGGTACATTCTGGGGGGCGGGTAGGGAGAGGTGAACGGGGCCTTGAAAGCTCCAAAGTGCTGGTGCACCCCCTGCCCCTAATCGAAATACCCACACCCCGACCTGACCCCAACCCTCCAAGAAGCCCTGCCCTCTGTCGCCCACTTCAGACACCCCACATCCCCGCCACCATCCCAGGAAATACCTCTGTTCTCCTCCTCCTGCACACCCCTTTATCCCGCCCGAACCTCACAGAAGTTTCCACACCCCACCTAATGGCATAGGAGGCCTCAGCAGCCCGCCCCCGCCCCCCGCCCTCCTCCCGCAGACACACTGCGCCCATTCCAACGCTGGAGCCTCCTCCTGGCCCTCCCCGCAGAGAACCCCCACCTCCCGTCATCACCAGCAGAGAGGCCTAGCTCCACAGATTCACACCACCCCGCTGAGCCTCCCACCCCAAGTACCTCAGGCCCCCAGCCGCCTCCTCCGTCAGTCTCCAGATCCCCTCCCTTTCCCAGCCCTGAGACCATCCCCCCCAGGTCACCTCCTCCCTCAGATCCTAAGTACACCTCAGGCTCAGACCCCAAACTCCCTCCACTTCTCAGCCTCCAGCCCCCTCCCTGGTCAGCCCCCTGCTAGCTCCCCCGACCCTCCCGGCCCTTCTGCCTTGTATCGAAGACCCTCCGCACCCCGCCCCTCCCTTTTCAGGCCTCCGCCCACCTCAGACCTCGCCCCTTTCCCTCGTGGGGAGAGCACCCCCTCTCCAGACGCCCCCCCCCCACCCCCTTCTTCAGGTCCCGGCCTCTCTACTCGTCAGCCCCCTCTCCCTTTGTCCCGCACAGACCTGGGCGTTGCTGGTGGGCTCCAGGAAGCAGAGGCGGTTGCCGAAGCCCTCGGCGGCCAGGCAGAGCTTGAGCTGCTCCTTGAGCACCGTGGCGCTGCACTGCAGGACCACCTCGTCGTCCTGGGGGCGGGCGGAGCGTCAGGGGCGGCGCGGCCCCCAGACGCCGCCCCCCGCTCCACCCCTTCCCCTCCTGGAAAAGATACTACTAGTAACGCCCACCCTCTCCAGCTATCCAGTAGGGGCTCGTGTTGAGGGCGCTGCATGCTTCTAAAATCCCCATGAGATCCGAGCCAGTGTCATCCCAGTGTTAAAATACGGAAACTGAGGCTCAATGAGGGGACATGGCTTGTCCAAGGCCAGATGGTTGATAAGAGGAGGAACTGGTATTCGAACTCCAGTCCAACGGTCTCCGGGCTTCCCAGGTGGCGCCCTGGTAAAGAACCTGCCTGCCAAGGCAGGAGACGTAAGAGACGAGGGTTCTATCCCTGGGTCCGGAAGAGTACCAAGAGGAGGGCATGACAACCTACTCCAGTATTCCTGCCTGGAATCATGGGCAATCTCATGGGCAGAGGAGCCTGGCGGGCTACAGTCCATGCGGTTGCAAAGAGTTTGACACGACTGAAGCGACTTAGCATGCACCCACGCCAAGTGGCTCCAGAGGACTCCCAGATGGGGGTCCACAAGGATGGGAAATACGGGCGCCTGGAGTTAAATGGCTTTTAAGCTCAGTGTTCTCTAACTTCTCTTTTGTGTGTTGTTTTAATAGTAGCTATCATTTACGGAGTGCAGTCTAGTGACTCTTGACTGCAGTGCCAGAGCCTGGACTGGATCCTGGATGAAGGGGAGATGCTGTAAAGACGGTATAGAGACAGCTAGTGACAGGTGAATACAGCCTGTGAATTAGATGATGGTATCACAGCCATAGGAAATCTCCTGATTTTTTTTTTTTTTTTTTGGCCATGCCGCACTGCATGTGGAATCTTAGTTTCCCAACCAGGGATCGAACCCATGTCACCTGCATTGAAATCGTGGAGTTTTAACCACTGGACCACCAGCGAAGTTCCCATGAAATCTGATTTTGATAACCGTGCTGTGGTTTTGTGAGAGACCACCAACAATAACCAAGTGTTGGTCACTAAGTTGTATCTGATTATTTGAGGCCCCATGGACTATAGTCCGCCAGGCTCCTCTGTCCATGGAATTCTCATTCCCTTCTCCAGGGGATTTTCCCAACCCAAGGATCAAATCCAGGTCTCCAGCATTGCAGGTGGATTCTTTACCATCTGAGCCATCATCTTCCCCTTTGTAAGAGAGAGTCCTTGTTTTTTAAGAATCAGACACTGAAGGATTTAGGAGTTAAGGTTATCATGTCCACAACTTACTCTCAAACAGTTTAGGAAAAGATATTTGGAGAGACGGAGAGGGAGAAGGGAAGGGAATGCATCTTAACATCTGGGGGAAATGACTGAAGGCCACATGGGAGTCCTTTGAGCTAACCTCACAACTTTTCTCTAAGCTTGAAATAAATAAAAAAATGTAGGTAAAATAAACAACCTTCTGAGATAAGTCCTAGTATTTGAACTTGTGGAAACACGGGCCCAGAGAGGTGAAGTAACTTGCCTGAGGTCACACAGTTGGAATATGGCATAGCTGAGATTTGATCCCAATGCTGTGGTTCTATATGCCACACACCACCTTTATTTTTCTCCATTCAAACCCAGGCCTTTGGCAGTGAAAGTGCTGGACCTCTAGGGAATTCCCAATATGCCTCACTCTTAGAACACTAGACTACTTCTTGATATGTTAGTTGAGTAGCGTATATTCCATTTATAACTAATATAAATGTACTTAGGGGCATGCTCAACACTTTTACTGACAGAGGTTTCAATCAAAACTGATGGGGGGAAAAATACTGATGGAGACTTCAGTGTTTAACTACCAAGTAAGGCAGTGATTATTCCATTTTACAGCCAAGGAAATAGGTTCAAGGAGGTTAGGCGTCCTGCCGGAAGTCACACAGCCCCTAGTCCTTCCAGCAAACCCTGGGCTTCACTCCCCACAGACAGCCCTCTTTCTTTCTGTCCAGCCTGGGAGGAGAGGCCCCAGGACTACTCTGTTCTATAACCCCCAAACCTGACATCCGGGCATATGCTATCTATTCAAAGGGATTGTATGGTTTGCATTTATCAAGCACCTACTGTCTGCTAGACTTCATGCTCAGGGCTTTACATGCATCTAATGAACACTGAGCATCTGTTCTGTGCTAGACACCAACTACGCGTGGATATAAAACAGCAAATAAAGCAGGCAAAATCCCTGGCTGTGGAGCTGACATCCTTATGGGAGATGCAATGAACAGGTGAATCAGGGACTTCCCTGGTGGTCCAGTGGTTAAGTCTCCATGCTTCCACCAGAGGGGGCATGAGTTCAATCCCTGGTCTGGGAACCTAAGATCCCGCATGCTGCTTGGTGAAGGAAAAAAAACAGGTGAATCAATTTATAATTTTAATTTCAGTGATAAGTGCTATGGAAAAAATAACTCAGGGTGATGTAAGTGAGTGGCTCTTGGGGTAGAGATGACATCCGTGAGGGGGGTGAAGTGACCGCCTCTGCAAGGAGGTGACATTTGAGCTGAACCTTGTCTGAATAACAAGAAAGAATCAGGCCTGATCATCTCTGGAGGAAGAATGTTCTAGGAAGAGGAGGCAGCCTGTGCAAAGGCCTGGGGCTGAGGGTGTTCAGAAAAAGCAAGGGAGGGACTTCCTTGGTAGTCTAGTGGCTAAGACTCTGTGCTTCCAATACAGGGGGCCCAAGGTTTGATCCCTGGTCCGGGAGCTAGATCCCACATGCTGCAACTAAGACCTGGTGCAGCCAAATAAATGAATAATTAATTAAAAAATAGAAAAAGCAAGGGAGACAGCCTGGTGGTGCTGCCTTCAAGAGTAAGGGAGAAAGTGGGAGATGAGCTCAGAGAGATATTTGCATGTACCCCTTGAACCCTTAGGGTACATATTGTACTCATTTTCCAGACTGGGAAATTGAGGCTCAGAAAGAAAAATAAAAATCACTTGCCCGAAGTAAGGAAACAGGTAGATGGCCAAACCAAGATGTAAACCAGAGACAGGGAGCCTAATCCCTATGCCAATGATTCTCTAACTTTCTCCTGCATCAGAATGAAGTGGGAGGAGGCTGGCTAAAAAGGCAACTTCCTAGCTGCCCTACTCTCTCCCTCAACACCAAGAGCCTGATTCAGTAGCTCTGGGGTCCGCGGGGAATCTGGACCATTAACCAGCCCCCAGGAGGTTCTGACCTGGGCCAAGCTTTGATGAGCCCCAGCCTGCACAGGGCTGGATGTTGCCACCCATCAGAAGGAAATGAAAGGAATTTGGGGACCATGGCCATCATGCTTAAAAAGTGAAATAAAAGTAGAGCAAGAACAGAAAATAGCAACATGCCCCTCGTGTTCTAGGGCTACCTACATTTTACGAAACTTGTTTCAGTTAAAAATAGGTGTGTGTGAATGAACCTAATTCGAGCATAATTTCATGAACTGGAGGCAACCCCAAAGTCCATCAGCAGGTGAACCAACAAACAAATTGCAGCATATTCACAAAGGAATATTTAGCAACAAAAAAGGAATGAATTCTTAATACATGCTACATAGATTAATGTCAAAAATATTACAGTGTGCAAAAGAAGCAAGACAAATGAGCATATACTTTACATGAAACACTGGTTAGTGACTAATGGAATCTATGGTAACATAAAGCAGATGGGTATGATGATTACTGAAAAGAGCCCAACGGAACTTTCTGGGGTAAAGGAAATGTCTTATGTCTTGATTATGATAGTGGTCACATGGGCATGTACAGCTTGTCAACTATAACACCTAAAATGGGTACAATTTATTGCCTGTCAATTATAACTCGATCAAGTTGACTTTTATAATATATGTGTATAGACGCATGTACTGGGTTGCAATATGAAATTTATTTCTTACCGGTGGGATGAGAGTTTGAGAAAATCACCCAATAACCTCAAAAAAGTTCAGGAAAATGGACCCAGTCTGGGGCCAAGAGATGCCAAGGCCAGGCCTCTAGAACTCAACGCTGGCTACCCAGGCAAGTCGGAGTCCAGTTTTCCTCTTGTGAAAGCAGGAGAGCTGTACCCAGGGGCATCCAGAGATGACACTTCCTGGCCTTGACCTTGGTCAGTCACTCTGCCACTCAGGCCTCGGTTTCCCTCAAAACCCCCAGGGAGATAAACATAGGGCCCTACCTCAGAAGATAGAGCGGCAAGGATATAATTAGATGCCTCTGGAGGCTGAGGCCCTGGGCATGGCGCCTGACATAGAGTGGCTGCTCAAGGGCTCATAGCCATGCCCATGGTCTTATTAGGGCTGGGGAGCAGGGCAGAGCCCAACCCATGATGTCTGCTAAGGGGCTGGGGCTGGGGCAAGCGTCTAGGGTGAAGCTAGGCCTCCTCCCGTGGCCGAATGTCCAGCTGCCCCCATCCTTCACTACCAACCCCAGCTGTTCGTTCCTCCCTCCCGGGAAACCAGAGCTGGCTCACCAGGGTCCTATTCTGGGGCAGGAATGCTGTGTCAGCATTTCCCAGGGCCCGGAGGGGGTGGGGAAGGGCTAGTGCAGGATCAGCAGACCTGGCCCAGGAGCGAGAACATCCCCTCCCCTCTTCACACCCCCACGCCCAGCAGAACCACTGGGAGGAAAAATGGGAAGGACTCTGAGATG
This sequence comes from Capra hircus, assembly GCF_001704415.2. Taxonomy (NCBI): domain Eukaryota; kingdom Metazoa; phylum Chordata; class Mammalia; order Artiodactyla; family Bovidae; genus Capra; species Capra hircus. The sequence continues at coordinate 49,136,166 of NC_030825.1, read as the reverse complement.
GGCAGCCCCTCCTCCATCCTCTCTCCCTGTCCCCTGCCCAGGCCCCAGAAAAACGGTCTATTCTGGGAGGGACACCTGTTGCTCCAATTCTCTGCCCTGCCCCCCACCCCCAGCCAAGGATCAGAGATGCGGGGAGAGACACAGTCTTTGACACTGAAGACGCGGTGTGAAACGCAGATGGCCTGAAGCTGAAGAACAAAGCCAGAGACAGGGAGACAGAGATGGAGAGAGACAGAGGCGCAGACAACCCAAAGAGACAGATCCGGAGAGACACCACCCAGAGACCATTAGCATCCATATTTGACCCTCCTCCCCAAGACCAAGTGGGGGAAGAAAGAAGACCCGGAACCAGAGGGACCCTCAGGAGACCCTCCAGGGCTGGGAGTTCAAAGGAGTTCGGTCCTTCAACCCACACCAGCCCCCTTCCCAAGAATTTAAATAGGTCAGAGTCTGAAGCAAGAAGAGAATTAGGGCTAGGTGGGGGGTGGGGGAGGGGGCAGCTAAATTAAGCTCAGGAACTAGAACCACCTTCCCCAAGTGCCTGCTTCCAGAGAGGTGGGAGGGGGGGTGCTCTCTCAGCGGCCCCGTTCTCTGGGACAAATTGCTAGTGTCAGAGAAGGTGGCGGAAGACACCCCTACTCCCCATTTTGCATTCCCAAATTCTGCTGGTTCTCTGGCAAGGAAGGTAGGGGAAGAGAGAGAAAAACAGAGAAAGAGTGACAGTCACTCAAAGGGACAGAGGAAGGTACCGTGAGTCTCAGTGTCCACAAGCAATCAGGACAGGGAGTTCAGAGACAAAGAGGCACTCAGAGGGACCCGAGAGAGTCCCAGAGACCCCAACACAGAGATACGCACCGTCCGCAGAAACTGGACCTCATCCTCGCCCTCTCCTCCGTCACCCATGATGTCGAAGCCGGAGGCGTCTGAAGTCGGATTGAAGTCGGGGACTAAGAGGAGGGGGCTGAAGGCCGGGCGGGTGGGCTGGGGGCGGGTTGGGGTCGGAGACCTCTGGGGACGCCAGAGGCACCCGCGGGGTAGATGGAACTGCGTGGAGGACTCGTGTGCTGGACAGAGCTGGGAGGAGGTCCCCGCCCCCGGGCTCCCATTGGACCAGGGCGCCCAAGGCCCCGCCCCCAGACGGTGTCCCGCCCACACACTCCAAACCTCTGCCAAAGGTGTGCTTGGGGTGGGGAGGCTCAGGGGGAGTGTCTATAAGGTAGCTACCGTCCGTCCTCCTACGCCATAGCGCCATCGTTCTCTTATTTCGCAGAAAGCAAACTGAGGCTCTGAGTGGCAAAGGCCCTGCTTGATGTCACACAGCAGAGTCGGAATGAGCACCCGGTTCTCCTGGCTTTAAAAATCATCATACAGGGCTTCCCTGGTGGCTCTGGTAAAGAATCTGCCTGCCAGCGCAGGAGACACGGGTTCGATTCCAGGTCCAGGAAGATTCCACCTGCTGTGGAGCAACTAAGTCCATGGGGCACAGCAACTGAGCCTGTACTTTAAAGCCCGGGAGCTGCAACTACTGAGCCAACGTGCAGCAACTACTGAAACCCGCTCCTTAGAGCCCATGCTCTGCAACAAGAGAAGCCACTGCAACGAGAAGCCCGCAGATTACAACTAGAGTGTAGCCACCGCTGGCCGCAACTAGAGAAGTCCACACAGCGACAAAGACCCAGCACAGTCAATAAATAAATAACGAAAATTTAAAATTTTTTTTACAAAGAAACCATCGCACACAATGATTAAGAATAAGCCAGACTGGATCCAAATTCCTGCCTTGCCAGTCTTCTGTGTGACCTTGGATAAGTCACTTCACCTCTCTGCGCTTAGTTTCCTCAATTAGTAAGGAGGATATTAATAGCACCTACCTTACAGGGCTGCTGCAAGTATTAAATTAGATTATTTCCAGCACTTAAAACTGTACTAACACATGGGAAGCTGCTATAGAAAATAGTATGGAAGTTTCTTTAGAAAACTAAAAATAGAACTACCATAAGACCCAGCAATTCCACTCCTGGGTTTGTATCCAAAAAAAAGCAAAATACACTAATTCAAAAAAATACATGCACCCAGTATTCATAGCATTATTTACAATTGCCAAGAGATGGAAGCAACCTAAATATCCATCATCAGATGAATATATAAAGAAGATATGGTGCATATACACAATGGAATACTATTCAGTCATTAAAAAAAGAGTGAAATTTTGCCATTTGAAGCAACATGGATGGATTTGGATGGTATTATGCTAAACAAATGAAATGGCAACCCACTCCAGTGTTCTTTCCTGGAGAATCCCAGGGACGGAGGAGCCTGGTGGGCTGCCGTCTATGGGGTCGCACAGAGTCGGACACAACTGAAGCGACTTAGCAGCAGCATGCTAAGCGAAATAAGTCAGACAGAGAAAGACAAATATTGTATGATATCACTTACATGTGGAACCTAAAAAACACGACAAGCTAGTGAATATAAAAAAAGAGAAGGTTCACAAATACAGAGAACAAATTAGTGGCTACTAGTGGGGGAGGGGCAATAAAGAGGAGGGGAGTAGGAGGTACTAACTGCTGGGTGCAAGACAGGTTCAAGGACATTATACCACATGGGTAATATAGCCAATATTTTTTAATAACTGTACATGGAAATATCTTTAAAATTGTATTTAAAAACTACCTCTACAAGGAAAATCATCTTCATCATCACTATTATAAAAACTGATGGGGAAGGGGTACTAGCCATAGCAGATGTCTTTTGTGCACCTGTTGCGTGGCTGGCCCTGAGCTAGGACCTTTTCACTGCATGTCATTTTTTAATTCTCACAACAATCCTGTTACTATTTACATTGTTTAGAGGAGAAATTAAACGTGTAGTTCTTGCCATGAACGGTTTTAAGGACATGACCTAAACAAATAAGGTACAGCTGCTCCCCATACCTGTAGGTTTCCTATTTGCAGATTCAACCAATTGTATATAAGTTATATACATATACTTAAATTATATATACATATATATTTAAATTCAGGGGCTTTCTGCGTGGCTCAGTGGTAAAGAATCCGCCTGTGATGCAGAAGATGCAGGAGACTCAGTGGGTTCAATTCCTGCGTCGGGAAGATCCCTTGGAGGAGGGCATGGCACCTCACTTCAGTATTCTTGCCTTGGAGAATCCCATGGACAGAAGAACCTACAGAAGGCTGCAGTTCATAGGGTTGCACAGAGTCGGAGATGACTGAAGAGACTGAGCATGCATTTAAATTCAAGAAGTTTCTGAAAAGCAAAACTTGAATTTGGCACAGGCCTGCAACTATTTCCATAGCATTTACACTGTATTAGGAATTATAAGTAATCTAAAGATGATTTGGGCTTCTCAGGTAGTGCTAGTGGTAAAGAATCCGCCTGCCAATGCAGGAGACATAAGAGACTTGGGTTTGATCCCTGGGTCGGGAAGATCCCCTGGAGGAGGGCATAGCAACCCACTTTAGTATTCTTGCCTGGAGAATCCCATGGACAGAGGAGCCTGGTGAGCTACAGGTCATAGGGTTGCAAGGAGTCAGACATGACTGAAATGACTTAGCACACATGCACAAAGATTATTTAAATGTTGCCAGAGGATGTGTGTGAGTTACATGCAAATACTACACCATTTATACAAAAATGGGACAGATTTTCTTATCCGAGGAGGTCTGGGAACCAAGCCCCTACAGTTGCTGAGCGATGACTGTAGTCCTCACAGTAATCTTGGGAAGTCAGTACTTTTATGGTGCTCATTTTCCAGATAAACTGAGCACAGAGAGGTAGAGCAACCTGCCCAAGGTCATACAGAGGCTGAGCCAGGAATTTGACCCCAGAGCCAGGGTTCTTAACCATTTTACTATACTGTCTCTTATATTTCCATAAAATCTCTTAGTTATAGCAAAAAGACACTTTAGCAGAGCCAGGCTACATCCCCCAGAATACTAATCCTCATCTCACCAGGGGCTGCTTGAGCCACCCATGGCCACTAATTGGGCCGCCCTTTATGCAGATGAGGGCCCTGGGCTTTGTAAGTTTGGGAACCCTGAGGGGGGCAACCAGCTCCTTCCTGCTCCTGTGGGGACTTAAGTCCCAAAGTAGGATGCCACACACACCTGGGCCTCCTGCTGGGCAGTTAACTTCTTGCCTCTGGGCCTCAGTTTCTTCATCTGTCCACTAGATTAATTTGGGATAGTTAGGATTGTGAAGATTCCATGAGGAAACCAATTAGAGCCTACCACATGGTAACTGATTGATAAAGGGATCTATTAAAATTATTATTGGGGGATTTCCCTGATGGTCCAGTAGCTAAGGTTTGTGCTCCCAATACAGGGTGCCCAGTGTTCAATCCCTAGTCGGGGAACTAGATTCCATATGCCACATCCAAGAGTTGCATGCCGCAACTAAAAGGTTCTGCATGCTGGAACTAAGACCCAGTGCAGCCAAATAAATAAATATTGAAAAAAAAATTGGGGGGACTTCCCTGGTGGTCCAGTGGTTAGGACTCTGCACCTATACTGCAGGCAGCACAAATTCAGTCCCTGGTCAGGGAATTAAAATCCCACATGCCATATGGTGCAGGGGAAACAAAAATATCATTAACATGAAACAGTATCCATTAAGCTATACAAAACAATATCTTGCAGTTCAATAAAATTATAGTGATAGCTAGAGAGTTGTGTATAATGGACTGCTACATGTTACATAAATACCAATTTACTGATACAACTGTACTATATGGCACACGAGCTTGTACCACATCGTTGGATGGTATAATGCATAATTATATAATTAGATATTTAGGCTAATGTAATTATGTTTTCCAATTACATGTTTATCTATTGTACACTATTTAATGCACACTTGTATATTAAGTATCTAAGATTTTCCTTAGAATTGTGTATATAACAGAAAATTATTCTGTGTCATTGGGCATTATATCATAAGATATTAATAGCATTTCTTTCTCCTGTTAGTCACCATTGCGTGTTTTAGGACCCACCCACATTGCTCCGTGGACATCTTGTCTATGCCTGTTGGAGTTTTGCAGGCCCTTCTGGTGACGGTCTGCTTCTGTTTATTCACCCTCTCATCTGGGAAGGTAACACCCAGGTTGCCCCCAGCTCTCCCCAAATAATGTTGTGGTGAATGTCCTAGTATGTGTCCTTAAGTGGAACCGAGGGATGCACATCCAGGAGCTAAGTGAGGGGGTCACAGCTCTATGCACACGTTTGATTTGACCGTATTGCCAAGTTGGGGCTTCCCTGGTGGCTCAGGTAGTAAAGAAGCTGCCTGCAATGCGGGAGAGCCGGGCTCAGTCCCTGGGTTGGGAAAATCCCCTGGAGAAGGGAGTGGCAACCCACTCCATTATTCTTGCCTGGAGAATCCCATGGACAGAGAAGCCTGGCAGGCTGCAGTCCATGGGGTCGAAAAGAATTGGACACGACTGAATGACTAACACTTTCACCTTCAGTGCCAAGTGGCCCTCAGGAATGGCTGTCTGCTATCAGTACAAGGAGGGTCCCGAGGTCCCCACAGTCCCAACCTCTATTTGGCATTTTTCCAAGGCCTAATTTTTGCCAGACCAATAGGGTGATTCACTGTTCTTTTAATTTGCCCTTCCCTGATCCCTTACCAATAATTTCTAGCATCTGCTCAGGTGCCTGTCAGAGTTTTGGGTCTCCTCCTCACCTGCTCATCCTCTCTGCCCAGTCTTCTACCAGAGTGGCTATCTTTTTCTCTTGCTGACTTGCAGCTGTTCCTTTTTTATATACATTCTAGATATTCTTCTCATTGATTTTACCTTTTTATTTTTGGCTTTGCTGGGTCTTTGTTGCAGTGTGCGGGCTTTTTCTAGCTGTGGCGCATGGGCCCTAGAGCACACAGGCTCAGCGGTTGCAGGTTTAGTTGCTCCGCAGAATGTGGAATCTTAGTTCCCTAACCAGGGATCAAACCGGCATCCCCTGCATTAGAAGGTGGATTCTTAACTACCGGACCACCAGGGAAGCTCCTCTTATTGATTTTAGACATTTTAAATATAGTTTTTCCTCTCTGTCATTCGATATTTGTTCCACAGTGTCCTCAATTAAAAGAAATCTTTATTTGGATGTTATTAAATGCACCCTTTTTCTGCCTCATAAGCTTTTTGTGGTTTGCTTGTGAAGTCTTTTCCTTTATGGTTGCTGGTGTTATTGCTGGTATTAACCATCCCTGAGGGCCATGGAATGGCACACGTATATACTGGTGCCCAGAGCTTTCCGATCTCACTCCTTGATCCTTCTTTGAGTCCAGGAGGCCTGGAGACACTTTCTCACTACGAGCTCAGTTCAGTCAGGGCTGTTACATCACCTTGTGTGAAGCAGGTGCCAAGGAGATTGGCTGAGAGTCACAAACAGCACATCACAGAGAGCATCCTTGAGACTGGAGGAGAGAGAAAAGAAGATGCAGGAGGAGGGAAAGCTGGAGAGGGTCTGAAACCGTATCGCATGGCACGGAATGGAGAAGGTACGAGAATGCACTCTGTACTTGTCTAAATGTTCCAGTTTGAAAAAAAAAAAAATCCATGGTGACTTCTCTCAGTGGAAAAAAGAAAGGAACAAAAATAGACTCCTAGGAACTTCCTTGGTGGTCCAATAGCTAGAACTCTGCACATCCTATGCAGGGTCCTGGGTTCAATCCCTGGTCAGGGGACTAGATTCCATATGCCTCAACCTAGGACCTGGTGCAGCCAAATATATAAATATTTTTTAAAATAGTCTTATATGAGAGCTTTGGTTGAATCGACTCATTTACTAGGTTTGGCAGAATCATATTGCAACTACTACTCTACTCCCGGATATCTACACTACAGAACTACGCACTGCTTCATTCACCAAAAGACAGGGGATAGAATGATCACAGCAACATTATTCATGGCAATCCCAAACTGGAAACAACTCAAATGTCCATGACAGAAAAACCAGTCAATAGATCATGAACTAATCACACGATGGAAGACTATACAGCAACCAAAATAATGAGCTACAACTAAATACAACACAGAAGAATCACAAAGACACCAGGTTAAATGAAGGAAGCCTGACACAATAGTTGATTCAGTTTATATATAGCTCAAAACCAGGCAAAACTACTTTGCTAGAAATTAGGCTGCTGGTAACACAAGGGGGCTTATGGGAAACAGAAAGATTCTCTCCCTTGATTTGTAACACATGGACGTATTCAGTTTGCCACCATTCAGCAACCTAAACACTTATGATTTGACTCTTCTTTGTACTTCCATTTAAAAATATGCCAAGCATGACACATTTTGGTAAACAAAAAAAAGGCACACATACTCAAAAGAAAAGTCTGTTTCTATGAGCATGTTTTTGTGTATTTAAACAAACTCACAGCGAACAGGTCAGATGAAAGCCAACCAGGTGTCAGCCCTGCCTAAGAGGGACAGTGGGATAGGGTGGGGGCTCCCAGGGGGTTAGCTTCCACCTGCAATGTTTTGATAATAACATTCTTTAAGATTGTGTGACAATTAAATGAGTTAATATAAGCCTTTACAACAGTGTGAGGCATACAGTAGGTGCTGCATGAGGTTTTCTTGCAATAAAAGCAATAGAGTGAAAATGTTTTCTGGGGACATAAATGGCATTAAAACTAAGCTAGAAATAAAAGAAATAGAAGAAGAAATATACAAAATACCATATATTGTGACTTTCCAATCAAACTTCTGTGCATAAGTAAGTATGTCCTGACAGAAATACAGACTTTTCTTTTGAGTGTGTGTACATAAATGTGTCATATTAGGCTTATTTTCTTTAAAAAGGGCTTTTATTGAAGCATGACAGTGACAGAACAGAGAATCACGGGTCTGGAGATCGAAAGATGGGGGAGATAGAGAGAGCCCGCCGGGTGTGGGTGATCGGGGGTGGGGGCCGGCAGCACCGGAAACCTCAGCCTGAAGGGATCCCCAAGTGGGGGGAGGGGGGACCTTTGGTCTCTCCCCAGCCTCTTCCTTCCCCCTGGCCTGGGGCTGGGTGGGGAGGGGCAGTTCCTCTTTCCTTCCCAAGCGCCGAGGAGGCCCCAGCTCCCAACGGGCTAAGAAGCTGGAGCAGTGGTGAGGGGGGTGGAGCTGAGCCTCACTCTTATAAGACCCCCCTTCCCCCCCAGGAAGCATGAACAGGAAAGACAGCAAGAGGTGAGAGGACCCTCCCCAAGGAGACCCGGAGCTCCGTGAGCCCCTGGGTCTCTCTCGGGCTGCAGGAGAAGGTCAGGAAGGTTCTGACGAGGGGGGCACGGTGTCGAGCTACTCTCGCAGCCGTCGCGGAAGCAGGGGGCGCCAGGTGGAAAGATGCTTCGGGGTGTCCAGAGAAAGCTCAGGCTGGGGCTGTTGGTTCGGGCGGCTGTGTCTTATCCTAGCTCTGCTGGCATTCGAGCTGCTCTGATCCCATTCGCCCCCGCACCCTTCACACCCCTCAGTCATCCTGGCTCCCTAGGCTGGGTGTCTCTGTCCTCCCGGGGGTTTTCATGGCTGCCCGCTGGACTGGAAACTCCAGACTCCTGCAGGGCCCTACCCTAGGGGAGGGGAGTGTGCCAAGGGGCAAGGCGGCTTCCCTGCCTCTTAAGCGACTCCTGGCTGTCCCCCGATGCTACTGCGGGGAAGGTGGGGGCCAGACAGTCGGAAGGTAAGGGCCTAGCAGCTGGTTGTGCCCGCAGATTCTAGAGTAGGCTTCCTATAACCTGGAGAAGCTTGCCCTCCTGTCCTCACAGGGGCAATGGTGGCTGTGTCCCTAGCTTAGGCAGCTTCTCCTTCCTCCCCCAGTTTGTCTCTGATGGCAAAAGGCCCCTCCCCTATAATATCCAGGAGTTCAGTGGTGGAGACCTGGCTGCCTCATTCTTTGGCTGTGTGACCCTAGTCAGTCACTTGCCCACTCTGTGCCTCAGTTTCTTCTTCAGTCAGTAGATCAATCATAGCCCCTCCTCAGATGGGCTCATAAGCCCTCAGTGGTACAGCCTAGACCTGTGGTTCTCAAGCATGGGCACACATCAGAGCCGCCTGGAGGCCTTCTAAAACATAGGCTTCTGGGCTCACCGCCAAGGTTTCTGATGTAGATCTGAGGTGGGGCCTGAGAATTTCTATTTATGTCAAGTTCCCAGGTAATGCTGTTGGGATTGGACCTCCTTTGAAAATCCCTGATCTATAGATAGGTGTTTACCTCTCTGCCCGGTATGCAGTGGGTGCTCAATAATGCCAGCTGTTACTCGACAACATTCAGTACTGATTTACTGAGCCCTCAGGATGCTCGGAGAAGGCAATGGCACCCCACTCCGGTGTTCTTGCCTGGAAAATCCCATGGGCGGAGGAGCCTGGTGGGCTGCCGTCTATGGGGTCACACAGAGTCGGACACGACTGAAGCGACTTAGCAGGATGCTCCAGGGACATAGCAGTGCCCTTGTTATGAGAGTCTCCCAATTTCTGTTCACCCCCATCCCCCTAGCCTGGCTTTTAGTTTGCTCCATCACATTCTCTCTCTGCATCTCAAATCTAACTTTCCCACCCCTGGCCACTTAACAGCCTCAGCAAACTTAATCCCTTATTTAGCACTTTTGAAGAGCAGGGCATTGAATGTTCATAATAAATTCCTGGGGAAGGTCCCAAGATGACTCTCATTTTTCACATGAAGAAACTGAGGTCCAGAGAAATGATGTCATTAACATAAAGTTACACAGCCAGCACAAATTTCTCCAACCCAGTTTTTTGGTTTTTGGTGGGGTTTTTTTTTTTGGCCTCTAGGCATGCAGGAGGTTAGTTTCCTAACCAGGGATTGAATTTATGCCCCCGGCAGTGGAAGCACAGAGACAACTGCTGGACCACCAGGGAAGTCCTTCCAACCCAGTTTTATCTGACTCCTGTGGAAGCCAAGGCTTTCTGCCTGGATTCTGCTCCCTCCTTCCTTCACCAGCCCTGTCTCCCCATTACCCTCCTTCCCCAACTAGAACAGGAGCCTCAGAGAGGCAAAAGGCAGAGTGAGGACTATTTTTAAACTTCTTGAAGCTGCCTTAGCCCAAGGGACCGCACCCAGCTCTGAAGAGCCCTGATGAGGCCACGTTGCACCCGTATCTTCTCTCCAGGCTCCAAATCTAGAGACCCAGCCTCATAGCTGAGACTCCAGTCCTGCTGAAAGGCTGGCTTGGGGGAGGGGGGTCTGTCACCTTAGTGGGATCAAGGAGAGGGAGAGAAGAGAGGAATGAAATCTCGGGAGTCTGCTTCCCTCCGGAGGGCTCAGGGGAGGAGGGATGGCTGTTAGAAGGCAAAGGGGAATTCTTTTTTCTGTCTTTTTTTCCCCCAATTTTTAAAATTCAATAATTTTAATTAATTAATTTATTTTCAGCTGCACTGGGTCTTCATTGCTTTTTTGCATCGGCTTTCTCTAGTTGCGGCGGTCAGGGGGCTACTCTTGATTGGGGTGCTCACTGTAGATCAGGGGGCTACTCTTGATGGGGGTGCTTGGGCTTCTCACTGTAGTGGCTTCTCTTTGCAGAGCACGGCTGTGTGCACAGGCTTCAGTAGTTGTGCATGGGCTCAGCAGTTGTAGTACACAGGCTTAGTTTCTCCATGGCATGTGGAATCTTCCCGGTCTGGGGATCAAACTGGAGTCCCCTGCACTGGCGGGTGGACTCTTATCCATTGAGCCAACAGGGAAGCCCTGCGAAGAGGAATTCTGAGGAGTGGCCCTGGAGGCAGAACCTTCCATGAATCCCCCTAGGGAGGACGAGAATAGTTCTCGGGGGATCTTCTCTCCATGATTCCCTGGGAGGTCTGGAGTAACCCGTCTGCCAACAGGAAGTCTCTTCAATGAGGTCTCGGGACCACACAGTCAAGGAGAATTCAGGGGCAGTGGTTGGTGGTGAGAGTTCTTATGATTCCTGGTGGGTCCTTACTAGTCCTTGGAGGGTCTTCTCCCATGATTCCCTCAGAGGGCAATCAGGGTAGCCTTCGGGGTTTTCCCCCTGGTTCCCTTGGAGTTTACCTGTAGGAGATGGCTCCCATGATCTGGACTACTGGGGTTTTCTCCTATGGATCCAATGTAGGTCAGGACTAATGCCAGCCCCTTGCCTTTAAGAAGCTTCTCCCAGGTTGCCTTGGGGCATTGGGGTCAAGAAGAACGCTGGGGGTCTGCCTAAAGGAAGGGGCTCAAATGAATCCCCAGGGGATGTTCCCACAGGAAGTCCCACCAGGAATGCCCAGGCAAGACAGGGGGGCGGGGCCGGCCCCGACCGGCCCGCCGCCACAAGACATGCCCCAGCCCCCGGGAAATCAGCAAGGTTATGGCTTCCATGGCTCTGGGCATGCTGAACGAGGGCGGCTGCAGCGAAGATGAGCTGCTGGAGAAATGCATTCAGTCCTTTGGTGAGTCTTCCCCCTCCCTGGCCAGCCTCCCCCAAGTCTGAGCTTGGGCCAGGCACCCACCTCTCTCTGGGCTCAATTTGAGGGGTACAAAAACAGAGCAGGAGTATGTGGAATGAATCTCAATCACTGTAGTCGGAACACAAGAGATACCTGTGTTTCATTTTCCTGACCTGCATGGACGGGGCAGCAGGTTGGCGGGGGGTGGGGGGTCTGACTCTTATTTCCATCTTCAGCATGACTTGCCAGGCACGATGTTGGTCCATGCACAGTCCAGACGAGGAAACTGGAGCACAAGGAGGCCAGGCTGTGTGCCCGAGCTCACACACGAGTCACTGGTAGAACTGGGGTTTGAACCAGGCTGTCCAGCAGGGGCCGTTCTGACCCAGAGTCCCCTTCTCCTGCCTGCAGACTCGGCTGGCAGCCTGCGCCGTGGGGACCACGTTCTCAACATGGTACTTGCCATGCACAGTTGGGTGCTGCCTTCTGCCCACTTTGCTGCCCGTCTGCTGACCTTATATCCTCCTTGGGCCATAAGCAGTGGGTGGAGGGCGGAGGACAGAGACGTGAGAGCCTGTGGGGCCGGGGTGAGCAGTCAGGTCTGAGATGCTGGATGACCGAGCCTTGACCAAACTCAAGTACCAGGAGGCCACAGGGAGCACGCAGGAGCTGAGACAGCTGCAGATCTGTCACCTGGTCAGGTAGGCCTGGGCCAAGACTCCACGCCCATGATGACCCAGGATCTTCACCCTGCTGCCACTCTCTAAAAAAAACACTTCCCAGAGACTATGCAGTCCTACTCCCTTACATCCCACTTCTGAGAACCCCCTGGCTTCTTTCCTAAAACCTCCCAGTTCTCCTTAGAACCCTCACCTCTTAGAGACGCCTGACCAGATACTATGGACCCTTTCCCAGCTAGTACCCCAAGACCTCCAGCTCAGATTCCTGAAATTGCTGAAACCTCCCATATACTCACCTAGCTTCTAAGACTCCACTCACCCTGTTACCCCAAAATCTCACCTCATAGGCCCCCAGCCTAGTCCCTGAGACCCGCCCCGACTATTGTGCTTCCGAACCGCTTCCCAAGATTGCCCAGTCTATCCTCCATAGATCTGTCAGCCTGTAATAAGAGGCCCCCAGCCCTACTCCCAGAGCTCCTCCCAGCCTGGTGCCTCTCTGAACCCTGGCCTTCCAGAGACCCCCCTGTACATATTTAGAGTCACCACCCCCAAGCCCAGCACCTAGAGATCCCTCAGCCCGAGACCCCTTTCAGAGACCTGCATCCCTCCCCGCAGCCCCATCCTACCACCTCTAAACCACCCCCAGATACTGGCTGACCCAACACCCTGAGACGATGCACCAGGACCCCCAGTTAGAAGAGGTTATCGGCCGCTTCTGGGCCACTGTGGAGCAGGAGGGTAACTCAGTCCAGAAGAGCCTAGGAGACTTCTCCAGTCGGTGAGTCAGTCCTTTCCCCTCCCCATCCACACCCCGACACCTCCCACCCTGAGTCCCTCTAATACGCTGCCTCTCTTTGCCCATAGGCTTAGCCCGGGTGGCCCAGGCCCCCCACATCCCATGAGCAGCCCAGGCCTGGGCAAGAAGTGCAAAGTGTCCTTGATTTTTGACCACCTGGAGACTGGGGAGCTGGCAGAGCATCTCACTTACCTGGAGTTCCGGTCCTTCCAGGCTATCACAGTAAGGACCCCTCTCCTCCCAGCTGGGGATGGCTTAGGGTGGAGCAGGGCCTGGCAGGACTGAGAGGACCCAAACTGTCAAACTTGGGTGCTAGAGGGTACAGGAAAATAAGTTAAGCTGGCTGAGTACAGAGCCCCCAGGGTTCAAATCCCATCAGCCCCTTCCAACCTGTGTGACTTTGAATTAGTTTCTCAACCTCTCTGGGACTGAGTTTTCTCATGTGTGAAAAAAAAGTCATAATAGTTCATTGGCTCATTGGGGAAATTAAACTAATATGTCCGTTTAAAAATGCTCATCACAGGGGACTTCTCTGGTGGTCCAGTGGCCAAGACTCTGCTTTCAATTCAGGGGGCTCAGGTTTGATCCTTGGTCAGGAAACTAGATCGCACATGCCACAACTAAGAACCAGTGCAGCCAAATAAATAAATATTTCTAAAAGGCTTGTCACAGTGCCTGGCACATAGTAAGTGCTCAAAATATTTTTATTAATTGTTCATTTATTTGAGAAGCATTTAAATACACTGTGCTTTGGCCTGTTTGCTGTAAAAGGGGGGCTTAGTTCCTGCTTCATAGGTACCTGGTGGCTCAAATGGTAAAGAACCCACCTGCAATGCAGGAGACCTGGGTTCAATCCCTGGGTAAGGAATTTCCCCTGGTGAAGGGAACCACAACCCACTCCAGTATTCTTGCCTGGAGAATCCCATGGGCAGAGGAGCCTGGCGGGCTACAGTCCATGGAGTCGTAAAGAGTCGGACACAACTGAGCGACTAACACTCATTTTCATAGGATCAGTGTCTGATCCAGTGTAAATGCCATCCAGTTGAAGCATATGAAATTGGCATAGTTTGACATATTTTACCTACTCAAATGATTATTTAAAATGCTTCAAACTATGAGTTGGACATGACTGAGCGACTTCACATTCAAACTATATATGTATTTAGTTATTGCCATCTTGACATCATTTTGAGGGTAGGTGGGGATCTGGTTCCTTAATGTGAAAATTTCCTGACTGTACACTGCAGTGGACATGGGTATGTAATGTTGACCCCTTGTGCAGAACAAATAGCAGTTAGTTCTGTATCCTCTTCTGTATACAAGTCAGGTATACTGTTAAGGGCAATAGACTGAGTTCCCAAGGTGATTTGAGCCTGTGTGACCCTGGGCAAATTACTTAGCCTCTCTGTGCTTCAGTGACCTCATCTGTAAAATGGGAATCATATAGTATTCATCAGCTTGCTGTAAGGCTGTGACAGAGGACTCAGAACAGAGCCCAGCTTTCTTTAAACGTCTCTCCTCAGATGAAAGGGGCCATGGTGACGTCAGGGACATGTGATGGCCTGGCTAGGACATCGGAGGTCGTGACTGCTGGGGGGATGGGAGAGTGAGGGTTAGGGCCTGAGCTTTCCAGGGCCCACCCTGACGCCCACCTCTCCCCCAGCCCCAGGACCTGCGGGACTACGTTTTGCAGGGCTCTGTGCGTGGCTGCCCGACCCTAGAGGGATCTGTAGGTCTCAGCAACAGTGTATCCCGCTGGGTGCAGGTCATGGTGCTGAGCCGTCCGGGGCCTGCACAGCGAGCGCAGGTGCTGGACAAGTTCATCCGCGTGGCACAGGTGAGGCCCACCTTCTGAACACCTGCCCCGCGGGGCTCTCGGCCTGTGACGTCACCATCTCCTGGTCCCGCCCTGCAGCATTTCGTCCCACCCTGGCCATGCCCCAGAGGCCTCAGTCCCATCGTTCTAACTCAGGACTGTGATGGTACTTCTTCCCCGGCCTTGATTTCACCACGCAAACCCGCCGTGGCCCCACTCCTTCTTCCCAGAGGTGGCAGGTGACGACGTTCGTCCTGACCCCGTCACCCAAGCCCTACGCCCAAATATTCTGTCGCCAGGGCAACGGAAGAGGAGGCTCTTTCTTGCCTCCACCTTCGCGTCATCCCCTGTCCCGGTCCCTAGGACCCAGCTGCCCCTTCAGGACAATGACAGCATCCGGCCCCATCACTTGGGGTGTCCCTAGGCCCCGCGGTTCCCTCCTTCCCCAACCCCCTTCCTCCCCTCCCCCCTCCTCCTAGGTTCCCTCCCTTCTGGAGAAAAGGGAAGCCCTCCTTCCCCCAGCGTGGCCACGCCCCCTTGCGTACTTCCTCGCAGACCACGCCCTTCCTCTGGCGTCTCTGCATGCCTCGCTTCCCCTCTTTGGCCCGCTAGGCTTAGAAGTTCTGGCCTCTACCTGGGGTCTCCTCAGTCTGCGCATCTTATTCTTCCTTGGCCCCACCTTCTCCCCCCAGCGACCTCCACTCTTAAACTTGAAAAAGGGGAGGGTGAGGCTATTGTTCCTGGTGACTGGCTGACCCCGCACCTGTCTCTCATATCTACCTGACCCCTCCGTATGACTCTGGCTCCATTCACCTCTGCCCGGCCCCTAACTCCTGCCCAGAGCACAGGACTTCTTGCCCCTTCTCACCTGTCTGACTCCCAGGGCAGAGACCGCCTAGTTGCCTGACACCCTAAACTCTCTGAATCCTCCACGCCTGACACAGACCTGTTGACTCCCCAAACTGGTCCAACTCCCCATACTCGCATGACTCCCCCTACTTTCATCTGACCTCACATTAGTCTATCGTCTGCATGACCCCCTGGTAATGCCCACATACCTGCTTGCAGCCCACTCCTGCCTGGTACATCTCACCTATCTGATGCCTACACGGCACCCCACACACACACATGCTTAAGACTTCATCTCAGCTGGGGGGATGCTGTCACTTGAACCCCCAATTTACCTGTCCTCCATGTGGTACCCACCACTTCTGCATCACCTTCCCTCCCTAGAAGCTCCTCCAGTTGCAAAATTTCAACACGCTGATGGCAGTCACCGGCGGCCTCTGTCATAGTGCCATCTCCAGACTCAAGGACTCCCATGCCCACCTGAGCCCTGACAGCACCAAGGTGAACTCCCACTGCCCTCCCCAAAGTTCCAGTGATCAATTATCCTGAGCCCTCACACTTTTCCCAACCCCCTCCACCCCTTCCCAGGAGCCCTGGAGACCTTGCTCCTCCAAATCGGACAGACCCCCAGGCTTTGTCCTCCTCTGTCACTCTTCCTCCCTCTTCACCCATGGTGCTAACGACTCTCTACTGAGTGTCTGGTCCTGAGCAGCACTGGCGGGAGACAGATGAGAGATGCTAGCAGAGAACTTGCAGTGTAGGTGGGGAGTGAAATCATGTCCTCAAGGATACCAACATTTGGGCTACCCATGGGAGGAGCATGGGTTGGGGTGTCCTGAAAGTGTCTTAAGGAGAGTGCGTCATCCATGAGTCTGGTGTGTGGCTGAGGTCAGGACGTGACAGGATATTAGGATAGAGATGACCCAGGGAGGGGGGCAAGGAGGATTCTATTGAGTCTTTTGCAAGCTCAGCTAAGGTGTCTGGTCTTTATCTAGAGGGCAGTGGGGAGTTAGGAAAGATGACAGTACCCATGATCAGAGTTGGGTTTTTGAAAAATCACTCTGGGCTGGGGAATGGGAGATAGTGGGGCCCTTCTGAGATGGGGACCCAAGAAAAAGAGCAGTCTGAATAATGCTGAAGCCAGTGTGGGACATGGAGGGCTTGGGGAGAGGTCCAAAATGCCACTGGGCCCCTGGGGGTCCGAAGCCACACCACAGACTGCTGGGTACTCCCCTTCAGGGAGCTGGGGGAACAGAGCCAGCCTCCCCCATTCCATGCCCCTCCCACACAGGCCCTGCTGGAGCTGACGGAGCTCCTGGCAGCCCACAACAACTACGCCCGTTACCGCCGTACCTGGGCTGGCTGCACGGACTTCCGGCTGCCTGTCCTGGGTGTGCACCTCAAGGATCTGGTGGCCCTGAACGAGGCGCAGCCTGACAGGTTGCCTGATGGCCGCCTGCACCTGCCCAAACTCAACAGCCTCTACCTGCGGCTGCAGGAGCTGGCAGCGCTGCAGCAACAGCGCCCCCCGTGCAGTGCCAGCGAGGACCTTCTGCACCTGCTCACGGTGAGCTGCCCTGAGCTGCCCTGGTTGAGCTCCCAGAGACTGCGCCTGTAGGGCCCTGAGATTTAGGGTCCTGGTGGATGAGGGTCAGGACAGAATAGTAGAGTAGCACTGGAATGCATGGGTTTTAAAGCCAGAGCTTGTAAGTTTTGTTTTTGTTTTTTCCTGTGTGATCTCAGGCAAGTCACTTAACTCCTCAGCCCGTTTCCTTAACTGCAAAATGGGAATACTAATAGGATGTACTTCAGAGAGTGGTTGAAAAGAATATAATTCATGTAAATATCACTCATACAGTTCACACAAAGTACTTAAAATAGTATCTGGAACACAGTGAGCTGTATATAAGTAATGCATTTTGGGGGACCTCCCTGATGGTCCAGTGGCCAAGACTCCAAGTTCCCAATGCAGGACGGCCCAGGTTCGATCCCTGGTCAGGGAACTAGATCCCATATGCAACTAACAGTCTGCACGCCGTGACTAAAGATCCCACATGCCACAACTAAGACCTGGCATTTTCCCCCAATTCACCAAGGAACTGAAATATCCATTGATCTTAGGTCCAGAATTGCTTTGGGCTCAGAACTTCAAGGTTCTGAGCTTCTCACACCAACAGATCAAAATTCCAAGCTATAACATATTCAGGAATCTAAGCAAAAAGATAATAAGTTGTTAATCATCTTCTGTGTGCCAGACACCATGTTAAACAGTCTCCAGAGAGCACTTCATTCCATCCTCACACGCCTACAAGGAAGGGACCCTTATTTGCCCATTCTACAGATTGGGAAACTGAGGCCCACAGAGGTGAGGTCATTCGCCCCCTGTCCCACAGCAGGCCAGCTTCAGAACATGAGTGTTAATATATGTTAACCATCACACTATGTCCCAAGACTGCAAGTGTGCAGTTCTGGCTATATTTTATTTTACATAGATAGATAGGAAGATAGAGGATTTCTTTCTAAAGAGCGATAAATTGACAGAGACTGGGATTTGGAGGACCATGTAGTCAAAGGCTGAAAAGCTGACTTTCAGATCCTAAGTCAGGATCACCAGCAAATTGAAAATGTGGGTCTCCTTGTTTGAAATTATTGAGAATTTCAAGAGGGTGACAGAGGGCCTTAAATGAACCCAAGGCCCTTCTACGTGTGGGGCCTGCCTCCGAAGCTGGTCCTGCCCTCTGATGATTGGTGCCTAAGCTGCCATGCTTTGCTGGCTCTGAGGCCATCAGCCCAAATATTTATTGAGCACCGGCTGTGAGCTAGACATTACTTTGGGCACTTAGGCTCACAGCAGTGTGCGCATCAGGAAAAAAAAAAATTGCTGTCTCGTGGGGCTGACTTCCTCGGGGAGATAGCCAGTGAAAAAAGTAAATAAGTAAACCGTATGGTCTTTTAGGAAATAGGTGCTATAGAGAAAATTACAGCAGAAACAGACAATGGAAAGCGATAGAGGTTTGCAATTCTAAATGGGATCAAAAACAAACAAACAACAAAGAACACCTCAATGAGAAGATGGTGTTTCTGGACTAGGAGGCCAGCGGTATGGAGAGTGAATGGGGGCTCAGTGGGAGAGAGGACCATGGGGGTCCCAGGAGAAAGGGGTTTTGGAAAGAGGAGGAGATTGGGGGTCTGGGCAGTCCTAGCTTGCAGGGAGGAGGATGGAGACAAGAAGGGTCCTTAACATCCTGCCCATCCCCAGCTTTCCCTGGATCTCTTCTACACGGAGGACGAGATCTATGAGCTTTCCTATGCCCGGGAGCCCCGCTGTCCCAAGAGTCTGGTGAGACCCCAGCCCTGACCTCTGACCTCCAGCCCAAGCCTCTGCCCTGACTAACTGTGCCCCTCTGTCCCTGCCCCAGCCGCCCTCCCCCTTCAAGGCGCCCCTGGTGGTGGAGTGGGCCCCTGGTGTGACGCCCAAGCCTGACACAGTCACTCTGGGTCGGCATGTGGAGCAGCTGGTGGAGGTGAGGAGGAGCCCTGAGCCGGAGGAGGGATCTAAGACTGTGGGGACCCCGGGGACTTCCCTGGTGGTCCAGGGGTTACAACTCCACACTGCCAATGCAGGGGGCATGGGTTCGACCCTTGGTCAAGAAACTAATATTGCACATGCCGTGGGGTGTGGACAGAAGATTAAAAAATAAGATAATGGTGGGGCCCCTGATCTGACCTTACTCTCCCCTTCCCATGCTCCTCCCAAGTCTGTGTTCAAGAACTATGACCCTGACGGCCGCGGCACCATCT
Source organism: Capra hircus (assembly GCF_001704415.2). Taxonomy (NCBI): domain Eukaryota; kingdom Metazoa; phylum Chordata; class Mammalia; order Artiodactyla; family Bovidae; genus Capra; species Capra hircus. The sequence continues at coordinate 49,116,817 of NC_030825.1, read as the reverse complement.
CTCAGGAGGACTTTGAGCGACTCTCAGGCAACTTCCCCTTCGCCTGCCACGGGCTTCACCCACCCCCCCGCCAGGGGTAGGTACTCCTGACTCCTGGGTTCCCTTAAGATGAGGACATGGGGTAGCCAGGGCTCCTGGGTCTGGGAGAACAGGGCCAGGCCTGCTAAAGTGCAGTCTCTCCCCCAGGAGCGGCTCCTTTAGCCGTGAGGAGCTGACAGGATACCTGCTCCGGGCCAGTGCCATTTGCTCCAAGCTGGGCCTGGCCTTCCTGCACACCTTCCAGGAGGTCACCTTCCGCAAGCCCACCTTCTGTGACAGCTGCAGTGGCTTCGTGAGCATTCTGCCCACCATCACCCTGAGGGACCCCTCCTGGAGCGCCCTAACTCTTCACAGCCTGGGCTGGGAAAGCCAACCCTCCCCTGTCGTGCTCACAGTCCCCAAGCTCCAGATAATCCCCATATTTAGGAAAATCCTCCAGCCTCAAATAGTCCCCGTACTTCACAGGGCACCCCGGCGTGCTTCAGTTCATGGGGTCACAAAGTCAGAAACAACTGAGCGACTTAACAACAAACACTTCACAGAAACCCTAAATAATGGCTATTCCCTACACCCTGGATAATGCTGAAGTCTAGACAATGCCCAAATCCCAGACAGTCTGCATCCTGGATAACTGCCAAATCCTGGATAATAAGGGCTTTCCAGGTGGCACAGTGGTAAAGAATCCGCCTGCCAATGCAGGAGACACCAGAGACACAAGGTCGATCCCTGGGTCGGGAAGATCCCCTGGAGGAGGAAATGGCAACCCACTCCAGTATTCTTGCCTGGGAAATCCCACAGACAGAGGAGCCTGGCGGGCTACAGTCTATGGGATCGAAAAGAGTCAGATACAACTGAGCATCCACGCACTGGACTGAATGGGTAGATTATCTGCAAACTGAATCAGGCTCCCAAGTCTCTAGGCCCCGGGTGATTCAAACTCTGTACAATTTCCAAAACCAGTTGGATTTGGAAATCTATCCTCCAGTCTGTGGAATGGACAGATCTCTCACTTCCAAACCAAGACCGATTCGCAAACCTTGGATTGCTTTCCAAATTCACTGTTTCGTTCACTGAATAGACACTGAGCACCTCCAGGGCGCTAGGCACAGTTACAGGCTCTGGGTGGGGGTGGAAGGGGACAGGCAGAAACAGAACAGACACAACCCCTGCCCATAGAATGTATGTTTTATTATCTCCAGATTTTGTCCGATTCTCATATCATAGGTGTCTCTCCAAACTTGAGACAAATCTCCAAATTCCTTTAGTCTTCCAGACCCCACAGAGGCCTCTAGCCTTGGGCACTTCCAAAACCTGGATGGTTTCCTGCAGACAGTCCCTGTCCCTACCCCAATCACAGCCCTCCCTCTCCTAGCCTAGGTAACCTGTTCTGCTCTCTCTTCCCAGCTTTGGGGTGTCACCAAGCAAGGCTACCGCTGTCGGGGTGAGTGGAGCATCAGTAGAGAAAGGGGATCTAGGACCTGCAGGCTGGAAGAATGGGGGACGTGGACTGGGCCTCTGGCACTAACCTCTGAATTTCCCCCAGACTGTGGGCTGTGTTGCCACAGACACTGCAGAGACCAAGTGAAGGTGGAATGTAAGAAGAGGCCAGGGGCCAAGGGCGATGGGAGTCCCCCAGAAGCCCCTGCCCCACCCACTCCAGTTCCCCAGGCCAGCTGTGGTAAGACCCAGGGTGTGGCAGTCCTGGGAAGGGGTCCTGGTGGACGGATGGGGATTCATTCCGAGATCATGAGGCCTTTCCCATCATACCTACGTCCCTCCCACCTGCACCCCTACACACAGGCTCCGAGGACAATCTCTCCTACACGCTATCCCTGGAACCTGAGACTGGGTGCCACGTTCGCCATGCTTGGACCCAGACAGAGTCCCCACACCCCTCCTGGGAACCAGAGACGGTGAGGAGGAACTGCCCCCTACCCTCAGCTGGATACGGGGAGACCAGCCTAGTTGCCTGGGGGAACCCAGACAGACTTGGGGAAGTACAGGAAAAGTGAAACGATGCAAAAGTCCTCAACTGCTTGGGTGGGAGGGTGTAGATATGGGTTAATTTTTAATGTTGACAGCAATTTCAGTATATTGGTGGGGAGGGGAAGGGGTAACCCCTAGTACAAAAGAAAAAGTGAGTTTAGGAAGAAAAACAGAAAGAAAACTATAAGATGTCAAGATCAAGGCCAAACAGATCAGACATTAATAAATATTGGAGTAAATTCCACTCATCAAAAGAGCAACGTCTCAGAATGAGCTAAAGAAACTTCACTTTGACACGTCGGGGAGGCTCTCCCCGCAGTGAACCTGAACATTGTACACTCCCCACGTCACCCCATGTCATCCTCCTTCCAGGTCCCTCTGCCAGTGAAGGCCTCACCACCCACCAAGTCCTCCAAGCTGAACTCCTAGATGTTGCCTTGGTCTCGTCTCTTCCCCACTTCCTCCTCCAGAGTCAGTCTCAAGTCCTGTTATTCCGTCTCCTTCCCATCCACACTGCCTTTGTTGAAGCTTCTGTCATCTCTTACTCCAAAAGAAAGTTATTTTCTTCTTTTGCATCAGAGTGGCTGTTAATTGTATTCCCTTTTCTTGCATGTGATATCCGTGCAACCCACTCCAGTATTCTTGCCTGGAGAATTCCATGGACAGAAGAGATTGGCAGGTTATAGTCCATGGGGTCGCAAAGAGTTGGACACGATTGAGTGACTAAACAACATCATCATCTTGCCAAGTCCTTAAATTCCCATTTTACAGATGAGGAAACAGGCTCAGTGAGGTCAAACTGCTCACCAAAGGGGGCAGAACTCGTGAGTGTTAAGAGTCAGGACTCATACCCAGTTTGTCTGCCTCTCACATGGAAGCTACTGACCAGTATACTGCACTGATGTCAGTATGGGTCAGGAGCCAGAGGGGACAGGGGGTAGAGTTCCAAACTCTGAGGTGGGAGAGGTCAGAGAAAGGGTGGAACAGGAAGGGAGCCTCTGAAACCTAAGTCAGATCAAACCCCTCCTCTGCTCAGAGCCCTCCTGTGGCTCCATCTCACTCAGGGAAACCAGAGTTCTCACTGTGCCTCACCCCACATGGTCTGCCCCTGACACCTCCCAGCACTCACCCCCTCACTCATCCTGCTTCAGCTACACTGGCCCCAGTGGTCCCTGATCATGCCCCCAAACACTACCTCAGGACCTTTGCACAGGACACTCCCTCTGCCGGGAAGGGGGTCCACGTGGCTCCCTCTCTGGGGTTTAGCTCAAGTATCACCTTCTTAGTGAGGCCTCCCCGGATCACACAAAGCTGCAATCCCCCCATAGTCCCCCAATCCTGCCTTCCTGCTTTCTCTCCAAAGCCCTTTCTTCATCTGACAAACTAAACTTTCTTGTCTGCCCTTCCTCACCAGAAAGGTAGCTCCAGGAGACCAGGGAGTTTTATTATCTGTATCCCCAATGCCTAGAACAGGGCTGGCACACACTGGTTACTGACAGATGTTTGTCCAATGCCTGCCTGTCTCGTGCCCCATGCCCACAGGAGCAAAGGTTGTTGCTGAAGAGAACGGAATTTGAAGGGTCAGAGCAGTAGGGGCCTGTTCAGACCCAGGGAACAGAGACGTCCAATGTCACCTCAAATCTGAGCACCCCTGACCTCGCCCCCACAGAGACAGGTCCTAGGGCTGTCATATAAATTACATTTATTTTCCAGAGAACATGGTCCTTGGTGTTGAATGGCAGATGCAGGGAGGACTTTGGGGCCTCAGGAACAGGGGATATGGGGCTGGGATGCCAGGTGCCAAGAGAAACCCTCAGAGTGACTCCTCAGAGATGAGCATCGCATGAAGGAACCCTCCCCGCAATCATCAGTCCCCCTTTACTTCTTCTTCTTCTTCCGGCCCCAGCACTGGCGGCCTGCCTTCCGCCCGCCTCCATCCTCTCTTCTGCTCTGCCAGCTGGGCATGGGGGCCTCCAGCTCATTTGGGCGGCCCCCCCGGTCTGGAACGCTGCCCATAAGCACCTGAGAGATGATTAGACTTGAGTTTGAGAGAAGAAAAATATCTTGGACGAGGGGACCAGAGACCCAAGAGAACAGCAGGGAGGGCAGGGCAGATTTGGGGATTTCCCTGGTAGTCCAGTAGTTAAGACTCCACACTCCCAGTGAAGGGGGCACAGGTTCGACCCCTGGTCGAAGAACCAAGATCCTGCATGCTGCGTGGTACAGTGGTGGGGGCTGCATGGTGGGAGATGCAGTCCTGGAGCTTTCAGTCAAGGGGCCTCAGCAAAGCGGGAATACAGGGGAGGGTGATGATAGAGGTCCACATCCCCAGCAATATGAATGAGGGCACTTCAGCTTTTGTCTGTTTCATATTTGGGCTTTGTAGAACATTTCCAGCAAATCAGTGTTTTGGTTTTTTTCCTTAAAATTTTGCTTCACTTTTTGCTGTGCTGGATTTTAGGCCCTAAGGATCATGTGTGTGCTCAGTAGTCTCAGTCAGGTCTGATTCTGTGACCCCGTGTACTGCAGCCCGCCAGGCTCCTCTGTCCATGGGATTCTCCAGGCAAGGATACTGGAGTGGGTTGCCATGCCCTCCTCCAGGGGATCTTCCTGACCCAGGAACTGAACCTGTGTCTCTTATGTCTCCTGCGTTGGCAGGCAGGTTCTTTACCACTAGTGCTAGCTAGGAAGCCCAGGTCATATAAGACTGTTTGAACAGAGATGTAAGAGGCTAAATTTGAGCCTAATCATTTGAACAGAGGGTAGTTTTGCTTTTAAAAATGGTTAAAACCCAAAACAACAGACTGGGGTGATAGGGGAGGATTTTAAGCCAAAGCACGAGAGGTGGGCAAGGGCTCAGTAAACAGATGGTCTTTGTTTTGAAGGCACTGGGGAGCCATAGAAGGGTTTTGAGCTGGGGAAGGACATGGTCAGATTTTTGAGTTGGAAATTTCCTTCTAAATGCCATGTGGAGAGGGAGGAACAGAGGTGGTGAGTCCAGAGGCCAGGAACCTAAGGAGAAGGCCAGGGCAGCAGCCCAGGCAGGGGAGGACAAGCTGGTCCAGGGCAGAGGCGACTGAAAGGCCAGTGTGAAGGCCAAGGGTGTTTGGCGCCCTTCCCCATCCCCAGGTGCTCACCTTGTTGATAGCACAGCAAGTCCCTCGGCGGGCAGTCTTGCTAGTGGCTGGGACAAGGCGAGACAGATCAGCTCGGGCAGCCAGCACATGTGCAATGGAGATATCTGATTCTGAGGTCAGAGCCTCTCGAATTGGGATGAGCACTGCCTTCATGGCCTCTCCTTGGGCCTACGAGGTAGTGGGAGAACATGCCCATGAGCACTCACCAGATGGGACCTGTAACCTTGAAAGCCTCTCTCTTCCCTGTTCAGGCCCACATCTTCTCTTCTTTAATATTTCATTACGATTTTTGTTTGTCTTGTCAAAGTATAGTTGACTTACAAAGTTGTGTGCTTCCCACATCTTTTATGTATGTTTTTTGGGGGGAGGAGACATGCCACGCAGCATGCAGCATGAGGGATCCTAGCTCCCCAACCAGGGATTGAACCCCTGCCCTCTGCAAGGGAAGCATAGAGTCTTAACCACTGGGCTGCCAGGGAGGGCCCTCACATCTTTTAATAAGGAGTATTGCTCTAAATACCCTTCCTGCTCAGACCAGGAAATTCTAGAATGCCCTGGGGGCCCAGAGATTCCACATCCCCAACCTCACAGGATTCTAAAATGTCCTAGGTCTCAGAATCAGCAAGAGGGTCATATTCCTGGCCCTTCCTTCCTCCCCGCTGTAGCCACAGCTCCCGCAACTGCTCCCGCCTGGGTCTTCTGCCCATACCTCAGCCCGATCACTCCAGTGGAAAGCAGATGTGGTGAGGTCAAGGCGCTTGAGGAGGAGGCAGCGGCGGCAGCCATACTGATCCCGCAGGCTTTGGGACAGAGATGCCAACGCTTCCTGGGGGAAAAGGTCTCAGTCACGCCAGGGGTCGCCCTCACTCCCATCTCTGGATGAGAACACTGTTCACTTACAGCCATACACAACCTTACCCATCTGGGTGCGTCCAGTGGGTGGTTGAGGAGGGGCTGCAGGGACTCTGGGGGCAGGGAAGGCAGCAGCTCGGAGATCTGATGGGAGAAGGAGGAAGATAGAGTTAACTTCGAAGAAATCGGATAGACTCCTCAGTGAATCCCAGTTCCCTATGACCCTGAGGACCCCGGCCATAGAACCAAGAATGGCAGTCACAATTCTCCTGATGAAAACATCAGAGGCGGCGGCACTCCTCCTGCAGCCTCCTTTGGAGAGGGGGCTCTCCCCCTACGAGGAAGGTGGGGTGGCCACGGTGTGGAGGGGACTCTGGCTACCTTGGCATGCAAGTCCCGAAGCAGCTGACAGGCTGGGGTCCCCCGCGTGGGTCTGGGCAGCCCCAGGGCTTGGAGAGTAAGGATCAGTTCCTGGACCATGCCAGATCCCGCCTCTGCCCCCTCCCCACAGGATGGCTCGGGGTTGGGATCCAGTCTGGAGCGCAGGCGGAGGAGGCGGGCGGCCTGGACCTCGGAGCAGAGAAAGCCTAAAAGTAGGGAAAAAGAGCAGTGCAAACAAGGAGGGCCGCCAACCCCCTACCGGGGTCAAACAGTTCAAGCGGCTTCGAAACTTCCCGCCTCCTAGTTCCACCCACCTAGAGCCCTGACTCCACCACCAGGATAAGCTCCACCCACTTCGAGACCTAGCTCCTTCTGCAGAATTCAAACCCTGCTCACTTCGGAACCACCCTGTCTGACTCCGTGTTATCCAATCTACCTGAGCTTCAAAAACCTCCGTCAGAATCCTAGCCCCGCCCACCTCAGAGCCCTTAGCCCGCCCCAGAGCCCTCCACCCTCCTCCGCCCGGCTGGAACTCCTCAGTTAGTGACCACGCCCCCTGGAGGCGGGGGCAATCCTGGCTCCACCTCAACGTGCAGAGCCCGCCCCCCTCGAGACTGTAGCCTCGCCCACTTCCGCATGCCGGCCTGGCCCCCAGCTCACGCAGCAGGCGCAGGCGCGCGTCGGGCTCCCGCAGTGAGGCCGCGCAGTCCCCACCGCAGAGCTCGCGGTCCGGACATTGCAAGTCCCACAACAGGCCGGCCAACTGCCGCAGGAATTCCTCCTCAGCGCCGGGACCTACTGAAGGCGGGATATGGTCAGGGCGTGGCGGCGGCACCCAAGGCTCCAAACCTCCCGACCTCCCTCCATGCGTACCATCGCCGGCGCTCAACGCCTCCGTGCCCTCCTCTCGCTCCCGCTCCAGGGCACCCAGAGTCGCCAGCTCCGCCGCCAGCCGCGCGCACAGCGCCCTGAAGTCTGGGCACGAGGTGCCCGGCGACGCTGCCCCCGGGCAACCCTCATACCTGCGGCGCGGTCGAGAGAGCGGGAGCGGGTGGGAGAGGTTAATAGGAATTTCTGAGGGAAGACCTGCCCCTTCGTACACCCCCAGCCACACCCGGCTCCCCTTACCCCAGGGCCAGCAGGTCCTGGGCCACTGCGGCCCACTCCTGCTCCCCGGCCTCCGCCCCCTCCATGCGAATGTCTCCTCTTCTTCAGGCGCGCGCCCCCTGCCGGTCGGTGGGAGGCTCCGCCCCAGGAGCGGCGTGCGCGCGGCCCCTATAACTGACCAATCAGCTTCTTCTCGCTAAGGGCCTTCGTCATTCCAACTGGTGTAGGAGGAGGTAGAACCCGCCCCCAGGTTCGCCGCCTTAGCCGAATACAAGAGCGCGTGCTTTCGCGTAACCAGTCAGGGCGCTGGAAAACCCACCTGGCTTTGTAAAAATCCAGAGCAGGCGTTTTGGATCCCGGCTGTCGCGACAGACCAGCGATGTCGCTCGTGCTGCGACATAGAAGCAGCTTTTCCTCCGACTCCCCCAAATGCCCTCTGCTCTTAAAGCATCCCATACCAAATATTGTTCTCCCAACTCCGCTCTAAGTCCAGAAACCCGTTTCCTCCTTTCCTCTTTAGAGCTGGAATTCTGTCAGGGACCAGGAATCCCAGTTACGCACACACACAGCCGAGTTAATCCATCGATAACAGTGCGCGCGTTGCACCTTCACCCCTCTGCCTCCCTAAGCCTTTCAGAGAGGGAGCAAGGGCAATATACCATGGTGATTAAGAGACTGCACTCTACCAGTGCAATTTGGTCCGCAGGCAAAGGTTAGGTATTTGATTTCACCATTCACCATCGTTGTGTTCCTTCTAAGTTGTTTGACATCTGTGTAATAACTGTAATAACGCTTATCTCTTACAGTTGTTTGTGAGGATTAGTCCTGTATGTAAGTGCTTAGCAGACATCTAAGGGGTACTCAATTAAAAATGACTAACAGAGAGACTTCTCTGGCTGTCCAGTGGTTAAGCCTCCGCCCTTCTACTGGAGGGAACGCTTGTTTAATCTCTAATTTGGGAACTAAGATATCGTATGCCACCTAGTGCATTACGTATGTGGTACTAGGCTAGGTATTTTATCTCCACTTTATGGAAGAGAAAGGATGAATCACAGAGTGAGTTGTATAGTGGTGCCAGGACTCAAATTCAGATGATTCCAAAGTCTGTGCTTTTAACCACTTAACCTGTTACTATTGTTATTACTGCTTTTGCTTTTGTAGCTGTTGTTCATATTATTTTTCCAGGTTTACTCTCTTCCCAACTCTGTCCTGATCTCCAGTAGTTTCTAGATAGTTCTAGTGGGAGTTAGAATAGACTGGAAGTAGAGACTCCAAGGAGAAAAAGAGCCAGAACCTGATTCTTAGGGGGGAGTCTACCCTTAATCTGGTTCCTCCATAGTCCCGTCTACTCCATGGCTGGGTACTGGGGTGGGGAGGGCGGCAGCAGTTGTTGACCTCAATAAAATATTAAAAATTGTTCAGACCAAAGCCACGGAGTCATAACCTTGACTCTTTATGGTGTGCTCATCTAAATTGAGCTTCCCTGGTGCTTTAGATGGTAAAGAATCTGCCTGCAATTTGGGAGACCTGGGTTCGATCCCTGGGTCAGGAAGATCCCCTAGAGAAAGGAATGGCAACCCATTCCAGTATTCTTGCCTGGGAAATCCCATGGACAGAAGAACCTGGTGGGCTACAGTCCATTGGGTCACAAAGCGTTAGACAGGACTCAGCGAACAACCACCACCTCTTAGGATAAAGAAGGTGGGATGATGACTATATGACTAAGCAGCTGAGACTTTCACTTTCATACCTAAATTGAACTCGACCTTCAAAACAGATCCAGTATCTTGCCCACTTCTCCTGGTCTCCACTCTTCTCACCCTAGTCCTGTGCACCACTGTCTCCCCTGGACCATACTAGCAGCCTCCTCCCTGTCTCCAAGCCTCCCCCACCCCTCCACCAGCCCACCAGGATCTGTCCCCACAGGCAGCCAAAGGGAACCTGTGAATAACTGAGTCTGGTCACATCTGCTGTGACATAGAAGCTCCAAGCTGCCATGCTTGGAGACTTCCTGTAACTTCATGTCACTCACGGTGAACAGCAAAGTCCATGCAATGGCTTGCAAGGTCCCAGAGATCCTCCCTGTCCCCCTTTCCCCTTCTTTCATCTTTCTATCACCTAAGCACCCTCCTGCTCTTGCTCCTTCCCCTCTCCAGGTCCCTTGACACCCCTCAGACTTACCAAACATGCTCCTCCCTCAGGGCCTTGCATGACTGTCCTTTTTACCTGGAATGCTCTTCCTACAGACATCCCCAGGACTCCCTCACCTTCAGGGTTCCAGCCTCCTCCATGGGGCCTCCCTGACCACCGTGGCAATAACTGTCTGTATCCCCCATCTTCACTTTTTCTTTATAGGATATGTCATTTCTCAGTGGTAAAGAACCTGCCTACCTATGCAGGAAACATAAGAAACACTGGTTTGATCCCTGGGTTGGGAAGATCCCCTGGAGAAGATCATGGGAACCCACTCCAGTATTCTTGCCTGGGGGATTCCATGGACAGAGGAGCCTGATGGTCTACAGTCCATAGGGTTGCAGAGAGTCAAAGAGTTGGACATGACTGAAGTAACTCAGCATGCACGCATATATCATTTCTAATATGTTCTCTCCTTCACTAACATGCTATCTCCTTCACATGTTGTCTCCTTCACTACAAAGTTCATAAGTTCCTTGTGGGAAAGAATTTTTCTGTTCACTGTTTTATCCCCAGCACCTAGAATAGGGCTTGGTGTACAACAAGTGTTCAGTAAATGTACTTGTGTAGTGATTGGATGTATAAAATTAAGCCAGAGGGTCTGCTTGGGACTAAAGGATGAAAAGGGGAAAGGAGGATTTGTCTGGTCTGGTGACTCAGGAAGGTGAGAGGATGGGGTGCATCAATGCAAATAAAGAACACAGGCTGAGACTTTGTCACAGACATTTCTTGGAGCCGATATCTCATGCCCCCTCCCCTGATGACAAGGCTGGTCTTCGGCCCCCATCCTCCCCCACTACTTCAGCCTGCACTGATAACAATATTGAGGTCACAGACTGGCTTAGAATCAAGATCAGGAAGATAAATGTCGAGGTGCCTCCCCCAAGCCTGGGGGCCAAGCATCCAATCTGAGGGGCAAGCAGCTGGGAAATTGGGCCTGGGGGCTCCAGGTTTTGAGGTCTTCCTGGCTCCCAGGGTCATCCCTCCATACACCCCTGGTTTAGGGGTGATGAAGAGTAATCATGGATCAGAGGTGGGTATTAGCAGGGAGCAGGACTGGGAGACCTGGGAGAGGCGGTGCTGGGAGGCGGGAGCCAGGGAACCTTCCCGCAGCCCCCACCACTTCAGCCACAGATCCCACAGCACCTTACAGCACTCTGGTCCCCCGTCCCACCCCTCCCCAAAACGAGGTAGGTTAAGAATGGAGCTTCCCCCCGCCCACCACGGAAGGGAGGAGACCGAGGCACAGAGAGGGGGATGGGGACCCAGGCTGCCCCAGCCCCTCGTCCCTCCGCCCTCAGCTCTGGTGGGTTTGACACTGATGAGAGCTGGGCAGAGTGGGGATGGGAGGGACACCCCTCTTTTCTCTCACCCATCCCAGGGTCTGGTTGAGAGAGCTGAATCTCACAGGTTCCGGATGTAATAAATAGTTAATAATTTAAAGGAAGTGACAGGAGGATCCATCCCTCTGGCCCCCTTGACCTATCCCTTGAACCCCCACAAGGCCATCCAGGTCTGGGTAATGAGGAAAGGTAAGGGCACACTTCAAGATGCCTAGGACCAGATGTAGGTCCCAAGCCCATACAACATTGAGATTGTGTTGCTCCAAGACCGTGATCTCCCCCATGCAGGCTGTCAGATCCGTGGTACACTAGAAGTCCCATTCCATTGAAGAGAAAGAGATCTTGGAATCCCCTTTTCCCAGGAGTCTCAGAAGGCCATGAACCAGGCTTTCAAACTTTCCGAAACAACTCCCAACTCTGAGATGGATGTGAAGGGGTTAACAGAGGGGCAGAACATGAAAGGCTTGGACTAAGGCTAGGACTCAAGGTTGGGCTTGGGAGAGAGTCTGCAAGGCTTGGGAATTGTGTGGGTGTGGGTGTGTATAGGTGTGAGTGTGCACCCATGGGCATTTGTGCCAATAGAGCCATATCTAGTTGCCTTTGTGCAACTTACACAAATGCACACCTTCCACTGAGGGCACAGCATGGCCAGCCCCGCTCACAGCCTTGGCTGTGAGCCTTTGTTTAGTGAACAGCCTGCACAGTCATCTATGGCAATGCTAGTTCCTAGATATGGGAGCAAGGGAGCTCTTGGGTGGTCCTGGAATCCAGGAACATTAGCTCAAAATGTTTTTTTGTTTGTTTGTTTGTTTTCCCTTTAGGGTAAAGGGGTAATTCTGTATGATACTGAGAACTTGGGCTGGGGCCCTTAGGACTAGAATTTCGAGAGTCTGGGACCTTGGGGTTTCAGGGACCTGTGGACGGCAGGATTCAACGGGCAGCAGGTCTCAGGAGATGCACAAGCTGGGCCTGGGAAATATCAGGCTAGAGAGGTTGGAATCCAAAAAAATCTGGTATCTGAAGGTGCGAAAGTTCCAGGGCACCTCAGATTTGTCTCTGGCATGGAGGGACCAAGGTCTTGGGTCAGGGACAATCCCAATACTGTGTAGGCTTGAGTTCTGAATTTGGAGGGTCAATGGCACCTTAGGGTCTTGGATTGAGTGCTCCTAAAGTACTCTGGGGCCACTCAGGGGCAAGGGGTCAGAGGTCTGAGTTGCCATGAACGTCCCATCTTCTGGGAACTGGGCTCCTAGCCTTTTGGGGACTGGGAATATGTGGGTACAAAGAAGCTGAAGATTCCAGGATGATCTGGGGCTTGAAATCTGAGTCCAAGGAGGTTCGGAAGAAGGGTATCTGAGGGGTTGGGACGTATGTCTTAGACCCTGAGGTACTGGTGGCCTTCAGTCCTACATATATAGGACTTACAGAGTTCTATATATGGAAGTGAAAATTCCTGGGAACACCAGCTTGGGATGGGTGGGTCTACAGAGGTCTTTGATCCACCAGCTTGGGATGGGTGGGTCTACAGAGGTCTTTGATCCTTGGCTCACAGAGCATCTCGGAGTCTGACTTCTGGATCTTGGGCCATGTGCACGTGGGAAGGAGGGCTCTGAGGTGGATCTCCCAAGTCATTTGGGGTGAGAGAACAGCCATTTGAGCACATCCAAGAACTCAGGGCATCTTAAGAGGATTTGGTGTCTAAGAAGTCCTGGGGCTACAAGAACATCTTAAATACAGGTACCCCAGGTTTTAGGTGCATTCAAGAATCACTGGGGGGTGATTCCGGGTCCTATGGTTTAAGATCTGGGAGTAACTGTATACAGGTAGGGTCACGTTCTGGCCACTCCTAATTATTGGGCTGTAATCTGACAGGGTTCATGGTGCCAGGCATGAAGGGGGTCTAGGTTGGTAATCTGAACAGGGAGTCAGGATGAGCCCGGCTCCCAGGGATCTGTGTGTTCCCTGCCTGCCTGGGGTGAAGAGTCTGGGGATCCCTGGAATCTCCTTAGTCTAGGTCGGGGTGGGAGTGGAGAACGGGGAAGCCAGAACTCAAGGGGCCTGGAATCTCTTGGACAGACATCCCAATGAAGCTGGTTCTGGGGTCTCTCAGTCCTACATTTGGGGTCCAGGTTCCAGGTCTGGGGTCTCTCAATCCAAACTCAAGCTCCAAGTTCCGGGTGTGCCTAGGTTTGGGTTTGGGGTCCGAACGGAGTCCGGGGTCCCGGACCCTCAATTTTGGGTCCTCGGTCCGGCTGCTGGACCCATCAGGCCGTCCTCACCGCGCAGCCTCTTCGTGGCGACCTCCGCAGCCGGCGCAGCCGCATCGCGCCGCGACCCAGTGGCATGCACGCAGGGGTGCGTAGCAGCAGAGGCAGGGCACCGCGAGCGAGAGCGCAGCCAGCGCGGCCCAGCGCGCGGCGGGGCGCGGGTGGCCCGGCTCGCAGGCGCACGGGTCCGAGAAGTCGCCCTCGGCATCCGACAGGCAGTGGTAGAGCAAACTCTCAGCGCACCACAGGCAGCTGAGACGGCGCACAAGCAGGCGACCCGGATCCGGGGCCTCGGCGCAGCGGCCGCCACGACCATCAGCGCGACGGCGGAAGAGCGCGCGGCAGTGCACGCAGCGCGCCGCCTCCTCCGCCTCCGGGGAGGCCTTGGCTGGAGCAGGGGCCGGGCCAGGGCCTGGGGGTGGGCGAGCCGGGGGTGCTGGAGGCACAGCCTCGGTGAGAGGGGCGGGTAGGACTGCGGGGGGCCCTAGGGCTGCGCCCCTCAAAGCGCCGGTCTTGGCGAAGCGCACGACGCAGGTGGACAGGGCGAGGGGCGCGGGCGGCCCCGCGCGCCGGTAATCCTCATAGCCGCGGCCGCCCCAGCCCGGGCCCCCTGCCCCAGCCAAGGGCTCTGAAGGCTCCGGAATCCCCGTGAACGGTAGGAGCGGAGGGTAGCTCTGCGGGACCAAGATACAGAAGAACAGGTTAACGGGCTCTGTGATCCCCAACATGCCACCACAATCCATCCCGGCCTTAGAAGACCCGAGAATCCAAAGACCCAGCCACAGGCCTCATTTATCTTAGCATCCTGTACTGGGATCCTGATTGCCTGGGGTCCCGAACTTTTAAGTCCTCAGCCCACTCCACTCCCAGGGACAGACAGAAGACTCCAGACACAAGCCCAGACTTTAAGAACCCAGTGGGCCAGGCTCTCAGTCCTGTCCTTTCTCAAGATCCAGGATTCCTGTACCCAGCCCTTCTCAGATTCAAGAATTCTGGACCCCAGCCATCTTCTCCTTCTCCTTCTCCTGCAGGAGTTTGGTCACCAGGTCCCTTTTACTCCTTTGGATACTGAGTCTCACTCCTCGTGAGTTAAGTACTAAAGAACTCCTTCCATGAGTACCACCAACTCCCTAATATATATTCATTGTCCAAGTCCTCCCCTAAACCCCTCTGGAATTCAGAGCGTTCTAATCTCCAAGAGTGCAGGAGACACGCGGGAAGCCCTCACCCAACCTTCCCAGGAACTAAGCTTCCCAGACCTAAGCTCCCTCGCCACAAGACATGTCAGCCATTCCTTGGAATCCGTGATTTCTTGCCCTTCTGCGGCCTCAGCTCCCGCCCACGTCGGGACCCCGGCGCCCGGCCTCCTTTTCCCGGGAGCCCCACCTGAGCTGATGAGCGGCGGCGCTGGGGGGGCGTGGCCGGCCCGAAGCCGGAAGCTGACTCCACGGTGACGATGGGGGCCGCCGCTGCGCTGGGAGGCGTCTCCTGGTGGCTGTGACTGGAGGAGGAGTCGCTGTCCACGTGGGACTGGGGGAGATTGGCGGCCTCAGAGCCGGGACCTCTGGCACAGCCGATGCCCTTATATAGACCCCCTCCCATTGCGAGCGAGGGCTCTGTGGCCAGGCAGACCTGGGTTCAAGCCCCGGCAATGCCACTGACTGCTTGTGTGACCTCCGGCAAGTGAGCTCAGCTCTTTGAGCCTCAGTTTCCTCCTCTGTAAAATGGGGATCATAATATTGTCTATTCATAAGGATGTGGTTAGGACCCACTGTAAAGGGCATAAACATGCCTGAAGTACAGGAAGAGTGGGAAATGGTTATGATAATTGAACTCCCTCTTATCTGCTCAGCTTACCAACCTACAGAACATCAAATCATCCTCCCTTCTCAGAACCCCTGTCCCTTGGCCATCAGCTGCCTTCCTGCCTCCTGCCTACCACCACACCTTTAGCCGGGTAGTTCCACCCACCTAGAATGTGTTCCTTCCTATCCAAACCAAGCTGTGTCCTCTACAAGCTGAAACATCACTTCTCAGACCTTCCATTCCTTTCTGTGACTTGGGAATTATTCCTACCTCAACAGATTACTATCCTCAATAAACATTCATTGAGCACCCATGACTTGCCAAGCTTGCAAAGGCCATTGGGAGGATATGAGATGGAGCACAGAAAGCACAGCATCTTTCCTGAGAAAGCACTCAATGGGATCTGTCTGGGTGACTTTTGTAGACCCCTCTACATCTCCCATTATACTGGGAAGCCCCCCTTTCTGCCCAGGGAACCAAGTTTGTTCCTACATGTGCTCTTGAGACATTCCCACTGTTCCCAGCAAGGGCCAAATCGAATCCGACATTATGTGCATTTATTCATTCAATCAATTTATTCAACACATATTTACTGAACACTTACTGTCTACCAGGCACTGTTTTAAGCATTGAAGATGCAGCAAGAAAGCAACAAAAGATCCTTGCCCTCCTGGAGCAGACATTCTAGCATGGGAGGTGGATAGTAAAGTCATAGATAAGAAAACTGTCTATTGGGAGAGGAAATAAAACTATCTTAGAAGATGGGGGAAAGAACAAGATAAGGAGCATTAGGAGACTGCAGTTTTACATAGGTTACTCAGGGAAGGCCTCAGGGCTTCCCTGATGGCTCAGTGGTAAAGAATGCACCTGCCAATGCAGGAGACCAGGTTTGATCCCCAGGTTGGGAAGATCCCCTGGATTAGGAAACGGCAACCCACTCCAGTATTCTTGCCTGGAAATCCCGTGGACAGAAGAACCTGGTGGGCTACAGTCCACAGGTTCGCAAAGAGTCAGATGCAACTTAGCTACTGAATAAAAACAGGCAGGGCCCTCACTGAGGAGACTACGTGTGTAAAGCCCTGAAGGAAATAAGAGAATAAGCCATGTGGAAATTTGGGAATGTTCCAAGACAAGAGGACCAGCCAGTGCAAAAGCCCTGAGACAGGAATCTGTCTTCCCTTTTGACTTAACAGTGAGGAAGCCAACATGGCTGGAGCCTAGTGAGCATGAGGGACAGTAATAGGGGGCCAGCTGGTGTGGGGTCTTATGTGCCTCTGTGAAGACTTTGTCCTTTACCAGTAGTGAGATGGAGCCCCGGTAGGATTCTAAGCGGAGGATATCCGTGATCAGACTTAGATGTCAGTAGGGTCCCTCTGGCTGTGTGGGGGCAAAGGAGATGGAGGAGGGGGGCAGTTGATGATGAGCAGCTGATGAGACAGTCCAATGGGGAGATGAGGTTGACTAGTCACCAGGTTGGAGGCACAGTCTGATAATTTTGAAAGTAGAGCCAGGGAATTCCCTGGAGGCCCCAGTGGTTAGGACTTGGTGCTTTCACTGACAGGCCCAAGTTCCATGTCTGTTGGGGAACCAAGATCCTGTGTGCTGTGAGGTGAGGCCAAATTTTTTAAAAAAGAAAGTGGAGCCAATATGTACTGACAGACTAGATGAGGGGGCATTAAAAAAGGAAAGGAGTCAAGGATGACTCCAAGGTTTGAGCACCTAGAAGGTTGGATTTCCCATTGATTTGTTCACCTGTTTACTTTTAATATTTATCCATTTTTATAGTATACCTTAAAATTTTTTCTGCCTTTCCACACTAGAATAGAAGCTCCACGAGGAAAGAGACTTTATTCTATTCACTGATGTATCCCCAGTGCTTAAAACACTTCTTATGGAAGGTGTTCAATAAATACCCTTGGATGAACGGGTAAATCATGATAGAACAGAAAAACTAAAATCACTGGGAATGAAACTGACACTAATAGGTTTTGGCCCGAATTTGTGTCCCCAGCACGTGGCATGGTTCCAGATACACAGTAGGTGCTCAAGAATGTTTGCAGAATAGAAATAGCCCCCGGCCCTCCCAGCAGCCTTGCACCCAGGAGACTCACCGTCAGAGGGCAGGGGGTCTCTGCGGTGTCCTGGGAAGGGGAGGAGGAAGAGGAGGAGGAGGAGGGGGTGAGCGAGCCTGGGGTCAGGAGAGAGGCAGAGCAGTGAGTTCTTGGGGCCAGGCTTCTCCCACCCCCAACCCAAACCAGCCCAGGCTCCAGCCCCCACCACCTGCACCACTCACCTCGACCCAGAGCAGCAAGCGCTGCCAGCAGGCTCTTCTGGAACTCATCTGCCTCGGCCGGGCTCTGAAACGTCAGCCCAAACTTGCAGTCACCCAGGCTCCAGTGATGAAAGATGGGGTTCACCTTGTTGTAAACCAAGCCTGGCCTCAGGGTACACTCCAAGGTGATCTGAAGTGGAGGCAGGCAGGAAGGGTCCAGGTCAGACATTCCCTTCCTGCCAGAGCACCTCATAAATCTCATTTCCCCATCCTAGGTGCACCCTTGAACCCCAATCACACCCCAGTATTGAGCACACCTCTGATAAGCTAATATTTCCTCCCAAACCCTTGATCTCTACATTTTCCTAACATCTCCCTCCCTCTGATATCTCAGTGGGCATCCCAAATTTTATTGGATGCCTCAAAAAATGTTAACCTCCTTCTGATAGCCAGTATCACCCATCTAACTCAATTGTACTCCCCAAGCTTTACTGAACATCTCAAAATGTTAATCCCCTTCTGATGCCCCAGTGATCTCCCCAAATACCACCTCCCAAAATTTTTTTTATCAAAATCCCACAGATTTCCCCTCAGATGCTGGTCAACACCCTAGATGTTCTCCCATCTTCTTGCCCAACATCACCGTATTTTTTCCACACCATTTCAAATCCCCCTACACTGTTCCTTCCAACCCCTGCTCTGAAATGCAACCCTTACCCCAAGCCTTTTCAAACAATCCAAACCTTTCTACTACATCCCCAGCTGAAACGTCAACAGTCTCTTTCCATTTCATGCCAGACAGCCCAGAATATTCCTGCTGAACCCACAACAGGATGGTAAACCCTATGTGACACTTTCAGATGGTCCCCCCACCAAAGGCCTCCATACACTTAGGGCAGAGGGGCAGGTGGTGTAAAATTCCCGTGGTGAGGATTTCTGAGCAAGATGGAGCCAGGGGGAGGGTTCTGAGCCAGCCGAAGAGGGATATGATCTGAGTCAGGTGTTAGCCCAGCCCCAGTGGAACAGGCTGAGGTTGGGGGAGGGAGCAGGAGGACAAGGAGACCAGTGAGCAGGCTGCTGTGGCCGTCCAGTGGGCAGTGACAGGGGATGGGAACTGTTTGACACCCTCAATAGTCCCCAAACTCCCCACTCTCATCCAGAGGACAGAGTCACTTCCAGCTCCATCCCACACCCGGGTTTGATTTCGGCTGGGAGATGACCTGACCTCACCTCTGCATTCCCAGCCCCATCCCCCTACTTCCCCACACCCCCACCCCACCCCCACGCCCCAGGGTGGCTCACTTTCTGGTCCCGGAGGCGCTCCCCGTGGATGACGTAGTGCCCCTGGCGGGCCCCCCCCTCGGGCCTGGCCCCTCGGACCCGACATACGCTCACCTGGCTGAGGCCCCCGCCCCCCACAGGCAGCCAGCCCCCACTGGAGTCATCTCGGGCCATCACCACGGCTCGGACCCGAACCATGTACCTGGAGGAGGTAGGGGGACAGGGACAACATGGTCAGTGAGCGTCATTCCTGCTCTCCTAGTCAGTGTTTCCCCAGCCCTCACCGCCCCTCTTCATCCCTCACAGCCCGATCTACTGTCTCCTTAGTCACCCACACTCCCCTTACCTTCTACACCCACCTCCTTCCCCATGCCCACCTTCTGCCCATACCCGTCACCTCTCTTATGCCCACCTTCTTCCAGCATGGCTTCTTTCTTCCTCTTGCCATCTCTTTTCTCCCATGCCTACCTCCTTCTCCATATCTACCTTTTTTCTCCATACTCACCTTGCCTCCCTTTCCCCATCTTCCCCATCCTCACCCCCAGAGCTTCGCTCTTCCACTTCCCTTCTTCCTCCTGCTCATCCCCTATCAACCCTATCTCCTTCTCCTCCCTCAGCACGTACCCACAGCCCCACCCATCGTCCCCCTCACAGCTGGGTGCCTGCGCATATGTATTTTCTTAGAGCCGATCAACTCAACTCCAGTCCCCCCTACACTGCCTCCGCACCCTGCCACCCAGGCCACTGGCTGGGTGAGAAACCCAGGCTGTCTTCCTCCCCACCCCCCCACCCCTTCCCGGATTTATGAATGAGACCGGATGCAAAGCTCACTGAGTCACCCAGCAACGGGAGATGGGCAAGGAGCAGGGAGAGAACCAGAAATGGCCAGAGACAGGCCGAAAGGGAGATGGAGGCAGAGGAAGCCAGAAACGGGCGATCGAGAGACATCCAGAGAGCATTTCATTCACAAAAATCAAGCCTGCTCCCTCAGGCCCCTGCCGAGGAAAGGCAAGGGGGAGAGATTGCGGGTTGAGGAACTGATCCCTCCTCCTTTCCCTCCCCGCCCCAGCATCCTTCAGAACCATTTTACCCCGCCCCCCAGCTCAGGGGACGTAGCCCTCCGCCCATAATCGGGATCAGCGTCCAGCCCCTCACTACCACCTAGCGCAGGGACCATGGAGCCCCGGCATTAAGGACCCCAGCAACGAGCTCTAGCCCCTTCCCCTACCAGCAGGCTGCCGGGTTTCCCCAGTCCTTCGGGAGGGGAGGGGGAGGCTGCAGCGCCCCCAGCCCCCTTTTCTCAATGGGATGGGATTTTGTGAATGAGCAGTCACGTGACGCTGCTTCCTTTGTCCGCCCGCCTCCCCCGACAACAGGTGAAACAGAGAAAGAGGGCAGGGGTCCTCTCCAGGGCCTACTGGGATGGGACGCCGGGATTTCTGGATGCCCTACGCTCCTAACACAGCTGTTCCCCGGGGGGGAGTGGTCCCCTGAGTTCCTCAATGGTGAGGGTCCAGTACGGAATTTTATGAATGGGGAGTCCTCGGAGGAAGTCCAGGCCCCCTAAATGGTGACCGATACCCCAAATGGCTGCCGCGCAGTTCAGGGGCCCCCACCTCCTTTTCCTTCCAGCCAGGGTCTGGGGGGCGCCCCGGTGGGCAGGAGGCGCAGCGCGGTCCAGGCCGCCTCCTCATCGTGACAGGCGGTCTGTCAGCCCCCGCCCCCTCGCCCCCTCGGCACCTGCCTGGGAGGCTCCGGCCGGGCTCCGAGCGGTGGCGACGTGGCCTCCTCCTCCTCCTCTTCCTCCTGTTCGCTCCGGCTCCCTCGCTGGCTCCGGCGGCGCTAGAGACGGGCACCGGGAGCCGGGGCGCAGGGGGAGGGAGGGGGAACCTGGAAGATGGGTGGGGGGGAGGGGGCGGCTTGGGGGAGGGGTAAACGCGAGGCAGGCGCACTTGCCCGCTGGGTCCTAGAGCCCGGCAGTGGCTCTAGCGAACAGCCCCCCAGCCCGCATTTTCTCAGGATCCAGAGAGGATCCCCTACTTTTCCACCCATCTGCGCCATTGGCCCTTGAGGATATGGAGAAGGGGTCCGGGACGGAGCCTGGTCTCAAGATTCTAAAAAGGCTAGGGTCTACGTTTGTGGTTCTAAATGGGAGGGGCTGGGTGCCTGACTGGGTTCGAAAAGGGGTGGGGCGAGAAGGGAGCCTTCGCAAGGGGGCGGGGTCGGAGGGCCTAGAGGAGAGGGTGCGGACGCCGAAGGCGCGGACGAGCGCCTGCGTCAGGGAAGGGGCGGGCCCACGGAGGAAGGGCCTTCTAGGCCGGCCCGAGGAAGGAGAGGGTCTTGGGAAGAGAGGTTGCCGGGTCTTAGAAGGGCGGAGCTTATAAGTAAATTGTCTTTAGGGGCCGGACGACGGAGAGTTCCAAAAGGGAGGAGCTACGTAGCAGAGTTCGTAATGGGCGGGGCTTCGGGAGAGGTAATAACGGAGGGGCGGGGCATTGTAAATGGGCGGGGCTAAAAGAAGGTTCTAAAGGGATGAGGCCTAGGACTACGAGGTCTGGGGGGCGGGGAAGAAGACACCGGAGTATTTCAAAGGGAGATCCAGGTTCGTAAGGGGCTGTGCTAGGTTGGCTCCCAGGAGGGCGGAGTCTCGAGCTCGGGGGCGGGGCCTAGATCTCGGAGTCCGCCCTCGCTGTCTCGCCCACTTGCCTTCACCCGCACCCCCGTTCTTTTCGGTTATTTTCTGCTACGGCCGTTCCCCGCCCTGCCCTGGGCCCAGGGGGCCGCGGTCTGAACTTTGGTCAGCTGGAGGAGTTGGTGAGTGGCATCCTCCGAGCGAAGGAGGAGCCAAGGAGGAGCTTGGGGAAAGGGGTGGGGCCTGAGTGTGAGGCCTGCCTCTAGACTAGGAGCGGGAAAAGAAATTTAGGATTAAAGCCGGGAAGAGGACAGGACCAAATGATCAACACAGAGAGAGGGATCTGAGGGTTAGAGGTGATGACTGAGGGGTTAGACTGACAAGAATACCAGAAATTGTTAAGCGGAGGCGGGGCCAGACCTGGGACAGGGGTGGGAGGGGACTTGAGAAGGCCCGATTCTTTGACAATCGGGGGCGGGACAAGAGGGCGGGAGCGGGGCTTGGGCCTCAGGAGCCCAGTTTAAGTCCTGGGAAAGAAGCTTGAACTCTTTGTAGGCCTTATAGGCTACAGAGGCCGACATCATGAGTGTCGCGGCCTGCGTGATTGCCAGGGAAGCGGGCAAGACCTATATCTTGGAGCTTAAAGACCTGAAACGTGGCCACAGTGTAAGGATGTGATATGAGGGACCAGCCAGAGACACAGATACCGGACCCTAGTACACTAAGAGGATGGGAGACTAAGTATCTGAGCAGGAGCTAGCTGTATGGGGCCATGAGGAAGAAGGCGTGAACGTCAAGAGTCAGGGAACAGGAATGCGGGGAGAAACCAGTGCCTGAGTAGGTCTTGAGGAACAAGGGTTGAGTCGGTGCTGGCGGACAGGACCAAGTTCAGCCAGCTTCGGGGGGTTCCCCACAGCCCTGGCAGATTGACTGGCGGAAGTTTTTCTGACCACAGTCCCCGACCTCCGTCAGAAATGGGGAACGTGCAGTCGGAGCCGTCCGCGGGCGGGGGCTCCAGAAAAGAGCAGGCCTCGGACCGGTCCTCCGACTCCCGCCGGACATCCCTGGTGGAGCCCGAGGTGACCCCCTCCTCCCCGGCCATGCGCCTGGCTCGCGGGCTGGGCGTCTGGTTCCCTGGCAGCTCCGCGCCCCCGGGACTCCTGGTACCCCCGGAGCCCCAGGCCTCACCCTCACCCCTGCCCCTGACCTTAGAACTGCCCTCGCCAGTGACGCCCCCTTCAGAGGAGGCGGCTGCGGCCGCGGTCTCCACACCACCCCCGCCCCCCGTGGGGACCCTGCTGCCCGCGCCGTCTAAGTGGCGAAAACCCACGGGCACTCCGGTGCCCCGGATCCGCGGTCTGCTGGAGGCGAGTCATCGCGGCCAGGGTGACCCTCCGAGCCTCCGCCCGCTGCCGCCGCCGTCCCGGCAACTACCCGAAGAGGACCTAGACCCTGTCCCGAGGGCCCCGTCTCCGACTCCGCCGCCCTTGGAGCCGCGGAAGCCGCCACTACCGCCACCTTCGGACGGGCAGCCCCCGGACCGCAGAATCACTCCTGCTCTGGCCACACGCGCCGCAACCCCTACAGAAACCCAGGCCAGACTCGGCAGCGAGGGCCAGACGGCCAGAGGGGCCCGCAGGGGGGCACCTCCCCAAGCAGGCGAGGGCGAAATGGCCAGGCCTGCGGCCTCCGAGCCCGGCCTGAGTCTGTTGTGTAAAGTCACCTTCAAGTCGGGGCCCCAGCTGGCCCCTGCGGCAGCGTCGAGTTCTTTAGCCGCTAAAGCCTCTCTGGGGGGCGGCGGCGGGCTCTTCGCCGCCTCGGGCGCTATCTCCTACGCTGAGGTCCTGAAGCAGGGGCCCCTCGCTCCTGGGGCCTCTCGCCCCTCGGGAGAGGTGCCTCGGGGAACTCAGGAAGCAGAGGGCGGTGATGGAGACGGCGAGGGGTGTTCTGGACCCCCCTCGGCGCCTGCGTCCCACGCCCGGACCCTTCCGCCGCCGCCTTATACCACCTTCCCAGGCTCGAAGCCCAAATTTGACTGGGTGAGCCCTCCTGATGGCCCTGAACGCCACTTTCGCTTCAATGGAGCTGGCGGAGGCGTCGGGGCGCCCAGACGACGCGCAGCCGCTTTCTCAGGGCCCTGGGGCTCCGCACCACCTGCTCCAGGGCAGATGCATCCTGCTCCCGGGTCCCGGAGGCCCGCACCCGCCTTGCTGGCGCCGCCTATGTTCATCTTCCCGGCGCCCACCAATGGCGAGCCTGTGCGCCCAGGGCCTCCCGGCCCGCCGGAGCTGCTGCCGCCGCCGCCGCCGCCGCCCACGCCACCACCCACGCCACCTCCAGCGCCGCCTCCCACACCGCAGCCGCCCGTGATCCAGCCAACGCCGCTGCCCGTGACGCTCCCGCCCGCCCCGGGCCACTTGGAGTCGGCCGTGACTCCCGCCCCGGCTCCCTCTCTGTCCTCCGCCTTGGCCGCCGACCAAGCCCCAGCCCCGGCCCCGGCCCCGGCCCCGGCCCCGGCCCCGGCCCCAGCCCCGGCCCCATCCCCGGCTCCAGCTCCCACTGTGGCCGAGCCATTGCCACCTGCGCCCGTGCCCGCGCCCGCGCCCGTCAAGACCCGCACTCGCAGGAACAAGGGTCCTCGTGCAGCCCGCGCGGTTCCGCGTGAGGATGGCGCCCCCGGAGATGGTCCCCGCGATCGTACAGCCACTACTGTGACTGACAGCGGTGGTGCAGGGGGTGGTGGCAGCGGAGCTCTTCCGGCGGGGACAGCTAACTCGGGCGCCGCGCGCCACTGGCCACCCTTCCAGGTGCTTAACTCCTGTCCCTGCAAGTGTTACTGCCGCCACCAGCCACGCCACCGCCGCCTGCCAAGAAACGTGTCTGCCTGGTGAGGGGAGGTCAGGGAGGAGGGAGGGAAAGGGGATACCCCTCCAAGTCCTGAATTTCACTTTCCTGGAGGGCCCCATTCAACCTTTTGGCCTCCTGACCCCAGCTGCCCCTAGACCCTCCCCTTGGCTGCATATCAAACCCAACTGAACTCCAATCTTTCAGAACCAATAGGAGCCTTGAAAGCACACTGCTCCCTGACAGAGAACACCTTGGCCCAGCCCCTTAGTATCCAGACCTCTGACGGATAACCTCCCTTGTTACTCTCTGGAGCCATCAGGGGTACTGGTCCCTGCTGGCCTGATCCTATGTACTTCCTTGACCCTGTCCCCAATGACATTAAGAAGGACCATGTCTCAAGCTCTTCAGGGACAGAAGAGATGATGGTCTTCTGGAACCAAGTGGTTATAAATGCAGGCTTCCAAAGGAAGCCCCAGGCCTAGTCCCTCAGACTCCCGACCTCTCCAGTCTTTGACCACCAGAGGGCGCTGATGTCCCAGTCCTTGTCCTGCAGAGATTACCCTTGATGCTGCAGCTTCAGGGGAGACACTGCATCCTCTGGTTACCTCTCCTTCACCCCTTAATCTCAAATCTGGTCATCATCCGGGTCTGTTGGACCTTGGGTCCTGAGTCACAGGGAGACCCTCTCCCTTGGAACCTCTGGGGCTCAGCTGGGGCCTGGAGGGGGAGTTGGGGGAACCATTATCACCAGCCCTCAGCCCTCTTTCCTACTAAGTTTGTTCCTCAGATACAGCCCTGATCTAAACTCCCTTTGGGATATTCAGTCATGGTTTCTTATACAGATGGAGAGAGTGGAGCCTAGAATGGGTAAAGGCCTGGCCACACAGGTTCTGATGATTCTACCCTCCCTGTAGGCTGAGGACGCCCACCAACCACCTGAGTGAGCCACCCTGGGTCGCCACCATCAAGTTGGCCGGCTCCCTGGTAGCCGGGCTGGAGCACTATGACTTGCAGGCAACCCATTCCAACTGAGTGCAGTCTGCTCAATGCCCTCTGCCACCCCTCCTTGGTAATAAAAGCCATCCAGATGCTGAGATGCCTATCAGTCACCAGCTAAGGGTTGGAGGGCTGTGGTGGGGCAGAGGTCTCCCTGAAAGCACCACATCCTGGGAACAAGAAGCTGGACCCACCACAGCAATAAGGGAGGTTCTGTTCATCCAGCATGTGGACTGATGAGCCCGCAGGTGAGACGTTCTCACTCCCCTAAATATCAACCCCATTTCCAGGCAATCTGGTGTCAAGCTCAGGGTTTAGCCCAAATCACTCCGGAAAGCAGGAATGATCATTCCCATCATGCAGCTGGGAAAACTGACTCAAAGAAAATCTTGAAAATCCCACATCCCACAAATGGCCCAGTCAAATTTGGACTCTGCCTTCAACACCTTGAGAACTTCAAGGGCAGAAAACATAGGCTGGGAGGTACAGAGGTCCTACATCACAGCACTGGCTCAGAAGAGTGGGAGTAAGGCCCACTCAGGCCAGGGCCTTGTGCCTTTTGTTTCACAGAGGTCGATTTAGCATGTGATTTTAAAAAACTGGTTTAATCACTGCAAGTATTTTTCAATATCAGGACATTTCGCCCCCTTCACTGAACACTGGTACCTTGGCCTGGCCTTTGAGCGTCCACAGCTAGCCTCAAGAGTCCCTCTATTGGGGCCTGTCCCTCCCTCAGGCCATCTGTGTTGGAGACTCTGAGCAATGGCCATTGGAAAGAGGCTGATCCAAGGTTATCTCAGACTTCCTCGTGCCCTCAAACTTCCAAGTTCTTCAGAGGTAATAAGAACTTATGTCCCTACCAGTCCACTTGGGGCGACAAGGGCCTAAGAAAGAAAATGTTAATCCATCTTTATTGCGGGGGGGCGGGGGTGGGGGACGACTCTGCACTGCAACTGCCTTAAATAATGCAAGCCGTGCCCCACCCCAGTGCCTGGTGGACTCAGACGATCATCTCCAGCTGCCGGGCATACTCGATGACCTGTTTGGCCAGCTCCGTGGAAGGAATGGTGGTATCTTCCGGCTTCTGCTGCTGGCTGGCAAAGCTGTAGTAGTTGTTGAGGCCTAGGACCCACCCTCGCTGCAAGAAAAGAGAGATGGGAGATGAGTGGGGTGATCACACACACCCTCCCCAGGCCCCCGAGCCAGCACTTACCCATGTAGGCCCTGGCTCACTTTCCTCACCAACCCTGGGCAAGTAATTTCACTTTTCTGTGCCCCTGTTTCTCCATGTTTGAGATGGGACCCTAATCACACACCTCTCTGGGTCTGTTGTGGGGATTTAAATGAATCAAAAGTACTGAGAACAATGTTTGGCCCAGAGTAAACAATCATTAGATATCAGCTGTCCCCATCACCCAAGTTCAGGTTCACCTATTCCAGTCTGATCGTGACCCTCGTCAGTCACCAGGGCTACTCCACCACAAGCAGCAGCACCTCCAGGGACCCTGCTCCCACACAAACACCCCAGAGCCAATGAACCAAAGTCTTGTGGGGAAAAGCTGCACTCTCCAAGGAATTCTGAGGACAGCCACCATCAAGCGTTAAGCCTCCCCCTCCGGCTGGTGCCAGGTGCTGGGCTCAGCTCATCCCACACATGAAACCCTAGCTCCTTTCTACAGATAGGGAAACTGAAGTTCAGAGAAGTTTGGCCACTTGCCTGAGGTCACACAACTGGAGTCTTGCTCCAGTGTCCCTCCAGGCCACCCCACCCTGCTGTTAGCGAGTGGACCCTATGGTCCCTTGACCTCCACCCCAGCCACCTTCTTGGCGTAGTCTGTCATCTTTTTGGGTGTGTTGAAGAAGAGGATCCGGGTGGCCTCGGTGAAGAGGATTTTCTCATAGGCCTTCTCGATACAACCAGCAATCTCATCCCTGGGAGAAGATGAGTCTCATTATCGTACACAGACAGGGCCTGGCCCTTCAGTTCAGCACTTATGGCTGAAATATGTTACCTGCCCCATTTATCCCATCGAGGCTCAGGGGAGTAGCTTGACTAGAGTTGCAAACCTAGGGCCACAGCAGAGCACACACTCAGGTCTCTAGGACTCCTGGGCGCAGGCTCAGATTCTCACTCCTAGCCATGAGGACTTCAGGCTTGGCTGAAACTGAGTCTCAGATTCACATAAGGGGATCTCTTCACCTAATACCCTCCCCCACAGGATCCAATCCCAAGGGGGTTCTTTGTACCCATTTTAAGAGGTCAACACTAAAGTTAAAAAACAGCAAGACATCAAGCCACTGAAATGGGAGAAGGGGGTAGCTCTGGGCAAAAACCAGTGACAAGGAGGAGCTTGCCCGTTTGTGAGTATTTTATTAATATCTCTTAGGCCAGGTGGTAGGTATGTGGGCACTCATTATATTATTCCCTGTGCATTGCAGAGAGTAGAAATATTTCAGAGTTAAAAATAACCTAAACCTACTCAACTGCCCCTCCTCACTCCCCGCACCTCTCTGGGCCCAGCTTTGTCACTGGAGGAATGAGAACTCCACTCAATCTGGTGCTTTGCCCGCGTGAACCAACTGTGATGCCACCTGAACACGTGGACTTGTACACGTCATTCCCATCCGCCCATGCAGTGCTGCCTGTGCGCACAGCAACCCCCGAGGAGCTGGCAGGATTTGGTGGCCCTATTCTAAAGAACGAAAAACTGAGGTTCCACAGTTTAGGTGACCTGAGGTGAAGCCAGATGACTCAAGGAGTACTTCCATGAGAAAGGCAGCAAGGTCTCTGTCTGTGCGCTGAGCTGAGCACTGTTTGGGCACCAAGCCCATGCTCAGGATCGAATTCTATGGGCCCATACACACACACGGCCCAGAGTGAGAGGAGGGCTCTTACCACCATCTCATGACCAGTTCCAGTTCACAGAAAAGGAAACTCATGTGCCCAGACTCCCCAGATCACAAGTGGCCCAAATGGGATTCAAACAGACAACTGTCTGACTCTGGAGTCCAAGCTCTTTCTACACTCTGCAGGGCTCTGGCCCCCCACGCACCTGATAGTGTCAAGCAGGATGTCGATGAAGAAAGTGTAGCTCTCGGCAGGAATGTTGCCTTTGGCCAGGAATACCTTGTTGTAGCTGCCCTCCATCAGGTACTGTAGAGAACGGGTGGGGAAGAAGAGAGGGTGAGGAAGAGGCAGCACAGAGGCATCCCCACTGAGGCCTCACTGTAATCCCAGTGCCTCCATAATCTACACTCTGCCAGAACCCTCTCTGCCATACAGTCACCATTCCCCATGCAGATGGGGTCCTCCTCTTCTAGGAAGCCCTCCCTGGTATGTACACACACACACACACACACACACACACACACACACACACACACACACACACACACACTCATTTTGTTTACTATCTGCTTCCTCATATGAACGTCAACCTCATAAGATCTGAGATTTGATCTGTTTTGTTCACTGTATAGTCGGAAAACCAACCAAAGTGCCTGTGTACATGACTAGGGCTCAATATTTGTTGGACAAATGGGCAAATGAGTCCACAGGCTGAGCCCTGCCTAGTCTTCCAGGAAACCCTCCCGAGTGTCTCTCCCTGCGCTGCTCCCTTTAGCCAGGCCCTCCCCTCCCACTTCCTCAGCCTCACTTGCTCAAGGGACACTGGATGCTTGATGTACACGTTGGTCTGGATGTCCTTGGCAGGCAGCCGCTCCAACTCTGTGTGGAACTCAGCCACCCGGTTCTGGGACAGCAGGAAGAGGAGGTTGAGGCCCAGGAGCTGGTGCATGTAGGCTGACTCTGGGAGCTGCTCCCTATGGACCAGAGTGGGAATCCAAGGTAAGGAGGGCTTAGGTGCCAACAAAGCTCCCCACACCACAGGTACCAGGGATCCACCCTGATGACTGCCCGATGCTCTCTCCTTGGAGGAGCACTAGTTCCTGGATTTTCAGATATAACTGAGGCTCAAAGAGACATAAAGAAGTCACAATCATATGGGCCCTAGAAAGTGACCTCACTCCAGTAAAGTGACTAAGCCTCATTCCCCTAACTGTAATAGAGGTGGGTTAAATGAATAGGGTTAACTGATTTAGTTATTTAATCCAAGTACAGTGATTAGAATGGTATCTGGCCCCAACAAATACCACAGAAGTGCTAATTATGATTATATTAATAAGCATTACCTTCACTTCTGGGGGAAAACTGAGAGTTAGAGAGATGAAGCCACTTGCCCAAGATCATATAATCAGGAAGGGGGGAAAACAGCTTCAAATTCGGTTTTTCTAGCTGCTTCTGTCAAATTCTTAACCATCAGTCTCCATGGAAACCCCATTCGGTTATGAAACCATTCAGCTTCATATTCAAGGTGCAATCAGTGAGTCTCTGCTCTGGGCCAGGCTCCATACTAGGCTGTGCTGGGACCCAGCAGTGACCAAGACCCTTCTGTTTCTAGAAGACTCACAGTCCAGTAGGAGAGACAAGGCTGGGATGGGAGACACACAGAGGAGTCAGGGCTGATACCCCATTGGAGACCACAGGAAAGAGCTTGGTCTGAAACCTGAGTGCTACAGAGACTCATGACAGGTTCTCAGCAGGCAATCAACATGGTCAAATTTTAGTGTCACGAAGATCCTCCCAGCTGCCATGGAGGGATGAATGGAAGAGGGCAAAGCTGGCATCAAGGCAGGTAAAACGGGACGGTGGCTACCTTGGGGAGTGGAAATTTCAAATGGGAATGTGAAGGAGGAGACAGACCAGAGGGTAACTGAGACTGGATGGCATAATCCCAGACTCAGGCCCTCCAGGCCAACCACAAACCCTGAGGCTTCTGGGCACACAGCTATGCAGAGGGGGAATTCCCAGGTGAAGGAAGATGTCCCAAGTGGCTAGAGCAACAAGGATATAAAGCTGCCATGTAAACCACCCACCCCCTCCAACACACACACTACTGTGTGCTCAGCTGCATGCAACTCTTTGTGATCCCATGGACTGTAGCCCGCCAGGCTCCTCTGTCCATGGGATGTTCCAAGCAAGAATACTGGAGTGAGCTGTCATTCCCTTCTCCAGGGGATCGTCCCAACCCAGGCATTTGCCCATCTCCTGTACTGGCAGGCAGATTCTTTACCACTGAGCCACCAGGGAAGCTGCTACATACACACACCCCAAATTAGGGGCCAGGTCCATCCTCACTTGTAATCGAAGTAGTAGCATTTGAGCTGGGCCATGTACCGCTCAAAGGAGGGGATGTCCTTGCGTAGGATACTCCACTGAGCCCCGATCTCCAGTATGTCACCTGTAGGCAACAGAGAAAGTTCTCAGGAGGTGACCAGAGTCCCAACCTTGATCGCCACTGCTACCATTCCTGCCACGACCCAAGCCCATAAACCTCCCCCATCAACTCCAGTGACACTCACGGGCCAGAATGAGCTGCTGCTTGGTCAGTTTGGTCCCTGTGGTTGGCAGGAAGTTGAGCTCCAACAAAACCAGCTGAAGAGGAGGGCAGGGGAAGGAAAGAAAGAAGATGGGACTTTAGGTATGAGTTATTTACTTTTATCTAGGCCTTCATTTTCCCACCTAGAAAATGGAACTAGCCATCATCCCTGACTCATAAGGTTGTTATGAGTATTGAAGGAGTCAGTCAGATCAGGGCCTGGACACATGATGTGGGCTCACTTAGGATGACTTCATGTTACAAGTATTAATAGACCCACTGGGGAGACCGACTCCATGCCTGACCCAGTGGAATCAAGGGGGAGGGGAGACACTAGCACCTTCGGTTCTTTGGCAACACTTTCCCACACCTTGTTGGGGTGGGACCAGCTACCCTCCTCAACCTACACCAAGGAGGAAAGGGGGCTAATCTCTTCCTATGGTCCAGCTCACACATCATCCCTTATCAGATACCACTCCCCTCAGCAACGTGGTCCAGCCCACTGTATTTGTACCCCTTCCACCTGGCCTGAAGCAACCCGAGCCCCATTAAGGTCCTCTGCTCTAAGAGTATTTTTCCCAGCTTCAGTCTTGCCCTCATAACTTAGCTGGGCCCCTCTATCCAAAGATCTATCCCTAAGCCCCAGATTTCTCGGACCCCAGCTTAGCCTGTTCTTAACCACGAACCCTATCATCTCAGCCTTCTTCCATCTCCCTGTCCAGTCCTCATTTCCCACTTGGTGGCGGCCAGAACCCTACATCACAAAAGCTGACAGCCCCATCCTACCACTCCAACCAGCTAGGCCTCCAAGCACCAAAATTTTAACCTCTCACTCGGTGTGCCAGAAACACCCTCTCCATCACCCCCCACCGTGGGGCCGCATTTAGTCCGTTCGAGGTCCCTCTCACATCTACGTGCCTCCAAACCGCACCTCGGCTCCTCTGAATCCTTCACCCTATTAGATAGCCCAGTCCGCCTTAGTCCCGTCCTCGCGCGGTTTCCCCCTGAGCGCGAAACTCGGTTAGGTCTGGACCCCTCGAAGCACCCCCGGCCGATCCTTACCTTGAGACGGCCCAGCTCTTCCCCGCACTTGCTAAGATTAGGGCTTTTCCGGTTCCACTCGCCCTTGAGCTGCTCGTACATGCCGGCGGCGGCCTGCAGGATCGCCCCCGAGGCCGCCGCAGTCCCCGAGCTCGAGGTGCCGGCCACCCCGTTCACCGCCGTGGCCGCCATCTTCCGTGATGCGGCAAACCGACAGCCCGGTTTACGGCAGCGACGCCTACCGACGCTCACCCGGCGGAAGTGGGGCCGGGAGGTGGAGCCCTAAATCGGGGGCGGGGCTACGATGGTTTGCCTCCGCCCGCCGGGTTTAGCGCTCAGTCGCTCTCAGGGAGGTGCCCTCGGAGCCCGGCCCTTAATGAGCTTGTCAGCCAGAGTTCCGCCTCTACTGTCACTCAAAATGGTAACCGGAAGTCGCCCCTTGCCCTAATTGAAAATGGCAGCAGTCGCAACGCCTCCGCATTTCCCATAGCCAATATGGCCGCACCGGCTTCACCCTGAGGTCTGTGTCTTGGAGATTTCACCCGCGCGGCACTTCTTTCTACACCAAGAGGTGGCGGTGGTGGAGCCATTTGATTAACTGTTATTCTTCCCATGTTACAGGGGGAAGAGAGGCTTTGAGAGACTGGGTAAACTTCCAAGAGACTTAACGGCTGAGATTTGATTCTAGTTCTTTCTCACTAGTTTCTCAATGCATCTTTCCACATTTTCTCCAAGCTTGTACGAATACGCATAAACTTTACAAAAATCATCCAGTATTAATGGCTTAAATTCCACCATCAGTTCAGTTCAGTCACTCAGTCGTGTCCGACTCTTTGCGACCCCATGAATTGCAGCACGCCAGGCCTCCCTGTCCATCACCAACTCCCGGAGTTCACTCAAATTCACTTTCATCGAGTCGGTGATGCCATCCAGCCATCTCATCCTCTGTCGTCCCCTTTTCGTCCAGCCCCCAATCCGTCTCAGCATCTGAGTCTTTTCCAATGAGTCAACTCTTTGCATGAGGTGGCCAAAGTACTGGAGCTTCAGCTTTAGCATCATTCCTTCTAAAGAACACAGGGAATTCCCAATTTTTTTTTCTAATCTTCTACCCCTGATTCCTCCATCTATATCACCCCTGCCTATTTAACGTCTACTTTTTCTCAATTCACTTGTCTTCCATCATTTAAAATATCATAAGAGGTAGGGATATTTATCAGTTCTTTTTACTGCTGTATTCCCAGCGCGAGGAAGACAAGGTTTCTTGAATGAATGAACGAGTGTGTAAATAAATTGTGTCTTTCATCCACGCTCCGCTGGGCTAATACCGCCCCCGCCCCGCGGTTCGCCCCGCCCAGCCTATTTGCCAAGGATCTAATCTCCCCAATCAGGGATTGAACCTGGGACATCTAAGTGAAAGCACCCACTTCTGACCACTGGACCGTCACGGAATTCCCAAGTTGTGTCTCAAAAAAAAAAAAAAAAAAAGTCTTTAAGGAAAAACTGCATCATATTAGTACTATACATATTTTCTAAAAAGCACCATGCTTTTAGCAGTAAGCTAAAGACATCTCTGGAGATTGATGGACATATTTCTGAAACTTAAAAAAAAAAAACGCTGCATAATATCCCACAATGTGACTACACAATTCATTTAATGGTTCCCATTGACATTTTGGTTATTTTTGTTTGCCATTTTCAAGCGTTGCAATAAAAATTCTTGAGGTGAGGAGGAATTGGAGAAAGGTGGTCAAAAGGTACAAATTTCTAGTTATATATAATTGGAATGTAATGTACAGCATATGACTGCAGCTAATACTGCTTTATGATATATAGGAAAGTTGGTAAGAGACTACATCTTACAAGTTCTCATCACACAGAGAAATGTTTTGCCTTTTTTCTTTCTTTTTACTATATCTAATCTCAGAGAGAGAGCAATGAGCAGTCCTGAAGAAAAATCTTAGTTCTCTGCCAGGGGATTAGACCTGGGTAACCTGGTCAAAGAGTTGACTCATTGGAAAAGACTCTGATGCTGGGAGGGGTTGGGGGCAGGAGGAGAAGGGGACGACAGAGGATGAGATGGCTGGATGGCATCACCAACTCGATGGACGTGAGTTTGAGTGAACTCCGGGAGTTGGTGATGGACAAGGAGGCCTGGCGTGCTGTAATTCATGGGGTTGCAAAGAGTCGAACATGACTGAGCGACTGAACTGAACTGAACTAAACTGAACATAGTCCTATCCCTTAGGCCACCTGGGGTCTAGAAGGTAGAAGCAAAGTGGCCCTGGCTTTTTCTCCCACTTGAAAGTAAGAATGTTTCCAGGAGGCAAAAACTGTAAAAACAGTACTGAGACTTTGCACTTGTTTTTACAATTTTTGCCTCCTGGAAACATGTATAGGTGGGCACAGAGAAACAGGTTGTTTAAGACAGAAGCAAAGCAAAAATGCATACCCAAAGAGGAGTTTGGACATCCAGAGTGAGGAGTGCAGTAAAAAAAAATCTAGGTGGCACTAGCAGTAACGAACTCGCCAGCCAGGAGACATAAAGTGTGTGGTTTCCATCCCTGGGTGGGAAAGATCCCCTGGAGGAGGGCATGGCAACCCACTCTAGTATTCTTGCCTGGAGAACTCCATGGACAGAGAAGCCTGGTGGGATTCAGTCCATGATGTCTAAGATCATGACATCCAATCCCATCACTTCATGGCAAATAGAAGGGGGAAAAGTGGAAACACTAACAGATTTTATTTTCTTGGGCTCCAAAATCACTGTGGATGATAACTGCAGCCATAAAATTAAAAGACGCTTGCTCCTTAGAAGAAAAGCTGTGACAAACCTAGGCAGTGTATTAAAAAGCAGAGACATCATGTTGCCGACAAAGATCTGTGTAGTCAAAGCTATGGTTTTTCCAGTAGTCATGCACTGATGTGAGAGTTGTACCATAAAAATGGTTAAGCCTTGAAGAATTGATGGTTTTGAATTGTGGTGTGGGAGAAGACTCTGGAGAATCCCTTAGACGGCAAGATCAAACCAGTCAGTCCTAAAGGAAATCAACCCTGAATATTCATTGGAAGAACTGATGCTGAAGCTGAAGCTCCAATACTTTGACCACCTGATACGAAGAGCTGAATCATTGGAAAAGACCCTGATGCTGGGAAAGATTGAAGACAGGAGGAGAAGGGGGTGACAGAGGATGAGTTGGTTGGATGGCATCACTGACACAGTGGACATGAGTTTGAGCAAACTCAGGGAGATCGTGAAGGACAGGAAGCCTGGCATGCTGCAGTCCAAGATGCCTCTGCAACTTTTTTCTAAGATGGATCCCACCACAGAGGCCTGTGGGTGCGTATCCTTATTTGTTATGGGATGGAGCCCCCTTCCTTTTTGACCCCCAAGAAGTCTTCCTGCGCATGTGTGGACAGGGAAGTCTTTTTTGACCTCAGGAGTAGGCACCTTGTCTCTTTGCTTTAGTAAAGCTCAGCTTTTGCCACTAGCTTTGTCCTTGGAGAGTCTGGGTGAGAACAAAGCTTGAATTTTAGTCCACTTGACAAATTCCTGGTGTTCAGCTGAGAGGCCCACTGTCTCCTACCTCATGTCTATATGAGAAGATGGGTGTTAGCTGGACCTATTGTGGTCATCATTTCACATTATATGCATATCAAACCATCGTGCTGTATGCCTTAAACGTACAGGGATGTATGTGAATCATTTCTCAATAAAATGGGTGGACAGGTTTTTGTTTTTTTAAAGATTCTTACATGCATTTGCTTGAATACATTTGTTTTAGTGCTAAGGGACAGATCCTAGGAATTAAGATTACTGAGTTGAGATAGGTGTATTTTTCATTTTAATAGACATCATAAGATTGCTTTTCAAAGTTGTAGCAGTTCACAGTTCCACTAGCAATGAAAGTGCTGATGGTATCACGGCTACTAGGCTTTAGAACTTTTTTTTTTCCTTTTACCAGTCTGTTACAGGACAAGCACTGGTTTTTTTTTTTTTTTTATTGCTGATGTTGTTGCTTTAGTTTGGATTTGTGTACTAATAAGGTTGAGACCCTTTCCTTCATTTATTAAACACTTTAATTTCCTCTTCTCTAAAATTTTCTTCAGGATTATTGCATTTTTCTAAAAATTTATAGTCCCTTCTGCTTATTGGAGATAAAACATTTTATCATATATGTTGCAACTATTTCCTTTGGCCTATTGTTTATTTTCTGAATATATATATATATATATATATATAATTTATTTACCATCTTTTGCCATGCAGAGTTTTCATTTTTACATAGTCAAATTTATGAAACTTTCCCTTCATGACTTGTTTTTCCCCTTTGTGAATTCCATATTTTCTATTTTGCTTAAGAAGTTCTTGCCATGTCAGAGTAAAACAAATATTCTCCAAAACTTCTTGGCAAAGTATTTGTGTTTTCCACATGTAATTTTTTTAACACTTGAATTAATTTTTGCATATGTTGTGAAATCTAAATTTGATATCATCCTCACAGGCAATTTTTTTCAGAACCATTTATTGGATAAGCTATCACTTTCTCACCAATATGAAAAGCATTTATATCTTATATTAAATCTCTTCAGAAATCAGACGTGTTAAGTCATTCATTATATTCTATCGGCCTATAGTTATTCTTCATAAATACCATATTGTCTTTTTGTTTGTCTGGTTTTTTTTCCTTCATTGCTCGGTGTGGGTTTTCTGTAGTTGTGGCAAGCAGGGGCTACTCTTTGTGGACATGCACAGGCTTCTCATTGCAATGGCTTCTGCTGTTGCAGAGCGCAGGATCCAGGACGTTCGGGCTTCAGTAGTTGCATCGCGTGGCGTCAATAGTTGTGACTCGAGAGCTCTAGGGTGCTGGCTCAGTAGCTGTGGTACATGGGCTTAGCTGCTCTGTGGCATGTGGGATGTTTCTGGATCCCCTGCTTTGGCAGGTGGATTCTTAACCATGAGACCACCAGGGAAGCCCCATACTGCTTTTAAAATATTTATTCTTGGTAAATATCATACTGTTTTTTGTATACATTATATATATATATATATATGTATATATTTCATGTTGAGGTGAAACTGACATAAATTAATCATCTTAAAGTGAACAATTCGGTGTCAATTATATCCACAATGTTGTGCAAATACCACCTCTGAAAAAAAAAAAAAACCCACCTCTACCTACCTCCAAAACATTTTCATCATCACAGAAAGAAACTCCCTTAAGCTGTTGTTGTCCATTCCCTACTTTTTCCTCACCCCTGGTAATGATCAGTCTGCATTCTGTCTCTGTGTATTTGCCTATTCTAGGTATTTCATATAAACGGTATCTTAAAATACATGACCTTAGATGTCTGGCTTCTTTCACAAAAGCCATTATGGTTTTGACCTTAATAGATGTTGCAGAATATATCAATACTTCATTCCTTTTTATGGCTGAATAATGCTCCAGTGTGTGGATATACATTTGCTTTACCAATTCATCCGTTGATGAACATTTGGGCTGTTTTCACCTTTTGACTTTGTGAATAGTGCTGATATGAACATGTATATACATGTACTTGTTTGAGAACATATTTTCAATACTTTTGGGTTGTATATCCAGAAATGGATCTGCTGAATGACTCAGTAAGTCTAGGGTAATCATTTTGAGGAACCACCAAACTCTTCCACAGCATCTAAGCCATTTACATTTCCACCAGCAACATACGAGGGTTCCAGTTTCTTCATATCCTTGCCAATAGCTGTATCTGTTGTCATTTTTAAATTATTATAACCATCACTAATAATATGGAAAATTCTGAAAGAGATGGGAACACCAGACCACCTGACCTGCCTCTTGAGAAACCTGTATGCAGGTCAGGAAGCAACAGAACTGGACATGGAACAACAGACTGGTTCCAAATAGGAAAAGGAGTACGTCAAGGCTGTATATTGTCACCCTGCTTATTTAAGTTATATGCAGAGTACATCATGAGAAACCCTGGGCTGGAAGAAGCACAAGCTGGAATCAAGATTGCCAGGAGAAATATCAATAACCTCAGATATGCACATGACACCAACCTTGTGGCAGAAAGTGAAAAGGAACTAAAGAGCCTCTTGATGAAAGTGAAAGAGGAGAGTGAAAAAGTTGGCTTAAAGCTCAACATTCAGAAAACGAAGATCATGGCATCTGGTCCCATCACTTCATGGGAAATACATGGGAAAACAGTGGAAACAGTGGCAGACTTTATTTTGGGGGTCTCCAAAATCACTGCAGATGGTGACTGCAGCCATGAAATTAAAAGACGCTTACTCCTTAGAAGGAAAGTTATGACCAACCTAGATAGCATATTCAAAAGCAGAGATATTACTTTGCCGACTAAGGTCCGTCTAGTCAAGGCTATGGTTTTTCCTGTGGTCGTGTATGGATGTAAGAGTTGGACTGTGAAGAAAGCTGAGCACCGAAGAATGGATGCTTTTGAACTGTGGTGTTGGAGAAGACTCTTGAGAGTCCCTTGGACTGCAAGGAGATCCAACCAGTCCACTCTGAAGGAGATCAGCCCTGAGTTTTCTTTGGAAGGAATGATGCTGGGGCTGAAACTCCAGTACTTGGGCCACCTCATGCGAAGAGTTGACTCATTGGAAAAGACTAAGATGCTGGGAGGGATTGGGGGCAGGAGGAGAAGGGGACGACAGAGGATGAGATGGCTGGATGGCATCACCGACTCGATGGACGTGAGTCTGAGTGAACTCCGGGAGCTGGTGATGGGCAGGGAGGCCTGGCGTGCTGCAATTCATGGGGTCGCAAAGAGTCAGACACGACTGAGTGACTGAACTGAATAGGTGTGAAGGGATATCTCACTGTGGTTTTGACTTGACTTTCCCTGATCATTAATGATGTTGGATGCACTTTTAATGATCTTTTCATAAAAAAAAAATTAATGATCTTTTCATGTGTTTATTGGTTATTTTACATATCTTTTCCGGAAAAATCTCTATTCAAGTCTTTTGCCATTTTTAATTGAATTGCTTATGGTTACAGAAGTTTTTCATTTTCTATACTGTAGTCTTGATCAGATACATGATTTACAAATATTTTCTCCTATGGGTTGGGTTTTTTGGTCTTGATTGTATCCTTTGATTCACAAAAGTTTTAAATTTTGATGAGGTTCAATTTATGTTGCCTGTACTTTTGGCATCATACTTAAGAAACCATTGACATATCAAAGATTTCCCCCTATTTTTTTTTATAGCTTTAACTTTTTTTCCCCATCCTGCGTTCCTTGTGGGATCTTGGTTTCTTGATCAGGGATTGAACCCAGGCTGACGGCAGTAAAAGTGCTGAGTCTTAACCACTGGATCACCAGGGAATTCCGGGTAGTTTTAATTCTTAAATTTAGAAACCTTCTGTTTTAAAATCATTGTTGTTTCATCTTTTTTTTTTTTTAAATTATTGATCTATTTGGCTCTACCGGGTCTTAGTTGCATCATGTGGGATCTAGTTCCATGACCAGGGATCAAACCTAGGCTCCCTTCATTTGGAGTGGGGAGTCCTAACCACTGGACCACCAGGGAAGTCCCTTAAATTTAGAAATATGGTTTGATTTTGGTTAATTTTTGTACCTGGCGTAAGAGAAGGCCCTACTTTTTCCCTTTGCATGTGGACATCCAGTTTTCCCAGTACCATTTGTTGTTAAGAGTGTCCTTTCTCCTTGGATGGGTCTTGGCACCTGGTCAAATATCAATTGACTATATGTGAGGGTTTATTTTGAGCTCTGTGTTCCATTACACTGGTCTGTATGTCTGTCTTTATGCCAGTCAGACACTGTTTTGATTACTGTAGCTTTGCAATTTTGAAACAGAAAGTATGAGTCCTCCAACTTTGTTCTTCTGTTTCAAGGTAGTGTTGGCTATTTGGAGTCCCTTGCAATTCCATATGAGTTTTAAGATGTTCAAAATTGCCATTGGGATTTTGCTAGAGATTGCACTGAATCTGTATAGCACTATGGGTCATGTTATGGACTAAATAGTATTCCCCTAAAATGTATATGCTGAAGCCTTAACCCCCAGGACCTCAGAACAGGACTGTATTTGGAGATCAGTTCAGTTCAGTTGCTCAGTCGTGTCCGACTCTGTGACCCCATGAATTGCAGCACACCAGGCCTCCCTGTCTATCACCATCTCCCGGAGTTCATTCAGACTCACGTCCATCGAGTCGGTGATGCCATCCAGCCATCTCATCCTCTGTCGTCCCCTTCTCCTCCTGCCCCTAATCCTTCGCAGCTTCAGAGTCTTTTCCAATGAGTCAACTCTTCACATGAGGTGGCCAAAGTACTGGAGTTTCAGCTTTAGCATCATTCCCTCCAAAGCAATCCCAGGGTTGATCTCCCTTAGGATGAACTGGTTGGATCTCCTTGCAATCCAAGGGACTCTCAAGAGTCTTCTCCAACACCACAGTTCAAAAGCATCAATTCTTCGGTGCTCAGCTTTCTTCACAGTCCAACTCTCACATCCATACATGACCACTGGAAAAACCATAGCCTTGACTAGACGGACCTTTGTTGGCAAAGTAATATCTCTGCTTTTTAATATGCTCTTTAGGTAGGACCTTTAAAAAGGGGATTATTTTCAGGACTCCCCTGGTGGTCCAGTGGTTAAGAATCTGCCTTGCAATGCATGGGGACATAGGTTTGATCCCTGGTCAGGGGCTTTCCTGGTGGCTCGGATGGTGAAGAATCTACCTGCAACGTGGGTAAACCCAGGTTTGATCCCTGGGTCAGGAATATCCCCTGGAGGAAGAAATAGAAACACACTCCAGTATTCTTGACTGGGAAATTCCATGGACAGAAGAACCTGGTGGGCTACAGTCCATGTGGTTGCAAAGAGTTGGACACGACTGAACGACCAACACGCAGGGAACTAAGATTTCACATGCTGGGTGGCAACTAAGCCTGGGTGCCACGACTAGAGGGTCCCCATGCTGCAACTAAGACCTGAAATCCGTCTTTTAAAAGGTGATTATTTTAAAACAAGGCCCAGTGGACCCTAATCCAATCTGAAAGGTGTCTTTATAAGAGGAGTACATTTGGACACGCGAAGAGATACCAGTGACATGACCACACCGAGGAAAGACTGTGAGGACACCACCAGAGGGCAGTCGTCAGCAAGCCAAGAGAGGCCTCAGAAACCAATCATAAAAGATCTTAAAAGGTGTTTTGTTATGGCAGCCCTAGCAAACTAATACAGATGGCATTGCCAACAATGTTAATTCATGAACATGGGATGTCTCTCCATTTATTTAAGTCTTTAATTCCTTTCAGCAATATTGTGTACTTTTCAGTACACAAGTCTTTTTCCTCCTTGTATGAATTTATTCTCTTTTTGTTGTAAGTAGGATTGTTTTTTAAAAATCTTTTTCTGATTATTCATTGCTTGTGTATAGAAGTGCAGCCGATTTTGGGGTTGATTTTGTGTACTTCAACTTAACTGAACATGTTTATTAGCTGCTTTTCATGTATGTGGACTCTACCTATAAAATTTTATTGAAAATGGCTTTGGCATTTAATTGCCATCTGCCATATGCCATCTGTCTTTAGCAATCAGGTAATTTGATAACCTTGCTCAGCTTCCTTCTGTTTCTATCTGATTTAGGGTTAATACAAGAAATGGATGTTGAATTTTAGAAAAAGGTTTTGCAAATACCTATTCATGTAATCATACAGGTGGCACACCTGAGCCTCTGTTTCCTCATCTATGAAATGGGGATAATGATAGAATTTTCCTAATAGAACATCGTGAAGATTACTTGCTAATCTAAGAAAAGGGATCTGCTATAGACTGAAAGTTTGAGTCCCACACCAATTCCTATGTTGAAACCTAACCTCCAGCGTAACTGTATCAGGAGGGGATTAGGTTGTGAGGGCAGGCCCCTCGTAATTGAGATTAGTGCCCATAAAAAAGAGGCCCCAGTGACCTTCCTCATCCTGTCTACCATGTGTTGTCAGTTGTTTAGTCGCTCAGGCGTGTCCGACTCTTTGCAACCTCGTGGACTCTAGCCCTCCAGGCTCCTCTATCCATGGGATTCTGCAAACAAGAATACTGGAGTGGGTTGCCATTTCCTTCTCTAGGGGATCTTCTCCACCCAGCGACTGAACCCGCATCTCCTGCATTGGCAGGCGTGTTCTTTACCGCTGAGCACCAGGGAAGCCCTGGTGGCTGCCACATGAGGACACAGTGCAAAGATGGTCACCCATGAACCAGGAAGCAGGTTCTCACCAGACAGCACATCTGCCGGCGCCTTGATCTGGGACTTCCCAGCCTCCAGCAGTATGAGAAATAAATTTCCGTTATTTGTAAGCCACCTAGTCTATGGTCTTCCGTTACAGCAGTTCAAATGGACTTAGGTCAAAATAGGATGTTGTTTCGTCACATTCTCCTTAATTTGCATCAGTGCGATGAATTTTGTTGATAAATCTGTGCCGTTGATTTTTGTGCATATTGCCTGGCCATCACTGACCTCCCTGCTGAACCCCAGACCTGAGGTTCCCACAGCCTCCTGAATAGACTCCTTTAGAAGTCTCTGGGACCTCCCACACCTACTGTGACCCAAAATGGTCTCAGTATCTCCCCCTAACCTGTTCCTTTTCCTCAGTTTTCATCTCAGAAATAGCCTCTTTGTCCCCCAGTCCCCAGGGTAGAAGCCTGGACCTTTTCCTAAGAGCACCCACTCTCCTTCCATGGCCTGCCAGCCTCACAGCCTGTTCACTAGACCTCCTGAGCATCCCTCCTGCCTGCCCCCTCTCCTCCTTCCTACACCAGGCTTCGGTCCAGCACCGTCCCCTGCTGCGCCAGTCCCTGGCCTGCTGCCTTGAGAGCTGAGCTGTCCTCCACAGGGCAGCCAGAGCATCCTTCTACATCTGACCACGTCCTTCAGTTTCTCCACTCTGAATGCTCCTCTGATAATTCCCAAGCTCTATAATGTGACCTCAGTGGCCTTGCCCGCTCTGGAGCTATGCTGCCTCAGCACAGACAAGCTGGTTCAGCTGTCTGCCCTGGCAACCCCTCAGAGGGAGTGTCCCCTGGGGCTCTGCTTCTCCAGTGAAGGAGTGGAGGGGCTGGTCAGAGGACTTGCACAGTCACTCCACCCAAGACCTCTATCTAAACCACCCAAGGCTAGAGTGGAGCCTACTGGGTGGACAGGAAGTAGAAGACATGGGCACATTTGCTTTTTGACTTTTGGTCTCCGTTTTCCCTTCTTTTTTATTTTTAAATTTTTATTTATTGGC
The DNA here is from genome assembly GCF_001704415.2 of Capra hircus. Taxonomy (NCBI): domain Eukaryota; kingdom Metazoa; phylum Chordata; class Mammalia; order Artiodactyla; family Bovidae; genus Capra; species Capra hircus. The sequence continues at coordinate 49,073,934 of NC_030825.1, read as the reverse complement.
TGTGCTGGGTTTTTGTTGCTGGGTGTGGGTTTTCTCTAGTTGTGGCAAGTGGAGGATACGCTCTCTTTGCACCATGCAGGCTTTTCTTTGCAGTGGCTTCTCTTGCTGCAGAGCACGGGCTCTAGGGCGCTCGAGCTTCGGTAGTTGTGGTGCACCGGCTCGGAAGTTGTGGCTCCCAGGTTCTAGAGTGCGGGGGCTCAATAGCTGGAGTGCATGGGCTTAGTTGCCCCAAGGTATGTGGGATCTTCCTGGACCAGAGATGGAACCCATGTCCCCTGCATTGGCAGATGGATTCTTAACCACTGGACCACCAGGGAAGTCCTCCTTTTCCCCTTCTTGACACACATGTTCCTTACAAGAACATCCCTTCCCCACATAAGCAAGAGATTAGGATGGGACGGACAACCCTCAGCTCCAGGGGTGGGTTCTGAAGGGCTTAAGCCAAACAAGGTCTCATCCGTCTGGCAGAGTGAGTGGCAAAGTAGTGAGTTTATGATTCAACCCCATCCAATCAGAGTGACCAATAGGACTTTTGCCTGGGAATGTTGGACTCCAGCCCCTTTCTTTCTCTGGATAATAAACCATATGGATGCGCTGCCTCAGACTGTGAGATGCACTGGCCTGAGGTCAGAGACCACCCTCAGATGAGGGCAGGGCAGGGAAGGCTAGAGAAATGGAGCCAGAATTCTATGGACATTGAAGCTTCTGGATCAAGCTGTACCTGAAGCCTGTCCTAACAAAGTCCATAAATTACCATTTCCACGCGGACCACAGAAATTTTTGCTGCTTGCAACTAAAACCAAAATCTAAACCTCCCCAGAGACCCTTCCTTAGACAGTAGATAGGTGCTGCCATGCAAAATCTTTCACAATTAGCTTTAAACCTAGGCACTGAACAATCAGAACAGACTTCAGGCCATGGCAACGGACCTGGGTCATGGAGGACCCTGCTGGACTGTAGGGAGGTCTGGGGCACTCTGGGGAAGGGTTGAGCCAGCAGGCATACAGAGAAGTCACTATGCACCAGCTTGGCACAGGAGGATTTTGATATTTTAATAACCTATGCAGCTGGGTGGTACAAACTAACTGAACACGAGTCCTTACAAGGTTCCATAGCTGATGCTGAAACTCGAAGTGAAAATTCAAGCAAAACAGGGAGAAAGGCCTAGGATGACCAAGCGATAGGTTACATGTCCAAGGCAACCCAGGACATAAGAGACAAGGGTGGGTGGTGGCTGGGGCAGGCCAGAGGCTTAGGTGGTAGACTTCCTTTTCAAGGAGTCCTTAAGTTTCAGCCTTGTTCTCCTCTGCTCCCTTGTAGAAAACCCTGGAGTTTAACCTGGAGTTTCTCCAAGACACGGTCCCGGAGTGGCTAAAGGCCCTGCCGTCGGAGGGGGTACTGTAGGTGTAGTAAGATTCTAAGCCAATGATGCTGTTGATCTTCCATCGAAGGATATTGCAAAACTTCACCATGTAGGGCGACAGAAGGCAGCAGACAATGTAGAGAATCACCAGGCCGACAAACAAGCTGGCTGACACCTGCAGGAAACGGGCCAACAGGCGATGGTAGGCGGTCTGGGTTCGGGGTCGGGGGCGTGCCTCCACCAGGCAGGGCAGCTCCAGGGCAGCCACTTACCAGGAGGATGAGGAAGGCCCGCCTGGCACTGAGCGGGAGCCCGTGGATGTGCAGCAGAAAGGTGAGCTGGTAGTCACAATAGGTGCTCTTGTCCACGCCTCTGGTGGGGATGGGGGTCAGGATGGGGTGGGGAGGAGGTGGGCACCTCCCCCAGGAAGCCCCCGATCCCACCTCAGCTGTGTGTGTGCCTCACCTATTGCTCACCAACACCTTGAAGAAGAATTCAGGGGCAAAGATGTGGTAGGGAATGGTGTCATGGCACGGCGAGTTCTCCTGACATAGCCACCTGGGGGAGCAAGTTCAGGCACTTGTGGGACAAATCATGCCTAGCGCGTGACAGCCCCTGATCTTCCCCTCTACCCAACAAGTTCTGGACGAGCACTAACTCGGTGCAGCCTCCTACTTCTCTCCCTGATTCACGCCTCCACTCATTCAACTGGTAAGGCTGACTGACCCCCTCCCAGGAGACAGGCTGCTTGTTTATCCATTCTTTTCCTCCCTTCTTTAGGGGAGTTGTCAATTCCTCTGTTCCTATGTATTCGTCTAGATTATAGATTGTACACCTATGATGTGCCAGTTCCTCATTTATTCTTTACTGCTTTTATTCCTTCATGGCACAGATAGAGCTGGAGCAGCTGCTAGGTACAAAGGCACTTCTTCATTCCTTTTTTCATATAGTCAATAAATGCAGGTTGAATACTGCCTAGGTGCAAGTTGGTTACTTTGTTCACTCATTTGTTTCCTTTATTTGCTTATGGCATCATTTTCTTTCATTGATTAAATCAAAAATACTTATTTATGCTTGGGAAATTTCATGGACAGAGGAGCCTGGCAGGCTGCAGTCCACGGGGTGGCAAAGAGTCAGATACAAATTATAGACTGCTGCTCCTGCTGCTGCTGCTGCTAAGTTGCTTCAGTCGTGTCTGACTCTGTGTGACCCCATAGACTAAACAACAACAATGGTAAGCTTATATTCTGTCACTGTTCTGTTCGTAATAAAAATTTTGAGAACTTAAAAAAAAAAAACAGCTACTGAGGCCCTATATGCTAATTTTTTTTTTTCTCCTGGCCATGCCACACAGCTTGCAGGATCTTAGTTCCCCAACCAGGGATCAAGCCTCCAGCAGTGGAAGCATAAAGTCCTAACCACTGGACCACCAGGGAATTCCTGCTATATGCTAACTTATTACTTCATTTTTTTATTCATTCATTGATACCTCCATTCAAAGGTCAATAAATGCCTACCAAGAATGCATGAATTTGTTCACTGTCTCATTCAACAAATACTATGTTATCTATTCTAGACCTGGATTTTTAAAAGAGGCAGACTCCACGAGAGACAGTGACAGCTCAGAGGGTCAGGGTGAGAATAGGGAAGGTACAGGAGGATGAGAGAGCCAACTGTCCCACCTAGAACAGTCAGCAAAGTCCTCCTGGAGCAAGTGGCATCTGAACTAAGGCCTGAAGAAAGATTAAGAAGGACCAGTCCTGTGGATAGAGGATCCAGTTTGCATAAAGGTCAAAGTCAGTCTCATTCGAGGAATACAAAGACAGTCAGTGTAGCTTGAGAACCAAGGAGTCTCCCGGAGGTAGAATGGATGGAAAGGCCCGACAGAATGTGGGCAGATGGGGGAGAAGGGGCCTGCAGTCGGCCCAGGCACTCACTCGATGCCTAAACTGTTGTGGGACATGATGTTGAAGGACAAGTCCTCGGTGGTCATTGTGTTCTCCGTGGTCCAGATGAGGCTGCCAGTCCTGCGCAGGCAGGGGTAACCTCAGTGGGGGACGGGGCCTCCGCGGACCGAGGCCCCAAAAGGAGGCGGGGAAGGGGGTGGGGATTGGGTGGGTGGAGCTTCATGCCACAGGAGGGCTGGAGTTTGCAGGAGCCTGGGAGCCTGCGCTGTGGGCGGGGCCCTGTGGGTATGGCTTGCAGCCCAGGTTTGGTCCGTGGCTGGGCAGCTGGAGGGGGCCTGCAGGGGAAGAAGGGCCGATTATGGGCCTGGTCCCACGGGAATTACTTGTCCAGGGGGCTGTTGAAGCGGTAGATTTCCTCCTCGCTGTATTCCTTGATGGTGTCAAGGGTGGGCCCGCCGCCCACCACCTTCAGCACGTAGCTGTGGGGAGCAGAGATTCGAAGGGGCTGTCTGGAGTCCTGCCTCACCTCTACCACCCCCTTTTCTCTGCGCCCCACCCCAGTCCCTTGTCCCCAGCCCACTCCCGTCAGCCGCCGGCTTGGCCCCCACTTTACCTGCCCTGAAAACTGCCAGAATCGCCCGTCACCAAATCTTGGATCAAGAAGAATGGGTAGAAGACTGTGGGGTCGGAGGGGTGGAGGCCGGGAGGAGAAATGAGAGAGGGGAAGGAGGAGAGATGAAAGACCCAAAGGAAGAGCAGAGGATGGGTGGGGGCAGTGAGCGGGCAGGCAGGAAGGGCCGGGGAGGGCAAAGGAGAGGGCGCTGGACACCCACTGTCCCGGAAGAGAAAGCAGGGCATCTCCGGGTCCACTTTGACGCAGTCGAAGTAGTGTTTGTTCTGCGCGCGGTTGTACTGCACCGTGTAGGTGATGTCGAAGGCCAGGCGCTTGCCTGGAGGGCAGCCAATAAGCACTGGCACCATCAGGTTGCTCTGAGGGGGAGGAGAAAAGCCTGGTTCTGGGGGTCCGGCAGGAGGGACACCCCTCCTCCCCCACACACCATCACTACCTGCCAGGCTCACCCTCACTAGGGCCAAGCTGGTTATTATTATTACCGTTAAAACAATAAGAACAGCAAGGGCTTGCATAGCTCTTACTGTGCACAAGGCATGGAAGGATTCTGCGCAGAGCTTTACATATTCAAGTTTGTATAATCCTCAAAACAACCTTGCATAATATAGACCATTAACAGCTCCATTTAATGAGATGGCAAAAGTGAGACACAGAGAAGTCAAGTCACTTATTAATTATCTGAAGTCACACACATGGCTGGGAATGTGGTAGAGTCGGGATTCAAACCGAGTCAGGTGGCTACCAACTGCCTTCAGAATAAGACATACAAAACCACTAACACCTACACCTATGAAGCAGCCAGCTCCTCTGTGTGTGTTAGTCATTCAGTCATGTCAAACTCTTTGTGACCACATGGACTGTAGCCAGCCAGGTTCTTCTGTCCATGGGATTTCCCAGGCAAGAATACTGGAGTGGGTTGCCATTTCCCCCTCCAGGGGATCTTCCCAACTCAGGGATCAAACCTAGGTCTCCTGCATTGCAGGCAGATTCTTTACAGTCTGAGCCACCAGGGAAGTCCCAGCTCCTTGTTGGACTTCAATTGGCTGAAGCTGAGGGAATTCCCTGGTGGTCCAGTGGTTAGGACTCTGATTTCACTGCCAAGGGTCTGGGTTCAATTTCTGGTTGGGGAACTAATATCCCACAAGCCTGCATAGCCAAAAAATAAGACAATGAAGAGCTGAGCTGGAGCCTGATTTCCTCAACAGTAGACTTGGGGGAAGCATGGGATACATGAGGGAAGTAGGGCCCAGGATGGGAGTTCAGTATCTTGGGAATGAAAGGTTCCTGGCCTATTCTGGGGTTAGGGCCCAAGGATTTCACCGCATTGTCAGAAGGACATGGGCGTCTAGAGACTGAAATCTGGGCTTGCTGGCTTCTGTGGAGAGGGGTTTTGGCCACAGATTGCGCCTGAGCCAAAGACTTTACACCTATCAGCCACTGAATCACTGCGAAGATTTCTCAGATTCAATCTTTCCACAATCCACCTCTGTTCATGGCACTCCATCCCTCCGTGTTCAAGCTAAAAAGCCTTGGTTTCTTCCTGGAAACCTCTCTTTCTCTCAACTCCACATCCAGTCCATTCAGAAATCCTGTTGTCTCTAGAGTTCAAGATAGAGCCACTCTCTTCCCCCAACTCTTCTGCCCTCCTTGGGCTGGCCCAATCTTCTTTTCCCCGTGGTCTCCCTGCTCCCATCTCTCCCCTCCAGGCTGTCCCACACTTGCAGCCAGATGGACTCTGTGAAACCTGAGTCACCCCTCTGCTCAGATGCCTCCTATGTGACCTGCCCAATACTTCTTCAACCTCATCTCTCTCCACCGTCCTCCTTGTACACCCTGCTCCAGCCATGCTTGCTCCTTGCTATTCCTTTAGTCTAGGACAGGAAACATACTCCCATCTCCAGGCCTCTGCTATCTGTCCCCTCTCACTGGCATGCCTCCTGATACATAACTGCATGCTCACATCTCCTCCTTCAAGTCTTTGCTCAAATGTTTCCTCCTCAGCAGGGTCTTCCCCAAGCCATCCTATGGAAAAGGCTTCCCTACCTATGCCTCTTGCCTGTTTCTTTTTCTCCTAGTGCACATCACCTTTTAACATACAGTATCTTGGGGCTTCCCTGGTGGCTCAGTGGTGAAGAATCCACCTGCCAATGCAGGATACATTGATCCCTGATCCGGGAAAATCTTACAAGCCTTGGAGCAACTAAGCCCAAGTGCCACAACTATTGAACCTGTGCTCTGGAGCCCAGGAGTCACAACTACTGAGCCCAAGTGCTGCAACTACTGAAGCCCACATGCCTAGAGCCTGTGTCTTGCAACAAGAGAAGCCACCCCAGTGAGAAGCCCATCACCACAGTGAAGAGTGGCCCCCACTTGATGCAACTAGAGAAAGCCTGCACATATCAAGGAGAACCCAGTGCAACCAAAGATTAAAAAAATCATTTTTGTAAAAAGCTACAATAAAAAAAGAGTAGATGCTTTTTAAAAAATCATTGACTTTTTAAAAGCAATCTTTAGGTGGGTATCATGGTCAGATAGATAGATAAGTGGATGTATATTGGGATACACACAGACACACACATATATACATAGTGAAAATTTCACTTCCATTCCTATCCTCCAACTGTCCTGACTCTTCTCTATTCAACCAGTAAAGAAAGAAAGAAGGTGAAGTTACTCAGTCATATCCAACTCTTTGTGACCCTATGGACTGTAGCCCACCAGGCTCCTCTGTCCATGGGATTTTCCAGGCAAGAATACTGGAGTGGGTTGCCATTTCCTTCTTCAGGCGATCTTCCTAACCCAGGGATCAAACCCAGGTCTCACGCACTGTAGGCAGACTCTTTACCTTCTGAGCCACCAGGGAAGGGCTCATTCAACCAGTAGGGAACCATTATGAATACTTTCTTGCCCTTTTCCTCATAGTTTCTTCATGAAAATAAAAGCAAACATGAATATATGTTATCAATATCAAGTATACACTGTTGCAGTATGTGGAGATCTCTGCCGCCTTGCTCTTGTTTTTTTCTTTTTTTTTTTTTTTTGCCACACCACGAGGCTTGTGGGATCGTAGTTCCCCAACCAGGGATTGAACCTGGGCCACAAGAGTGAAAACACTGACTCCTAATCACTGGACCACTAGGGAATTCACTCACCGCACCCCCCCCCACCCCACAAACACACACCCTGTTCTTTTTAAATTGCTGCATAGTTTTCCACTGAATGGATGTACCACCTTTTATTTAACCACTCCCCTAGTAATGAACACTTAGAATGTCTCCAAGTCTTTTGCAGTAACTGTGTGCTGTGGATCAGATTCCTGGAAGGGATCTGCTGGGCCCAAATAGAGATATTAACGGACTTTCTGGGGTTGTGATGAAGAGGAAAACAGTGTGCACTATTAAGTTTAGCAGGAAACAGTTATTGGGCTGTGGTCACTCTTCCTTGCATTTGACCCTGAATATCCCATGTAATCCAAGGAGTTGGGAGCTGTTACAAGTCCCTTTTTAAAATTGCCCTGGGTCATAGCAACTCAGGCTTCCCAGGTGGCACTAGTGGTAAAGAACCCACCTGCCAATGCAGGTGACATAAGAGATAAGGGTTCTAACCCTGGCCTGGCTGGGAAGATCCCCTGGAGGAGGGCATGGCAACCCACTCCAGTATTCTTTCCTGAAGAATCTCATGAACAGAGGAGCCTGGCAGGCCACAGTCCATGGGGTCGCAAAGGATTGGACATGACTGAAGCGACTTAGCATGCACGCATACTAACCCAGGAAAGAGAAATACCAGGGTCTGTCTCCTGGAGAGTGGGCAGGGAAGTGGATGAGAACAAAATCTCCTCTACCACTTGTTAGCTCCGGGGATTACTCGGAGCAGACATCTGCATCTCTCAGAGCCTCACTGCCTGCCTCCATAGCAGGTGAAGAACCAAGGACCCAAAGGCTTCAACAAAGCACGTGTGAGCGAGCAAGAGAAGAGCAAGGCATGAAGGGAGAGCCAAGCTTGTTCACATGCCACCTTTGGACCAGTTGGAAAAACAAGCCCTGCGTCACAGATACTTAACTTCCCCTAGAAGAACAGTATCAGAAGGAACACACAAATTTGTGTACGATCTATGCAATGCAGCCCTTCCTGAAAACATGAATGGATTAAAGGAGGGAGGGGGCGGCTGGGTGGGGTAAATGATAAAAATTTATGAGAAAGAAAAAATTAGGAAGGCATTCATGGGATTCCCAGCTAGAGCCCTCAGATCCCACCCTGCTGAGACTGACCCACACCCTTCCCTCCCAGCACAGGGCCCAGGACCCCAAGTCCAATACTTGCATACGGGGCCCCTGGTTCGTGTTCTGGAAGCAGTGCCCAGACAAGCCCAACACCTGCGAGTAGGAGCAGGAGATGAGACGGGACCCCATGGCTTAGTCCTTCCCCTCATCTGCATCCCTACCCTCCAGGCTTGGACCACACACCTTGACGAGCATGGAGGTCTTCATGAGGTGATGTCCACTAATTCCCTGGTCAAAGCAAGACCTTTTATCACTGAGCTTAACCTGGGGGTGGGGGCAGAAATGAAGGGGTCAGGAGGCCAGCGGGAGGACCCAGGCTCCGTTCAAATAACCGCGGGCTTCTAACAGATACACTGCCCCAGTAGCTCCGCCATCACCTCAGCGCCTCTTCTCCACCTAGTCTCACCCGGAAAAGCACCGAGGTGAGATTAACAAGGACCTTCTCCTTCACTATTGCCTCAATGCAGTGGGGGTCCGCCAGCACCACAGCCAGATCCACCGGGCTCAGCACCTGGAAGGAGGGGCCTGCTTGGAGCAGAGGGCGGGGTTAAGGCTGCGGGCGTGACCCAGTCGAAGCCCCGCCCTCAGGCACCACCCAGGCCCCGCCCACCGACCGTGCAGGACTTCTGGCTTCCGGGCGGTCAGGAAGACTGAGAAGCTGTAGCTGGTACCCTTGTCCAGGAAGATGCGCTCGGGCAGCTCGTTCTCGGCCTTGAGGTCGTAGATCTTTTCGTAGCTGGTCATGTCAACGTGCACACTGCCCGCGCTCCGCCGGTTGCTGGCCAGGTAGAAGTGGTAATCCTAGGCGACGGAGTGCGGGGCAAAGTCAGTGCCTGGACAGGGGAACGGTGAGGGGGAGATCCGGGCTCGGCCCCGTCCCCCGACTCGCCATCCTCTCCACGCACCTGGTCCTGCTTCTTGTTCTTCCACCAGCGCCAGGTGGGGTCGTGTGCTGGGTCCGCGTATGGCTGCAGGAATTGCAGGCACCGAGGGGAGGGGGTGGGTATGTCAAGGGGCGTGCCCAGACAGGCAGTGTCCCCAGCCTCAGTCCTTGCCCCTGACCCAAACTGAAAGATACACACCCAACCCCGGCTTTCGGCCGACCGCCTACCCTCGCCCCCAGCCCAAAGCCATCTCTTCTGAGCCGAGCTTGATCCCCTCCTCGGCCCCCCTTCAGCCTCGGAAGCACCGAGGCGGCTCTGCTCTGCTCCGCCCTCCGCCGCGGTTCTCCCGCGTAGAAGCCCCTGCGATACCACCTCAAGTAGGACCCGCCCCGGACGGCGCCCACCTTGTCGTACTTAGAGTGCAGCCAGAGCAGGTAGTAGACGAGGCCCTGATAGACAGCCAGCGAGTTCTCGCTGTGGAAGCCCCAGGGCTCCGAGACACGCGGCGGCTGCGCGCGGTAGCGCTCCTGGCGCGTGTAGATTTTCGGGTTGGGCAGCTCCCGCAGACGCATCACCGTGAAGGGGCAGAAGTTGGAGAAGGACAGCGTCAGGTGGCTCCTGAGCGGCGACAGTGGAGGACGGAAGCTGACTTTCCCGGGATCCGCGCACCAGGAACCTCCGCGGGCCTGCTTCCCACTCCTGCACGGCTGACTACGCAAGGCTGATCCTGACCTACGCAATCCCTGACCTTCCTCCTCAGGTTCGGCCCCTGGACGTATTCATCTGCTTGTCCCTCGACCCCTCAGAACAGAGTCCTGGACCGCATCCTAGACTCTCCCCGACCCCTCCACGGTACCCAACCTTCTAAGGGTTCTTCCACCTCACTCCTCCACCACTCCCAGCTGCCTCCCTGGGCTCCTCTGCAGGTGAGCAGAAGGGTGTAAAATCTGACCATGAAGTTCAAGTTCCTCCCTATGACCACCAGGGTCACCTTTTCCGCCTGGTCTCCAGGGCACTTCATTGGCAATGCATTCTATCCATACTACACTCCCTCTCAGTTGTTGATCACTCAATCCCCTTTCCACTTGGCACAAGGGGTTCCCCCTGTTTGGAACACCCTTCTCCATCTACCACCTCATCAGCTCTCCTCACCCGTCATGCACCTCTTCTCGTTGAAGCCCTCCCTGATGCACCTTGCCCCTAGGCTGGTTAGACCCCTCCTCCTTTGAGCCCAAAGGCTGTCACTGGGGATGGCTTGGTCTCCACCCCCCACACCCCAGAATGGGAGCTTCAGATGGCAGTGCCTAAGGCTCTCTGACTGTCTCTGTGGTTCAGTATCTTCTCACCCTTGCCTTTCCAAGACATATTCATCACTGATCTGCTGGTATATCAGTAGCTGCTCCACGGGCATGAGCCTCTTGACGAGTCTGCCCTGCTGGTTGTCTATCAGGTACACCAGCTGCAGTGGGAAGGTACAGGCCACGTGAGCTGGTGTCAGCCACCCTGCAGCTCCCCCATGTCTCGCCCACGCTGTCCCCCCACCTTGGCACCTGGTAGAGTTTTTTGTCTTCATAGAAGAGGGTGACCATGGTCTCATTGGGGGCGTAGAGAGAGGACTGCTGAAGAACCTGGAGGTTGATGTACACGTCCCAGGCCTTGGACGGGAACAGCTGGTACACATGGTAGCTGCCCTCCAGGAGATACCAGATCTGGGGGTGTGACAGCCAGGTGTGTGCGTGAGGCCCGTGGGCACTGTGACCCCCACCCCTCCCTCTGAGGGGTGAGGACCCCACTCCCTGAGGGGTGAGTCTTGGGTGCTCACCTCCGGCTGGGACCAGGTGAGCCATCCTTCTGCTTCTCAGACCCCACCACCTCTGCTTCCAGCCCTCACTCCCCATGATACACTTCTTCACTGTTTCAGTCTGCTTGAGTTTTTATTACTTGCAATGTAACCATTCCTAATATACACACTGCCTGAAGGCTGGGGATCTGAGGGCTAAGCCCTCTTTTTCCCTTCTCACCCTTTTTAAGATTCTTTTTTAAGGTGGACCATTTTTAAAGTTGTTATTGAATTTGTTACAATACTGCTTCTGTTTTCTGTTTTGGTTTTTTGGCCCTGAGACGTGCGATCTCAGCTGCCTGACCAGGGACCGAACCCACACCTGCTGCCAAGGAAGGTGACATCCTAACCACTGGATGGCCAGGGAAGTCTCCCTTCTCACTCTTTGCCCTCTTCAGGGTCTCAGCATCCCCTTGGCCTCAGTTTCCCACCTCTGCACTGATGCCCACCCTCTCATCCCCTAACTCATTTGGCTGTAGACCCAACCTCCTCCTTAGCTTCAGCTTGGAGGATCCTCTCCAGCCTCCAGCACATCCTCCCTCCATGTGGCCTTCTCCATGAAGCCCTCCTGACGCATACACCCCCAGACAGGGTCTGAACTTCCATGGGTGCTGTTTCCCTCACTGCAGCCTTGGTTGCTCTGAACTGTCACTGTCTGGTAATGAATCCATCCTCCCAACTGGACTGGGACCCTGAGAGGGCAGGGCCCACAGCTGACTCACTGCCCACTATGTCTCCAGCACCGGATCAGGTGTGCTGAGCTGCATGGCGGAATGAAAGAGGGCTCCCTCTGGACAGCCCCTCATGACTCTGAGCACAGGCCCTTTACCCTGCTGAGTAACTTTGGAAAAGACACATCCTTTTTGAGTTCGAGGATTCTCAGCTATAAATGGAGCTTCTGCTGCCCTTCCATTCCCCAGGGTCCCTGAGAATGTTCCCTCTCCTGGGCCCTTTTACCCTGATGGAGTGGGGGAAAAGAGAGACCCCTAGGCTTTGGGGCTGAGCAGAAAGGAAGTGGGGAGAGGGGAGGGCAGCCCACCTCCTCATTCTCGGTGACAATGGCCATGTCCCCTCGGAACGAGTTCACCAGGTACTTGATGGACAGCTCCTTGGGGAAGTCCGCCAGGTAAATGAAGTTTTCACTGTTAAAACTGAAAGGGCAGAGGTGGGAGGTCAGGACACCCAGGTGAGACCCGGAGAATATCTGCTTCCCTGACTAGTCCTGACATGCCGCTGCAGGAACCATCTACTCGCTTCTCCGCCAGGCTGAGGAGAAGGCACAAAGGAAGCCTGGGACTCTAGTTTCTGCCCCCCATCTCCAAACCCTCTGGCTGACCTGCCCTTCCATAAACAGGAGCCGCTGACCAAACTGGCAATTTGCCAACACCCCCACAGAGTTGGCTCCTGGTCCTCCAGCTTCCTGAAGGGTGAAAAGCATCCTACCCTCTCCCCGGGCCATGTCCCTCTATTGCTCACACAGGTTGGGTCCTCATAGCAGGTTTCATTTAAGAAAGGATTCCCACCACTGGGACTTCCCTGGTGGTCCAGTGGTTAAGAATCTGCCTGCCAATACAGAGGGTGTGAGTTCAGTCCCACACGCTGCAGAGCAACTAAGCTTGTGCACCACAACTAATGAGGCCAAGTGCCTCAGCTATTGAAACTCTCATGCCTAGAGCCTGAGCTCTGGAGCAAGGGAAGCCACTGCAATGAGAAGCCCGTGCATCATGACGAAGAAGAGCCCCTGCTCGCTGCGACTAGAGAGAAGTCCACGCACAGCAACCAAGACCCAGTGGAGCCAAAAATAAATAAGGATAAAACGTTGTTTGTTTGTTTTTTTAAGGACTCCCAGCTTTAAAATATCAGCTTCCCCTGTTCTATCTGTGCCCACCCCAGCCCATGTTTTCCCCCATGATGGTTCTGATCTCTTCTGGCCTTGCGCATACATACCCCGAAAACTTGGTGACTTCAGAATGGAGCCCCACCCTACGTGGGGCTGGGGAGGCTGGCTCCATACCTCTGGAGGAGGAAGTTGCCCCAGATGAACAGCAGATTGTTATATGGGTTGTAGGACATGCCCTTGGGGACCATCGGAAAGTTGGTATAGGACTCTGTCCCTAGAATCATCAGGAACTCCAGGCCTTGAGCTGGCAGGGGGCACAGGCAAAGTGGACACAGCAGTGAGGTGGGGTCGCTTGGGCCTCTCCTGGCACCCACCCACTTTTCCAGCCCCCTCTGCCTTCCCCTCCTACCGTCAGGGATGAATTCCGGGATGGTGTAGAGCACAACCAGGTAATCATTGACTACAGGTGGGGAAGACACAGCAAAATCTCCTGAGACCCTGAGTTTTCAAGACCTGCAACTGAGGAAGTCCCCAGCTCCCCAACGCCTCCAACCCCATCCCAACAGCTTCCCATTTGGGCCCACTCTTGTTGCTGTTGTTTAGCTGCTAAGTCATGCTAAGCTCTTTGCGACCCCATGGGCTGTAGCCCACCAGGCTCTTTAGTCCTTAGAATTTCTTCATGTGAATTATAAAAAGGCACTTCCTCTAAGAGGATACAGTCTTGTGAGGGCAGAGGACTTGATTCCTTGGCTGGGGAGCTCCAGACACAGCCTAAACAACTGTCCATGCACACCTGCTAAGTTGCTTCGGTAGTATCCAAACCTATGGACTGTAGCCCTAGAGGCTTCTCTGTCCATGGGATTCTCCAGGCAAGAGTACTGGAGTGAGTTTCCATGCCCTCCTCCAGGGGATCTTTCCAAACCCATGTCTCTTGCTGTCTCCTGCATTGGCAGGCGGGTTCTTTACCACCAGTACCACCTGGGAAGCCCTAAACAACTGTACACAGCAGCCCTATTCTCACTCCATCAGCTCACATCAAATCTTACTGTGAGCCACAAGGCCCTCCCAGGTCTCACATCTACTCACGCTTCCAATCTCCCTCCCTCCCCTTCCCCCTCTGCTCCAGTCTCACTGACTTCCTCTCAGTTCTCCCCCTGTTCTCCACCACTGCCCCTGACCTAGCAGAGGCGGGAGCCACATTTCCTTTCCGTTATCTGTTGGGCACAGATGCCACAGGATGGAGCAGCAGTTCAGAACCCCAGCTCCTGCCCCTTCCCACTTAGCAGCCCCCAGTGGTGCCCCAATTACCCAGGTCATAGCTGACCACCTGGAAATACTTCGAGGAGGCAGGGCCTACAATCTCCACCAGCATCAGTAGATTGTAGTCACCAGCAATGAATGTGGCCCAGGTGATGGAGCAGTTGACAACTGGGGAGGGAAGGCAGAGGTCCCGAGAAGCCCCTCCAGCCCCATCCCCCTCCATGGTTTCTGTGACTGCCATGCCTATCCTGGTGACTCTCCACCCATCCCCAAGAAACTGCCCGTCTTTTCCCATGGCCTCTCCCCCGCCTTCCCTGCTCTCCTACATCCCCCAACCTTCCCAAGCCCACCCTATTCCCCGCCCCCACAGACCCATGTGGGAGCAGGGTACCTAGAATTGCACTGCACACGGACCAATGCCTGGGCAGCAACTGGAAGGACACGAGGCCATCTGAGGAGCAGAGCAGGTCAAGGCTCAGGCCCTTCCCAGCCCATCTGGCACCCCACCACATCAGCTCTTCAGTTATCCGGGGTTGAATACCTGTGCCTCCTTCTTAGCCCTGGGGCAGCTCTCCCCCAACCGCCCTTTCTGTCCATTCACAACTGGCCTATCAGAATATGTCTGCCCGCTGGTCACAGTAATTGGCTCAGGTCTGAGCACATGACCCAGAAATGGGCCAGTCAGAGTGAACCCTGGGATTTGAGCTAAGGCCAATGGGAGAAGAGTCTGCTGTCACTCGCTAGGGGTGACTCAAACCAGTGGGAGATGTGAGTCCCGACTTCCTGGATGCCATCTCTAACCCCTGCAAGGGGAGTACCTATCTGAAAATGAGGCCAAATTACAGGGCTAATAATGATAAACCCTTGAGTAGGACTCACCGTGTCCCTAGTGCTCTAAGATCTTCATATATGTCAACTTATTTAACCTTGATAGCAACACAATGATGTGGGTATTAGTATTCTCAGCCCCATTTTGCAAATGAGGTTAAGCACCCAAACAGAGAGGTTGAGTTACCTGTCCAAAGCCACAGATGACTTGAGTTGGGTGTGTTAGAGCAGCCTGTCTTCTGAACCCATGCTATAATCCCGAGGCTATACTCCCTTGCCAAGGGATAGTCCTGACGGTCCGCCCTGCGAGCCCTGGGTCCAGCTACGCCTGATGCTGCACTGGGTCTTTTCATCTATATGAGTCTACACATTTTCTACGCCTAAATGATTTCTGAATTGGGCTTCTGCCCTTTGAAACCAAACACACTGTGAAAGATACAAAACCTCCCAACCCTGCCAAGCCCTGCCACTACAAAGGCATAAACCTATCTTGACTCGCAGCCTGGGACCCCTCCTGAAGGAAGGGGTGAGAGGTGAGGGCCTGGGGTCAGAACTCTCAGGAGTGAGCGGGTCCAGAGGGGTCTTTTGGGCTGCTGGAGACCCCTGACCTTACCTGTGATGGTCCCAAAGTGGACGTAACCTTCGTGCTTGCCAGTGGTGAGGGCCATCACATACTCAGAGCCATTGCTGTGGAAATGCACGGGGCACAACCTCTTGATGCACTCGTTAGCCAGGACTCGAACCCATCTCTCTGCGGGGGCCAGCATAGACATTTGAGCCTGGGGCCTTGAGCCCCCAGATCCAACTATGCCTCAAACCAACATGCTCCTGAGTTTTCTAGCTGTCTAAGCCAGTAAACACCTTTCTTTGACTTATATCTATTCTAACCTGGTTCTTCCCACTGTCAAAGTTCCCTAAGAAAGAAAGTGAGAAAAATAAAGCCTTTGGGAACACTCACTAACTAATGAAATAGGGGTTACAGTGTAAGTTTCTGTGATCCTGTAAGTTCACATCGCTCATTTACATGGGGCAGGGGCAGGGGGCAGGGGTCAGAAGAACTAGGGCTTTGATATCATTTAAAAGATGAGGCCGAATCCAAAGTCTCTCTTAGGATTTCCCCAGTGGTCCAGTGGTTAAGGCTCTGCACTCCCAAAGCAGAGGGGCTGGGTTCAACCCCCGGAGCTAAGCTCCACATGCCACAACTAAGAGTTCACATGTCTCAGCTAAAGATCCCACATGCTGCAACTAGGACCTGATGCAGCCAAATAAATAAATTTTAAAAAATTAAGTCTTTCTTTTCCTCCCTGATCAATCTCCTTCATGGCTCTGCCTTTCCAACAGCCCATCTCTGTTTCTCTCTTTGTCTAACTTTCTGCTCCTCCCCAGCGCCTCACACTTCTCACTTGGTGCGCATCTCTCTCTGGTATGCCTTTCTGACCCTCTCTGCGCCTTTGCATATGAGCGAGCATGCACGTGAGTCTTTCTCTCTCTGCTCCCTCCCCTCACTCTCAGGCCTCTCTCTGCCCTTAGCTGGTTCAAGACTCCTGGGAAGGTCTGGATGAAAGCCTTGCCCCAACATACAGAGGGTAGGAGGAGGTGCCTACAGGGTGGGAAATGATGCTTTAGGAGCTTGGGAAGTCCCTCCTACATCCCCCTCTCCCCACCCATGGTAATTCCATTCCCAGATGCCTCCAGTGATGGAGTCCCTGAAGCGCCCTCCCTGGGGCTCCAACAGGCAGGTCCCATGGCCTAAGATGCCCAGGACACCAGAGTATGTGACCCGGCCAGTGACCCCTCACCGCTGCCACGTTTGCTCTCGTAGAGTGTGGTGTAGGTGCCTGTGAAATAGTAGATGAGCTGGTTCTGCCGGATGAAGAGGGTGCTCTCAGTGGCAATGGCATCGTAGATGGTGGCGGTGAAGCTGGCTTGGGGGCAGTAGAAGGAGCCTACCCAGCAACTGTCAATGCTCAACTGTGGGGGAGTGGGGCCAGTGGTGAGCAGGTGCCCTTGATCTCCACTCCCATGTCCCACCTTGTGGGGAGGCACCTGCTCTGACCACTGCTTGGGATGGACACATGTGGCTGCCCCCAGGGCCCCCTTCCTGCTCACCCTTCAGCAGCATCTTGGTGGCCAAACTTCCCCCAACAAACTTCCCCTGGAAGCAGGCGACCCAGCCCAGAGCCAGTGGGGGCTTTCAGTGCTCCCTGAAGTTGGGTAGTGCTCCATGTACTCAACAGGGCTCAGCACACCTGGTTCCCCAGGCCCCAGTCACGATTGTCTTCATGTGGATCCAAAAGATTCCATGCTTGGCCTAAGGCACATTTTACTAATCCTATTCTGTATTTTTTATATTTATTTATTTTTGGCTGCGCTGGGTCTTTGCTGCTGCACGTGGGCTTTCTCTAGTTGTGGTACAAGGGCTTCTCATTGCAGTGGCTTCTCCTGTTGCAGAGCACGGGCTCTAGAGCACGGGCTTCAGTAGTTGTGGCTCATGGGTTTAGTTGCCCCGCGACATGCGGGATCTTCCCAGACCAGGGATCAAACTCATGTCCCCTGCACTGGCAGTTGGATTCTTAGCCACTAGACAGCCAGGGAAGTCCCTATCCTATTCTATTTAAACAACTAGCTATCTGAACTCACTGACTGATCACTAACACTGGCAATATCATTAACAGTGGGAAAGCACCACCAATGAAGGGCTCTTGCCTTAAAGATTGAGTATAACTTCAACCAAGCTTCTAGAACTCACTACCAGTTTATAGGCAATATAGGGTGTTGTGGCTAGAATTTACATGTTGAAGCTCTATCTCCCCAACATGACTGCGTTGGGGCCTTAAATAAGGAAATAATTAAGGTCCAGCGAGGTTATAAGGATGGGGCCCTAATTCTACTGGACTTGTGTCCTTATCAGAAAAGGAAGAGACACCAGAGCCACCTCTCTCTCCACTCATGCACACAGAGAAAAGGCCACATGAGGACAGTGAGAAGGTAGCCATCTGCAAGCCGTGGAAACAGGCCTCACTAGAAACCAACCCTGCTGACACCTTGATCTTGGACTTCCAGACTCCAGAACTACAAGAACATAAATTTCTGTGCTTAAGCCACCCAGTCTGTGGTATTTTATTATGGCACCCTGAGACTAACATTCAGTACATAAGGTCAGAGGAATAAGTTAATTGATTCTATGAAGAAGAAAACAGCCAGGGCTTCCCTGGTGGCTCAGTGGTAAAGAATCCACCTGCCAATGCAGGAGACATGGGTTTGATCCCTGGTCCAGGAAGATCCCACATGCTATGGAGCAACTAAGCCCTTGAGCTGCAACTACTAAACCTCACGTCCCTAGAGCCTGTGCTCTGCAATGAGAAGCCTATGCACCGCAGAGCAGCACGCATTCACCACAACTAGAGAAAGCCTACGCGCAGCAATGAAGACCCAGAGCAGCCAAAAAAAAAAAAAAAAGCAGCAAACAGTCAAATTCTATAGGACAAAAGGCCTGGCTTCTTAAACTACCTGGAAAAAAAAAAGGTGATTGATGGTTGTGGGTTGGGGGAGAGCAGATTTACAGGTAAGAAGAGAATTAAGAGAGTTCACAACCAAATGCAACAGGCACATCCTGATTCAAGCAAACCAACTGTAAAACACATTTTTAGATAATGGGGGAAATTTAACTATGACCAGGTCAGATGATATTGGCTGAAACTGATATATGCTAAAGCTGAAACTCCAGTACTTTGGCCACCTCATGAGAAGAATTGACTCATTGGAAAACTCTGATGCTGGGAGGGATTGGGGGCAGGAGGAGTAGGAGATGACCGAGGATGAGATGGTTGGATGGCATCATTGACTTGATGGACGTGAGTCTGAGTGAACTCCGGGAGACGGTGATGAACAGGGAGGCCTGGCGTGCTACGATTCATGGGGTTGCAAAGAATCGGACACGACTGAGCGACTGCATTGAACTGAACTGAACTGATGATACTGGATTGGCCAAAAAAAATCATTTGGATTTTTCTGTAACAGCTTACAAAAAAATCCAACTGATTTTTTTTGGCCAACCCAATAGGAGGGGCTTATTGTTAATTTTGCTGGGCTTTGTAATGGCATTGTGATTTTATTTCTTAAAAGTCCTAATGTGTTAGAGATATTTCCTCAATTATTTCCAGAATTTACAAGTGAAATGGTATGATGGCTAGAATTTTCTTTCAAACATTCTAGGGAAAAAAAGGTAGGGCAAAAAAACCCAAAAATGTTAATTATTGAAGCTGGGTTCATTATACAATTCTCTCCATTTTTCCGTTTGACTGAAAGTTTCCACTAGAAAGTGGAATTTTCCACTAACTTTTCCAACAAAAAGCATAAATCAGAGATTTCCCAGTGGTCCAGTGGTTAAGACTCTGAGCTTTCAATGTCCAGGGCATGGGTTCAATTCCTCGTTGGGGAACTAAGATCCCACATGCTGTGCAATGAAGACAAGAAAAAATAATTTTTTACTTTTAAAAAGTATAAATCAAAATAAAACTCTAGGCTCTGCTGCTAAGGGAAATTTTACCAAGTTAAGAGGAATATAAACATTCTCACTTCCCCACCTATTCAGTACATAAGAGATTTCTGCAGACTACAGACTTTGTTGCTATGCCTGGGCAAACTAACCTGCACCCTCTCAATCTGTCATTTTGATTGGATATCACAATGTATTGCCCTGTTAATATTTAAAGTGCTGCCTCTGTTTTCTGGAATAAATACTTGGAAAATTTCTTTGTTAAACTAGAAGATCATCACACCTCCCCTCTTCCTCCACATGCCTGAGAAAAAGAAAAGCTGTGAGTCAGCTGGATTTCTTATTTGAGCAGTGTTTGAGAGTTCTGACTCATTTCCCCCAACACGCAGCCTGTTGGGGTTCTCTGACCACAATGACTGAGTCAAGGTGGGCGAATGGTGAGCCACACCAAGTGGAAGGAATCTTGTGATTTGAGGGTTAGAAGATAATGGGAAAGATATTTCCCACTGGATGTGGGCCTGAGAAGATGCAACCTTTGCAGCTCCAAGTCCAGAGATGTTTGAGCATAAAGTCAATTGTTTGAGCAAGCTCTGGGAGTTGGTGATGGACATGGAAACCTGGCAGGCTACAGTCCATGGGGTTGCACAGAGTTGGACATGACTGAGTGACTGAACTGAATTCAACTGAACTGAAACTCAATACAGAGGAATCAGGTCTGAGAACTGGAGAAAGAGAGAGAGACTCAGATTTGGTGACACTGTTTGAAATCCTGGATCAAACTGGACCTGAAGTCCTGAATTTTTTTGGTTACATGAACCAACAAACTCCCTCTTCCATTTTTGGCAGGTGGCTAGTTGGGCTCAACTCCATTTCTCCCGTTTTCTTTGGTAATGGAGTTTTACCAGGGTATGTGCCAGCCAGGTGGAAATTAGACTTCCCAGCCTCCCGTGCAGTGGATGTTGCCAACTGACTAACTCCTCAGCAATGGAATGTGACTGCAAGTGAAACTTGCTTAAGAGAAAATAGCTTGCCCTTCACTTCTGCTCTTTCTCCTTCCAAGCTGGCTTCAGTATGGACATGGGCATGACGCAGCTCCGATCACATGGGTCAGATCAACACCTGGGGCTTAGAGGATGGTGAAGCAGGAAAGTAAAAGAGATTGGGGTTTCTCACATCTGGACTGTTTGGCAAATGAGCAATAGCATCCATTTAAGCTGTTGTCTCTCAGGAGTCTCTTTGATACAGCATCTATTAATTTTTGTGTGTGGGGGGGGGTGGGGCGGGGATGCACCATTCAGCTTCTGACCAGGGATTGAACCTGGGCCACAGCTGTGAAAGCCTGGAACCCTAATCACTAGGCTTCTGGGGAGTTCCTGTTACAGCATCTAAACCTGACCAACACAGGGCTGAAGACAGCTGCATAGTGTGTGTGTATGCGGAGGGTAGGGGGACGGGGGATGTTCCTATGAGATCCTAGAGGCAGTTGACAGGAGTGCTGAGGTGCGAAACAGGAAGAAAGAACAGAGCAGAGACAGCAATGTGGGAAAAGTCCTTCTGGTTAAAAATGAGACTAAATAGACTTTGATTTTGGAGTGATGGAAATTCTTTGGAAATAGATTTGGTGATTGCACAATACCAATATATTCAATGGTACTACACTGTTCACTTTAAAATGGTGAATTTTATGAATTTTATGATTTTCTTCTGGATAAATTGAAAAAAAAAAAAAAAAAGGATGCCTGAAGTTCAAATTGCACTTTTAATTCTCATGACATAACTCCCCTCCTTTGCCCTCCAAATCTCTTCAGCAGAATTCATTGGCTACATCTCTCCTGTGGGTGTGTTTTGCTCAGGAGCGTGAAAACTGAACAAGGTCTGCAAAGACCTGGGTCAGAAGCAGAGAGAGCTGACAGGACAGCTCTATAAACCAGAGATGTTCTATAAACAGAAGGAGTTCAACAGAAGCAGGAATTCAGAGCCAAAGGGAACTGAGAGAACATTAATCCACGTGGGGTTGTCAGAAATCCATGTGTGGGAGGACTTTGTTGGTGGTCCAGTGGTTAAAAACCTGCCATTCAATGCAGGGGATGTGGGTTCTATCCCTAGTGGAGGAACTAAGATCCTACACGCCTCAGAGCAACTAATCCCACGGGCCACAGTACAAAAGATGCCACGTGATGCAATGAAGATCCCACGTGCTGCAACTAAGACCTGTTGCAGCCAGATAAATAAGTAAACAAACATTAAAAAAACCAGAAATCATAGATGGCACTTTCAGCTTCGATGGGAGGAGGTTCAAGCAGTCTTTAGAGGTTGCTGTGGCGCACATTGTTATCTTAGACAAGATTAACAACCAGCTTCTTGTCCTCCCAGCTTGTGGCAAAGCTACCCTGATTTCACTCCGGGGGAGTCATCCTTTCACTGTCTCTTGTCTCGGGTACCCTCCTCATTAGGATAGATCTCATGACTCGTGCTAAGCCAGCTGGCACGCTCCATTCTTTCGGGACACATGACCCAAGCTGGGCCCATCAGGACCAAGCAAATAAATTTCAGGAATTTTAAAAAAATCTATTTGGGAAAGAGGTGCTTTCTTTCTCTGCCTACGAGCTGGGATGATCTGAATCACTTTGAGGAGGGAGTTAATCCAGAAGAAGTGAAGCTGAAAGTTGGAGTCCTCATTCGAGCCCTGAATCAAGCCAGGCCTGCAGGCTGCTCTGTGTCCGGGCTTTGCAGTTGGGTGTACCTATTCAATCCTATTTCTCTGCTGAAACCAAACTGGTTTGGAGCTCTGCCTACAACTGCAATTAACCCAAACATGTTTGTCTTTCACGCTGAAAGGACCCTGCTTCAGACACTACTTCCATGTTTTGGAAGTAATATAGGCTCACAATGCCGAATCTGAAACCCTAGAGGCCAGGTGTATATTGAAATTCAGAATTTTCCAGTGTTTAGAAGGTAAGATGACACATATATGAGGCTTCCTCAGTGGCTCAGGAGTAGAGAATCCACCTGCAATGCAGGAGATGCTGGAGCCCCCTGGATCAGGAAGATCCCCTGGATTAGGAAATGGCAAACTATTCCTGCCTGGAAAATCCCATGGACAGAGGAGCCTGGTGGGCTACAAAAGTATCGGATATGACTGAGTGGCTAAGCACGCTTCATGGCACATATATACCACCCAAAAACCCAGTGGGGCCTGAGGCAGCACCCCATAGTCAAATTCCTTAATATTTCTGCAGGGCAGCATCAGAATATTATTAAATAAAACGCGTAAAAATAAAAAAAAGAAGTCTTTGTTAGCTCAAGTCAGAGTTTCTCGACAAATGCATTTCAGCCTTGAATTGTGAAAATGCCATTTCAAAGATTTGGGATTTCAGAACTACAAATGATGGACCTATAAATAATAATAGCTTCAATTCCCATATTACTCATTCTGGGTCTGACTGCTATGCATTTGTGCCATTCTCAGAATCATTCTGTAAAGTAAATATAAATATCATTCCCATTTTACAAATGGGGAATCTGAGGCCAGGGTAGGTGAAGCGACTTGCCCAACATCACACAGCCAGGAGGCGGCAGAAGGAGGATTTGAACCCAGCCTGCAGAGTCTGTCTTTTGTTGATGTTATCTGCCTCTTCTGGGTGTTGATGTGCCTTTGGGGACCCCTTCCGTGGCCCTGGGCCCCTTTCCACCTTAGGAGCTAAAACCCAACCCACCATCTGCCCTGCAGTGACTCACCTCCACGAGAAAGAAGTCCTTGAAGTTTGTGTCGGTCAGGAGGATTGCCTTCTCCTCAGGGATGCCACCCAGGATGAGCACGGGTGTCTGGTCCACAGTGTACCACAGCGGCCTCGATGGGACATTCACAAAGTACTGGGGTATCAGATGGAAGAGCTGCGGGGCAGGGGCCAGAGGGCTGCTCAACAATCCCCTCTCTTCCCACGGTTCTGTCTCATTTAAGATAAAACCTAAAGAACTTACCCTGACTTACAAGGCCATGTGCAATTTGCCTCCATCACCTCTCTGACCTCATCCTCCACCACTCTCCCCCTTGCTCATTTTCTCCCGGCCACATGGGCTTCCTCACTGGTTCTCAGAGCCTTTATACCGACTGTTCCCTCTGCTCGAAATGCTCTTCTAGTAACTACGTAATTCCTGCTCTGCTCCACCAAGACTGTACTCAAACGTCGACCTTCTCAATTACACCTTTCTTGCCGTCCCCTCCTGTGTGTGAACTCATTTGTGTCTGACTCTTTGTGACCCCATGGACTGTAGCCCACAAGGCTCCTCTGTCCATGGGATTTCCCAGGCAAGAATACTGGAGTGGGTTGCCATTTCTTACTCCAGGGAATCTTCCTGACCCAGGGATCAAACCCATGTCTCCTGTGTCTTCTGCATTGGCAGATAGATTTTTTTAGCCCTAAGCCACCTGGGAAACCCCCGCCACCCCCTCTTACAGAGACCTAATTCCCCTCACTCTGAATTCTCCCCAGTGCACTGACCACTTTTCAACCTGCTATGGAACTGACTTGATCTCATGTGTGCTGGTCTGGTGTCTGTCTCTCCCACTAGACTGTCAGCTCAGAGAGAGGGCACAGATTTGGGTCTGTGTGTTCACTGATATGTTCCCATGGCACCACACTCTGTGCTCAGGAAGTGCCTACTGAATGAATGAATGCACTGTGATTAAGAATATGGGTACAGGAATCAGGTAGACACAGTTACAAGTCTGTGGGCAAATGGCTCCATCCTTTTGGGGCCTCAGTTTGCTCCTCTTTAAAATGGGTATACTAGAGGACCTTCTCTCACAGGTCACTGTCAAGAATTAATGTGTACTTAGCAGAGCATGGCACTGGGGCTCTTCCCATCACTGGAGCCCTCTCACCTCATTTCCCACAGTGAATTGGAGTTCACGGTCTCGCCCACCCTCCAGGAAGCCGTTGATGTTCACATGAAACCTGGAGGTGGGTGTGGGGCAAGCACGGGTGTGGGCTCAGGCTGCTGCCAGAGCTCACAGCCACTTCCCTGCCCCTTTCCATCCCTGAGGCCCCCTCTTATCTTCTATGGGAATCCGGAAATTAGGAAGCCCCTCCCAGAGTCTCCGCGCCTCACCCAGCCCGGGATCGGGAAAGGGCACCTTTTATTAGGAATGAAGGGCCCCAGGCCATTGCTGCTAACGTCCACGCGCATGACCACGCTGCCGTTCTTGATGGGCATGGGCGTGTACCAGCTCATGAGACACACCTCCTCTGCGTCACATCTCTCTGCTGGCAGGCGGTGGGCACTGAGGCTGCTGGGGCCTTCCAGTAGCCTCCTCCCACCCCGGCCACAAACCACTGGGATCTCCCCGCAACTCAACTTGGCATGCTCCATTCTCAGCCACGGATCCCCCTGGGGCCTCTGTGTGGCCCCATCTGGGCCTCGGAACCTGCTGAAGCCTCCTTGGCCACCCCCCTCCCAGGTCAGAGATCCCTGTGAGGCCCCCAACCACCCCCACATCCCCACCAGGTCATAGGCCCCTCTGACATTCCTAGCCGCCCCTTGAGACCATGAACCTTGCTGAGGTTCCTGGCCACGCCCACACGGCCACGCCCCCACCCACCAGGCAGGCTGTGACCCTCCAGGCTCACCTGGGCTGCGGAAGGGGGCTGCCTCCATCTGGATCTGCAGCTGCTCTATCTTCCAGCGATGGAAGTTGACTGGGGACTGGAAGGTGACCAGCACCACTGGCTTCAGCCCTGTCAGGTGGCCCTTGCGGACCAGGGCCTCAGAAGACTGAGGGCGAGATGGCCCCACAGGGTGTCCTTAATAGAGCCTGTGGGTCCCCCTGCCTTGACCCCACCTTTACTAGCCTGCCATCCTCCTAGGCTGGGTCAGGAGAACAGACTCTCCACCGTGGGAAGGTCAGAGAACATGTTCTAGTGGGGCTCGGGAGGGGGATGGGACCAGTCTAGGAGAGGGGCGGAGGTGCTTTCGGCTGGGAGGGATTCAGGAGGTCTTCCCGGAGGAGGTGAGTCCAGAGCAAGGTCCTCAGACAGAAATTAGACATAGGGAATGCATAGAGCAAAAAAGCATGGGGTAAACAAAAATGTAAAGGGGGGAGCACCTGGCACCCAGACTACTAGCAGCCTCTTCCCTCATTCAGGGGTTCCATTCTCACTCTTGGGGCTTCTGGTTTAGGGACTGGGATCTGGGGTATGATGGGGCAGTTAGCCCCTGGAGAAAGGCATGGCAACCCACTCCAGCATTCTTGCCTGGAGAATCTCATGGACAGAGGAGCCTGGAGGGGCTACAGACCATAGGGTCACAAAGAGTCAATCATGACTGAGGTGACTTAGCAAGCAGGCAGGCAGGGGCAGTTAGACAGAAAGGAACTAGGGACGGGGGTGGCTGGGCAGCCAGGGACAACCTCCCAGAAATGCCAGGATCCTGGCTGGACTAAGAAGGGAGGGCAGGGCTTAGAGCAGCCCCCAACCTTTTTGGCACCAGGGACCAGTTTAGTGGGGACTACATTTTTCCACTGACCATGGTTGGGGGGTGGGGGGAAGGTTTCGGTATGATTCCAGTGCATTACATTTATTGTGCACTTTATTTCTATTATTATTACATCAGCTCCACCTCAGAACATCAGGCGTTAGATCCCAGAGTCTGGTGACCCCTGACTTAGCATGGTGATGGAAGGAGGAAGACATGTATTCTAGGGTATGTGCTGTGCTGTGCTTAGTCATTCAGTTGTGTCCAACTCTGCGATCCCATGAACTGTAGCCTGCCAGGGTCCTCTGTCCATGGGGATTCTCAGGCAAGAATACTGGAGTGGGTGGCCATGCCCTCCTCCAGGGGATCTTCCCAACCCAGGGATGGAACCCAGGTCTCCCACACTGCAGGAGGATTCTTTACCAGCTGAGCCACCTGGGAAGCCCATGCATACTGGAGTGGGTAGCCTATTCCTTCTCCAGAGGCTCTTCCCAATGCAGGAATCAAACTGGGGTCTCCTGCATTGCAGGGGGATTCTTTACCAGCTGAGCTACCAAGGAAAGCCTGTTCTAGGGTATAGAACAGCATTAATATTTCATTTTTTGACCGGATCATGCGGTATGCAGGTCCCTCACAAGTGATCAAACCCATGCTCCTGGCACTGGGAGTATGGAGTCTTACCCACTGGACCACCAGGGAAGTCTCTAGAAGAGCATTAGCAAAGGCTTGGAGGCATCCCCAAGAGACAGCTGTGCTCAAGTCACTCTGGGCAGGGGTGTGGGGGGAGCTATGAGACACGGGTGGGAGATTAAATGAGTCTTATTCCTTTGGCATAGGCCTTCATCCTGAGGAATGCCTCGGCCTGGGCCCTTTCAATCCTGCCCCCTACACCTGTCCCAGCCCTACCTCTGGCTTCCAATCACAGGGGAGCAGGTGCTGGTGTGTTGGGGACCTCTTCCTTATCAGGGATATAGTGGCCACAACTGCCCTGGTGCTGTCCACCCTTAACTCTTGTCTGGACCAAGCATCAGCCTCCTCCCTGTCTCCTTGCTCCTGCTCTGCCCCTCATTCAGCCTGTTAACACCTGAATCCCATTGCATCCCTCCTCTGTTCAAAACCTCATGGCTTCATCTCACTAGAGAGAAAGCCAGGTCTCTCTCCCCTCCCACTCTCCCCCTCGCTTAGTCTGCTCCAGCCACACACGGGCTCTGGGAAGTTCCTCATATACACCAGCTTGAGTCCTATTTCAGGGCTGCTGCACCTGCTGTTCCTTCAGCTCCAATGTTTTCCCCAGTTCTCTCCCTTTTCATCATTCAGGCCTCTGCTCAAGCTCTTCAGAGATCTTCCCCAACCATTCCAGCTAATGCCTTCACCTCATTTTATTTTCATCTTTGCACTGATTACACTAACAAGTTGTTCTCTGTATTTACTTGTTGATTGTCTGCTTCCCTGGTGGGCTGAATCCAGAAGAAAAAGCAGGGCACATTGTTTATCAGTGTACCACTTCCCCACCCCGTTGTGGAAAAAAAAAAAAAAGGGTCTGACTCAGAGTTCAGTGTTGCATGAACAGATAAAGGAATGACTATCAGGCTTTCACAGATAAGGAGAGAAGGTTGATGGAGTCAACTCTCTGCCCAGGTCACACTCTAGAAGCTTATCGCTAGTGTTCACTTTCTATGAACCAGCCACTGTGCTCAGTGCTGCAGACATATTTAATCATTTTATGAAGTGGGTATGATCATTATTGTAGCCTTGTTAAGGATGAGGAGACTTTGGTACAGAGAAGTTAAGTGACTTGCCTGAGATCACTCACTGAGCAGGACTGGGGTTTGAAGCCAGGCAGCCTGGCTTCAGAGCTCAAAGGATTCACTATCATGCTATACTTCCTCCAGATAAATATGAGTCCATGGTAGATTCAAACCCAGGTCTGTAGCCTTCAGAATTTCAGTTCTAAACCACAACATTCTGCTTATTTCCGTCAAAACAATCTTAAATAAGAACAAATTTGGAAGACTCAAACTTCCCAATTTGAAAGTTACTACAAAGCTACAGTGATCAAAACAGTATGGTACTGGCATATGGACAGACATATAGAACAATGGAATAGAATTATATCTAGAAATATACCCTTATAGTCAATTGATTTTTGACAAGGATTTCAAGACAATTCAATGAGGAAAGAATAATCTTTTCAGTCCTGGCATAACTCGATATTCATAGGTAAAAATTAGACCCCTACCTCACACCATATACAAAAACTAATTCAAAATGAATCAAAGGCCTGAACATAAGACCTAAAACAAACAAACAAACTCTTAGAAGAAAACATGGGAGTAAATTTTCATGACTTCTGGTTAGGTAAAGCCTTAGACAACACCAAAAGGACCCGTAACAAATGAAAAAAAAATTGATAATTGGGCTTATCAAAAATTAAAACTGTGGTGCCATTGTATGATGTGAATTATATCTCAATAAATTTAAAGCTTTAGTGCTTTAAAGGACATCATTAAGAAAGTGAAAAGACATGGAAAGTGAAAAATATTTACAAATTATATATCTGAAAAGGAACTATTTTCCAGTCTATAAAAAGAAATTTTATAATGTGACAGTAAAAAGACAAATAACTCAGTTTTTAAATGGGCAAAGGATCTGAACAGACATTTCTCCTAAGAAGATAGATAAACGGCTAACGGGCATATGAAAAGATGTTCAACATCATTAGTTATGAGGCAAATGCAAATCAAAACCGCACTGAGATACCATTTCACACATGCTAGACGGCAAGAATCAAAGGAATAGACAATAACAAATGACAACACAGAAAGAACGGACCCCTCATACACTGTTTATAAGAATGTGAAATGACATGGATTTGCTTTGGAAAACAGCCCGGCAAGTCCTCAGAAGTGAAACAGAGTTGTCATGTGACCCAGAAATTAATTTCCTAGGTATATACTGAAGATAACTGAAAACAGATGCTTGTACAAATGCAGCATCATTCATAATAACCACCCTCAAAGTGGCAATAACTCAAATCACCATCACTTAATGAATGGCTAAGCAAAATGTAGCACATCCGTACAACTGAATATTGTTGTTCAGTCGCCCAATCGTGTCTGACTCTGTAACTCTATGGACTGCAGCATGTCAGGCCTTCCTGTCCCTCACCATCTCCCAAAGCTTGCCCAAGTTCAAGTCCATTGCATCGGTGACTCAGCCATAAAAAGGAAATACTGATCCATGTTATAACATGGATGGGTCTTGAAAACATGTGAAGTGGAAGAAGTCAGATACAAAAGGCCACATATTGCTTGATTCCATTCTTATATGAAATGTCCAGAATAAACAATTTCACAGAAGTAGAAAACAGATTAGTGGTCTCCAGGGGCAGCTTGCAGAATTTGAGTTCCCCAACCAGGGATCCAACCTATGCTCCCTGCACACCAAGCCGGGAGTCTTAGCCACGGACCACCAGGGAACCCTTGAATTGTATATTTTTAAATGGTGAACTTTAGGACATGTGAATTCTATCTCAATTTTAAAAAATATATTCTTTATTTTATGAGGAAAACATGTTTCTTTTTCTTTTTGACCCCAATATCTGGCACGTGGGATCCTAGTTCCCTGACCAGGGGCCCAACCTGTGCCTCCTACAGTGGAAGCTTTCAGTCTTAACCACTGGACCACCAGGGAAGTCCTTATATCTCTCTGGTTTTTTCTTTTTCTTTTTTAATGGAAATTAAAAGCTAATAAGCACCAACTATGTGCCTGGTGAGATATCAGGAATCTTGAATCTTTAAGGCCCCTAGGGTTCAATGGTGCCATGCCTATTTAAACATTAGAAAGGGGGAAAAATGAGGCCCCAACAGAATAAACATCCCCTGCCCCTGCACCCACTCACCACTTCTCCTGTGCAGGAGTAGTTGATCTTCAGGTAGTAAGGAAAGCCCAAGTATGTCTGCAAGGAGATGGTGAGCAAATGTCCAGAGCCCAGAAGGGTGCAGCTCCAGGACCTCTCCCATTCGCCTGCCCCTAGTCCCCTCACCTCGTCCGGGTCGATGGGCGCGTCCACTAGCAGGTCGAACACTTTGTCCACTGTGTACAGCTCTTGATCGACGAAATGATCGATCGCGTCGTTCTTGCCTACTGACTCTAAGTTGTTCAGGACAACCTGCCAGGTGCACTCCTGGGTTTCCTGTATCGCCCACAACCTCCACGGTGCCAACAGCACCACCAGCAGTGCCCACAGCGCCCGCAGGACTCGGAGCTTCGGCCGCGGAGCAGGGCCAGCAGGGAACATCTCAGGCAAGTAGGTAACGTGGCTTCAACCTGAAGAAGGCGGAGGTCACCAGCCGGCCAGACTGTTCTTGGTAGGCGCCGTCTTAGATCCCGCCTTATTCCTGCGCCCCGCCCAGGCCCTGCTCCTGGTCCCGCCTCTGCTCAGATGTCTGGCCCCACCCCTATTCTTCTTGCTCCTCGCTCCACTTCTACTTTTGCTTCTCGCTCCGGTCCTGTTCTTGCTCCAGGTTCCTCTCCTGCTCTCGCTCCTGGCTTCTCGCCTGTTCTTGCTCCTGGCTCCGCCTGTGCTCTTGCTCCTGGCTTCTCTCCTGTTCTTGCTCCTGGCTCCACCTCTGCTCCAGACCTCCGGCCGGCAACTACCGCTCTTCCGGACCCTGCCTCTGCTGCTATTCCTGGGCTCTCCCCTACTGTTGCTCCTGGCCATGCCCCTACCCCTGGTTTCGCCCCGCCTCCCAGGCTCACCCCTTAAACTTGCCCTATCCTTCTTTGCTCTGCCTGTGCTCTGCCTCCGACCCCTACTCTTCAGTCGGTCTCTATTTCTGTTTCCCGGTTTAGCTATGCCCCCTCTATTGCCCCCAGTTCCTCTCCTCGCATACCTGAGCCTGGCTCCGCCCCCACGTCTTGCCCCGCCCCTCCACATTTCTCCGCACCGCCCCTTTCTCCGTGCTCGGGACCTGCCCAGGTACCAGATCCTGCCTCTAGACCAGTCCCTCCCCCGAACCTGTACCTTCCCCACGCCCCACCTCTTCCCCTGTCCTCGCTTCGACTTCTCTCCTGTAGCTTGCCCCTCGCTCGGCTTCAGCGCCTTGTCCCTCCCCTTATCGATCCGCCCTCCCCCCTCATCCTGGGGGAGATGTTCTTCCCAAGCCCGTTCCTTGCCCCGCCCCCTCCTGTGATCCCGCCCCTTCTCGTTGGAGACGCTTTCTTTGCCTCGGGAACTCTCCTCGCCATTGGCCTTCCGCTCGCTCCGCACCCTCTCTTCGCCCTGCACCTCCTCGTTCCCTGCCGGCGCTGCCTTGTCTGTCAGCACTTTCTCGGTCCTCTCCTTCCCCCTGAACCGCGGTACCTTGTCTCCTCCCGTCTTCTCGCCATCTCTTTCCATGCCCTGGATAGCCCAGCTCTAAGCTCCGCCTCTTCTAGCCCCGCCCCTATTCATCGCCCGGCTTCTTTTCTTGGCCTCTCCAGGCTCCTCGCCCCGCCCTCTCTCCGCCCTGCCCCTCTGTGCCCAGTCCCTGGTCTCTCCTCCTTTTCCTCAGCCTTTCCCCGCTTCTCCTCCCCCGGTCCCTCTCTTCCCCTTCTTAACCCCGCCCCCACCCCCTGCATCCCTCCCAGGGAGGCCCCAGGCACTCCCTCTTCTCCCTGCCGGGTGGTACCTGTCACTAAGTTAAAACCGGTCAACCGTCACTCTGCCGCTCCAGTCCCGCCCCTCTTGCCCGGTCTCAAAATGGCCGCCTACACTTCCACAACCGACTTCTTTTCGCGAGGCACGCCTGCTTCACCCGCCTGTCTCCGTGGTAACGCGCTTCCCGACTAGCGCTTAAGGCTTGAGGGACCGAGGGAGGGAGAAACTCAACGTTCGCGCGGGCCCTGGACTGCAGAGGGAGCTGCGGACGAAGTTTGTGACAGGATGGCCTTCAGGGAGTTTCTATTGGTGGTTCTGGCCTAGTTATCCTTCTACCCAATCAGACTTTGATATCACAATTCCAGTGGGGGAAAAAAAAATAGGGCTCTTTGTGGGAAATTAATCTGACTGCGGTTTAACACCCTCCTCTGCAGAACAAAGACAAAGGCAGTCATCTCATAGCGTTGTCTTGAGATGTCAATAAGATAACACGTGAAGAGTACCTGGCACAAATAAATATTCAATAAATTAACAGTTTTCATTGGTACTCTGACGCCTAACAGTTAAGGACTCAGACCGTCTTTTCATTTTATTTTGCCGCTGGGATCATAGTTACCCCACCAGTGACTGAACCCGAGCCCCTTGGAGTGGAAGCCTGGAGTCCTTGCCACTGAACCGCCAGGGAATTCCCCAGACCATGACTTTTTGATGGACTGCAAAGCTGACTTTAAACTCCAATGGTTTTAAACTTTAGAGTGCATTAGACTCAATCAGAAAGTGAAAGTGAAGTCGCTCAGTCGTGCAGACTCTTAGCGACCCCATGGACTGCAGCCTACCAGGCTCCTCCATCCATGGGATTTTCCAGGCAAGAGTACTGGAGTGGGTTGCCATTGCCTTCAGAAGGGCTTGTTAAAACAGGTTGTTAGGCTCCACCCCCTTGGACTGCAAGGAGATCCAACCAGTCCATTCTGAAGGAGATCACCCCTGGGATTTCTTTGGAAGGAATGATGCTAAAGCTGAAACTCTAGTACTTTGGCCACCTCGTGCGAAGAGTTGACTCATTGGAAAAGACTCTGATGCTGGGAGGGATTGGGGGCAGGAGGAGAAGGGGATGACAGAGGATGAGATGGCTGGATGGCATCACTGACTCAATGGACATGAGTCTGAGTGAACTCTGGGAGTTGGTGGTGGACAGGGAGGCCTGGCGTGCTGTGATTCATGGGGTCACAAAGAGTCGGACACGCCTGAGCGACTGAACTGAACTGAAGTCTTTAGATGAGGGGGGAGCATTTGTATTCCACTTGATGCTGATACTTATGGTTTGGGGACAACATCCTGGAAACCTTCCATGCCTCCCCAGGACCCCAGGGAAACATCCAAACTAAACTGTTTTCCAGAGTTCTGCATAAACTGATGCCTGTTGTCCCTCCTATCCACTCATCTGTTTCTCTCTGTGGTCCAAAGCATAGTCTTGAATATCCTTGATCCAGTATGCTGGCTCTCCTCTGAACTGTGTACACACTATAAACCCCTTCTGGAATACTATTCCCTACTTTGTCACCACCTGAGCCCTTTTCTTCCTTCATGTCTTATCTGTGATACAAGAGCAGCCCTCATCCCTCCCCTGACCACACTAGGCTATGGCTGCCTGGGAATGGGTCTCTGTTTCCCACTGCGTCGCAGGCTCTGTGAGGGCAGGCCTGGGGCTTTGTCAACCATTGTTGTTTCAAATTCTGTGCAACACAGCGCAGAATAAGTGTTCCATGTAAATAAAGAGCTGATGAAAGTCTGTGCCCCCCCACCCCCTAGCCCATCCCCACAGACCAGGGAGGGTGACTTCATCTGAGGGAAGAAACTCAGCAGCTGTGTACCTGAGCCCTTCTAGATTCACAGAGGCAGAGAGACTGGGGTGTCTTCATGGTACTCCCTGACTCTGGAATATAACCGTACCAGGAGAAAGTGCCTCTGTTACTCACATGCCCAAGGTACACCCTACAGCTTCATTTATGCTAGCAAAAGACTAGCAGCAACCCACATGTCCATTACTGAAACATGGAAATAACTTGGACTTCCCCGGTGGCTCAGTGGTAAAGAATCCGCCTGCCAGTGAGGGAGCTGCAGGAGACATGGGTTCGATCCCTGGGTCAGGAAGATTCCCTGGAGTAGGAAATGGCAACCCACTCTAGTATTCTGTGGGATGTGTGTCCTAGAGGCGGCACAGCAGACATAAAAAAGGATATAAGGGACTTCCCTGATGGTGCAGTGGATAATAATCCACCTGCAATGCAGGGGACACAGGTTTGATCCCTGGTCTGGGAAGATTCCACATGCTGAGGAGCAACGAAGCCCGTGTACCACAATTTCTGAGCTGATGTGCTACAACTACTGAAGCCTACAAGCTTTAGGGCCCGTGAGCCACAACTAATGACCCTCTGTCCTACAACTACTGAAGCCTGTGCTCATGTACTGCAACAAAGGGTAGCCCTTGCTCACTGCAACTAGAGAAAGCCCACACACAGCAATGAAGACCTAGTGTAACCCCAAATAAAAATTAAAAAAAAAAGAAAAGGATATGAGACTTACTCTTGTGCCT
Organism: Capra hircus; assembly: GCF_001704415.2. Classification (NCBI taxonomy): domain Eukaryota; kingdom Metazoa; phylum Chordata; class Mammalia; order Artiodactyla; family Bovidae; genus Capra; species Capra hircus. The sequence continues at coordinate 49,039,895 of NC_030825.1, read as the reverse complement.
CTGAAATGATCTCTGAATGACACTGAGTTGGTAAAAAAAAAAAAAAAGCAAGATGCAGAAAGAATATTAGAAAAGCATATAAAAATTATATATGCATATATGAGACATATGAAAAAAGTGCAGAAATGAGCCAATATTTTATTGAGCACCAGACACAGTTCTAAGAGCTTTACAGATATTGCTTAATTCTCCAACAAGTCCACGAGGTAGGTGCTATTATACCATTTCACAGATTGGCAAACAGCACAGGAAGGTGAAATGAGTGGCCCAAAACCACAGACTTGGGAATGACAGAGTTCAGATTTATACCCAGGGACTTTGCCTCCAGAGTCTGTGATTGTAATTACCTCACCATACAGTACCACTTTTGCAAAGTGAAAGAAAAACAATTAATGACACACATATACACACAGGTATATTGCTGGTACATGCCTAGGAGGCCTGAGAAAATCTGTCATCACAGCCTACACACAGGAGAAAGACTTATTTCTATTGAATATTCTTCTACTTTTTCCCTTTTTAATGTGCATTTTTTTTTAAAGCATTGGTTTCTTTTAGAGGAAGGAATTTGGAAGGAGAAGTGGTGGGGAGCAGAAGCCAGATCACGCAGGCACCTTCCTCCCTCAAGCAACTGCCTCTCACCCAGCTGCTGACTTTAGCAGCAGGGTCAACAACTGTGCTGAGGAGCCAGGAAGGCTGGGAGACTGAGAAAGAACTAGACAGTGGATATTTCTGAGCCTCCATGTGGCAAGGTGACCAAAAAAACAAAAATCCTCATCTAAATCCCCGTCTTGCACTTCCTGTGTGATACTGGATAAGTTATTTAACCTCTCTGGGCCTCCTGTCCTCATCTGCAATATGGAGAATGTACCTGACTTACAGAGTTGCTGAGAGCATAAAATAAATTCTGGTGTATCAAGAGCTTGGAACAGTGCCTGGCAGGTAGTAAATCCTATACAAGTGTTCTCTCTCGTGTTATTAAAATGATTTTGTGTGACTTCTTAGCATCATTTGACAATGTTGACTTTTCCCTTTTTAAAAGTCTCTCAACTGTCACCAATATTTCCCACTCTCCTGGTTTTCCTACTCCTCTCTTGAACTTCCTTTCTGCCTCTTTTGTAAGTTTTTCTCTTTGGTTGAGGGGTCATTGCTCATCATATGGGACTATGTTAATTAGAAAAAGAAGTCCCCCCTGAAAAAAAAGAAAAAGAAGTCCCCTTTGGGCACATTCAGCCTTGAACTTCCACTCCAAGTTGTTTCCACCCTGCCCGCCAGGCAACCCTTATGCAGGTCCCTACCTGCATAATTATACATCATCATCCTGGCTGACTCGTTTGTTGATAGCTCCCATTATCCCAACTTTCTGCCTTTCTAATAGAAGCCCAGTTTTGTTCAAGTGTTTACCAGCCTGCAAACTAAAACCTCAGCCCCAGCCTCAGTCCCTGGTGGCAGGGGGAATCCTGAGGAATTCAAGCTAATCATAGAGATGCCATGATAACTCTGGCCGATGATTGATTCAGGAGCCAATTTTGGTCAATGATATTGAAGAGGAAGTCTGCTGGGAGACACTGGGAAAAGGTTTCCTTTCTTCCAAAGAGGCACTATGGGAAGACACACCCCTTTCTCTCTTCTTGCACTAAAAATTAACATGTCTTATTGTGATGCCTGGACCTGTAGCAGCCACTTTGTGGCCATGAGAAGAGCCCATGTGGGAGCCAAGCCTTCAGCTGAGGGTAATAGAGCAGAGAGAGAGGGAACCAGGAAACACAAGACCTTCTTGGAGTTGTGAACTGTATCTTACCCAGAGATCTCTCCAACTCAGGTGATATACAATATATAACCATCTTACTGTTTCAGTCAGGGCCAGTCAGGATTGTGTTACTTGCAACCCAAATCTTTCCTTACTGATATATACATATATATATATATATATATATATATATACACCCTATGGCTGATTTCTCAAGGCTGGTCTTCTCTTCATTCCCACCCAGGGCTGTCAATACCCACCTTCATAGTCTTGGTTTCCTCATCTGTCTGCAGCCTCAACCACCCCCTAAGTCCTTGCTCTGAGGGTCCTGTGACTTCCTGCTTCCTTTTCCTGGGTGTCCCTTTAGCCCTTCACAGCCACCATATTCCAAACAAGCCTCAACATCTCCCTACAAATTTGTTTTCTTACAGGTCCCCCACCTCGGGGGCAGCTGAGCATTGTTGGACCTTTCCCTGGCCTTGTCCCTCCCAAGTCTGTAAGCCTTATGGCCCGTCCACCTGGCCTTCTGAGCATCCCTTGACTTGCCCCCTCCTCCCCTTCCCTCAGCCTCACCCAGACCCACTGTCTCCTGCTTCATTCCTGCCCCAGCCTCCCCTGGGCACCCAGCCTCAGTCTCCCCCCAACCCCACAAACACACAGCAGCAAAAGCCCAAATCTAACCATGGCCCTCTCCTGCTCAAATCCCTTCCATGGCTCTCTAGTGCCCTCAAGAAAGAAGCCAAGTTCCCAAGATGGTCATTTAAGGACACTTACAATGTGCCCACATCCAATGACAATACTGCATTATCTTCTTCATGTGTAAAGTACCCAGAACAGGGCCTAGCCAAAGAGATCATCCCAGAATAACATGGCAGGCTCTGTGAAACCATCTTTTGAACGATCATTATTGCCATTTTACTCATGAGGAAACCAAGGAAATAGGGGCAAAATGACCACCCAAAGACACGGGCAGGACACCGCTGAGTTGGGATTTGAGCCAAGGCAGGCTGGCTCCAGCTGGAGAAGGGCATGGCAACCCACTCCAATATCCTTGCCTGGAGAATCCCATGAACAGAAGAGCCTGGTGGGCTACAGTCCATGGGGTCGCAAAGAGTCGGACACGACTGAGCGACTAACACAGACACAGGCTGGCTCTAGAGCCCAGGGAACGTAATGTAATTAGTTCTTGGTAAACAGGAACAGCTTCTACGATGGTGTCTCACTAAAAGCAGTACCTTCCACACTGGGCTAGGATCCCATCTCAGCTTCCTGGAAGACTCTATTATGCAAGGCTACCCCAGGCATATCAGAATATGTCTAGCTCCCTGGACACACTGGAGCAAAATGAGTCAGGTACACCTTCTGCCCCAGACTGACTACTCTTCAGATTTCAGGCCTGAGTGCAGTTGCCCCTTCCTCCAGGAAGCCCTCCCTGACCTTCCCAGCTAGACTGGGTACATTCCCTGTGCTTCCTCTACCCCAGCCCTGACCACTCTGCGCACCTTCCCCTGCCCCCACTAATGAAGTCCTGCCTGTTATGAACTATCACTGTATGGGAGACAGGACAGGGAGCCCCATGAGAGCAGGGCCCAGAGCATCTGGAACACTGTGGTGGCCCCAGTGCTGCCCAGCACGGATTGGCACAGAGGAGGGAGTTTTGAATGAAGGAATATATTCTTTCCACTTGACCCAAGAGGTGAATCAAGGCTCAGAGTGGGCCAGTCATGAAATGAGGTCTAAGCCCAGAGCCTGGGAGAATTAGCAGGTGATGAGTGGCTATTTGAGTGAGAGAGGCAGATGGCGTGAGGCAAAGACTGAGAAATACAGAGTCGGTGAGAAAGTGAGGGAAGCAGAGTGTGCCGGGAGGCGAGAGGAGGGGCAGGGGAAGCGAGGCATTGTTGCTTCCTGGATCCAGGTGGCGCTCAGGCTGGTCAGACAAAGGGCAGACAGTGGAGGCAGGGCCTCAGGAACACCAGCATGTGCTTGTAAATGGGCCAGTCCATCGGTTCCAGTCCCGAGGGCCCCTCAGCCACAGGCCTGGTCTGCAGCTGCCCCGACACTTGCCCCAGCTACCTGGGGATGGAAGCGTAGTCCACGTGCGAGCCGGCTGTGAGCTGCTGGTGTGGCTCGGGCTCCGGGGTTAGGATGTCCACCCGGTCATCTTCCTCTGTGAAGCTGGTGGGGCACGGAGTGGGCAGCAGGATGAGCTCTGTGAGGCCGTGAAGGTCAGACACACGGCGGAAAGTCTGCACCAAGAGCACCATGGCGACCAGGCCCAGGAAGAGGTAGACTGCAGAGATGGCAGAGAGGCGATGAGTGGACCCAGATTGCCCAGATCATGGCCCTGGGGCTATGGGATCCCCCAGGATGGGGCTGTGACTCTCAATGCCTCATCCCTCTGGGACGGGGCCAGGTCACCCGCACACCAGCCCTCAGTCCCCAGCCAGCCACCCCACTCACCTGTGACTAACAACTTGTAGACAGCCCGGTAGGGCTGGCCGGGGGCTTCTCCCGGCACGTAATCACCCAGGCCGATGGTGGACAGAGAGATGAAGCAGAAGTAGAAGGCGTCCAGGAAGCTCCAGGCTTCCTCAAGGTGGGCAAAGATGGCGGCTGGCACCAGGAAGCAGACGGTCACCACGACCCCCAGCAGGATGGCCAGGTGCCAGCGGGCTGCCTTCCGGGGGGCACAGCCCCAGTGCTGGCTCACCCAGGACAGGGGCGTGTGGGTGAGCAGCAGTGACAGGCGCTGGGCAGAGGCGGTCAGCAGCAGCATGGTGGCTGGGACGCCCAGGAGCGCAAAGGCGATGGAGAAGGCCTTGCCCCCGTCGGTCAGTGGCGTCGTGTACCCGTAGCCTGCGGGAGTCAGGGGGAAATCCTTCGGCCCACTCAGCATCCACTCTGGAGTCTGTGATTGCTCTAAACTGAGGACTAATTTCAGTCTCAAAGCCACCCCTCCCAGACTCTCTTATCTCCGGTGATGGAACCTCCACCCTCCCCACGGCTCAGGCTGAGAGCCTGGTGTCATCCTCAGCTCCCTCGTCACTCACATCCACTCTGTTGTCTCAACCTTTGCACAGAGCCCAAACCTACCCACTTTCCCCCTCACTCCACCCAAGGCTTCATCCTGGTCCTGTTCTACCGGCAACCTCCTCCCTGGTCTCCCTTCTCTCCCCATGCAGCCAGAGGGACCCTGTGAACACGGGAGTCAGGTCATGTCCCTCCCCTGCTCAGGGCCCTCTTGTGGCTCCATCTCAGGTCAAAGCACTTTGTCTGGTGACCCACAGGACGCCACACAATTCAACAGGGCAGCACACGCCCTGCAGAGGATGCAGGTTCTATCAGGGGAAGAGCCCACATGCCCTAGAGCCCATGTTCCACAATGAGAAGCCCACACATCGCAAAGAGAGTAGCCCCCACTCTCCTCAACTAAAGAAAACCCACGTGAAGACCCAGGGCAGCCAGAAATAAATCAATTTTTAAATGGGTGTGACAAGCCCCACCGTGCTCTTGGAGGACTGTGGGAACACAGGAAGGTCAGTATGGGTGTGAGTTCTGCAAACAGAAATACGACAAAGGGGAATTCAGGTGTTGGTGAAACTGGCTCACTTTGGCAATGTGTAATTTCCCAAATAAATCAAACCAAAGGGTCAGAGATATGACTGGGGTGGTAAGGGGCCTGATTCATGTTGACAGTAAATGTCTTGCCCAAAAGACCACAGATCCAGCCTTGTGGTCCATAAGAAAGTGTGAAAGCATTGCCCATATGAGCAGGCTTTCCCCTGAGCCTATCTTCCACACAAAAGGATCCCCTGGCTCTGACTTTTTTAAAAAACAACAACAAAAAAGTATTTATTTATTTGACCAAGCCAGGTCTTCTTAGTTGAAGCATGTGGGATCTAATTCCCTGACCAGGAATTGAACCCGGGCCCCCGGCATTGAGAGCATGGAGTCTTAGCCACTGGACCACAGGGAAGTCTCCCCCCTGGCTTTTATATAGTCAAAGGAATTGAAAGCAGGGGCTCAAGAGATACCTGCACAGCCATGTTCATAGCAGCATTCTTCACAATAGTCAGAAGGTGGAAACAACCCTCGTGGCCACTGATGGGTGAATGAATCAACAAAATGTAAGTACAAACAATGCAATATTATTCAGGCTTTGAAGGAAGGAAATTCTGACACATCCACAACATGGATGAATCTTGAGGATATTGTGCTAAGTGAAATAAGCCAGTTGCAAAAAGACAAAGCTTCTGCAATTCCATTTATATGTGGCACTTAGTGTAGTCAAAATCATAGAGACAGGGGACTTGGTCCACTGTCTAAAACTCAGTGCGCTCCCAACCAGGGGGCCTGGATTTGATCCCCAGTCAGGGAACTAGATCCCACATGTCGCAACTAAAGATTTTGCAGGCAGCAACAAAGACTGAAGATCACGTGTGCCACAACTAAGATCTGGTTACAGCCAAATAAATGAATTAATTTAAAAAAATAAATAAACATTTAAAAAATCACAGAGACGGAAAGTAGAACAATGGTTGCCAGGAGTCGAGGAAGCGGCAAGTGGGGAGTTAGCATATACAAGGGTATAGATTCAGTTTTGCAAGATCCAAAGAGTTCTGGCGACTTCCCTGGGGGTCCAGTGGTTAAGAATCCACCTTCCAATGCAGGGGATGTGGGTTTAACCCCTGGTCCCACTGAGGGACTAAGATCCCACATGCCTTGGGGCAACTAAGTCTGTGTACTACAACTAAAGAGAAGCCCCTACACCACAACAAAGACTTGATGCGGCCTAAATACATAAATAAATATTTTAAAAATAGAAGTAAAAAGAGTTCTGGAAATGGGTGCTGGCAATGGTTGCAAAACAATATGAATATACCTAATACCACTGAACTGTACACTTAAAAATGGTTAAGATAGTAAATTTTATGTGTATTTCTTCCCAGTTTAAAAAAAAAAAAACCTAGGGAAAAATAAAGGATCCTCTAGATTTTGCTGGATACGTGGCTACTGGGAATAAAGACAGCTAGATGTGGTCTGGAATAATTTATGGCCAAGGAGATATAGATGAAAGAAGCAAGTAACTTCAGAAAGTGTCCTTAAAGATAGAGATGCCTATCTCCCTTCTTTACTCCCTGCTCCTGCTGACTAGATCACAGACAGGAAGGCTGGAGCTGAGCAGCCATCTAGGACCATGAGATGAACTTGGGAAGAGAAACTGCGCCTGGCTGAGAGTTATATTGGAACCTGAGGGTCTCTGACCATGCAGCACCAATTTGGTCTTGGACTGACTCCCTTGAACGTGAGCAAGAAATAAACTCCCATTATATTTAAGCAACTGTTATTTGAGGTTTATCACTTATGGCTCCAAGCTTCATTAATACAAGGATTTTGATGGAGAAACTCCAGCAGCCTGGCTGAAAGGACAGGTTTGCAGATGACATGAAATCCTTATAAACAGAAAAAATCAGAGTTGGAATAGAGTTGGGGGCGGCGGGGCTTCCCTGGTGGTCCAGGGGCTAAGACTCTGGACTCCAGATGCAGAGGGCTGGGGTTTGATGCTTAGTCAGGGAACTAGATTCCACGTGCCACAACTAGGAGTTTGCATGCTGCAAAGAAGATCGAAGATCCCTTGTGCCCCAACTTTGACCTGGGGCAGCTAAAAAAATAAACAAATATTTTTGAAAAACTAGTGAATATTTAAAAAAAGAAAGAAAGAAGAATAGAAAGTGGGCCATGAGCCTCAACTTGCTACTTCCAAGAGTTGAGTTCAAAGTAGTGCTTTGTTATTTGGTCCCTGAGGGATATTGGCCAAGTGACTTCTCTCTGAGCCTGTTTCCTCAGAGTACTTGAAAATGGCCTCATAAATGATCCCTTCCTTGAGTACAGGTTGGGACAGGGCACCTAGCATAGTCATGGAAAGAGTCAGCAAGACTGTGATGCTCGCTCCCTCTCTGCATTCCCAGTTCCAAGCGGGCCAACTCCTCCAGCCCTGGCCTCAACCGCAGCAAGGCCGCCTGAACCAGCTCCAGGCCTCAGATCTTTCTCAGAAGACTAGGGCCTGTGACAAGCCCAGGAACGCTGTGGGAGAGGCCTCTCTGAATGTTGTCGGGTTTTCCATTTCTCTAGATATATTCAGGGCTCCCGGTTTCACCAACAGCCCTAATGATAAATGAGGCTCTGTCAATCTCGGTTATTATTACTGGCATGTCTCATGGACACAGCCTTCCTGCTTGACCAAGCTTGAGTCAGGCCCCTCTGAGTTCTCTTCATGATTAAACCCAGTTTTAGCAGGAATCCTAAGTTAAGAATCTGCCTGCAGTGTGGGCGATGTAGGTTCAATCCCTGAGTCAGGAAGATGCCCTGGTGAAGGGAATGGCTACCCACTGCAGTATTTGTGCCTAGAGAATTCCATGGACAGAGGAGCCTGACAGGCTACAGTCCATGGGATCGAAAAGAATTGGATGCAACAATGCCACTAAGTTTATTTAGGGAGAATCCCCCACACTTGACATCTGATCAAATTTCTCATTATCCACCAATTGTATTGAAGTCCTTGGCTGTCTTTAACAAGAATCCTGTTAAGCCAATTTAGCAAGAATCCACCTAGCGTCCATATCCCCTCTTAGTACTTTTCCATCCACTAGTCCCCTCCTTCTGCTCTCAGCTCTAAATCTCCAGCTATCTTTGCTATACTCTGAATTGAAGTCACTCTCTCTCCCCTATTGCAATAACTTACCATTTTTAAGGAATGTCAGAAATTTTTTTACAATATACATGTATCGCCCTTCATCATGCATGGAAGCCTAAGAAGTAGTGTGGTGCACTGGTTAAGAGTATGGGACTCTGGGGAATTCCTTAGTAGTCCAGTGATTAAGACTCCATCTTCCAATGCAGGGGACTTGGGTTCGATCCCTGGTTGGGGAACTAAGATCCCACATGCCACAGGGCAACAAACTTCATGTGCCACAACTACTGAGCCTGTATGCTCTGGAGCCCGTGCTTCACAACTAGAGAAGGTCTAATGCCACAACAAGAGAAGCCTGCATGCTGCAACTAGAGAAAGACCACACCACGTGCCACAACAAAGACCCAGCGCATCCAAAATTTAAAAAAAAAATTTTTTTTTATTTAAAAAAAGAGCATGGGACTCCGAGGCCTAACAGCCTCGGTTCAAATCTGCACTCTACACTTCCTAGCTGTGTGGCCTTGGGCAAGCTGTCCAACCTCTCTGGGCCTCAGATTCTATTGCTAAGAAATAGGACAACACACAGCACCTGGCTCACAAGGCTTATTGTGATGAGTGAGTAAAGTCCATATGTGGTGTGGTTAAGTCTTCTACCAGTTCTTACTATTCCTGTAAAGTAGGGAGTGTAATTATCCCCATTTTACAGATGACAGAGGACACAGAAGGCTAGAGATCAGCAGTGGCTGAACAGGAATCTGAACCTGTGCCTGCCTTGAGTTTGGCTTCTTCACCTGTCCTGCCTGGGATGACTTCTCAGAAGCCAGGATCTAGGAGGCGATAGGGAGAGTGAAGCCCCGAAGCAGGTTGGGCAGGCCCAGCCAGCAAGTGGGCAGCGTCTGTGAGATCCAGCCCAGCTGCTGTGGCCTGGTTTGCTGATCCACTTGACAGTGACAAAAGGGCCTCACGGTGACAAATGGCAAAGGCTACTGTCCGTAGGGATGGGGAGTTAGGTGTGTGGGCTAGCTGAGCCCCAGACCCCTCCCCAGTCCAAATCCTAGCATGCTGAATCACCAAGCCATGTCCAACTCTTTGCGACCCCATGGACAGTTGAGCCCTCCAGGCTTCTCTGTCCATGGAATTTTCCAGGCAAGAATACTGGAGTGGGTTGCTATTTCCTTCTCCAAGGGATCTTCCCAACCCTGGGATCGAACCTGCATCTCCTCAGTCTCCTGGATTGGTAAGCAGATGCTTTACCATTTGAGTCTCCTGGGAAGCCAGATCTTAGCAAAGAGGCAAAGAGGAAGTTTGGGGGCTGGGGAGGGTTTGTGGGAGGACCAGCAGAGCCTGACAAACAAAGGGATTTTCCAGGTCTGAGGAGCATTGAGGTGAGGGATTTCCCAGGTAGGGCTGAGGGAGGGGTGTGTTGGTCCTCCTTGAGGCTGTAGGAGTCCAGAGAAGGGGATCTGTGGGGTCCAGTTAGTAATCTGAAATCAGAGGCCAGTGTCCTGGTTTGAAACAGATCCTGGTTTGGGACTGGGTCCTGGGTCCAGAGGAAAAAGGGGGACAGGCACCAGTGGTATTACAAATGGGATTAGGAGGGGGGGTTCTTAGGTAGAGGGGCTTCTGAGCCCAAGGATGCCTGAGGCAACATGATGGGGGGAGACAATGCTAAGGGGATGATGGGAGGCGGTGTGTGTCTCATGTTCTGGCTGAGAGTGTCCAGGGTGAAAAGTGGTAATGGTCTTGAGTGAATAGTGGGGAGGGTTCTGGGGTACAAAGAGCCTGGAGCATCCTTGATGGAGGGAGAGTCCAAACCAGGCTGGGACAGAGTTGGGGCAAAAGGTTCCAGCTGTGGGTCTGGAGGAGACTAAAGGGGTCCCAGGTCCCAAGGAGGTTCCCTTTCTTGGGAAATTCATGGTGGAGTCTAGGGGCAGGGGCAGCAGGTTCAGAGAGTAGAGTCTCTGGGCTGGTACCCTGGTTGAGGGGGGGTGGATTCTTGTCTCAAGGATAGCATGTGTGACCAGCATTGGGGTCCCAGGTATTTAGGGGCTCTTATAAGGAGTATCAGGGACCAGAGATTGGTGACAGTCTCAGCTAGGGTTGTCACATTCAAAGAGGCCCCTATAGAATTCCCTGGTCGTCCAGTGTTAGGACTCTGAGCTTCCACTGCAGAGGGCACAGGTTAAATCCCACATGCTGGGTGGAGAGGTCGAAATAAATAGAGGCCCCCATGGGAAGTCCCTGGTCTGAAAAACACTAGGGGTTTTCGCTGGAGCTGTTTTGGGACTGGAGGAGTGGAAGTCCTGGGTGAGGACCTTCCGATTAGAAAGTCAGTGGTTCTTCCTGGAAGGCGCTCGAGTTCTCTCCCACGCTTCCACAGCTGAAGGCTGCAGAATTGGAAATCACAGGTTTAGAGGGAACAGGGGTGTCCCTAATGGAAGGGAAGCCCTGCATTGAGGGCTCCCCCAATACAAAGGAGATGCCAAGAAGGAGTGGGATGTGAAGAGGGGTCCTGCGTCTAGAGTCAGGGCTACCTGCAGGGAAGTATGACAATGGTCAGGAGGAGGGCAGGGGCCCTTGCTGGGGAGTGGTCTAGGTCCAGAGGGGTGGAAGTCTGAGATGGATTCCCTGGGTCTCTGCTGAGGGATCTCTCCTGGCAGTAAGGTCTTTAGTGATGGTGCCTGGAGAGGGTCTGGAGATTCAGGGTCCTCACTGGGCCACCAGGGTCAGGAGGAGATTGGGGTAAAGATTCCGGAAGGACATATCCCAGAAGGATATATTTGCAGAATCAGGAGACAGTGTTGGAGGGGATGGAGGTCTGAGCCAGAGAGAAGGGCGGAGGTCCTGGGGGGCTAAAGGGGAGAGGGCCTCAGGCAGAGGACCCTGGGTTCTCAAAGGAGGTCTCTGAGGATTGTTCTAGGCCCAGAGGGGACTGGACCCAGGTCTCCAAGGTGGCTAAGGCAGAGGAAGGGAGCCCTAGATGCTTGCCAGAAGGTACTTTGAGGATGATCCTGGACCCCAAGCGAACTACAGGACTTCCTACTGGGAGGAAAGGTCTGGATGGGGACTTCCCAAGGTGGAGGATCCCACAAGTGTGGGTCCCAGGTTCTCATCAAGGGGTTTTGAGGGGATCCTGGGCTCAAAGTTAACTGAGAATGATCTGCTGGGATCGGGGTACTTTCGTGGTGGCTCTGGGGTCCCTAGGGAGGCAAGGGGAAGCAGGGGGTCCCGGGTTCTCGTGGGCCGGGGGCTCAGGGCGGCGCTCACGTACCCACGGTGGTGACCAGCGTGCTGGCGAAGAACAGAGCCGAGGCGAAGTCCCAGGTGGGGTCCGAGGCGTTGGCAGACCCGGAGGCATTGGCGAGCGCGGCGCGCCCCAGCCGTCCGGCCGCCAGCACCCGCTCCACGAAGGCGTCCAGGGCAGGGGCGGCCACACACGGGCTGCGCCGCAGCAGCTGCTGGCGCAGCATCCGCAGCTCGGCTCGGAGGCGGGTTTCGTGCGGCCCCTCCAGCCGGGCCACCAGCAGCGCGCCCAGCACCAGGTACGCGATGTATACTGCCAGGGCGCCCGCCAGGAGCGCGCCCCGCCGCATGGCTCAGCCGGCCCGCCCGCGGAGCCCCCAGCCGCCCCGGTGACGTGGCCCCCGCCTCCCGATCGTCCGGGGCCGGGCTTCAGTTCCGGGAGTGCTCGACGCGCTGCCACCAGCGACCCAAAGAGGAAGAAGAGAAAAAAAAGGGGAGGGGCGGAGGTGGAGGAAACTGAGGCACGCCCCACCGCCAGGTGTGGGCACCGAGGGGGAGGAGCCCAGCGCTCACGGACCTAGGAGACCGGCAGGGTGCTCCCTGCCCCTAGCGGGCGGCTCCCTATGCCAGAGAGAATCCGAAAACTCCTTTACGCCCGCGGACCGAGGAGTCGCTGCCCTACTGCGCCGCACCCGGGCGCTTGGCTGAGGGGCCAGAGGGACAAACTGAAATCCAGCCCTCCATCCACTCGTCAAGTCGTGCGTTCTGGAGTGGGAATGCATCCACCTGGCCGGGGCGCCACAAAGGGGGCACCACAGGGTCAGGTGTCACCTGTGCCCTCACAAACTGGGGATCCTTGCTGCTGCTTCTGCTAAGTCGCTTCAGTCGTGTCCGACTCTGTGCGACCCCATAGACGGCACCCCACCAGGCTCCCCCGTCCCTGGGATTCTCCAGGCAAGAACACTAGAGTGGGTTGCCATTTCCTTCTCCAATGCATGAAAGTGAAAAGTGAAAGTGAAGTGGCGCAGTTGTATCCGACTCTTAGCAAGCCCTTAGCTAGTCACTAAATCTTTACTCGGCGCCCACTTTGTGCCCGGCCCTTTCCTGGTTGATGCCAGGGAAACAGCAGCGACCAAGGCTGTCCTGGGTCCTGCCCTCAGGGGGCTCCCAGCACTTCAACAGAGTGACAGACCAGAGGGTCAGGGGCTGTGATGAGGCAAGCAGAGAGACAGGGGCTGGGAGGGCGATGCCTACAGGACTGTGGAGCCAGGACTCATAACTGAGAGACCAGAACAGTCTTCAAGTTCCTCAGAAAAGACAATGTCTCACAGGAGGAAAGGGAAAGCCACAGTGACAGGGTCACTTGCTGACATCCTTCCGGAATACTACTCAGAAGTCATTTCTACCATTATCTTTGCCTGAGATAACTGGAGGAACTGAGGGACAGAAAAGGAGAGGCTGAGGGGGAGAAAGAGGAGGAGACAGAGTTAACCAGGGACAGACAGAGGGCAGACACAGGAGAAACTAAGGTAACAATTTTCAGGGCTCCTCACTAGCAGGTGCACCTGTGTGCGCTCAGTTGCGGAGGGTTATAGTGTTTTTGGGAAACCAGGTTAAAACACAGGAGCATTTTTATGAATTTGGGGGGAAATGTCTAAAGATAGTGTTAAAAAGAAAACCAGAGACCCCAAATGTGTCCCTTGTGCTAAAGCCCATGATACCAACACATTAGTGAAAGTCGTTCAGTCGTGTCCGACTCTTTGCGACCCCATGGACTATACAGTCTGTGGAATTCTCCAAGCCAGAATGCTGGAGTAGGTAGCCCTTCCCTTCTCCAGGGGATCTTCCCAACCCAGGGATCAAACCCAGTGCAGGTCTCCTGCATTGCAGGTGGATTAAGACCTGAGCAACCAAAGAAGCCCCATGATACCAAACCTAGATTTTAATATCTGACCTAGCTGCAATTTTGTCCTTCCCCAGGAAGGTAATCTTAATCAGCCAGTTTGGAATTTCCTGGTCAGCACCAGTAAGGTAATCTATCATATGGGACCTCTCCATTTCTACACTCCCCACTCCCACCCCCAACTCCCACCTACAAGAGTAGAAGTATTCTACATGATAGATTCTCACCTTCCCCCTAAAAGAAGGTGACCTGGCCTGAAACAATTCTTTCTTTTCTTTTGTTAATAACTTCCTTGCCTCCTTTCATAAAAACCCTGCGTTTTGTACAATTCCTACAAACTCCCTCCTATTTACTAGATGTGAGGCTGCCTAATTCATAAGTTGTTGAATAAAACTCGTTAGGTCTTCATATTTTCTCTGTTTAATTTTGTTTTTCAACAATACACCTCAAGAAAAGACAACTGGTTCTTCCCATCTAACTTGTTGGATGTCCTTTTGTCACTCTAAATAATCACTTTAATACCGAAAGTCTGGCAAAACTGTATAAGCCCCAGAGCCCGCACAACTCCACTTAGCCGCTGGGGAATACAAATGTGTCTCCTCCTGCTCCATACCCTTCTCTGGCTTCCCAGTACGCTCAGGAGCTAAATTGATCGCTTTTTACAGAGAACTCCATTTCCCATCGGCCTCTTCGCGCGACACCTACATTTCCCAGCATGCACGACACCTCCCACTCCACGGATTCTTCCCGGCTCCGCCCTCCTGGCGCTGCAGGCCTGGCACTTGCCTTACGTCACCGGCCTCCAAACTCTCCTCTTACCGCCAACTTCTCTAGGCCTCCGTGAGAGGGCGTGGCTTTTGCGCGATCGAGACGCCCATTGGCTGCCGTGTTGCCGGTAGGGCGTGGTTACGGGAGCCGGGCGGGCACATTTCGAACCGTGGCTGGGGCGGCGGCTGCGGCGGCGGTGGATACGGCGGCGAAAGATGAACCCGGCAGGCTTGGCGGCGGTGGGGACGCCCCGGCAGCGTAAGTGGCGTACGTGGCCGACCGAAGCATTCGAGAGGGCGGGGCGTGGCGGGGCCGCCTCGGCAGTTGGCGAGGTAGCCACAGGTCAGAGGTCACGAGGTCAGGGAGCTACGAGGTGTGCACAGCGCAGGGATGCCAGGTCGGGTAGGGGGCGCGTTGGGGTCGATTCTTCTTTTCCTTAGGAAATTCCTTTAGAAGAAAACAAGTTTGGGCAAGATATTGTGTGATGTGCAGAAAAACGCGACTTCCATTCATTTGTAGTTAGCCTTCTGGCCGCTCTCCACCCTTCCGTGGCCTTGCGCGGTTGCCCACGCACCACAGGAAGGCATTTATAGTGCTATAGCCCTACGTGATCACAGAGGGCCGTGTTTACTCCTCATTTAAGATTTGAACCTGGATTTACTGTGCTGCTTTCCCGTGTCTGTGCATTTCTAAGTTCCTCTTCATCTCCAGGAGTGTCCGTGTATCTCGTTTATTCATTCAGCGTATCTTGCTTCAACTCACTTGTGCCAGGCCCTGTGCTGGTGGAATTTGAATACCCAGTGGTAGTCTACAACTTGACAACTTACAGCGCAGAATCTAGTGGAAAGACAGACACTAAACTCGGAAGTAAACTAGTCAGCAAGATAATTTGGGAAGTAATTAGAACTGTAAAGGGAGTAAATTGGAAATTGATGGGGCGGGGGGCGGGGTGTGGGGGGCAGTTGAGTAGGCCTCAAGTCATGATGCCTGCATTCCTCCCTTCAACCTTTGTTAAGATATCTGGTTGGCCCTCTGGTAGGGGACCTTGGGGACACAGACGTGCCCATCAGTCCTGCTTCCTGTCTTCATGGAGCTGCCAGTACAAAGCGGAAGACAGCAACAGTCTAGTGTGATGGAGCTATGTGCAGGCGTAGGGCTCAGGGCTGGGATGGGGGAAGCACAGTCAGAGAGCTTATGACTGGGATGGAGGTGTGCGTTAGCCAGATTAGGAAACTTGACCCAGCCCTGCCCTGTCAGTGAAGCTTCCTGGAAGAGGTACAGCTGATGAGGAATGAGAAGGGGATTTGTGATGAGAGGGAAAAGCCTGGGAGGCTTGTGCTGAGGAAACAAGTAGACAAATGAAGATAGATTTAGAAATTGTGTTAACTGCTTAAAAGAGAAAAAAGAACCACTGGATATTATGAGAAAGAGCAAGGTAGGGCTAGGGCTTCATATGGAGGATAAGGAAGGTCTCTTGAGAAGGAGTCTTTTGAGCTGAGACCAGGAGCTCTATTGGCCAGTGTTAATTGTGGGAACGTGTTCCAGGGTGATAGCACTGTCTCTTCTAAAGCTTGAGGAGGCGAGGAGCTTGGCAGGGTCAGGGCCCGAGAAGTGGAGGCCCTTGTGGCCAGGTGGAATGAGTCCCAAGAGAGGTAACAAACCAGGTTGGTTGGCAGGGCTGGGTCATGCAGGGCCTCATAGGCATTTGGGTTTTATTCTCAGTGCAGTGGGCAATGATCTTAGGCAGAGGGCATGAAATACTCTCTGCTGGGCCCAAGGATGAACAGGGGAACCTGGTAGGACATTTAATTCAGGTGCAAGATGACAGAATCTGAGAAAGGAGGGTAACATTGAGACATGGTGGGTGAGAACCAATGTCAGAGGTAAAGGCCCAGGGGCAGCCAGAGGGCTGTGGCAGGATATGGTGGC
The DNA here is from genome assembly GCF_001704415.2 of Capra hircus. Taxonomy (NCBI): domain Eukaryota; kingdom Metazoa; phylum Chordata; class Mammalia; order Artiodactyla; family Bovidae; genus Capra; species Capra hircus. The sequence goes on along the minus strand of NC_030825.1, from coordinate 49,023,611 downwards.
TAGAGACAGCCCAGGGCATCAGGTGGGTGGTTTTGAAAGCCAGGAGTGTGGTGAGATTGCCCTAGGTGAGAGAAGGGTAAGGGTGAAAAATTGGGTCACACAGTTCGGGGAGCTGGAGAGAAATCAGTGACTGAGGGACTGATCAGACCATCGGTTCCATAAAGGCATGAGCTGTTCCCTTTTGTTCACTGCTGTAGCCACTTTGCCTGCCAGCAGAGCCTAACACACAGAGGGGCTCAGTCGATGTTTGTGGGACTCCGACAGGAGAGAGAAAAAGGTAGTACGGTGTCTCAGAAGCCAAGAAAGCAGATACTGAGTCAGAGGTTGGCATTTGTGGCAAGGACCTCAGTGCTGCCAAGGGCCTTGAGTCCGAGCAGAGAAGAATAACAGCCCCGGCCTGGTGGTGCAGGTACATTTAAGGGACCAGTGAGAGCAGAACCCCAACTGCCAAGGTCAGAGGTGGTGACAAAGAGGAAGGAAGGGCTTATGCCCAAGCTTTCAGGAAACCAGTCCTTTGGCCAGGAGTGGGAGAGGGAAAGAGAAGTGGTGCTCAGGGACAAGTGGGCCAGGGCCGGCGCTATTGGCTTTGAGATCAAGGACTTCCCTGGGTCTGTTCTCAGGCTACACATAACGAAGAGGAAGAGTTGAGAGGCTGATAACTGATGGCAGGTGATGAGATGGATTGCTCTTCTATGGGCCAGGCCAGGGGCTGAGCAGTTTATGAGTGTCACTTTGCCCCAGAGAGTGGACACCTTTCCACCAAAAAGAAAATGGAGGTGTGAAGAAAGCCGTGATGTGGATTATTTGACCCCTCTCCCCCATCCCATTCTTATCCTACTGCCCTTTGCCCACCATGGCACTTGGCACAGAGGAGGCGCTCAGTAAATTTGCTGTGGAGGCATCGCTTTGGGTTGGGGTGCTGGAGCCAGAGCGCTGGGTTCAGAGCCTCCCTCTTCATATTCCCCATCTCTGTAGACAGCACCCCACCCACTCAGATCAGAATCTGGGAAGACAATGTGGACTCCTCCCTCTTCCTTACCCTCCCCCAGCCAAGCACACTTCCCGAAATCCTGCCCTACCTCCAGATTCATTCAGAATCAGCGACACCCCCTACCCGCCGCAATGCCCATCTCATCCATCTCTCCTACCTAGACCATCTTCTCGCTTCCTTCCTCTCCTCTCCCTGTCCCGGCCTCCCCAGCCTGTTCCCCATATGAAGCAGAGGGACCTTTCGAAAACTTGAGACCCAGCTCTGCTTCATGCTCTCTGTATGATTTTGGGCAAGGACCTGAACCTCTTTGGGGGCATCCCATCTGTAAAGGAGAAGGCAATGGCACCCCACTCCAGTACTCTTGCCTGAAAAATCCCATGGATGGAGGAGGCTGGTAGGCTACAGTCCATTGGGTCGCAAAGAGTCGGACACGACTGAGCGACTTCACTTTCACGCATTGGAGAAGGAAATGGCAACCCACTCCAGTGTTCTTGCCTGGAGAATCCCAGGGACGGGGGAGGCTGGTGGGGTGCCATCTATGGGGTCACACGGAGTCAGACACGACTGAAGCGACTTAGCAGCAGCATCTATAAAATGGGATGATGGTATCACCAGCACAGAATGGGTTGTTGTGAGGATTAAATGAGTTCATCCACAGTGTTTAGAACATGGCCTGATGTGATTTCAGTGGTCAGTTGGGGCTTAATTATTATAACATTTAACAGGTCGACCTCGGGTGGAATCCTGTTCTGTCACTCCCTTTGCACAAGTCATTTAGCCTCTCTTTATTTATTTATCTATTTAGTTACTTGGCTAAGTCAGGTCTTAGTTGCCACACGTGAGATCTAGTTCCCTGACCAGGGATCGAACCCAGGCCCCCCTGCATTGAGAGCACAGAATCTCAGCCACTGGACCACCAGGGAAGTCCCCATTTAGCGTCTAAGCCTGAGTTTCCACATCTGTAAAATGGGAATGGCCATTTACTCATTCATCAGGTTTTTTTTTTAATCAAGCATCTACTCCAGCCTTGTTCTAGAGGCTAGGGCTTCAGCCACAAACAAGACAGAGCTCTTTACCTTGGTGGGGAGACAGTGAAACAAGAGAAATTAAATAGCTAGTATGTCAGCTGGTGCTGAGTTCCATAGATACAAATTAAGTGCAGAAAGGGAATGGGGGGTGTTACCCAGGGAGATGCAGCTGTAGACAGGATAGTTGGGGAAGGTCCCATGGAGCCAAGACTTCAAGGGGAAGAGAGTCCTGAGGGTGTCTGAAGCAAGAGCTTCAGAGGAACTGCCAGTGAAGAGGGCCTGAGATGGAAGGTGCCTGTTGTGTTCAGTGAGCAATAGGCCCCTGCGGTTGGAGCTGAATGATTAAGAGGGAACAGGAAGACAGACTGTTAGACAGTCTGTCTTGCTGTAAAATGCTTAGTACAGGACTTTGTGCAGTCAACCCCAGTACATAGTGGCCATCACTGTCATCATCATCATCGTTATTTGGAAGGATGGATGGATGGATGGATGGCAGAGGCCTCCCAGACCTGACTGGACAACCCTAAGTTCAGTTAAGTTCAGTCGTTCAGTTGTGTCCGACTCTTTGCGACCCTATGGACTGCAGCACGTCAGGCCTCCTTTGTCCATCACGAACTCCCGGAGCTTGCTCAAACTCATGTCCATCGAGTCGGTGATGCCATCCAACCATCTCATCCTGTGTCATCCCCTTCTCCTCATGCCTTCAATCCTTCCCAGCATCAGGGTCTTTGCCAATGAGTCAGTTCTTCACATCAGGTGGCCAAAGTATTGGAGTTTCAGCTTCAGCATCAGTCCTTCCAATGAATATTCAGAACTGATTTCCATGCAGTCCAAGGGACTCTCAAGAGTCTTCTCCAATACCACAGTTGGTTAGATAACCCATCTGACGTGAAAACCAGCACCCCACTGTAGCAGGAGCCAGAGGGAGAGCTTCTGACAAATGAATGAGGCTCCCACCCTTCTTCCCCTGCAGCCTCGAAGCGGAGGGTTCCTGTGTCCCAGCCAGGCATGGCTGACCCCCACCAGCTTTTTGATGACACGAGTTCATCCCAGAGCCGGGGCTATGGGGCCCAGAGGGTGCCCGGTGGCCTGGGCTACCCTGCAGCCTCCGCCTCGCCCCAGGGGGCCTTCCTGGCTGATCCTGTGTCCAACATGGCCATGGCCTATGGGAGCAGCCTCGCTGCGCAGGGCAAGGAGCTGGTGGATAAAAACGTGAGTGGGCCGGGCTGGTGGGAGTTGGGGGGCCAGGCGGGGGCTGTGGGGCCAGGGCTTCAGGTTTGAGCTCTGCCTCCCCAGATCGACCGCTTCATCCCTGTCACCAAGCTCAAGTATTACTTCGCCGTGGACACCATGTACGTGGGCAAAAAGCTGGGCCTGCTCGTCTTTCCCTACCTACACCAGGTGAGCATGGCCCCCCAGGGCACATGATGGGCAGGGGTAAAGGAGACTGAGGAGCAGGCCAGATAGATTGGCCCCGAGAGAGGGCTTGCAAGGGGGCAGGCACCTCGCTCCAGGTCCTGCCTGCTCCCCCCACTCTCCCCACAGGACTGGGAGGTGCAGTACCAGCAGGACACGCCGGTGGCCCCCCGCTTTGACGTCAACGCTCCTGACCTCTACATTCCAGGTTTCATCCCACCCACCTCCACCCGGCGACCTCCTCCCTCCGGGCGGGCCTGTCTCGGGCAGACGTTTAGGTGCCCGGAGGCCCCGATGGTCCTTCTTCTTCTGACCAGTGTCTGTGTGTCTGCCTCCCACAGCCATGGCTTTCATCACCTACGTCTTAGTGGCTGGCCTGGCGCTGGGGACCCAGGATAGGTAAGAGAGGCCTGGGGTCAGCTGAGTGGTGTGGGGTTTGTGGCATGGGGGGGACAGTCAAGAAGGTCTCTTTGGTTCCCCTGGGTCAGAACAGTCCTATCGTGTAGCCAGTTGGCCCAAGACAGAGCCCTCAGTACCCTCAGGGTTGCCTTCGCCTCTTTCTTCTTCCCCACTCATGTGCAGCCCATCACCCCACCCTGTGGCAGGTGACACTGAATCTAGCCTTCCCCTGGCCTCTCCTAACTAACTGCCCGGCCCCCACACACCCCCTGCACCCCAACTCCAACAGGAAGGTCTTGTCTGAGAGGTGGGCCTGGCCGTGCCAACCCCCCTCCGCCCCCTGCTCAGATGCTGTCCCCAGACCATGCCCCAGCTCCAGAGCCTATCACTGCCCGCCTGCAGTCTCTCTCTGCCCCTTCCCTTCACTCTGCTGAGCCACTCTGGTCCTCTTTCTGTTTCTGCCAAGGACCTGGGCTGCCTCCCCAGGGTCTTTGCACACCTGGTTCCCTTTGCTGAGGAGTGTGTTCCTCCCCACTCCTCATGTCTCCACTGTGCTGGTACTGCTTCAGGGAAGCCTCCCCACCCTCCAGCCTGGGTCAGGCCCCCACCTCTTGCTCACAGACCCCTGTTCATTACCTTCGTGGCATGGAAAACCATTGTCATTACAGCCATGAATGGTTGAGGCTGGGGATATGGCAGAGGTCTCCTTCCCCTATCAGCTCCTTACTCCTTCAAGCCTCAGCTCAAGTGCCCCTCCTCTCGGACACTCTCCCTCCCCATGGGGTCACACACATGCCCCGCCCTGTACTTAGCCCCATCCCGGCCTGACCTCTCTGGGCTGTTACTCAGGATGGGATTTCCAGGACAGGGCCCACATCCATCTTGGTCCCTGCCGAGTCTCTAGCGCCCACCCCACCCCCAGAGGCTGTCTCCCCTGCTCTGGGAAGGTCTGGGCCAGCCAGCTGGCTGACAGAGCTCGGGCGTCGCAGGTTCTCTCCCGACCTCCTGGGGCTGCAGGCGAGCTCGGCGTTGGCCTGGCTGACAGTGGAGGTGCTGGCCATCCTGCTCAGCCTCTACCTTATCACTGTCAACACAGACCTCAGCACTATCGACCTGGTGGCTTTCCTGGGCTACAAGTATGTTGGGTGAGTACCCCCTCTGCCTCCCCGCTGCCAGCCTCCAGCCCCGGGGCCTCGTCCTCAGACCAGCCTTCCCCCCCTCTCTCCCCACAGGATGATTGGTGGGGTCCTCATGGGCCTGCTCTTTGGGAAGATCGGCTACTACCTGGTGCTGGGCTGGTGCTGTGTGTCCATCTTTGTGTTCATGGTGAGCTGGGGCTCAAGGGAGGGTGGAACTCTGGGCACAGGCCTTCTGGAGAGTTGGGGGTCCCTAGGGTCATCTAAGCAAGGGATGTCAGGCGGGAGTTTAGACCCAGAGCCATACTGGTGAACTGAGGAGTCCTGGAGTGGCTGCCCTAGCCTTGGGGTCCAGAGAGCTTCCCAGAAGAGGGGGGTGTCTGGGCGGTTGCTGAAGGGAGAGGAGGAGCCAGCCAGTGGACTGTCACTCCACTTTTCTTGTATGGTGGGCTTTCCTTCCAGAATTTCCTTTAGGATGAAAAGAGTATAGTGTCCTTGAAATAGCTTCTCTGAGAGTCCTTTCAGCTGGTATAGAAGGGCTGGTTAGGAGCCCTGGGATACACCAGGCCTGGCTTTAACCCCAGGCCTCGCTGGCTCCTGGGCAGCTCACTTCCTCTCTTTAAACATGTTTCCCCTTTTCTGAAAAGCTTGTTGTTGTTTAGTTGCTAAGTCATGTCTGACTCTTTGTGACCGTGTGGGTTGTATAGCCCACCACATTCTTCTGTCCAAGGGATTTCCCAGGCAAGAATACTTGAATGGGTTGCCATTTCCTCCTCCAGGAGATCTTCCTGATGCAGGGATTGAAACTGTCTCTGGCTTGGCAGGCAGATTCTTTACCACTGAGCCACCAGGGAAACCTTTGTAAAATGGGGTGATAATAATTCCACTTCAGGGTGCTGAAAGAATCAGTGTGAGCAAGTGTTAAGTGGTTCAGTTGTTCAGTCATGTGTGACTCTTTGTGACCCCATGAATGGCAGCACTCCAGACTTCCCTGTCCTTCACTGTCTCCCAGAGTTTGCTTAAACTCATGCCCATTGAGTCACTGATGCCATCCAAGCATCTCATCCTCTTTCGCCCCCTTCTCCTGGGCGACAAGAGACTGAGCCAGACTTGCCTGTGAGTGTTTGGGAGTCTCCAGCGGACGCATGGGTCAACAGTGGCCTGCTGCAGGGTCCTGATAGTAGCAGTCCCGGGAGGCATGTGGCACGCTGGCATAAGTCCTTTTTGAGGAGATCGCCCTTACCCTTACCATAGAGCCTATAACCTACCATAAAGACTGCAGACTCTAGGACTGGGCCACTGCAGGCCAAACTACAGGGAGGGAGCACAGCCCCACCCATCAGCAGAAAATTGGATTTAATAATTTACTGAGCATGGCCCTGCCCACCAGAGCTAGACTCCTGTTTTCCCCACATCCAGTCCCTCCCATCAGGAAACTTGCACAAGCCTCTTATCTTCATCCATCAGAGGGCAGACAGAATGAAAACCACAATCACAGAAAACTAACCAAAATGATCACATGGATCACAGCCTTGTGTAACTCAATGAAACTATGAGCCATGCCGTGTAAGGCCAGCCGAGAGACAGGTCATGGTGGCGGGTTCTGACAAACTGGTCCACTGGAGAAGGAAATGGCAAACCACTTCAGCATTCTTGCCATGAGATCCCCATGAACGTATGAAAAGTGTGAGGAGCAGAAAGCAAAAGCTAGTGACTGGTGGGCCAGATCTGCCCCACAGATAAACTTCAATTTACATGTCATTATTTACAACTTTCAGTTCAGTCGCTCAGTCGTGTCCAACTTTAGGGGCGGTTTAAACAAAACAGTTGGGGAGAAAAAATGGCATTTCGAGCTTGTGTTAAAAAGTCGTCAAGTGCAGTACAAGCTAATGGTGGCCAAAGGGCCAAGTCTGGCCATCCCTTTGGGCCCGGCGTTCACACTAAAGTTCCCCACTTCACCAACTTAAGGCCCTGGCTTGGCAGTTGAGTTTGGAAACCTCACATTTTCTCCTAAGTCCTGGGAGGACAAGGAGGTCCTCCCTGTGTGTTAGGAGATCTAAGAGAAACCCGAGGCTCCCCAGGAGCAGACTTGAGCCCAGCCACTCTATGAAGGAAGGGTGGGGAACCTGCAGTCCCGAAGGAGGCCGGGCTCAAGAGCGATCTCCCTCCCCGGTCCAGATCCGGACACTGCGGCTGAAGATCCTGGCGGAGGCGGCGGCCGAGGGCATCCCGGTGCGTGGGGCGCGGAACCAGCTGCGCATGTACTTGACCATGGCCGTGGCGGCGGCGCAGCCCCTGCTCATGTACTGGCTCACCTTCCACCTGGTGCGGTGAGAGCGGCCCCGCGACGCCTCCCGCCGCTGCTGCTTCCGGCGGCCGCCGCCCCCTCACCCCCACCGGCGATGCCGCCACAGCTCATCTCCCGGCCACCTGCCGGCCACCGGGGGCGCCCCGCAGCCCGAGCCCCTCCCACCCTCCCCGCCCTCGCCGAGGTGCTGAGATCTCCAGCTGCACAGGCCGCCCCCCAGCAGGGCGGCCACCGTTCCAGAAACAATAAACCGTGACGGACACGGCGTAGCCGGCTTCTCCTTGGCGCGCGGTGTCCAGCAGGGGGCAGGCCCGGCCCGGGGACCGCTCGCGGCGCCTCGCAACCAGAAGGCGACCAGGAGGCCGAGCAAAGGTTTAATGAGCCCCGCCCAGACCCATCAGTGGGAAGCCTTCTTCTTCCCTTCCTCCTTCTTCTTCTTCTCCTTTTTCACCTTGGGCTTCTTGACCTTGCCTGAGGCGCTCTTGTGCGGCTCCGAGCCGGGCTGTGGGGCCGGGAGCAGTGGGGGTAGGAGGGGAGAGAGGGTTCCGCCTGTGAGTCCTCGGCCCGCGTTCCGGGCTGGGACTCCGCCCTCACTTGGGGCGCCGGGCACCCGCTACAGAGGGGGAAGCCTCTTACCTTCGCCTCATTTTCCGAATCGCTGGAGCTGCTGCTGGAATCTGAGGCGCTCCCTTGGCCGTGGCCATGGCCGTGGTGATGCTAGTTGGGAGGCACACCAGTGAGGCGAGGGGACCCCTTTCCCAGCTCCCACTCCCCCCAAGTCGGAGGCCCCAGACCAAGCAGGGTCCTGGGGTCAAAAAGCAATTCCCAGGAATGAGGTGACTTACCTTTAGGTTATCAGCTGACCCGCCCTGAACTTTGGGGGCGCTGTGCTTGGGGTCTCCCACCTTGCCTGCCCCTTGGGGCTTCTTGGAGGTGGACTCCACGGCTGCAGGGAGAAGAGACATTGGATGGGTTGGCGCAGGCGCAGAAAATGCCCCCCTTGGGGGCAGACCCTTGGGCTTGATTCTGGCCCTCAAGCTCCCCACTCCACAGCAGCGCACCTGCCGATAGGTCGAACTCCATGGTAGTGAGAGGTGTGTATGCAGGGCCAGAGCGCTGGAGCAGGGTTGCAAGGGTAGGGGGCGGGCCTTGGGGAGGGCCAGTGGGCCTGCCAGGAAGTTCTGAGAAGCCCCACCCGACCTCTGTTCAAAGTCCTTAATCCTGACTCATTGCCCCTCCCCGGCACCGCCCAACTGGTCCTCTGGGAAACGGGGAGGGCGTACGGTTAACTGCTATGCTCCCCGACACCTCACCCACCCTGTGTTGTTCAGTCGTGTCCGACTCCATGGACTGCAGCAAGCCAGGGTTCTCTGTCCTTCACCTTCTACTGTAGCTTATTCAAACTCGTATCCATCGAGTCAGTATTGCTATCCAATCATCTCGTCCTCTGTCGTCCCCTTCTGCCTTCGGTCTTCCCCAGCATCAGGGTCTTTTCCAGTGAGTCGACTCTTGGCATCAGATGGCCAAAGTATTGGAGCCTCAGCTTCAGTTTCAGTCCTTCCAGTGAATATTCAGGACTGATTTCCTTTGGGATTGACTGGTTTGATCTCCTTTCAGTCCAAGGGACTTGGGGTTGGGAGAGGAGTATGGGCCAGTGAGGATTTCTGGGGAGGGGACTACTAGCAGTGTTGAAAAGTGAAGTCACTTAGTCCTGTCTGACTTTTTGTGACCCCATGGGCTGTAGCCTACCACACTCCTCCACCCATGGGATTTTCCAGGCAAGAGTACTGGAGTGGGGTGCCATTTCCTTCTCCAGAGAATCTTCCCTACCCAGGGATCAAATCCTGTCTTGTAGGCAGACCCTTTACTGTCTGAGCCACCAGGGAAATCCAGCTAGCTTCTGCTAAAGGGTCGGATGCTTGCACTTGAAGAAATGAGAGAAAGGGTGCCTCTGCATGCTCTCTGTACCATGATAATACTGACACTCCTTGTGTACTTTTGTGCCTGGCGCTGTTCCAAGGGCTTCTTGTACATTAACTCACTGTAACATTGCCTCTGGCCTGGTGAGCAGAGTCTGAAAGGAAGAAAAGCATGAACCTGGGAACCAGTCTCATGATTTGAAGTCCATCTTTATTACCTAGTAGTGCTTCCCAGGTGGCTCAGTGGTAAAGAATCTGTCTGCCATTGCAGGAGATGCAGGTTTAATCCCTGGGTCGGGAAGATCCCCTGGAGTAGGAAATGACAGCCCACTCCAGTATTCTTGCCTGGGAAATCCCATGGACAGGAGCCTGGCAGGCTACAGTCCATGGGGTTGCAAAAGAGGTAGACACCACTTATCAACTAAACAACAACAGAATGATCTGGGGAAGTTACTTCCCCTCTCTGTGCCTCATCTGTGCCTCATCTGTAAATGATAACTACCATATGGCGTTGATGTAAGAATCAAATGGATTAGTTTCCTACAACCATGCCTGCACACAGTTACTAGCAGTACTTTGAGTGTTTGGTTTTTAAGTAAAAGGTAGGTATGGTGGCTATCCCTATTTTACAGATGAGAAAACTGAGGGACCAGTTAAGATGATGGGGGACAGGACTTCCCTGGTGGTCCAGTAGTTAAGAATACGCCTACCAATACAAGGGACATGGGTTCAATCCCTGGTCAGGGAACTAAGATCCTACATGCTGCACGGCAACTAAGTCCATGTGCCACAGTGAACACCCAGCACAGCCAAAAAAAGAAAGAAAGAAAAAAAAAAAAGATGGTGAGGAGCAGAAACAGTAATGAACAGATTAGAACTAAGATTCAAACCCAGGCAGTATAGCGCATGTCCAAGTGTAGCCCTTTGGCCTCACCCTGGGGGAGGGAGCACTTAGTAGAAGGGACAGCCACGGGAGCCCAGCCTTCCCTCCCCACACTGCGTGGGGCCCAGATTAGGCTCAGGGAGGAGTTGGGGGCCTGAGTCATCTGTTCCAATTGCTGTGAGGCTAACTGTCCTTAAGAGTCCCTCTCCAGCCCAGCCCTTCCCTGCCGCCGACCTGGCTGCTGGACCCGCAGAAGTGGTAGGCAGGGCTTGTCCTTAGGCCTGAGGATAATGACAAATGCCGTTATCAGCCTTGTGCACTCAGGTCTCTGCTCCAAAGTCCATTCCTTAGAGGAGCCTGCCCTGACTGCCAACTCCACGGAGCCTCGTCACTCGGTCCCCTTTCCCCTGGCTCAATGACCAGCATAGACAGCCCTTGCTTCCCACTCTCTGAGATTATCTTTATTCTGATTCCCTCAGCACATGATAAATTTTATAATAAAATCTATTGAGTATCCACTGTGTGTCCAGCACAATTCAAATGCTGGGGGCACAGAAGTGAATAAAACCAGCAAAAATCCCAGCCCTATGGAATTGACATTCTAGTGGGGGAACATGGCAAAATGTAGAGTATGTTAGAAAAAGCTGGAAATGAAACTGTCCAACAGCTGGTGAATAGACATACGCAATGTGATAGATCCGTTCATACAATGGAATATTATTCAGCAATAAAAGGGAATGAACTCCTGGTATTTATGTAGCAACAGCTACATAAACCTCAAAAACATTATGCTGGGTGAAAGAAGCCAGACACCAGAGACTACATGTCATATGACACCATTCATATGAATATTCAGAAAAGACAATTACAGAGCTAGAAAGTCGATTAGTGGTTGCTGGGAGCTGAGTGTGGGAACGGTGACTAGCTCTAAATTGGCCCTGAGGGATCTTACTTGGTGAAGGTGATGAAAATGTTCTAAAACAGATCTATGGTGATAGTTGCACCACTTGGTAAAATTACTAAAAATCCTTGGATGTTTGAAATGGGTTTTATGTAACCGATAACAGCTTTATTTTTTTTCAAGTAATATGTATTAGGAGAAATACAGTAAGAAAGGGAATTAGGTAATAACTACATAGTATGTTTGGGAGGCACTGGATTTCAGATAGAGTTACCAGGAAAGCCACACTGAAGTATTTTTTGTTAAGGTCTGAAGGTCAGAAAATAAGCCACACAAGCACATGGAAGCGTATCTAGGCAGAAGGAACGGCCAGCGCAAAGGCCCTGAGGCAGGAATGTGTCTGTGAGCCTGAAGAGCTGGAGGGAAAGAGGTGGGAGACGAGGGCAGACGACAACCGGGGCAGGGGGGCTGTGTGGGGGAAATGTCATGTAAATCAAAGATCTTTGGTCTTTGAGTGAGAAGAGGAGGTGAATGGAGATTGTGGCTTTGCCGACAACCACATGCAGGATATGAGAGGCAGTGTCTGTCTCTCCTGGCAGAAAAGAAATTTCAGGAGGGTGGGGGTTTCATTGCTTTGCTCAGTGCCAAACGGTATGACTCAGAGTCAGTGCTCCCTATCATTTGGTCAATTAGGCGACCTGCTGCTGGGCAGTGTGGTGTCCACAGGTTCGAGCAAGCCTAGAATGGCTGTGAGCTCAGTGAATCTTCGCTCTACCCCTTACTGCTCTGTGGACCATTTGGTCAGTCACTGGCCCTCATTGTTCTCCTCTGTCAAATGGAGTTTACCTCACCAGGCAAATGGTTTTGCATGGAGCCTGTCTGGGACAAGGTAAATCGATATTTGATAAATGTTAGTGGCTCCTTTGGGTGCTTTTTTTTTTTTTTTGCTACACTGGATCTTTGTTGCTTTCTCTAGTTGTGGTGAGTGGGGGCTACTCTTGGTTGAGGTTGCTCGGGCTTCTTGTAGCGGTGGCTTCTCTTGTTGCAGAGCACAGGCTTTGTGGAGTTGCTCCTTGTCTTGTGGAATCTTCTGGGACCAGGGATCAAACCCCCATCCCCTGCATTATCAGGCCGATTCCTAACCACTGCACCACGAAGGAAGTCATAAATGTTAGTTTCAACTATGATCCATACACACAGTCTGATTATTCCTCATGAAACTGATAATACAATCCTCATGGTAAAGGAACTGTAGGACACTGGGCTAGTAGGGAGTGGGGCAGCAGTGTGAGACCTTCCAGACCCAAGATGAGGTAAGCTCTTCACTACTGTGCTAAATAAAATGGGGTGAGCGGGTCCCGGGAGACCTTGGACTGGGCCTCCAGATCCCCACCTGTTTGCTTTATTATAATACATTTAGGATGTGGCAGCTTTCTCAGGGACTTTAAAGACAGAGGCTTGACGACAGAGCTTCACTTTTCTCTCCGGCAAGAGCCTGAGCTGGTGGGAGTCCAGAGCAGGTGATGGGAGGCTCTGTGAGGTCATCCAGGAACGAGGTTCCCTGTCTGGGTGCTCTGCATCCCTCCAGGATGCTGCCCCCAGGCCTCTGGGGAAGCTGGTACCCACCATCTGCTTCTCAGGAAGGGAAGGGCAGTGGAGGGCACACGGCTTCCTTTTTTCTTTTCTGAATTTGGTTAATCTCAAATGGCCATTCACACATACGTTAAACACATTGTGACTTTTTCTTTGGCTGTGTCACTTGGCACATAGCGTTAGTTCCCTGAACAGGGATTACAACCTGCACCCCCTGCGGTGGAAGCACAGAGTCTTAACCACTGGACTGCCAGGGACGTCTCACCACTTCTTTTTAAAGACCCGATGACCTGGAGGCATCACACACCCTTTCAGTCTGAATTTATTCACCTGGTCACATTCAACTGCAAGAGAGGGAAATCAGAGTTCCAAGTGGGGCAGCCACATCCCCGCTAAAATCTGGGGACTTTTATTACTGAAAGGAAAAAAGAGAAATGGGATAAGGAGCCCATCTATCAATATTCCTGTCGATGGCAGTGAGAGACCCTTAATCGTCTACTCTGGAGGGATTACAAATGGGAGATGAGATTTAAGCTGGGAAGGTGTATGTAAAGGCTTGGATGAAACACACAGGTGTGGGCTTGTGAGACAAGGCCACGTCCATCTGCTCTTTGGAGGGAGAGTTCCCTGTCATTCACTTCTCATCTTCCATGGCTAACAGAAGCAGAGATGGAAGCTTATGCCTGTCCTCCCCAGGCCCTGCCTGCTCCTGGCATCCTATGGTACTGCTCTCCCCTGCTTGTTTCCTCATTGTTTTCGCCTAAAATGACTTGGTCCTAAGAGTATTAGCAATGCCTTCTCCTTTGTAGGACACAGTTTCCAGCTGGCCTGCGATCTCCATGTCATTCACAGCTAGATCAGCTCACCCTTTCGCCAACATTTCACCAGCAAACATGCTTCAAAGGGTCACTCGAACCCTCAAGTTTACTTAGTCACTGCAGTTAAGGAAGAGATTTCTGGATGCCAACTTTAGCAGTACAGGACTGAGGAGATTGCTGGGACAGTCCTCCCTGGGGGTCTTGTGCTTCTGCAGGTCTGTGGATGGACACACCTAACTGGAAGAGCAACTGCTGGAGGCCTGGTTTTGTCTCCTTCCTGAAGTTTACACGGCCAGAGTGCCCCAGTCCTATAAACACCATAATCCCCATCCTGGAATGTTTTCTTTGAACCTAACCACATCCCGGGAGATGGATGACCTTATGCACACAGTATGCAGGGTCTCAGTTTTTCCCACAAGACAGAAATGCTCCCCTGGATGTTCTAGAATACTGGTAATCAGCAAATTGCAACAGATCATCCTCTGGGAGGTTCCAAGGGGCTGACGGCCCAGCTGGAGAAACCCAAGCTTGGTCTACACCAGCTGACTGTTGTGTCTGGGGTTTGACTTTATTCTATTTACAAGTTATTAATAAATTAGCCTTGCGGGCTTTCCCAGGTGGCTCAGTGGTAAACAATCTGTCTGCCAATGCAGGAGACTTGGGTTTGATCCCTGGGTCAGGAAGATACCCTGGACATGGAAATGGCAACCCACTCCACTATCCTGGCCTGGAGAATCCCATGGGCAGAGGAGCCTGGTGGGCTACAGTCCATGGGGTCGCAAAAGAGTTGAACATGACTAAGCGACAATAAATTAGCCTTTTAACTGTTTCCAAAATGCTGGCAGAAGCCTTTCGACTCTTGGGTCAGAGACAGAAGGCTTTATTACAGCAGCAGCATAAGCATCAACCTGTGTATTGCCCTCCCTTGCCCCAAGGGGGCAAAGCACCGGTCCAGATGGAGTCTGCATTACAAGAGAGGGCCACTGAGCATGGAGCACCCGCCACTGTACAGCAGGCAGTAGGCAAGCCTGCTCTTTGTTCTCGAGGGAGCCACTGCCTCACCTCATCCCTCAAGGTGCTCTCACCGCAAATCCAACTGAGAAAGGCCCAGGTAAGCAGCTGTCAGGGTTGTCTGTTCTTGACACACTCATCAAGATTTGTAGAAGCAGAAGATCTCCATGGAGGATCGTCTGTCCAAACAATGCATCTCACTTGGCTTCTTGTGAATTTTCACGCGAATATGCCATTCTGATTAACCAGACTGAAAGTGAAAGTTGCTCAGTCATGTCCGACTCTTTGCAACCCCATGGACTGTAGCCTGCCAGGGTCGTCTGTCCTTGGGAATCCTCCAGGCCAGAATACTGGAGTGGGTAGTGGTTCCCTTTTCCAGGGGATTTTCCCAACCCAGGGATCGAACCCAAGTCTCCTGCATTGCAAGCAGATTCTTTGCCGGCTGAGCCACCAGGGAAGCCCAACTAGACTGAGGCTGGGGCTAAACTCTGTTTGTCTCATAAGGCACTTAATTACTGTCAGCAGGACCCCAAGCAGCAGTGACTCCTGTTATGTGGCCAACCTGCCATCCAGCATCCCAGCATCATCCAGCTGTGCCTGAGCAGGACACAGCCAGCAAGGTCATAATCAAAGGTTAGCCTCTCGTCCATTAGGAACCACACGAGGGAGTTCAGACTGACCTGCTGATCTTCGGTGTCACTGCCAATAATTACACAGCCCCAGAGCAGCCCTCATGCCCCATGGAAAGGCATTGTGACTCATTCTTCCCCACAGGCAAACACGCGCAGGGCTGGGCACAGAGCACTCCAGTTCACCACTGGTTTGGTTAAGTCACGTGGGCAGTGCTGTGAGAAGCCGAAGCCTCAACTGCCATACATGGCATAGCCAAGGGCCGCTTGGGCGTCAGAAGTGTGTACTTTTGTTATCAGCCAGATTAGAACAGGGCTGAGCAGGTCCATGTTTGTAAAGGTCTACGGGTGGGACTCAGATTCAGGCAGTGACTGGATCAGGCATAGAACGTTTCAGGACTGGCCGGGTCTATGGGCCACACTGCCGGCTGCAGGGCTCAGGTGGACCAGGTGGTGGGTTGGCAGGCTGAGGCGCAGGGTCTAGAGGAGAGAGTGCTGATGGCACCCCTCCCGCTCCCCACCCCCACTTCCTGGGGTCTAAGATATTCCCTCAGCAGGGGTTCCCAGGTGGCTCAGATGGTAAAGAATCCGCCTGCCAATGCAAGAGACTCAGGTTTGATCCCTGGGTGGGGAAGATCCCCTGGAGAAGGAAATGGCAACCCACTCCAGTATTCTTGCCTGGAGAATCCCATGGACAGAGGAGCCTGGCTAGCTGCAGTCCATGGGGTCGAAAAGAATCAGACATGACTGAAGCAACTTAGCACGCACACCAGGTGCTAGGGTGTTATACTCCCTTCAAAGACAAAGAATCAGCGTGACTCCTGTCCCACTGGGTACAGCTTTATCTCTTCTGTCATCTACTCACACCCAGACCTTTGTTTAGAAAGGTCAGACGTGAATGGAACAAACATTTTTATAAATTTACAGAGACCACTTGGGCCCCTGTAGGGAGACATGGCAGGCAGGACACTCAGTGACCAAGCAGCCATTGTCCCCGTGACTTGGGACTAGTTGTCCAAGAAGGAATCTTGGGGGCTAAACCAGCATTAATTCCTGAGGCTCCCTTTGATCAGCTGCCACCTGGAGGTTGCACATGGGCTTGCTGTTCAGGGGAAGATGCGTCATACACAGGGCTGATGAGGGCAGAATTCCAAATTTTTCAAAATAGTCTACATAACTCCCAACCCTTTTAACCTGATTTTTACCCAGGAGATGGTTGAGAGAAAAAACCCTTTCTGATGACAACCACATTCAGTGACCAAACTGCCTTACTTAAGTGTATGGACCAAGAAGAAGTAGAGGAGAGATCTTTGTTGATTTTTTTAGAAATCCATTCCACCTCTAAATGATACCAGCAGTCTGTCTGATGATAACAAAGGCCATGAAATGTCTGTTGAGCACCTTGGCTACTCGCCTACTGTTAGGCAGTTTTTACAACAAAAAGAGGACCAATGTTACCCTGTAAATGGTCTATAAAGTGGAAAACATGGCAGTTTAGTTTCAGTGGCCACAGTGGTGTGGCAGGAGGCAGCCAACCAGATTGGAACAGTGGTACCATAACATGGAAAAGTACAGAAGGGAGACAACCCTGGCAGACCAAGAGGACCCAAAGGCCCCCTGCCAGGAGCAAGTGGGGCCACAGGGCCTCCCAAACCACGAGACAGGACAGGACAAATCTGGGCAGAAGTGAGTCACAGAGATAATGTCTGCATAAGAAACACATAAAGGGACGGCCTTGATGGTGTCAGGAGAATTCACCATGATCTCCTCCTACTGCAGATTTAAAAGTGATTCCCAATAGTTTCTTTTAAAATCCAACACACTACTTTTTTCCCTTCATATGACTGAGATATGAAGGAGAGGCAACTCTTGTCCAAGTAGGTGGAGAAAGGCCTTCTGCTGGGCCAGAGGCGTCAGTGGGTCTGAGGCTCCTGAACTTGACAGGACACACGAGTGGACCTGAGGGTTGGCCGTGGGGTGGTAGGGGGCGTGTAGGGGAGAAACAGCAAGTCAGGAGCAACGAGGACACAGGTAGGTGGGCAGAGGTGGCCACCACTTTCCATGGGTGACCTGACATCTGTGATGTGGTGCAGCTTTCCCATCCACCCATCTAACAGGTGAGGAAACCGGAGGTTCAAAGGAGTTAAGTGACCTGCCTGCTTGAGGGCAGTGGGTGGAGGGTCTCTTCCCAATGCCTCAGCCCTCTTTCCCTGGACCACAGGCTCTTCTGGAGGCACTGAGGGGTCCTAATTTGTCTGGGACGCGACAAGTAGGTTTCCCCTGCTCACAAACTCTTTGAGTCAACTGCAGTGAGGGCCTGGAGTGCCAGGTTGCCTGGAAGGTTTGGCAGGGAGAATACCAGAATCCAGGAGCAATGTCTACCATGGTCCAGAAAGGCTGGGAGTGGATGAAGTATTTACCCAATTGCTTTGGCAACAGATTTCAAGCCCTAACAGACACAAGTCTTTCCCTCAATGTGCAAGCATCCTTCCAAGATATTGTGTGTTTGGTTCCAGACTATCACAATAAAGCCAGTCGCATGAAATTTCTGACTTCCCCGGTGCATTTAACAGTTTTGTTTACATTACAGTCTATTAGGTGTACAACTGCACTAGGTCTAAAATAAACAATGTATATACATTAATTTAAATGTACTTAAATGCGAACCCCATTATCTAACAAGGCTGCTGTGTCTTCAGAGTACAATAAAAGGTCTGCCGGTTATAGTATGTATAGAGGGTAGCCTTTGGCCTGAAGGGATTTCTAGGAAGGGTCAAGGAAACCCTTATTGTTTCTTTGTTCCAAGGAGAGGCCACACCAAGACCTGGAACTGTTGTGTCCGGTAGCATGGGCCCCCAGCCAGGCCCAGCACCTCTACCTACTCCCAGGCTGGAGACCAGCCTTCTGAGTCACTGAGGCAGGTGGAGGCCCCAGTCTACCTGCCTGACCCCATGGGTTGCCCAGATGCTGCCCCATGTTTAGGACTATGTGTTTAGGAGAAGGGTGAGGAGAAAGGGGGCTTTGAGAGCTTTGAGAGGAAGGGAGTACCCTCAAGCAGGCAGCAGAATTGGGACTAAGCCTGGAGGCAGAGTTCAGCCTGGTGGTGCCCTGTCCCCATTTCTATGCAGGGAGGGAGGCCTGGGGATGACGGCAGACATGCAGCAAAGATGAAGATCATGGATGCCAAACTGAGTCGGTATGACCAGAATTTTTAAAAAGTGAAATGGAGTAAGAAAATAGCAGAGCTAAAAAAAAAGAGAACATCAGAGCTTACCACAGGTGTAAGGCCAAGTGTTGTTTGGCGAAACTTTATGAGCACTCAGCTGTAATGTAAGTTGTATTTCCTTCAAAAAGATCTGAAAGATGTTGTTTTGTTACAGTCTATTCCTCGATGGGGACATCTCATGTCCTGTAGATACTTTGGTAGAGTCTATATTAACAGTCCCATAAAAAAAAGCACATGCTGAATTTTTTTTTTTTAATGGGAAGGCCCCTTTTTATTAAACTTGTACATTTTACTTTCTTCCTTTCAGAATCCTAATAAAAAAAAAAGCCATGTTTCTGCTTACTTAAAAAAACAACAACAACAAACAAACTCTGAAAACATCACTTTTGTGATGGGAAAGGAGGCAACAGGATTCAACATAAGCGAAGAAAACTACACCTGGAGCAAAGAAAGAAATCGAAGAGGAACCGACTCGGATGGAGGCCAGACCACCTGCACTGTGCACAGAGCTTCACTGAGAGGACTTCTAAAGCAAACCCATCTGGTCGGCCAGGGAGCAGCCCTCTCACCTTCTGGAAGAACAAACAGACCAAAAGCCCTAATGATCGTGCAAGTACAAATCAATCGCTCTATTTGAAAAAGCACACACGCGTCGACACTTGTCTCCCCTCCCTTCCCAGATTCTCATCAGCAGGGGGTCGGGGGGCAGCCCCTTGGCAACGGGGGTTCACAGGACGTAAGAGTTCTTCACCAGCTGCTCCTTGTCATCCCCAGAGCTCCAGACGGTGCGGAGGGTGCGCTCCTGGTTCCTCCGCGCCACCCTGATCAGGCAGACCACGGAGGCTCCCAGCAAGAGGATCAGGACCATCACGAACAGCCCCACCAGGACCACCACTGTGGATGAGAGAGAGGCCTCAGAACTTGGGCGGGGACCAGGGGGCCACAACCGGTGTCCTCGGGAGCTCAGGAGGAGGACCAACAGCCCTTGGGCCACATGTCCCCCCGCCCCAACCCAGGAAGCCTGACAGGAAGTCGAGTCCTCAAGAGAGTCCCTACAGTCTTGAGAAATAGGTTTCTAAAAATTGGAGGTGCTATGCGAGGTGCACACAGAGTGGCTATTTGTGTTTCTTCTTTTTGAACAACAAAAAAATCCTCACTTCAACTCTATCTCCCTACCACCTCTCTGGGGCAACCTGTACAGGAAAAGCACCCATCTCTGGCGTGGGTGTATAAACACGCCCCTCCCCCAACCAGCCCAGAGAAAGATGTGGCCCGGCAGGTTGCTGGGGTGGTGGCCTGTGGAACAAGGGATGGGCACGGGTCTATTCGGAGCAGGGCCAGGAGGGGACCCTCACACTCCTAATTGCCCAGACAAATCTGGCAGTGGTTGCCCCACTGTAGTCCCACGGGTCAATTAAGAGGCTTTTTCTTCAGGCGAGGCTCCCCTTAAGGAATGCGGTCTGGTAGCAGTTGCCCAGCTACCTCTCCCCAAGTAGCTGCAGAACCAGACAAGGTCAATTCCCTCCCCATCTCCCACCCTCCAGACCCCGATGCCTGGCCAACCAGGTTCCAGCTTCATCCCTTTTCTAAAGGGGGGAAGACACACAGGCCAGGCCTGAATAGGAAACAGGTAGAAAGCGGCCAAACCAGCATGGCAGGTCTTTTGTGCAAACACTATCATCCATGATTAGGGCTCAGAATCAGAGACAAAAGCAAGAGAAGGCCCAGCCTCCTTGCCAGACCAGCCTGGGTGGGGACAACAGTGCTGCTGGGGGCTGGGGCCCACCCACTGCGAGGGCTCCGCGCTCCTCAGTGCCACCCAGGGCCAGCGATGAACACACCAGGGCGGCAAAGCTCCCCCAACCTGCACTTAATCTCAGGCCTGAGTGCGGCAGGTCCCGCATGCCTAAGCAGGAGGAAGTGTCCCTCGGTCGCCCTCGGGGCTGTGGGAAAGAGACGACCACATTTCTAACCCCCGTTTATGCAAGCCGCACCATGGGACACACGTCTACAGCGTGTTCCAAGCCGCCCAGCCATTCTCGTGCAGAAACGTGGCTTTTTAACAAAAGATGTGGACAGTGAAGGATGACGTGTCTAAGACAACATGAGGCCACAAAGACAGCCGAGTTCAGTCAAGGCAGGCAGGTGGAGAGGGGCAAGAGGCTATTTACCTTTACTGCCGAGGGGCAGGGCAGGATACAACTGCTTGCCTGGAAGAAAACACACAACCCTGAGGTCAGCTCCCAGCCCTCCTTTGCTCAGAGTGGCAGCCACGAGAGGCCTCCCCTTGGTCCTGGGCCTTCAAGGGGAGCTCTAGCTAAGCGACTTCTTCCAGTTCTTCAGAGGGTTCTGAGGCCTTGCCACCCCAGTAGGGACATAGGACATATCTGCCCAACAGCTGGGGCCAAAGCCACCCCCTCCCTACTAGGGAGTCAGAAAGAGGTGAGGATAAGAGTCCAGAGGACAAGGAGAGGGACTGGGTCCTCCTGGGAGGGTCCCCCGCCCGTGGCTGTGTCTTGGACTGCGGCCCTAGGCAGACTCACCGAAGCACTGCTGCATGCACTCCTCCTTGGAGCGATAGTTGTTCTTATTGCCCCGGCATCCTCCGTAGATGAAGTTATCACAAGAGTTCTCCTCGGCATTAAAGTACCAGCGTGGGAAGGCTGCGCGGCAAGGCCCAGTGACGGCCTTGGCAACGCAGTGTTCTGGGAGCGAGACAGCCCAAGGGGCACAAATTAGCAGGGCCCAGGAGAGGTGACTGGAGCTGGAATGCTCCTAAGCAATCATATGGCTGCTGGCCCATGGGGAAAACCTCTCTCTGCTAAAAGAAACTGGTTAATTGCAGGCATGGCCAGTCTGGCCCACATTTTCAGATGCCTCTCTCTTTACACAGCAGCATAACCAGACTACGGTTATGGAGGTTACCCTATGTCAGTGACTGTTGTAGGTACTCAATCTGTGTGAGCTCTGAAAGGTCTGAACCAGGCCGCTCATTTCAATCTCAGGGCTCGGGGGGCAGAGCTAGTTACCTGCCCCACAGCGCAGCTGCTGGCAGGCAGGGCAAACTTCTCCAAGGGCATGCTGTGGGCCCACCCTGCTTCCTGTGCCCCGGGGCATCCTCTCGAGTCCTAATACCCAGGAAAGGTCGGGAAGCCCTGCTCCACGATATCCTTAATAGAAACCCTCAAGTGTGTCTCAATTCCCAACTAAGTAAGAAAACGTGTTTTTTAAAAAGTTGTACCTTCATAGCTGAAAATATCACCGGAGAGGTCATCAGAATCCTGCCTTCTGGGAACTGAAACACAAACATCCATGTCTCCACGTCAGGGAGGCCGGAATGGACACAGGACACGTGACCTAGCTGGGGCTGAGTCGAAAGGGGCCCACTGAGGGAGCGTGGACACTCTGGCACCTGGAAGGGAGGGAGTGGAATCCCTCTGCGTGGGCAGCTCTGCTCATCACCTCTCAGTCCTAATGTGCTCTACAGCGCCTCCAGCACCATGGCTGGACGGGGATGCCTGCTGGGCAGGTCAGGGGTTACTATGGAAACCAATCCCAGCCACAATTTCTGGGCTGATGAGAAAGACCAGAGGTATAGGAGGTCACTTATTCTCTTGGGGAAATTTTCTTCTGAAACAGGACACCAGAGTTATGAATCCAGTGCCCCATGGCTCTGGATGACCTCGCAGAGGCCAGTTCGAGAATAAACAATGAACCCAGGCAAAGCGGTAGCCAGGAGTCACAGGAATCCTAGCCTATGGAAACTGGAAAGCGCCTCTAACCTTAACTCTCAGCATTCTGCCAACTGGTTGACTGCTAAACTAATAAATGGTTACTCGCATGCGGGCGCTGAGGCCAGAGTCAAAGGACCAGAATCAAGACTGCAACCAGTGTATGGCCACTGGCTGACTGGGGCCATCCTCAAAGGGGGTGAGGGCGGACTCCCTCCCTCCACAGCAGGACTCGACCGGCAGAACCCACTGCCTGGGGACTGGCCTTGCTGGTGCATCTGGGCCACTCACCCCAGGCTCCTGAGGCAGAGTCCTTTAAGCATAAACAAAGAATGGGGCAGCTGTTCTCAGCACTACAAAGCAAGCTAACACAAAGAGATCAAGGACTGCAGTGGGAAGGGAGGCGGGGTGGCAGAGGACAGAGAATTCAGCACAGGGAGGGAGATGGACCGGCAAGGATGACAGAGAGCAAAGGAGAAGCGGCAAGGAGTGGGGATGGGCAGTGAAGACTTGAGGCCTGAGCCACATGCAGCGGTAGCACACCCCCGCCCCCAGGAGGGAGCGCTGTGGAGTCCCTCAGCCCTTCCTGTCTGCAGGACAATGCGAACTCCCCAGCGTGAGGAGGCGGCCAGGAGCCAGAAGCTGGCAGCCCCAGCCTGCCAATCCTGCGTCAACAGAACCAGGAGGAGGAAGCCCTGGTACAACTCCCAAATGACAAACGTCCTTTCACATTACCCATCTGGATGGCCCTCATTCCATCTTGGGTCTTTTTAAAAACCTACCACTTGGGACAGAGGAATCTGCTTTATCCCTGGTCCGCTCATCAGTGGTATTCTCTGCAAGGGGACAAACAGCATAGTGAGAAAGGGCACCTCTAAGATCGCTGGTGAAACAAAACAGACTGCATCCCTGAGCAGGCCTGGTCCTGTGGGCCTCTCACAGACTCCCATTTCTCCTTTATGTGGGCCCTTCAGAGTGCATGCTGGACCACAAACCTGCCAGAACTTGGAAAATAAGGAACCAAGACTGTCCTTGTGGGTTAAACGTTAAGATCAACCAGCTGGAAATCAGAGCAAAGACGTGTGAAGTGACATTATAAAAAGACAGAATGGCTTCCATGGCCAAATAACCTGTTGAACTGTATTAACTCACGAAGTGAATTAAAAACTGAAGGGCATGCTCAGCACTGGGAATGCACGCACTTCCTGCCACCAACCCATGCACTTACAGCTGTTAACATGGTCAATTGTATGCTATGTATATTTTCTCTCTCACACACACACACAAAGCTAAGAGGGTGGGTGGAGAGGCTAGCCATTTAAGGAAGTGCAAAAAAGGGAGGGCTGGCAGGGTGCAGGAGGGAGGAGCCCTCTGGTGTGCAGAGGCGTGGGGCTGGTCTAACCTGATGCCACTGCACACTCGCATACAAACCAGCTCTCCTGGCTCCGCCCCACCCCTCATCAAGCAATCTTTTGGGAATCTGGCTGAGCTCTGTCTACGCAGAATAAAGCGTAGACTAAATGGGAGAGTCAGGTCCCTTCAGCGGCTTTGGTTCTCATTATAATTAATTAATCGGTTGTTAATGAACTGTCATTCTCATTCTCATTTGGCTCCCCACAGAGCTCGCCTGCCTGGGAGGGAATCTGCTGGCAAGGCCTCCGTGAGTGACTTGTTGCCCAGTCGTCGCCCTGGCAGTTCCAGTTCTCCTTGCAGACTCACGAGAGAACGCCTCAGGAGCTGTGTCGTGCAGCCATGCTCAGGTGCCAGCAAATGGGTTTTCTGGGACCTCCAGGGTGGGGCCAGACTCTGACCTTTAGGAAGACAGCTGTCTGCCTTCTGTCAGCAAAACACTACACCCCATGGCCCTTAGCAGAGACATTCCATCTTATGCCTGCTATTCACTGCTTGTGTTCTTAAAACTGAACTCCCCACTGAGAAACCAAGGAGTAACCAGAACGGCATGTGCATTTGCTACTGTCAACTCTATTTTTTTTTTAATGTAGACCATTTTCAAAGTCTTTATTGAATGCGTTACAATATTGCTTCTGTTTTATGCGCTTTGGTTTTTTGGACCAGGAGGCATATGGGATCTCAGCCTCCCAACCAGGGATTGAACTCATGCCCCCTGTACTGCAAGGTGAAATCTTAACCACTGGATCACCAGGGAAGTCCCATACTGTGAACTCTTGATAGGGAGAGGACAGGAAAGGTAGCAAAAAACATTTCCTCTTAATTTCTTCCCTGACACTGGATCACAGCTTATAACAGAAAATTACATACAATAAATGGTATTTTCCTTACTCACCATTTGGTGAGGTTGCCAGTCACCCCCTAAAAAGTGAGGGGCTCACTCACAATCCAAAAATAGTACCAGCCCCCTTGGCTCTCCAAACACGTGCTGAGCGCTAAGCACTCGCTGGGCACATAAAGATGAGTAAAACGCTCCTCTAGGCACTGGGTCTCAGCTGGGCTCGTGCGCCTGGGCGCTGCTGTAAACCTCAGGCCACAGCCAAGGCCACTGCTGCTGTCCTCTCTTTAGGCACATAACTTATTCACTTATGTGATTTCTGAATGCAGAGCTCAAAGCCAACAGAGGGTACAGCCAGTGCAGGAGGAGATACAAACGCCTGGCGCAGGCTCCCAGGTGGCGGGGCTGTGAGCGCTGAGGGTGCCACAAGCACTTTCTGACCCAGAATCACAATCCAGGTGCTACCAGCGATGCCAAGCTGTCAGGAAAGGATGTAAGAAGTCCCGTGACAATGACAGAAGCAGCCAGTGAAAATCTTTAACAGACAGTTTGGCTGGCCAAATCCTCAGGTCTCTGGAACACTTGGGAGGGATCAGGCCCCAGAGGGCCAACATCTCACTGCCATCAGGTCTCAAGGAGTCCCCCGAGGCTGCGTTCAGAGCTGGCACATGCTGTGGTGGGGCTTAGGTTTTTATTTAAACTGGGAGGCTCACAGGGTCAATGTGACTGCACAGAAGTCCTCACTGAAGACTGGGACAAGGATGGATTCCAGAAGTGTGTTCTAGTTTTAACTTGATTCATTACTCGGCTGGCTGGCTGAGCTCCTCAAGTCATTTGTTCCAAAGGTAAAAATAACCCAAAGGCCCAGGGAACAAGGGGGCTGCCTGTCTGAGCAGACCTGGCGTGGCGTGGAATGTGCATCCACTAGTGGGAGGAAGGAAGCTGGGGGGGAGAAGCAGTCGTGTCCCCCCTCCCCTGGCTCTAGAAGAGAGGGAAGGGAACCGTCGTGAAACCGCCGTGTGTGCGTGACCTTCACACCGGGCCAGTTTCTTCTGCTTTTAAAAACATCTCCCAGTTTCAGCCATGAAGAACTAGCAAAGAGCAAAAGACATCTACGACCCAGTTAATAAGGCGTCTCTAGATAACACGAAGTTAAAAGAGGCCTGCTCCTTGGAAGGGAAGCTACGACAAACCTAGACAGCGTGTTACAAAGCAAACTCTGGGACTTCCCTGGTGGTTAGTGACTAGGACTCAGCGCTCCCAGTGCAGGGCGTCTGGGTTTGATTCCTGGTCAGGAAACTAGATCCCACGTGCCGCAACTAACACCTGATGCAGACAAATTAATAAATATGTATTTTTTAAAAGTAGAGACGTCACTTTGTTGACAAAGGTCCATATGGTCAAAGCCATGGTTTTTCCAATAGTCACATATGGATGTGAGAGTTGGTCCATAAAGAAGGCTGAATGCCAAAGAATTGATGCTTTCGAATTGTGGTGCTGAAGAAGACTCGTGAAAGTCCCTTCAACAACAAGGAGAACAAACCAGTCAATCCTAAAGGAAATCAACTCTCAATATTCATTAGAAAGACTGATGTTGACGCTCCAATACTTCGGCCACCTGATGCAAAGAGCCGACTCACTGGAAAAGATTCTGATGTTGGGAAAGACTGAAGGCAAAGAGGAGGAGGCAGAGGATGAGACAGTTAGATGGCCATCACCAACTCAGTGGACATGAATTTAAGCCAACTCCAGGAGATAGCGGAGGACAGAAGAGCCTGGTGTGCTGCAGTCCATGGGGTCTCAAAGAGTCAGACACAGCTTAATGACTGAGAAACGGCAACAGGTGATAAAACCTCCCCAACAGCACTGTCTTACCTGTGACACCAGCACACTTCGCAAGACACTCCTCCTTGGTCATGTAATTATTGTCATTCCTGTCACAGCCTCCATACACAAACTGCTGGCAGGATCCGTCAGTAACATTGTACCACCACCGAGGGAAAGAGGCCCGGCATCTTCCCACTTTCTTGGGAAGGTGGCAAAAATCTAAAACACAACCAGAGACCATGCTTAGCAGGGCAATTCAGGCAAGAGAGAACACGCACAACCCTGGAGGAAGAGGCCTACAGCTTTCCAGAGCCTTAAGTCCCAGCAGCTCCTCTGTGAGCCGTTTCTGAAGTGTCGCCATCAGACCTGCTTAGGGATTCCTTCTTTGTATAGGAAAAAAAGGCATCATCTAACAACAGATACTGACTACCCAACTGCACTGAATGTCAGTTGTGTGCTGATACTGCCCCTGCCCCATTATCAAACACACACCCACCCAGTACAGAAGCTGGACTTCAGAGGCACAACACCAGACTGCAGCAGGATCCTTCTGGATATGTGCCTGTCTCACCGGGCCAAGGGGAGCTTAGCACTCAAAGGCTAGAGCTGGCGATGTGGGGTCAGGAAGGACGCGCACAGCATGGTGCTCTTAGCAACCCAGAAGGACCTTTCCTAACTTCTCCTGTCTACTCTCTGCCAAGACTGGCCACTTCATAGTCGAGTTACCACTAGAGCCTCAGAAAGAAGCTCCCGAACGTTAGTTCCCCCCACCGCCAACCCTTCAAAGGCAACTCAGGTCGCTCCTTTCTTCCAGCATTTATAATGGCTCCTATTTTGATGGTCTGGAGTTACAAGGTGCCTCCAAATCTGGCCCCGCTTTGGTACAAGGGAAACAGAACAAAGTTATAAAATTCCAGCCAGATACATTTGTCTACAGAAAGCCTAGAGATCTGCTCGCTCTCTTTTTAAATATTAATTAATTTCTGGCTGAGCTGGGTCTTTGTTGCTGCAGGCGGGTTTTCTCTGGTTGTGGCAAGCAGGGGTTACTCTCTAGGTGCAAGGCTTAGGTGTCTCATGTCAGGCTCACAGGCCCTAGAGCGCGGGCTCAGTAGTTATGGTGTGTGGGCTTAGCTGCCCCATAGCACATGGGATCCTCCTACAGCAGGGATTGAACCCATGTCCCCAGCGTTGAAAGGTAGATTCTTAACCACTGGACCACCAGGGAAGTCCCTCTGCTCTCTCTCTTGAAAAGGGAGAGATAAACAAGTGCTGGAGACAACACCTTTACTAGAATGACCATTTCTTCTGGAGGAATTGGGAGGGTTGAAAGCAACCTGAAAAGGGAAGTCACCTGACCCTGTGGTTCAGTGTCTGCTCTGCACTCCCATGTCACCCCTTTCTGGGATCACGAACCTACATCACCTCTGCCTCCACCCTGGTCTCCTACATCTCTGAAGTGAACTGAAGTCGTGTCCGACTCTTCGCAACCCCATGCACTGTAGCCTACCATGCTCCTCCGTCCACGGGATTTTCCAGGCAAGAGTACTGGAGTGGGGTGCCATTTCCTTCTCCATTTCCGACCCAGGAATGAAACCCAGGTCTCCCACATTATAGGCATACGCTTTACCATCTGAGCCACCAGGGAAGTCCTACATCTCTGCCTTCTTGCATAAGGGAATTGCAACCTGCCTAAGGCCCAGCACAGGGCGCTTCCTAAACATCTCAAACACAACCATCCCAGGGCCCAAAACTTGGGTTATGTGTTGCCAATGACTCCTCCCCAGTTGTTCTCAGCCTTGCTAGGTTTATCTCACTGAGGGGAAGCCTTTCAAAGCAGAGACAGCAGTATCTGTGCTTCTGCTGCATCTCCCAAAATGCGGGCAGGAAACCAAACGTTCCACAAGACATCTATCTACGGGCAAAAAAGGCTGGTACTATGCCAAACAAACAAACATCCCCAAGGAACTCCAATAAATCACAGGTAACTAGCAGAGCAGAAAAAGCATACTCTGAAGTAAAAAAAATCTCTGTTAATGTGCAAGCAACCATCACCAAAATCATCAGCTAAAAAGTACCTTATCTGGACACTTCATGTGAATGGAATCATACAATATGTCCAGAAAAGGCAAACCAAGAGAGACAGGAAGTAAGATTAGTGTTTGCCTGGTGCTGGGGGGTGGGGGTGGGGGTGGGGTGTTGGACAATGACTGCAAATGGGGATGATGGAAATGTTCTAAAATTGGATTGCAGGGATGGTTGTACAACTCTGTAAATGTACCATTGGGCTATATGCCTATAATAACTGATTTTATGGTATATAAATAACAAATCAGTTTTGTTTGTTGTTGTTTTAAAGAGGCTCAGACCCCTTTTGTCCATATAACTGCATCAACCAGAACCAGCTGGGTGTGCACCCCGAACAGGCATTTTTGACAATGTGCCGAAAGTCACAAAACAAACACCATCAACAAGGCCCAGGGAAGACACAGCAGAAGAGTTCTCTGGTGTATGTTTCTGCCCAACCCACCAGGCTGTCAAAGGCCAGAAGCAGCACTGCTATCAACATGACAAGCTGGAGAGGACCCAGACAGGAGCCCCTATGACCCCAAACTGAAAACATTAGGGCAGAGGCACCCAACTGCTGCCGAGGTGTGGCAGCTGCCTGTCCAATGCCCTGCCAAGCTGAGAGCCTTGAAGACCACTGACTGCTTGGTGTCCTTGCTTCCCAAGCAGCTGTTAGGGAAATGAAAATGGAAGCAGTCTTGTTCAGGCTTCAGAAGCAGGACAGCAGGCCTCTGATTGTCTTCTGACCCTGCCTGTACTACCCGCCTGCTTGCAAAAACACCAACTGTTATCAGCAAGTCAAGAGGCACTTTAGATGAGAGAGGGAGCAGGTCTCGGCCAGCCCCTGGGGTCCAGAAAATCCTGTGACTCACCAGGTGAAACAAAAAGCATTGTAAAACTTAAAACCAGAGCTACAAGTTTTGCAGGCAAACTGACCAGGATATCAGTTTGCAGCCTGGGATTACAAATGGGAGCCCCCCAAAACTGCAATTTGCAGCCTCATCAACAAAGCGGATGCACTATCTCCAGGCGGCTGTTAACAAGCGACCTCCCAGCGCTGCTGAGGTCTGATGCTGGTGGGCCCAATTTGGTGATGTTCATACACACGGTTACTCTTCCCCATTGTTTCTATTTCTCTTTTCTTTTAAAGACTGTGTAGTAAAATTAAGTTAAATAACCCTCTATTAAATACTGAAATTGTTTATTGTGTGTGACAAATAAAGGTTTCTTTTGTTAACAAACCCTTCAAATCTAAAACAAAAGCAAAACTTCCAAAAGCTTCAGGTATGGTCTTTTAAACAAAAATACCTGAAAAAGGAATTGTATGCTTTAAATGGGTTGACTGTGCGGACTGTGAATCACGTCTCAGTTGAAACAAACACCTGAGAGGGGCCGAACGGAGCTCAAGGCAGGGTTGCCGGGAACCGTCAGATGCCACAGCAGGGTGACCACAGTATGAAGAGTGGGAATTGGGTGGCTTTTCATAAGCAAGGATGCCAGATACTTCTGTCAGATGTTCTGTGCAGGTACAGAAACCTGAGGGTGCATAAAGAGGAGGAGGGAGAAAGCTTATCCAGGGATGGACAGTAGCTACCCTGGTGAAATAAACACTGCCTGGAATCTGGCCTCTTCTTTGGAGGCTCAGACAGGCACTCTTAGTGCCCCAGGGCTGAAGAGGCACAGGGATGCTGATCTTGGTAACAAAGCACACTGAGGAAACTGAGAAAATAACTGTCCAGCAGGGTGGATGTGTGCCAACATACCACCTCGGAAAGCCAGCTGACATGAAGCAGGTCACCCGGCGTCTGAGTAAGGCAGTTTTCTGGAGGATTCCTATGAAGATCCACTCTGCTGGGATCTACCAGGCGGACTAGAGGCTCTCAGGAGACGGCTCAGGATGCGCATTGGTCAAGAGAGCGTGGTCAAGGTCTGCGTCTGAACACTTACTTTTCTAACTGCCGCCACGAACCAATGCCCCTTCCTGACCGGAAAGCTCTTTCTGTAGATGAGATGGTTCCTTCCTTACGAACTTTGTGGGACTGAGAGGCCATTCTGTCTCAGCTGCTCACATCTGCTGACAATGATCACACACTGATCTCACGGTTTAAGTTTTGGAAGCAGCCTTATTTTCAGGTTCCTTGGGTGGAGTAGGAGGGGATGAGGGTGGCTTCATTTTTGTCCCGGGGAATTTAGAAACGTCTGGTTAAGAGAAGCTCAGTGGATAGAGTATTTGCCTGCAGTGCAGGAGACCTGGGTCTGATCCCTGGGTCCGGAAGATCTCCTGGAGAAGGAAATGGCTACCCACTCCAGTATTCTTGCCTGGAAAACCCCAGGGATAGACAAGCCTGGTGGGCTGCAGTCCATGGGGTCACAAAGAGTCAGGCACGACTGAACGACTAACACACCCACCTGCTGCACTAAAGACATAGTATATATGGAAAGACATAATGTTGACAATTGTTGAAGGTGAGTGATGGTCTATGGGAGCTCATAAACCTGCTTCTACTACTTCGTGTACACTTGGAAATTCCTGTAATAAAAACAGAAAGAAGCTAATCTCTTTTCAAAATAAATTTGAACAGAGTAAAAGAGCTCTAAGTAGCAGATTAGTTGGCCAAAGCTAGGTTCTACCAAGATGAAATTTAACCACACAGCTACTGTGTCAAGACAGAGTACCTTCTGTGAGGAAGGAGGCTCCCTGTCAAATGCAATGGAGAAGAGTCCATTTTGCTGCATGCCTTTCCTAACTAAATTGCTTTCCGGCTTCTACGATACACATTTTTACTCTGTAGGCTTAAGGAAATGATCTTATGAAGAAGGAGGTTTTTTTTTGTTTGTTTGGTTTTGTTTCAAAGGAGAGAATGTTCCTTTAGGAAACACAGGTCACATATTCTTCACCTCACTCCAAATCACATCGATGCATTCTCTCTTCTGTTGTACAAAGAGCCAGAAATACTTTAGTATATAAGATGACTTCCATGACTTATCAGCTTCCTTAGAAAAAGCTTCCAAAAAGTCAGAATACTATCTTTGGTAGACTCAGCTTAAAATCAAAATGCAGAGCATGGATTATTGCTTGACACTCCATTTCACTGCCTTCACTAAGCTAGATGCCGGGCACGTTATGTGCGCTATTTCTAATAGTCATGATAAAAACTGACTCATGCGGTAACACCCACCTCCCTTTACAAATGAGAACACTCTGGGCAGGTTAACCTAAGCAAGCAGCAGAGCTGGATCTGAAAGCAAACTGATCTGATCAGACAGCTCAGGCACAAACTTAACGACCCCTTCGATGGAAAGAAAGAAAAAGCAACTGCAGTGACAGGCAGTGGGAAAAACAGGAAACTGAAGTTGCCTAAAAGCCAAAACATTCCTCAAGGCTTCATCACAACTGGAGGCCAGGCCTTCTGCTAGGTCTTTTCATGGTCCCAATGACAGGGTCACTGATAGCACCATACCAAAGAACTGCCCCGGGCTGAGAGGACTTGGCCGGACAATTTTCAGGAAGTTATTCCTTAATAACTGTTATTGTTAAGAGATGACATTTTGGTCTCAGAATAGTTTTGGGAAACAATCATGAAAAACGTTGTTTCAAGTCCTATTTCTATGCTCAACAATGTTAGTGCAAAATTAAATACGTTCCGTTAAGTTTTCAAAACGGAGGGAAAAAAAGAGGGTAAAAAAGAAGAAGAAAAAAAACGGGGAAAAGCTGAGGGGCGCCAAATTTGGATACCGTTTGCTTCAGAATACGAAAAAATGGGAAAGAGTAACACTGTCTTGGAAACGCATCAAAAATGGTTAAAGTCACACATTATCTGCAATAGGAATCTAAATTACAAAACCCTGGCAGGCATTTTGAACATTAGCTGTTACAAAATTGCCAAACAGACAGGTCTTTGTCATAGAAAACAGGTTTTTCTGGTTCTGAAGTCACTTGAGCTTTAACCAAAATAAGGAGCCAATGGCTTAGACGTGCTCTACTTCACTCTACCTGCTAGAATGACCTGCTACCTTCTAACAAGGACATCACAGACATTTTAAGCTCCCAGGCACTACTAACCCAACCTAATTTTACAGGCCTCAGAAGATGGTATCCAATCATTCTTCAGAAATGCACAATTACAGCTGTCCCTACTGAAGAGTTTAATATATTTCAAATATTTTGAAAATTACAGAAAATGTCACAACACTGGTACACCGACTTCTCAGCTTTATGAAATTCTAACATTTTAAGGACCAAAACATGACAGAGCTGAAACCCTTTGTGCACCCCCTCACTTCAGTCCCACTTGTTCTCTCTCCCCTAAATTAACAACCACCTTGAACTTAGCATTTTCTTTTATTCATGTTTTTTATACCCATTCAGAGTCAGCTTACTTACAAAACAAGCAAAAACAACTCTCCTGAGACTCTAGTCCTTGACACACTTTTTACTCCTGTGGGTGTTATACACTGAAAAACACCAACTTACTGCCTCACTGTTTCCTAATAAGAAAACCCTGGATCAACAAAAAGAAAGCCCTGGATCATCTCACAAGCTCGGACCCACTCATGAAATGGTCCTTTTCTTCCCCCGATCTGTTTTCTCTACAGCAAACGTCAATACACTTTTTTAAGATGGGCCAGATAGTAAATACAGCCAGAACAGTGTGAAATAAGGCAAAACAATGGAAAAAATTATGACTGTTCCATGACCTTTAAGATAAAAAAAAAAAACCTGTGGGTTACAAATGCATAGGATAAAAAATAACAAAATGAATATTTATTTAGTTCACTGTAAGTTAAAACATTAGAAACTTGAGAATTGAAGTGTTAATTTTCTTTGTAAATAAGTACTTTGTAAATAAGGGCTTCCCTTGTGGCTCAGTTGGTAAAAAATCCACCTGCAATGCTGGAGACCTGGGTTCAATCCCAGAGTTGGGAAGATCCCCTGGAGAAGGGAAAGGCTACCCACTCCAGTATTCTGGCCTGGACAGTCCATGGGGTTGCAAAGAGTCGGACACAACCGAGCAAGCAAAGAAGCAAGCAAACTCACCAAGAGTAGTGTGAATTGTACTTGCAAAGGTCTTTAGTCATATACGTACTGAAACGAGGCCAGTTTCTTTTCAGTTCACCTTACAGTAAGTGTCATACCTCTCTCTGGGTTTGGGTCAGCTTCTAACCTTTCATGCTTTGCTCTGTCAATGCCATGAAACCACTCGGAGAGTTGCCTGGCATTCTGTCCAAGGTTCGGCCAGCGTGACTTCCACACACAGAACACCATCCTTTTTTGTCCCAACTACTCTCTTCATGCCTGTGAGCTCCTCTGGCTGCACACCGGTCTCGAATGGCAGCAGTGCCCACTCCCACAGCTGGCTCATCCTCTGATCACTCCATTTATGCTCAACCCGAATTTCACATCCAGCGATATCACTTGTCTTCTTTGCTACACTTTGGTCTATTTTGGCCCAATTTCCTCTATCGATCGATCATTTTTGTAAACTGTCGCATTTTCTGTGGAGCAAGGAGATAA
Source organism: Capra hircus (assembly GCF_001704415.2). Classification (NCBI taxonomy): domain Eukaryota; kingdom Metazoa; phylum Chordata; class Mammalia; order Artiodactyla; family Bovidae; genus Capra; species Capra hircus. The sequence continues at coordinate 48,989,968 of NC_030825.1, read as the reverse complement.
CACAACTACATGCTTTGCTGTGTATGAGCTGAGTAACACGTGCAGTGACCAGGTACCATGCATGTGTGTCCATGCAAACCAAGGACTGCCTTTATCTCAAGCTTCACGGGTCACACAGTCTAACTAGTCAACTCTGTCATTACAGCACGGAAATAAATGACCACGACTGGCATTCCAATAAAAATTGATTTCATATAATTTTTATGCCGTAAAATATTCTTGTGATCTTTTTCAACTATTTAAGGACTTCCCTGTTGATCCAGTAGTTAAGAATCTGCTTGCCAATGCAGGGTACATGGGTTTGATCCTGTGGTGCGGTAACTACTGAAGCCCGAGCACCCTAGAACCTGCGCTCTTCAACTAGAGAAAGCCCAAGTGCCGCAATGAAGACCCGGCACAGCCACCCCCACCACCAAAAAAAGAGCAGAAGCCATACTTAGTGTGCAGGCTGTATGCATGTAGTCACCACGAGCTGGAGTTTGCCAATCAGCTCTTTAGAGAGTGTTTATAAAAACACTGTGCTCAGATTTTCCACATTTACTCCTCCCCCGTCACGTCACAGAACTCAGCAAATCCTATGTGTGGTCAGAAGCTATCACATGGACTCCGAGGGCTCACATTTCTTATGACAACGCACCCTTTCATCACTAAAACCAACTCTACTCATTTCATGAAAGCCACATAGAATTCAAAGGATAATGGCCAACAGGAAATGATTTGCTACAATAATACTCAGACATGTGAAAATATTACCAAAAAAAAAAAAAAAGAGGACAGAATACACTTCACTCCTCAGTACCGAAAAGCAAACTAGGAAGAATCCATTAATTCGAGTTTCAAACAACAGGGACAACTATTAGCATACTCACGAAGGGCTTGCTACCCACAAACCTACATTAGCTGGAAATTCACCACTGAATTTTCATGAACACCCTGTTCAGGCTGGTGAAGTAACTTGTGAGACATCCACACACACTACACATATGCTTGTAGAGAACTAGGGAGACAAAAGCAAAAGAATGGTTTACATGCAATATTATGATTTTTTTTAACTTTTAATTTAGATATGTGTGTGAATATACCTTTAGGGAAAAGAGACTAAAGGAGGCAGAAGCTTCTCCAGTTTCTTTTTTTCATCGGTATGTTTTAGGATAATTTGAGCAGTATTGTGAATGCACAACTTATTTTCTTTCAGAGTTTTATCTGGATACTGGATTACAGTCAACCCTTCTGTTTGCTTAAATTGTTACATTTTTCATGGTAACGAAATGAATGTATTAAATTCCCCAGTATCTTGAGAATAGTAAGCAACTAACTGCAGATGGTGATTGAAGCCACGAAATTAAAAGACGCTAACTCCTTGAAAGGAAGGTTATGACCAACCTAGACAGCATATTGAAAAGCAGAGACATTACTTTGCCAACAAAGGTCCTTCTAGTCAAGGCTATGGTTTTTCCAGTGGTCATGTATGGATGTGAAAGTTGGACCGTGAAGAAAGCTGAGCGCCGAAGAATTGATGCTTTTGAACTGTGGTGTTGGAGAAGACTCTTGAGAGTCCCTTGGACTGCAAGGAGATCCAACCAGTCCATTCTAAAGGAGATCAGTCCTGGGTGTTCATTGGAAGGACTGATGCTCAAGCTGAAACTCCAGTACTTTGGCTACCTCATACGAAGAGTTGACTCATTGCAAAAGACTCTAATGCTGGGAGGGATTGGGGGCAGGAGGAAAAGGGGACAACAGAGGATGAGATGCCTGGATGGCATCACCGACTTGATGGACATGAGTTTGAGTGAATTCCTGGAGTTGGTGATGGAGAGGGAGGCCTGGCATGCTGCGATTCATGGGGTCATAAAGAGTCAGACACAACTGAGCAACTGAACTGACTGACTGACCCTTCCCTGGTAGCTCAGCTGGTAAAGAATCCATCTGCAATGCAGTAGACCTCGGTTCAATCCCTGGGTTGGGAAAATCCCCTGGAGAAGGGATAGGCTACCCATTCCAGTATTCTTGGGCTTCCCTGGTGGCTCAGATGGTAAAGAATACATCTGCAATGCGGGAGACCTGGGTTCTATCCCTAGGTTGGGAAGATCTCCAGGAGGAGGGCGTGGTAACCCCCCCAGTAGACTTGCCTGGAGAATCGCTATGGAGAGAGGAGCCTGGCAGGCTACACAAGTCCATGAGGTCATAAAGAGTCGGACACGATAGAGTGACTAGGCACACCAGTGTTTGGTTATGGGGCTTCCAGGTGACACTAGTGGTAAAGAACCCACCTGCCAATGCAGGAGATTTAAGAAGATCCCCTGGAGGAGGAAATGGCAACCCACTCCAGTATTTTTGCCTGGAGAATCCCATGGACAGAGGAGCTTGGAGGGGTACAGTCCATAGGGTCGTTGAGTTGGACACAACTGAAGCAAATTAACACAAATTAGCACACAGTGTTTGGTTAATAGCTCATCTATGTAAATGGGGTGATCATACAATTTATCCTCCAATCAAGACACTTTTCAGAGTGAAAAGCGGTGTTCTTAACAGCCACCCTGGGAAGTACAGTGGCATAAGTTGGAACCCTCTAAGGTAAACTGAGCTGAGTAGCTACACAGAAGGCACCCACTGGGAAGGTAGCCCCTGACCTCCAGGGGTTTACGATTAAGTTAGAGCCACAAGACTGGCTTGGACAGAAGGAAAAAAAGAAAACCACACAAGGTAAACTACTACAATCACACCCTAAATTTAAAGGGCTTGTAAGCCACACAGGGCACAAAGGAAATGAGGAAAAGCTCTGGTATCAGGAAGTGACACAGTAAGAAAAGTCATTTGGCCAAAGTGCAGGGGACAGATTAGAGGACAGGGCCCGCAGGAAGCTGTCCTGCTGAGGGACCAGTGTGTGTAGGAGCCCCTGGCTGCCTCTTATTTGCCCACTGTTTGGGGTTAGGGGTGGGGGTGGGGGCAGCTTTCCTAACCTCCCTGTACGTGTATTTCCTCATTCACAATAAGGAAACAATAATACAAATGACAAAAATGTGTAAACCTCTCAATAAAGCTGGAAAACGCATAAACGCAGCATTCTTCAATTCAGCAAGCCCTGTATTCTCTGATTTAGGTCGGGCTAATTAAAAAAAAAATTTTTTTTCAGAGGCTTCTAAATCAGACTCTTTGGAGGCTTGATAAGGCAAAGCTCTGATTACAAACCTATCATATCTGTGACATAATTAGAAATATGTATTTGGTCTCTCCCCACCCCATGTTCCTGATAGAGAGCTCCTAAAACCCTTGGAATTTCTTGAGTGCCATATCATGCTCTACTCTAATATTCGGTTTTCTGACACAAAAACTAAAACCCCAGCGATCTCTGGAGTGGCACAATGGTCTTACTGAATGCCAGTGAGATGACTAGTGGCTGGTGGGTGCCCTAGAAAGTTTCAGGAACTTCAGGATAGAGGCTGGGGGAATTCCCTGGCAGTCCAGTGGTGAGGGCTCCACACTTTCACTGCAGTGGGCCTGGGTTCAACCTGATTGGGGAACTAAGATCCCACAAGTTGTGTGGCACAACACCCTGCCCCCAAAAAGGATGGGGACTGGGTGCCAGAAAAACCAAGCCTAGATTAAAGGATTGTATCTTTCAGCCCCACCCCCTATTCTCCAGGGAGTCTGAGTTAATAATCAATCATGCCTGCATGATGAAGTTTCAATAAAATATCCCAGCTGAACGGGTGGTGAACACACCCACATGCCAGAAGGGTGGCTCACTCCAAACTCCATAAGGACAGAAGCTTGTACACTGGGGGACCCTCCCAGACCTCTGTCTTCACCTGGCTATTCATTTGTATCCTTTATAATAAACTGGTAAATGTGTTTCTCTGAGTTATCTGAGAGGGTTATAGGAACCCTGGAACATTTCAAGTTGGTGAAACTGACAGATGACAACCCTGGGCTTTGATTGGCATCTGAAGGGAGAAGGGTAGTCTTGTGAGACCGAGTCCTTAACCTGCAGTATCTGTGCTCACATCCAGCAGCTTCAGAACTGAGTTAAATTGCCAGACACCCATTCTGAGTCTGCTGAGAATTGCCTGATGTGGAAAAACCCACACATCTTGTATCAAAAATATTTTCTGCAGTAGACAGGAGAGTGTTCTCTTTAAAATCCCTTCAAGATTAAAGCGAAAGCTGAGAATGTTAGCTGAAGAACCAACTTGAGGACATTATAAACATAACTCAGCCCTGGTTGAAGGCCTCTCTGTGTGATTAATATCCATTCTAAATCTAGTTAATATAAAAATGTTTTTTGACAAGTTTGTTAGCAGTAAGTCCCATCTTGTGAGACCTAGACTTTTGCTTACTGCTGTGGAATGCACCATGTATTAGAGGCTATCTTGCAACGGCTTGTCTGGGAAAGGGCATTTGCTCAATGTAACCTGAATTCACTGCTGAGTAATAAAGCAGAGATTCAGTTGGCTTTCCCCCCATATGTCCCACTGAGATAAATTCTGTGGGCTTGCGGATGCATCTCTTAAAAACGACTCAAATGGAAGGGACTTTTTTGACACTGGGACCAATCATTAAGAGTGTTGTAAAAATTAAAGGCATTTTTTACTCCATTATAAATGCTTAAAACATTTGGCACGAAGCTTTGAATAAGTAGTGTATTTTTATGAAGCCCAGACTGGTGGTGACTGACAGGATAGAGGGGATATAGAAAATCAAAGTACAAACTCCAGTCAGTGAGTTGATCAAAGCAATCCAACCATCACTCTTTCCCTTTGGTTTTCTGCTGTGCAACCACCTGGCATACCTGCCTGAAGGTGTAAAATTCCTTATTTTCACCTGCAGTGAAGTCCTGCAACACTACAATATCGGGAGATTAAGACGTGGGAGAGGAGAAAATAAACACTATCCGTGATTTCCCTGGTGGCTCAGATGGTAAAGCGTCTGTTTACAATGTGGGAGACCTGGGTTTGATCCCTGGGTTGGGAAGTTCCCTGGAGAAGGAAATGGCAACGCACTCCAGTACTCTTGCCTAGAAAATCCCATGGACAGAGAAGCCTGGTGTCCATGGGGTCGCAAAGAGTCGGACATGACTGAGCGACTTCACTTCACTTTATGCGTTGGTTACCTATTTTGACTTCAAGTTATCTTTTCACCAAGGAATGAGAGACTCACATTCCGTGTGAGTGAAGAGGTACTAAATACTGGGGAGGCAGATATTCACCCCTGTTTTAATTCTGCTGGGCCAAATCCCAAAGTTGACATTTATTTCACAATCAGTCTTATTTCAAGGTGATCTATAAATCCACCTGTTTTGGTTAGCTGGATAGGCTCTACATACTTGAGAACTTCTGCTTCTAGGACAGAAAGCTATTACTACCCATGCCTTCCTCTAGGTTCGGGTGCCTGGAAGTTGTCATTATTAGGATAAATAATTCAGAAACTTTAAAGTTATTTTAAATAATTTTAACTGCTAGGTATTTACAAGGAGAGAACATTTACAATGACAAACCCAACTTACATTGTAAAACTCATAAAATCTTGTTTTAGATATAAAATCTTGGCATTTTAGATATAAAATATTTAGATATAAAGGTTTACATTCCATAAACCATCATCACAATGCCAGCCACCACTCCTACCCTCTGTCACCTCATATTCATTACTCAAGCAGGACTATAAATTCTACCCTTACCTAAATCTGTAACTAGAATTACAGTGGTCAATCTGAATAATTTCAAACAGTAGTTTCAAAGTCTTTCATGGGCTTTGAACTGTTAATTCACACTCAGGGGTTCTTAACTTTTTTAAAACCTGGGACCATTTTTCAGAAATGATTATAGCTTATGGGCTATCTACCTAGAACAATGTTTCCCGACCTTTTTTCCTATTATCACCTCTCACCCCCGGAGACTTTTTAGACATTTTCTCTAATCACCCCACTAACACCACAGACATATATGTAGCCCTTTGCAAGGTCAAAAACTATTATACTATCTATTATTCTACCCCACTTCCCGAACATGTCCTAGATTCTAAATGACTGACCCTGGAATAAACACAAAGAATCACAGGCTTCTGAAGCCAGGGACCGAGGACCCCACTGGTGAGATCGATCTCAAACATTTGCCTCATTTCTAAAATAGCTTCCTAGTAATAAAAAAGTGTGCTTCAAATAAACTTCCAAGTAACTTTAACTTCAAAGTTCCTGGGCCTCAGCACCCCTTCATTAGTTTTCAAAATTATCTTGTCAGAAACAAGTGAAACGACATTTGTGACCAGCATCAGAAAAGGAGGTCCACAATCCATACACTAATGCTTCTGCGGTCATTTGTGAACTCCTTATTAGTCAGTGACCAATGGGCCATGAAATCTTCCTGGGGTTAATTAAGTCATTTCAGTGTGACCCCTTCAGGGTCTCTCCTGCCTCACATGAATCACAGGCTACCTCATCCCTTATTCAGCCTGTCAGCCTCAGGACATGGTAAACAGAGGTTTGGCTGCCTGGCCAACTACCTGAAGACAAGCCTGAGTGTTGCGAATGACTCAGGAGACAGGTATACACGTCACAGGCTGGCTTTCTCTATTACAGGCTGACTTCTCAAATGCTGACCAGGGTAAGGGTCCACTTTCCCTCAGTGGGCCTGAAGGCAAATCCTTCAATGTTCTTTAAGTATTGTCAACATTTCAGCCTCAAAGGCCATGTTTTTAGCACTAAACACACCAAACCTTACCTTCCTTTTCTTCTCTTTTTAATCATTGTTTACAGTGCTTCAGGTTTACAGCCAAGTGACTCAGTTTTTCAGATTTTTGTCCATTGTAGGTTATTACACAATACTGAATATCTTCAGTACCAACAGTTCCCTGGGCTACACAGTAGGTCCTTGTTGTGTATTTTATACATAGTAAAGGAGATCAACCCTGGGATTTCTTTGGAAGGAATGATGCTAAAGCTGAAGCTCCAGTACTTTGGCCATCTCATGCCAAGAGTTGACTCATTAGAAAAGACTCTGATACTGGGAGGGATTGGGGGCAGGAGGAGAAGGGGACGACAGAGGATGAGATGGCTGGATGGCATCACGGACTCGATGGACGTGAGTCTGAGTGAACTCCGGGAGATGGTGATGGACAGGGAGGCCTGGTGTGCTGCGATTCATGGGGTCGCAAAGAGTCGGACACGACTGAGAGACTAAACTGAACTGAATTGAACTGAATGTGCATCTGTTAATCCCCAATTTCTAAGTTATCTTTCCTCCCTACCGTATTTTTCTTTATAGTACTCATTACCAAGTATCTATTCATTGTTTATTTATTGTATTGTCTTCCTCTCATTACAATGTAACTGTCATGGATTGGGGGTGGGGGGGTTGCCATCTGTTTCATTCAGTGCTTTGTTTCCAGGGCCTAAAACTGTGCCTGGTACTTGGTGGGTGTTTGTGTTGAATAAATCAGTTAATAAATATTTCAAACTGTCCTGGAACCAACCTGTCTTTCCTGAAAATAGAACGAGTGCTTCTATGAAGGATGAAAATTGTGTAAGATGCCACTTTGGAGACCTCTCAGCTGATCACCAACACCAGCTGCAATTTCATTCTTATCTCTCATCCTCTTTTTGACTACCCAGTTTACAACTATTCATGGGGGTGAGGAGAAGAGAAATGAGTGGTGATTAATATGCTTATCGGAGATTTACTGGAAAGTTCACTCTTTCAGTCAAAGTTCTGGAGAAACTAATTAATTCAAGAAATTGATGCAAACGGAAGATCACAGACTCTCCTGGTGGTCCAGTGGTTAAGAATCCACCTGCCAATGCAGAGGACATGGGTTCGATCCCTGGTCCAGGAAGATCCCATATGCCATGGAGCAACAAAGTCCCCAGGCTCTAGAGCCCGTGCTCTGCAACAAGAGAAACCATGGCAATGAGAAGCCCCCAACTGCCACAACTAGAGAAAGCTGGGGCCCAACAGCAAAGACCCAATGCAACCGAACATAAATAAATAAAATAAAATACACAGAAGATCACTTCAAAGTGCGCTGGAGGCTTTCACATGAGTGCTGCCACACTTGTTTCCAGTGGAAATTCCCAAGAACAATCAACAAAGGGCTATGAGCCAAGGAACCATTAACACAAGTTCTCATGTATAAGTTACTGGCAGTAGGAACTACATTTAACTGACCACTCCCAAAAGGAATTTTTGAGGTTCTATTCTGAAAAGGAATATACTATTTGTATTGATCAAAATGACATATCTGCAGGTACTCCAAATACCAGGACTTACCACGCAAGAAGAGATAAAAATCATGCACGTTTGTGGCCACCTGTTAAGGGGTGTTCCCTGAGAATAACAACACACATACACACACTGAACTGTACAATTTATAAACTATTATGTTTATCTACCTTTGTTTACTAAATGGGGCATATTCTTAATGCGGAGGTCACAACTCAAATGCTCAGAAGATACAGAGGGCAGGCCAGGGGAATAAACACAGAGAGCAGTCTGTGTCCTTTCCAGAAGTACTTGGCACTACCCCAGGGTGCTATGTGGGAACACTGCGCCAGATCTTCATATTTTTTAGGCACAACCCCAAATCAAAATATTTCATTAAAAAATTCTCAATTCTAGAAACAAGTCACATAAAGCCTGTCTGAGGCCTCCTGGGAACAGCCAGTTTGGTGGGGTTTTTTAAAATAGTTTTATTTACTTTTTACTTTAAAATATTTTGGCTGTGCCACATGGAATGTGGGATCTTAGTTTCCCGACTGGGAACTGAACCCCAGACCCTGCATGGGAAGTGCGGGGTCTTAGCCACTAGACCACCAGGGAAGTCTCGGCAGCCAGTTTATAATCTGTGTGTTTCCACGGCAGACTGGCTCTGTCCCTGGATGCTACGAACACCTGGAGATGTATCAACTGTCCCCCACCTCCATCTGCAGAGGTGTGCCTCCAAATGCCCACTACATTCCACACCCCTTCCTATCTGCCCTCTGCACCCAGTGCCTCACCAACACTGTCCGTCTCGACACCACGTGACTCTCCTACCACTTGCTTATCACCACACCAGCTCCAGACTCCCGAGTTACCCTTCATCCCCATGCATCCTGTTTTGTTGCCATCTCCCTTCCCTCAACTCCCGGAGTCTCTGATACTCACAGCCTGTCTTCAGCAAAACCTCTCATTCCCTCAATCTCTTCTCTGAACAGTCTTACCCTAACTGAACCCAGCTTGCCCCTGAAGAGATAGCTTCTCTTGTGCCCTTGCAAGTGGGCACTGCTTCTACACCATTCTCCCTCCACCCTCAACACCCCAGTTATGAATCTCGTCCTTAGAGTAAATCACACCCCACCCTGTGTGTCATTTGCTGACCCAGTTCAACCCCCCTTGTTTCTCCGTTGATTTTAGCTCCCTGTCATTCCCACTGTGGCTCTTATCACCATTCTCAGTGATTTCTGTATCCAGATAGGTGCTCCTCCAACCATCCTGGCCTCTTGGTTCCTAGACTTCCTCTCCTCTAGTGATCTTGTCCTCCCCACAGCCGCTCCCCTAGACCTTTCAGAACCTCAGCTTCATGGGTCTCCCTCACTGCTGAGTGTAGTTTATCTTCCTAGTCCATTCTTTTTGAAACCTCAGGTCCAATAACTCACTGGTCCTACCACCTTTCCACTACCCCTCAGCCCCTCATATCTTCACACAGATTGTTCTTTGACCAACCATTATGATCACCCCCTTACACATTCCCCCTCCCTCCATTATATTCATCTGGAGGTACCTGCACAGTTGTGTGTGGCTGGAGAAACACCTCACTCTTAGTGGACGACTTTGCTTCCTGAGAAAAATCAAAGCAATCAGAAGGTGGGCAGAGGAATAAAAACTACTTCTTGTCTCCAAATAAGCCGTTGATTCAGCTCTCATACAAACAGAACTTCAGATAAGCAAGGGCATTAGTTTACCCAGCCAGATAGGAATACTTCTGAAAGGTCAGGAGGTCCAGCCAGCTACAGCAGCTGGGAAAACCACTGGGAACAAGCAGAAAAGGTCTCTGTAGCCAGACCCAGCTTTGTCAATTACTAATGTGTGGCCTTAGGCAAGATTTGTATCTTCACCACCACACTAAGTTGTTTCAAGAATTAAACAATGCCTAAGTGCTCAAAGTAAGCAGTAGATGTTAGCCCCAAACTCTGTTTTGACAAAAATCCCAGGCCAGCTAACTGGAAGGTATGGGTTTCCTGGATAACTCAGCCGGTAAAGAATCTAGCCTACAATGCAATAGCCCCTGGTTTGATCCCTGGGTTGGGAAGATCCCCTGGAGAAGGGAATGGCTACCCACTCCAGTATCCTTGCCTGGAGAATTCCACGTATTGAGAAGTATATCTAAAAAATGTCCAGAAGGGCTGACAAATTCTAGTTCAGATCACAAGAATGATCAACGCCTGCATTTCTAATTCCCTGGAGCTGAGTCTCTCCCCACAGGCCCTCAACTCACTTTTTCCTCTCTGCCTTGGGCACAGGGAAAATAACAGTCTTCAGAAGTCACCGCAGGAGATGACTTGGTGTACAAACACCAGTGCTTTCTCTTTCTATCCAAAATCCTGGCCTGTAAAGTAACCTGGTTCCTGTCTGCTTTCCCCACTTGGCCTCCTCTTCCAATCTCCCACCTCCCCCTCCACACTCCAGTCGCGCTGGCAGTCTTTTCCTCAAATACCACCAAGCTCATTCCAGCCTCAAGGCCCCTGTACTCCATTGCTTCCAACTGGACAATCATCCCTGAGGCCTCTGTGTCACTGCCACTTGTTCCTTCTTCACATTAGAGCTCAGCTGTCCCTGTCCTCAGGGCGACCTCCCCTGAGAACATGAGCTAAAGTGCCCCCATCATCCCTGTTTGTCTGCTTCTTCCTGTTCAATTACGTCTTAGTAATTTAATACTGCGGTAAGTACTCTTTATTTAAATGTTTACTCCCTGTCTCTGTCTGTCCCACTAGAGTATCAGCTCTCTAAGTGCAAGGACATGGCTTGCCTGAGTCACAAATGGTATCACAGCTTTCAGCACTGCCCTCTGACACATAGCAGGGGCTCAAGAAGTTTTGCTGAATCAACGAATTCTTCTTTCAGGAGGAGTATTTTCAAAATCTGCTTGTACTTGTCTGCAGAAGTAAGGTTAAACCAATACTTGTTCAAAAAGATCTTTCAGGCCGAACTTCCGAAGAGTTTAGAGGTTTAAATTGGGTCTTACCCTCCACCAACCTCTAAGGACAAATTCAAGCCCAGCTTCTCAATGCCAATATTCTTAAGCCAAGAGGCGCTCTATCCCCGCCCCTTGCACCCCGTGCAAGTCTTCCCTCCCAACATATTTGCTTTTCTTTTCCTTTGAATATCACTGAGAAGCACCTCTGTTCTGGGAGGCGCTCTAATGCAACTGAACCCAGAAAGATTTCTTAGGAGGCTGTGGTCCAATACCCAAAAACATAGGGTGCAGGCTTCAGGCCAACAGGTCAGGTCCCCTAACCCAAGCCCTGTCCTCTGGGGCTGGCCGCCCACCGCGGGCTTTCTTGGGCTTTTTCTTCGCTGGCAGGAAGAGGCTGGTCTTCGGTTCGGTCCCTCACCTCCTTCCTGCCACAGGAAAGGCCTCTGCCACTCCTTCTTGGTGAACAGCCCTAAGCCAGTCTCCTCCCTCCTCTACAGGAAACTTTTCCCAGCCCGGCTCTGCCACCCGCCCTCGCTCCCGGGGGCTCCCGAATCTCTTTCTCAAGGTTCAATCCAGCAGGGCTGGCTCCACTACACCCCCCTATGCTTCACCCAATCGCCCCCAAACTTCCTCCCTCGCGAATTCTCCCTACTCAGACCTCGCTCCGGCCCTCCTCGTTCCCCAACTTAGCCCCTCCACCCTGCCCCTACCGCCCCGCCTTCGGCCTCTCGACCCTCCACAACCCCCAGGACACCCGCCCGGGCCCTCACCGTGGACGCCACGTTCTTCGTCGGCCGCCTCAGCCCCGGAGAGGAGCAGCGATGCCAGCAGGGCGAGGAGCACCCCGCACCGCCTCGGCTCAGAAAGCTGCGCCATGACGGACTCCGCCCGGCAGCCCAGGAGAGAGGCCTCGAGTCTCTGGTCGTTGGGGTCTCGCGAGCAGGTGCGGGAAGACCCTCTCCACGCACGCGCACGCGCACTGGAGCGCCTTGCGTTCGGGTGCGGGCGCTCGTAGGGGACTGCGGGGCGCGCCTCTGCCCTCGCCACACAGGAAATCTCCAGGAAGCCCTTTTCTCGGTCCTTCGGTGTGCGGATACTTTGCCTCCTGTGCCCACGATGATTTTCTCTGCTCTTCAGTCGCCCCAGACTCCCTCTACCCTTCAGAACCCCACCACACCCCCAGACCCTCGGTGGGCGCCAGAGGTAATGGCGGCCGCCTCGAAGCAGCTGTTGAAGGTGGAAGGCCAGGTAGGGGGCGGGGCGCACCTGGTAAGGCGGGACGCGTAGAGCGCAGGCGCAGAGAGCCTGCACCTGAGCGGCCGTACTCCTCCCTAGGCGCACCTGGGCCCGCCCCTGGCGCTGAGGTAAGGGCGGGGCTTATATTGGCTCCGCCCCGCGTGAGGCCTAGCCAGGGGCGGTAGGCGCAGGGTGAGCCCTAGGGCTCTTGCTGCCCGTGGGCGTCGGCTTGTTGGGCTTGTTGACCTTGTCCGAGCACCTTCGCTCTTGAACTTGGCCTCTGGGAAATGAGGGTGCAGGCGTGCTCTCACTGGACACCTGTGGGGTTTTTGCCCAGCTTGCTTCAGCCTTCCCATGACGGCAAGGGATTTCTTCTTTCTAAATTCCAACGTTCACTAAGTGCCTCCCCAGCGTTGACCAGTTCCCGCATCACCAGACAGGAACAGTGCAGCAGAGTGATGACAGAAGCACATGACAAAGTGATTATGGATGAGACGGGGCAAACACAGGCTGAATGATCAGGGGCTGCGAGGAGGAAGACCTGGGAGCCCAGACAGGTTCCCCGCTCAGTCTGAGAGAGGGCCAGAGAGGGCTCTCAGAGGAGATTATAGACCCATGAGTGAACAAGAGCCCCAGACTCTGCCTTCGCGTTTCCAGTACTGAGATGAAGACAGATAATTAACCAGAGACAGATAGGTGTCAGGAGAGTGTTGGGGAAGCACAGGCAGAGTAATCAGACCTGAAAGGAGGGAAACCCAAAGGAGGCACCTGACCAGCTTAGGGGCCATGGCGGGACTTCCTGAAAGAGGCATATGTGAGCTGGATCTCGAAAGGAGGATGGAATACGGCAAGCATAGGAGTAGAGGACAGCTGATGAATAATTAAAATAAATGTATTATTAAAAGCCCGTAACAGTGCTATGAAGGAAATAAACTGGGGGCTAGGATGGAAAATAACAGTGGAGGAGGTGATTTAGATATGAACCCTGGAGGATAAGAAGAGCTGATGGACAAACATTCTAAGCAAACAGCAAATGCAAAAGTCCTGAAGCAAAAAGGATGTCAGTGTGTTACAGAAGCCAGGGTCACACCCACTACTTGGCTTCCCTCCTGACATAATAGTATCTGAAGAGTCTTAACTGGGTTAACTACGTGGTGTTTGCCTTAAACAATTAAAGTTTTATGCCCTCCATCTTCTTTAATCTTGCAGTGAGGCCCTGGGACTCAAGGCCAAGAGTCTGAATGTGAGGCCCAAGATCTCTTAAGCACTTGAACCCAGTATCCCCACCACATTCCACTAAACCCAGGTTTATGCTGGAGGACTGAGAGGACTGTGGTGGGAGGTGAGGCTGGAAAGGAGACGCAGGCCTGTTCATTCATTCATACTTTCTTTGAGCCCCACTATGAGCCAGATGCTCTTGTAAACACTGGAGAAGATACCACAGTGAGCAAAGCGAAATGTCTGACCTGTTGGAACTCACTTTCTATTATTGAGAACAGTGATGTAACTAGCGTATCTGACACTGAGACTGAGCCCCCTATTCTGAGTTCCCCTGCCTCTTTATCCAAAACTTTATTCCCTTTCTTGTTCTGCTCCTGTGCCCTTCAGGATTGAAGAGTATCAAAGAAAAAGGGAATTGAAACTGAGCCGGACCCTTTTTCTTGTTTGTAGAAGAAAGCTTTGGTCTCCTAGGCCTTCCTTGAGTTCCAAAGAGTCAACTCAAAAGTTACTAATTAGGGAAGTAAGGGAATGGAAACAAAGGAAACAGGCAAGAAACAACAGTTCAGTGATAAAACAGAGTCCTAGTTCCTCCTCAAGGGATATACGTAACAATCTGACGCATATCTTTAAGTTTTGTTTGCAGAAACTGAGACCCCCACCCAGGTGGAGGACAGTGACTAAATGCTGACCACAGGCATGTAGACCCCAGACTGGCTGGAACCAGAAGGTTGATGATTAAGATTCCTGAAACATCACCCAGTTACCTCACCACCAACCAATCAAAAGAAAGTCTATGAACTAAAACCCTCACCCAAAATGTTACCTTTAAAACCCCCTCCCTGAAAGCCTTCAGCGAGATCCGTCTTTTGAGCTGCCCCTTCTCCCTGCATGCATGCATGCTCAGTCACGTCCGGTTCTTTTCCACTCCATGGACTGTAGCCCTCCAGCCTCCTCTGTCCGTGGGATTTCCCAGGCAGGAATACTAGAGTGGGTTGCCATTTCCTTCTCCAGGGGACCTTCCTGACCCAGGAATTGAACCTGTGTCTCCTGCATTGACAGGCAGATTCATTACCACTGAGCCACCTGGGAAGCCTCACCTTGCTTGCTGTCCTGCAAATAAATGCTGCACTTTTCTTTACCACAACCCAGTGTCAGTAAATTAGCTTTGCTGTGAAAGTGAAAGTGAAGTCACTCAGTCGTGTCCGACTCTTTGTGACCCCGTGGACTGTAGCCTACCAGGATTCTCCGTCCATGGGATTTTCCAGGCAAGAATACTGGAGTGGGTTGCCATTTCCTTCTCCAGGGGATCTTCCCGACCCAGGGATTGAACCTGGGTCTCCTGCATTGGAGGCAGACGCTTTAACCTCTGAGCCACCAGGGAAGCTTTGCTGTATGGCAGGCCAATGAACCTACATTCAGTTCTGTAACAGCCTGTGGGGTAAATAATTTTTTATACCTCCTCCACTCTACCAAATTATTTTCAGTAATAATCATGTAAGTATAATTATTTTATTTGTTCTTTAATTTTTAATTAATAATCAAAATTTAATAAATTTCCCTTTTAAAGATATTACTCAAATTCAGTAAAATATTTCATGTATGAATGAAAGTTTGTACTTATCAAATAAAAATATTATGTCTTACAGTTCATACCCTGATTCACTCTTTTGAATTTTTAAACACAAAAACTCCAAAAGAACATGTAGAATGACAATAATTTCTCCATCTTTACAATCATTGTGCTATCCTTTAAATTTCTAATGTATTTAAATGCAAGACTATATGGAATCACAGAAATTGGAGACTCAAACTGTGCCTGATACAAGGCCAAATGATTCCAAATTGTTATGAACTTATTTTCAAAATGAGCACATAGCTCAGTCTATATATGTCAGAAGTCAACAGTATACATGAGAGTTCTCCATATTAACTTTCCTTTAGACTATTGTGGCAAACAGCCCCCTATAATCCCCTCCGCTTAGGTGTGAGCAGGACCTGGGACTTGCTTCTAACCAACAGAATATGGCAAAGGAGGTTTACATTACATTATGTAAGACTGTCCCCATGGACTGAGAGACTGTCCATGGCTGGCTCTGAAAGAAAGAAGTCGCCACATTGTGAGGATTGATGGAGAAGACCGCATGGTAAGGGATTATAGGTGGCCTCTGGGAGTCGAGGGCCATTCCCACTGATAGCCAGCTAGAAATTGAAGACCGCATCCCCACAGCCTCAAATAGATGGAAACGCATCTTTTCTCAGTGGAGTCTCCGATGAGATGGCAGCACTGGCTGACCCCTGGATTGCTGCCTGATGAGGCCCTGGAGAGAGAAGGCCCAGCTAAGCCATAACTGAAACCATGGGATAATAAACAAGTGTTTTTTCATTTGTGGCTGCACTGGGTCTTCACTGCTGCGTGGGCTCTTCTGTGGTTGAGGCGACTGGGGGCTATGCGCTACTTTCGGGGCACAGGCTTCTCATTGTGGTGGCCTCCCTTTCTGCAGAGCATGGGCCCTAGGGCATACGGGCTTCAGTAGCTGCGGCATATGGGCTCAGTAGCTGCGGCTCCCAGGCTCTAGGGCGCATGCTCAGTGGTTGTGGTGCATGGGCTTAGCTGCTCTGTGGCACATGGGATCTTCCCAGACCAGGAATCGAACCATGTCTCCTGCATTGGCAGGCAGATTCTTTACCACTGAGCCAACAGGTGTTGTTTTAAGCCACAGAATTTGTGGTAATTTATTCAGAGCAATAAGAAACTAATACACATACAATATTTACTAAAGGATAAGAGTAATAAAAATATCTAATGTGAAACTTACCAATATATTATTAAAAGTCAACAGTTTTAAAAAACAAATTCAACAGTATTGCATAATTGTTCAGTCAGTAGACCTCCAAACAATTTTTTTCCTAAGGGTGGAATGATTCTTTTATCACTGATACCGTTTAGAATTTGTCAGTGCATGGCATAATATAAACTTGGCCAAATTTGTTTTCCCCAGACTTTAAACTTTTTATTTTGTATTGCATTATAGCTGATTAACAATGCTGTGGTAGTTTCAGGTGAACAGCAAAGGAACTCAGCTGTACATATACATTAATCCATTCTCCCCACAAATCCCCTCCCATTCAGTCTGGCACATAACACTGAGCAGAGTTCCACGTGCTGTGGTCCTTGTTAGTTATCCATTTTAAATACAGCAGTGTGAACATGACCTTCCTAAAGTCCCCAACTATCCCTTCCTCACCCCCTAACCCACAACCATAAGTTCGTTTTCTAAATCTGAGTCTCTTTCTGTTTTATAAGTTCATTTGTATCATTTCTTTTTAGATTTCACATGTAGGGGATGTTGTATGGTATTTCTCCTTCTCTGTCTGACTTACTTCACTCAGTGTGACAATCTCTAGGTCCATCCATGTCGCTACAAATGGCATTATTTTATTCTTTTTAATGGCTGAGTAATATTCCATCATAAACATGTACCACATCTTCAACTTTTGATCAGTTTTATTATTATTTTAAAATTCTCTGCAGGGTTGGCTCGTGGAAAAGAATTTGCCTGCCAGTGCAGGGGACACGGGTTCAATCCCTGGTCCAGGAAGTTCTCACCTGCTGTCGGACAACTAAGCCCGTGCCCTGCGACTACCGGGCCAGCGCTCTGGAGCAACACGAGAAACCGCTGCAATCAGAAGCTTGTGCACCACAACTAGAGAGTGGCCCCTGCTTGCTGCAGCCAGAGAAAGCCCAGCATAGCCCCAAATACATAAATAAACCTTAAAAGCTTCTGTACAGACCGTGCATCCCCTTTTGTCCTGTGCTCAAGTTGGACCATTCCTGTTTCCCTCCCTTTGGTATACCACTAGCTGGGAAAAAGACAGTAAATAAAATAAGTAAATTATATACTAGGTTAAAAGGCAGTGAGCATTATGGATAAAACATACAGCCAGGTATGGGGCATGGGAGTTGCAATATAAACTAGGATTGCCAGAGAAGATCACCGCACAGGTAACATTTGAGGGAGATGAAGGAGTTAGCCCTGTTGACATCATTCTAGGGAAGAGTTTTCATGACAGAGGAACAGCTAATGCAAAGTTGTTGGGGTAGGACTGTTTGGCAGAGCTTTGATTGTCCCACAACAGTGGGGAGCTATGGACAGTTTTGTTTGGTTGGTTTTTCAAGATACCTCAGCTTTATTGAGCTACAACTCACGTAGCGTACAATGTACCCTTTCAATGTGTGCAATTCAGCGGGTTTTAGTATATTCATAGAGGTGTGCAATTCAATGGGTTTTAGTATATTCATAGAGTTGTGCAACTATCATCACGTTCAATTTTAGAAAATTTCATCGTCCTCAAAAGAAGCCCCTTACTCTTTAGCAGTCACTCTCCTTCCTCTAGCCCTCTCAGCCACAGGCAACCATAAATCTATTTTCTGTCTCTATGAATTTACCTATCCTGAACATTTCCTGTAAATAGAATCATACAACATGTGGCCTTTTGTATCTGGTTTCTCTACCTTGGGCTTCCGTCGTGTCTCAGCTGGTAAAGAATCTGCGTGCAATGTAGGAGACAGACCTGGGTTTGATCCCTCGGTTGGGAACAATCCCCTGGAGAAGGGAAAGGCTACCCACTCCAGTATTCTGGCCTGGAGAATGCCATGGACTGTATAGTCCATGGGGTCACAAAGAGTCAGATACTGCTGGGTGACTTTCACTTCACTTCTCTGCCTTAGCATGTTTTCAAGGTTCATATATAGGTACTTAATTTCTTTCTATTACCAAATAAGAGTCCATCATATGGATATACCAAATTTTATGTATCCATTCATCAGTTGATGGGCTGGGTTTTTTCCCACCTGTTGTCTGCTATGAACATTCATGTACAGATTTTTGTGTGAACATATGTTCTCAACTCTCTGGTACACTAAGAATAGAATTGCTGGATCATATGGTAACTCTAAGTTTAACTTTTTAAGGAACTGCCAGGGGCTTCCCTGGTGGTCCAGCAGGTAAGAATCCACCTGCCAATGCAGGGGACGCGGGTTTGACCCTTGGTCCTGGAAGATCCTACATGCCTCTGAGCAACTAAGCCTGCAAGCCACTACTGAAGCCCACGCCTAGAGCCCCTGCTCCGCAGCAAGAGTAGCCCCCTGTCCCCTCAGCTAGAGAAAGCCAGTGTGCTGCAAGGAAGACCCAGCGCAGCCATAAATAAATAAATAGAGCTCTATTTTTTAATAAATCTTAAAAAAAAAAACTGTCAGACTGGTTTCCAAAGTGGCTGAACCATACACATTCCCACCATCAATGTATCAGGGTTCTGATTCCTCCTCATTCTTGCCAGCACTTGGTATTTTCCATTAAAAAACGATAGCCCTCCTACTGAGTGCGAAGTGGTATTTCATTGTTGTTTCGATTTACATTTTCCTGATGTTAATGATGTTGATCACCTTTTCAGGTATAGACTCTAGTATATCTTTTTTCTAGAAATGTCTATTCATGTCCTTTGTCTAGTTTTAAAATGGGTCATCTTATAATTGAGTTACATGACTTCTTTCTTTATTTTAGATACAAGTACCTTATCAAATAGATAATTTGCAACTTTTTATCTCGTTCTGTGGGTTGTCTCTTCACTTTCGTGAAGTTCTTTAAAACAAGTTTTAAATTTTGATGGTGTCCAATTTATTTATTTTTTTCTTTTGTCGCTTTGCTTTTGGTGTCATATTTAAGGAACCATTGTCTAGGAATGGATAATCTTAGGCAGGGGAAGGACATGGCCAAATGTAAGGTTTTTAAAAAATTGTTTATTTATGGCTGCACTGGGTCTTCGTTGCTGCTCCTGGGCTTTTCTCTCGTTGCGGCAAGTGGGGGTTACTCTCTCGCTGCGGTGCCCGGGCTTCTCATTGCAGTGGCTTCTCTTGTTTCCGAGCACAGCCTCTAAGGGCATGCGGGTTTTAGCAGTTGCAGCACACAGGCTTAGTTGCCCCATGGCATGTGGAATCTTCCTGGACCAAAGATCAAACTCGGGTTCCTTTCATTGGCAGGCAGATTCTCAACCACTGGACCACCAGGGAAGTCCTGCCAAATTTAAGTTTTGAAGTGCTTTCAATTAAGGTGGGAAGACTTGTGAGGTAAGAAATTTCTCTGGTCACCCTTGTTAAACGTGCAAACTCCACCCTCCTCCATTTCTCATTTTCTGCTTCATATTTCTCCATAAACTAATCATATTCTAACAAACTGTGTAATATACTATACTTACTTATTATGTCACCACTTGTCTCCACCTCATGGAATGTTGACTCCATGAGGATTAGGCTTGTGTTTTGTTCACCGCTCTGTCCTCGGTGCCCAGGGAAGTTGAGCAGGGGGAACCTGGTGATCACCGGGGAGACGGGAGAACCCTTGGATGCTATCTGACATAAGGAGACTGATATGAAGGGGAGAGAGAAAGGCGGCGAGGTGGCGGGGAGGGGTGGCTAACAGCTCAGATGACATGATGTCAAAAGAATATTTGTTGAATAAAGCGAATATGAACAAATGGATACATGGGTGACTGAATAAACGAAAGATGGGTCAAAAGACCTACCGGGAGTGCTATGGCTTGACCTTCCTTTGCGAACAGAGTAGGTAGCACAGGGCCTCCCGCACTGTCCCTGGCAACCACCAGGGGGCGAAGACAGGCTGGGTCCCCGAGAGCCCATCCCGGTACCCGCCCCGCCCCGCCCCGGGGATCCAGGTCCCGGGAGCCCCAGCCACTCTGCCGGGCCTGGGGCTCCCGGACCCCGCCCATACCTGAATCAGGAACAGCCGCTGGCTTCCCGAGGGCGCAGCGGCAAGTCCTCGCGCTGCAGGCGGGGAAACTGAGGCCCGGGGCGGTCGGGGCGGGGCCGGCCCCCCTGCGAGTCCGATCCCCCGCCCCCGGCCGGCCCCGCCCCGGCCCGTAAGAGTCCCCCTGGGCGCCCGGCGAAAGCGCACAGCGCGGCGCCGGGGCCGGGGCCAGGACCACGATGGCAGCTCAGCGGCTGGGCAAGCGGGTGCTGAGCAAGCTGCAGGCTCCATCGCGGGCCCGGGGGCCGGGGGGCAGCCCCGGGGGGCTGCAGAAGCGGCACGCGCGCGTCACCGTCAAGTATGACCGGCGAGAGCTGCAGCGGCGGCTGGACGTGGAGAAGTGGATCGACGGGCGCTTGGAGGAGCTGTACCGCGGCAGGGTGAGGCGGAGAGGGGTGGGGGGCACAGACGGGGAGACCCCGGGGGAGGGGAAGGGGGACTCTGGTTGTATGTTCTCGCTGATGCACCCTGATGCAGCCTCCTTCGCACGGGAAAACGCAGCCTCCTGGACTCCTGGGCCCCGCCGTCTACCTTCCATGACACTCTGCTTGTGCACACAGACACGTACTTGGGTCCAGACTCCCGGCTTCAGCTTGTGGGAGCTGGAGTGACCTTATTTGGAGAAAGGGTGGGGGCAAGGGGGATGTCTTAAAACCAAGCATAGACGTGGTGCCTGGGGGAGATACAACCACAGCATACAGCAAAGGAAGCATTGGCATTCACAGACAGGCTCAGCTAGGCGCTGCGGCCACTCGCAGACACAGCGACAGAAGCAACAACTCCACACGGCCTCCCCGGGTCACAAGAGGGGGGCGCTTACAGATCAGCCTATGTGACTGCCACAGGCTCTCCCAGTCACCCCAACCCAGGCCACGGCCACATGCAGACACAACACGGCTATACCCACACAAAAGGACTCTAGTCACGGCTGTCCACAGATGTACAGCAAAGCTGTAGCAACTCGCAGACACTGCAAGCTACAACAGCTACCTCTGACACCCAGTGATTCAAGTAACGACCATCCATTATCTCCTAAAAGCAAAAAAACGATAATCACTTTGCAAGCGCAATGATAGATGCTGCAGCCACGCACAGACATAAAATAACAGAAATTATAGCTACACCCAGACAGCAAACTGCGTAAGCCATGGGCTCCTCCGGCCACACAAAGGCAGAAACTGCATCTGCCCATGAACACACACGGCATATGCTACAGCCTCCACTGCTATCTCTTGGGCTACAGACAGACATGCCATTTCACTGTCTGTAGTCACAATTGTGCAACACACACATGCTGCAGAGCACGGTCACAGGTACACACACACACACACACACACACACACACAGAGGATGAGATACTGTCCTCAGCACAGCTCGAAGCTGGGAGACGCCACAGCCCCTTGCAGTGACCCGAGGTCCCTCCGTCCTCAGACACGTGTGGGCTCACACTGATGGACAGTGGCTAGTGGTAGGTGGCATCAGCTAGCCAGACTCTCAGAGACACAAGCTGTGGTCACTTATTGATTGACCTATGCTGCAGTGAGACAAACGCAGCTAAGCCAGAGTCACCCACCTCCACCCTTAGGACCACAGACCCCTGACACAGAGAACATCACACACACACATGACACATCTCTGCATCCTCCCATCGGCCCTGGTCTCAAACACAGAGACTCACATAGGCGGTTTACACCCTTACAGACACTCCACGCCACATACCATCCCCCGACTGCCCGGGCCTGAAGCCCACAGTAGAGTCAGCCAGATTTTGCTGGAGGAGGAGAGACTGTAGCCTCTGGGATCTCTTTGCTCAGACAGCTGGGATCTGTCCCCCACAGGGGTACCGAGCCAGCCTGCATTTGGCCCTTTGCCTCAAGAGGCCACCCAAGGGTCCCCCTCTTGGCCGCTCGAAATTGGCTCATGACTTATCCCACCCACCCACCTTGGGGACTTGAGGGTTGTGCTAGGGCCCCAGGGGGTAAGGGGCCATCCCTATCAGGCTCTAGCCTGCCAGCTTCCCTCCCCTCCACCTAGTGCTTAAACTTTTCCTTGAAAGGACAGAGCCAGCCCCTCTCCAGAATCCCATAATCTGACATTCCAAGACTCGACCAGGCCTGCTTCCCACTGTGGGAACCAGAGCCAAGGCAGGAGTGCAGTGCCAGGCCCGAGACTCCCGGGACCCAGGGGCCAGGATCCGAGCTGGTACAAGCTCTGGGGCCTCTGTCAACCCATCTGTCATCCCCCCCTCCACCCCACCACACCCAGATGTCCCGCCTCGGCGGTGCTGTCCCTGACTACCACATTATTGCTCCAGAACCCGCCAGCTGGGCCCTGGGGCTGCTGGGGCTCCTCCGGAGCCTGGGACAAAGACAGGGGAGGGAGGGAAGGGACCCTGACTGCCCCTCCTTCTCCGATCAGGAGGCAGACATGCCTGATGAGGTCAACATCGATGAATTGTTGGAATTAGAGAGCGAAGAGGAGAGAAGCCGGAAAATACAGGTAGGTGGAAGGGAAAGCCGCACCTAGCCCCCTCCCCTGCATCTCCCTAAAAATCGTATCAATAATTAACGGGTTTATTGAGCACTCCCTCAGTGCCAGGCACTGTTTCAATGGTTTTAAGCTTTGTAACTTATTTAATCTTCACAAAATCCTCCAAAGGGGCTGTTATCTCCATTGCACTACTATCGCTACTATTATCTCCATTTTCAACTCGAGGAAAATGACTCCCAGAGACATCTAATCACTTGCCCAGGGTCACACAGCTCAGCAGGGGCAGAGCTGAGAGGCAGAGCGCACGCAGTGCCCCGCTTTTCCGGCCTCTGTGCTCTAGAGGGAGGGAATGCTTTGTGACCTTCCGGCCCTCTGTGGATCCAGCGCTGGTTGGGGGCTGAGTGTCTCGACTCACCCCTAGCCCCCAGTAGCTCTCTAGGATGCCCAGATCTATTTCTTCCCTTGAAGCCACGTGGGAAGTCCACCTGGACGTCCATCTGTCTTGCTGCCTTGGGGCTTTGCTGGGTTGGAGGGGTGTAGGTGTTGGTCATTTACTATTTTTTTTTTTTCTGTTGGGGGTTGTTTAGGGACTCCTAAAGTCGTGCATGAACCCCACAGAGGTGAGTTTTCTGTCCCCCACTCTAGGCCCTGTTCTGTCCTCCCCACCCGTGGGGGTGGGCTCCAGGGAGGAGGGAGGAAGCTGGCAGGGCCAGGACCCGCAGAGGAAACCCTGGGGGCCCTGCATCTCCCAGGGCCCTTTCCTCATCTCAGTGGTGTCCTTTGTCTTCCTCACTCCTGTCCCTCTCTCCCCATCTGCTGCCAGGGGCTCCATTATCTCCCCCTGCTGAGACGCTCCCCCATCTGTCTCCTGTCTCTGCCTCTCTCCCCCGTCCCTGCCTGCAGCACCCTGGGGCTCCCTTCCCCACCTCTCAGGGGCCCCCCAGCCTTCCAGGCCCTGAGTGGCCCAACCCTTCCCACTTCCTTCCCGGCTTTAAAAGGGAAAACTATTCGTGTTTCTCTGACCAGCTCTGGGCTGCCTGAGGGACAAACGTCACTGTGTGTCTGTCTGCCCTGGAGCCGGCTCAGGCCTCTGGCCCCTGGGGACCCTCCTGGTAATCTCTTGGCCTGAGAAATAGCCCCATGTCGCCCCGTGGCTCTGTTTCTTTCTCGGGCCCCTTGTTTCTCTCCCCACCTCTTCTCTGCACCTCTCTCTGTTTCTGTCTCTCTCCCTGCCTCCGGTCTCTTCCTCTCTCTCTGGCCTGTTCATCTCCATCTGGAGCCTCTGCCCCTCCTTACCTCCACCTCCATCCCCTCTCACTGGCCAGAGGGCAGGAAAAAGAGGGGTCCCAGGTCGGAAGGGCTGGGCTGGCCAGGGGGTGCCCCCACCCATCCCTGTGTTCTCAGCACCCTCGCCCCGTCCTCAGGACTTTGTCCAGGAGCTTCTGGCGAAGCTGCGAGGCCTCCACAAGCAGCCAGGCCTCCGTCAGCCCAGCCCCTCCGGCGACGGCAGCCTGAGCCCCCGCCAGGACCGAGCCCGGACCGCACCGCCCTGACCCCCTCTGGCCTCCGTGACCTGCTCCGTCTCCCTGCCACCCAACGCCGTCCTGGCTTGTTTATAAGTCGTATTTAATGGTTCCGTAACAATGACATCGCGTGCCTGTTTTTCCTCTCCCCGGTTACTGTGGGCTTCCCTGAGCGCCTCCCCCCACAGCCCTCTTTCCCGCTGCGTCTCCTCGGCCCCCTGCCCCCGCAGCTGGCCCGGACAGATGGAGAACAGCTCCTCAGCCAGAGAGCATGAGAACAGGCCCTGCTGACCTTCCACCCCTGGGGTTCACATCCTGTCCTCGCCTCCCCCAGCCTTGGCCTAGCCCCAGCCAGCAGGCCTCCGTATGTGGGCAGTGGTGGAAGGGGGGTGCTGTGGGGAGGACCACCTGTGGACCACCGCAGCAGAGGCCCAGGACCGAATGTGCCTGCTGTGACCGCAGCGTACCCGGAACAAACCATTCATCCTCTCCATAGATTTTATTGCACATTCATTGGATGCTTTTATCCCGGGGTCGGAAAGATCCCCTGGAGAAGGAAATGGAAAGCCACTCCAGTATTCTTGCCTGGGAAATTCCATGGACAGAGGAGCCTGGAAGGCTACAGTCCATGGGGTGGCAAGAGTCGAACACGACTTAGTGACTAAACCACCACCATTGGATGCTTAGCACTGCCATTGGTATTGAGGCCACAGAGATAAGCAGAAAATGGCCCCTGGCGTCAAGGTGGTGGGGAAGGAGAGCCTGCAGGCGGGAGATTAGAGCAAAGTGTGCTGAATGGTTCAAGATACTTGGGAGCCTAGGGAGTGGGAGGAGCGGTTCTTGGGGTGGTGAAGAAATCTAGGAGTGCTTCCCGAAGAAAGTGACACTTGGGCAGGGCTTTGAAGGATGTGTAGGAGTGTGTGTGAAATGGGTACCCATATTTGAGGACTCTGAACTGGTGGGTGACGGGATTAACACTGGGGCTGAGGAGGCTTCCCTGGTGGCTCAGACGGTAAAGCATTTGCCTGCAGTATGGGATACCCAGGTTCAAACCTTGGGTCAGGAAGATCCCCTGGGGAAGGAAATGGCAACCCATTCCAGTACTCTTGCCTGGAAAATTCCTCAGATGGAGGAGTCTGGTGAGCTGCAGTCCATGGGGGTCGCAAAGAGTTGGACACGACTGAGCAACTTCACTTTCTTTCTAAGACAGGGAAGATAACAAATAATTGGCAGGCCCATCTATCATTCAGAATAGACAAGTCCTCCAGAACTGAAACAGGGAAGCCGATTAGGCTGGGGCATGCTCATGCTGGGGAAAGGAGGCCTGGAAGAGTCTTAGGGGAAGGGCCAGGGTATCAAGTGAATAGCAGCTATTTATCAAAGACTGTGGAAGTATTTCATTATTATAACAATAGTTTTGTTGTACCATCAGTCCCAGCCATGTACAATCAGGAGATGGGGGTGTGGCTGTGTTTAGCGCTGGGGTCAGGCCAGAGCTGCTTTGTGACCCTCTGGCCCTCTCTGGATCCAGTGCTGGTTGTGGAGCTGAGTGTCTGGACTCATCCCTAGCCTGGAGGGGCAAAGCACCTCTCCCATCTCACCCCTACTAACCAAAATTTGCGCCTCAACCCCCATGCCCATTCAGTGCCACCCAGCAGCCTTGCCAAAATTAGGCGCCCATCCCAGGGGTCTGAGTTCTTGTCTGGCAGGAAGAGAAGCTGACCCTGGAGAAGAGGAATATCCAGGAGCCTCTGGTCTGTCCAGCCCTTCAGGTGACCTTGCTGTCCCTGTGCAGACAGACCTCAGGCTTCCAGTACCTCTTCCCCTCCACACAACCGGGTACAGAGTGTGAGCGGGGAACCCCTCCTCCCAGCAGCCACAGGAAGTCTTGGGTGTGCCAGGTGTCGGGCCTCTCAGTTTCCTCATCTGTAAAGTGGGGACTTCACCCATGAGGAAACTGAGGCCCAGACAGTGATGTCAGTTGCCCCAAGTCACTCAGCTGGGAAGTGGTGCTGGGTTTCAATCCTAGGCATTATGACTCCAGAACCCAACTACTTCTTCACTACAGTGCCCTTATAAGCCATAGCTTTAGCATAAATTGCAGTTCTTCAGGGGCAAGAAGAGATGTACTAATTCATGCTAAGGTGCAAGTGACTGCTACCAGCTCTCTGAAATAGCCTATCCAAAGGGCAATGCAGGGAATTCCTTGGCGTTCAAGTGGTTAAGACTCCATGCTTCTAACGCAGGGACCGTGGGTTTCATCCCTGGTCAGAGAACTAGGTCCCACATGCTGTGTGGTGCAGCCAAAAATTTTTTTAAAGTAAAATAAAGGGCAATACAGTTTGAGAACGTGGCTACAACAAATGGATCTGGAAGCAGCATACCATGGTGGGTAAGAGCATGACCTCTGGGGTTAAGGCCTGGATTCAAAGGCCATCTGTTCTACTTCGTAGCTGTCTGGTCTAGTGCAAATCACTTAACCCCTCTGTGTCCACATGCTTCAAGTGTTCACATCTGTAAAATGAAGGTGATGATAATAGTACCTGCCTTCCAGGGTGGTTGTGAAGTTTAAATGCATTGATCATAGACTAGCGCCAGGGCACATAATAAGCTTTATGATCAACTTTATCATTGGGGGGAAGACTGAACCATTAGCTCCTTACAGCCACCATCCCTGGCCAACAAAATGTCCTCAGGGACACTGAATCACAGCCCCCCGGTTAAGGAAAAGTCACAAAGGACACAGTGTACCTGGCCTACCAGGCTTGCATCATTGCCATTGCCACACTCACCTCCTCACACTGCCTCCCAGGCATCTGTGATCTTGTTTCTCACTTATCAGTCAAATAATACTTTTTCTCATTTTTAAAAATTTTGGCTTCATCTCTCAGGTTGTGGGATCTTGGTTCCCTGACCAGGGATTGAACCAGGGGGTCAGCAATTAAAGCAGAGCTCAAACCACCGGACCTCCAGGGAAGTCCCTCTTACTTTTTGGTTTTCTTCCACCTTGCTCCCTCCATGGGCTTCTTCTGGCTTCAGAAGAGAAATCCTCCACTCTCCACCCCCCTCACCTGTCACCATTCTGCCTTCATCCCTCCTCTTTCCCCCTCCCTCCTCTTTCCCTCACTTCCAGGAGGCTCTTTCCCTCCTGGACTCTCAAATGTTTCTCTGCCCCAGCACTCTACTCAGAATCCCTCATCATTTAGATGTAATTTCAGACAGGTGTCCTTGAGCCCCTATGGCTATCCTGTCACAATAAATTTTCTCCACAGGATTTATCACACCCTGAAATTTTAGTTTACTTTCTGTCTACCCTCCCTGGTCGCTTGCGACCCTATGGACTGTATCCATGAGGCTCCTCTGTCCATGGAATTCTCCAGGTAAGAACACTGGAGCGGGTTGCCATGCCCTCCTCCAGGAGATTATCCCAACCCAGGAATCGAACCTGTGCTTTTTGCGTCTCCGGCTTGGTAGACGGGTTCTTTACCACTGAGCTGCCAGAGAAGGAGCCACCGGGGAAGCCCCCTACCTTCCCCTTCTTTCAGAATATTAGCTTACTAGGCCCAGCGGTATTCCTAACGTCAGGAGCGGCGCCTGGCACCCGGTAGGTGCTGGACCAATAACAGCGCCTCCTGGTGGCCACATTCTCCGCGCACAGTAACCCTCCTCGAGGGTGAAGGGATGTGAAGCCTTAGCGCCCCCTCGTGGCTATGCGACTTGTTTTAAAGTTTTTTTTTGTTTTTTTTTAGTTGCTCAGTCTTATCCGACTCTTTGCGATCCCATGGACTGTAGCCTACCATGGGATTTTCCAGGCAAGAATACTGGAGTGGGTTGCCATTCCCTTCACCAGAGGATCTGACTTGTTTTAAACTACACCCGAAAGGTCAGTTACTCCAGGGGGCTCAGTCATTCAGTTCAGTCGCTCTGTCGTGTCCGACTCTTTGCGACCCCATGGACCGCAGCACGCCAGGCCTCCCTGTCCATCACCAACTCCCGGAGTCCACCCAAACCAGGGGGCTCAGCCGGCATTAATTAAGAGCTGGCTGCAGAGATTGTTACTGCAAAGCACTCGCCCATCTTTGATCAACAGCAAAGGCTTTGCTAATAGAATGATAAATATTAGAAATGGGATCACATTGATGATATGATTGCTAATTGGCCAAAATGTTTTAGAAGTACTACTTGCCTTTATAATAAAGAGGGCAGGAAGGCTATTCACAAAAGGTGTATCATGGTTGATACAAGATAAGCCTACAAGAATCAATGTCATTTCACTAATACTAACATAACCAATAAAACATTATTTAAAAAATGTGTTCTGGAAATCCAGCACCAAAAAGCAAAACAAACCTGTTCAGCTCTCAGTAGCTACAAAAACTATAGTTTATTTAACACCTTAAAGATACTTAAGTCCTTGAAGGAAAAAGCATCAATATGCCGATAAAGGATACAGAAGATAATGTGGGAAAAAATGAGACTATCCATGCCTTTGCATAAGATATCTTAGCCTTATCCACAAGTCAGTTCTCTCCAAATTAGTCAATAAATTCAAAGCAACTTCATTCAGAATTCTGGATGGGTTTTCTGAGGTACTTGATAAAACCTATTCTGAAATTTGTGTGGAGGAACGTATGCATGCATGCTGAGTCGCTTCAGTCGTGTCCGACTCTTCGACGCTATGGACTGTAGCTTGCCAGGCTCCTTTGTCCATGGGATTTCTCAGGCAAGAATACTGGAGTTGGTTGCCATGCCCTCCTCCAGAGGATCCTCCCGACGATCGAATCATGTATCTTCTGTCTCCTTCACTGGCAGGCAGGTTCTTTACCACTAGCGCCACCTGGGAAGCCGTATGGAGGAATGACGAAGTCAGCATTAGAGAGGAAAGAGAAGAGGGCTTGCTCTACCAAATATCAGCCATATTGCAAAACCATAGTAATGAAAACTCTGGGGATTTCTCTGGTGGCCCAGTGACTGGGACTCCATGCTTCCAATGCAGGGGACTTGGGTTTGATCCCTGGTCAGGTAAATAGGATCCTACATGTCAACAGGTGCAGCCAAAAATAAATAAAACCATGGCATTGATGCAGCAACAGATGAATACAGCAAAAAAACAGAAGAGACTCGCAGACAGGACCACCAGGCTCCTCTGTCCATGGGACTTCCAGGCGAGACTTCTGGAGGGGGTTGCCATTTTCTACTCCAGTATTTGTCTGTTTTTGTGATTTTGCTTGCCTCAGGCAGTAAAACACATCCAGTCCTTGTTATTCCATCTTGGTCAGAGCCAGAAATCTCCATGAAACTTCAAAACATACGTTTCTTGTCTGTCTCCTCTTGTAAGCAGATAGGGTAGAGGGTCCCTGGAGAGAAAGAACGAGGCATGGCTTTCCTGACACAGGAGAAGCCATTTATAAACAAATTCATTCATTTATTTAGTTAATTTTGGTTTTGCTGGGTCTTGGTTGCTGCGTGGCCTTTTTTTATAGTTGCGGCAAGTAAGGGCTCCTTTCTGGTTGCGGTGCTCGGGCTTCTCATTTCGCTGACTTCTCTTGTGGAGCAGGGCTCTAGGGTGTGTGGGCTCAGGAGGTGCGGCTACCAGGCTCTAGAGCATCAGCTCAATAGTGTGGCGCACACACAGGCTTAGTTGCTCCTCAGCATGTGTGATCTTCCCGGACCACGGATTGAACCCTTGTCTTTTGAGTTGGCAGGTAGATTCTTTACCACTGAGCCACCATGGAAACCTGAGAATCCATTTTTGACCTGAGAAGTCATTTTGTGATCTGAGCCCAGCCACAAGGCTTGCCCTTGAATAGTTCTCAGTAATAAGTGAACTAAAGGGAATAAAATAATGCAGAAACAAAGGAGGGTTAGCATGCAAGACAAATAATAATAGCAAAGATAATGTATCAGTGGTAAAGGTACAGTTCTATTTCAATGGTAAAGATTAGACTGAAGTACTCAACCACCAGATCAGAACCTCAGCGATGATGACATAGACCTTTTCTGACCCTTGTAACTTTAATCAACTGAAGCTTGAACTCTGTTGGCCACCCAAACCCCTTCATGAGTATGCATGCACCCTTAGCTTAAAACTTTCCCAGTTTTACTGTTTGAGGAGACACTGTCTTGGGAGAGCTCCCTGGTGTTCTCCTTACTTACTGCTGTTCAGTTCAGTTCAGTTCAGTCGCTCAGTCATGTCCGACTCTCCATAGACCACAGCACGCCGGACCTCCCTGTCCAACACAAACTCCCAAAGTTCACTCAAACTCATGTCCATTGAGTCAGTGATGCTATCCAACCATCTCATCCTCTGTCGTCCCCTTCTCCTCCCGCCTTCAATCTTTCCCAGCATCAGGGTCTTTTCAAATGAGTCAGCTCTTCGAATCAGGTGGCCAAAGTGTTGGAGTTTCAGCTTCGACATCAGTCCTTCCAATATTCAGGACTGATTTCCTTTAAGATTGACTGGTTGGATCTCCTTGCAGTCCAAGGGACTCTCAAGAGTCTTCTCCAGCACCACAGTTCAAAAGCATCAATTCTTCGGTGCTCAGCTTTCTTTATAGTCCAACTCTCACATCCATACAAGACTACTGTATGTAGCCTTGACTAGATGGACCTTGTTGGCAAAGTAACGTCTCTGCTTTTTAATATGCTGTCTAGGTTGGTTATAACTTTTCTCCCAAGGAGTAAGCATCTTTTAATTTCATGGCTGCAGTCACCATCTGCAGTGATTTTGGAGCCCCAAAAAATAAAGTCTGACACTGTTCCCACTGTTTCCCCATCTATTTGCCATGAAGTGATGGGACCAGATACCATGATCTTCGTTTTCTGAATGTTGAGCTTTAAGCCAACTTTTTCACTCTCCTCTTTCACTTTCATCAAGAGGCTCTTTAGTTCTTCTTTGCTTTCTGCCATAAGGGCAGTGTCATCTGCATATCTGAGGTGATTGATATTTCTCCCAGTGATCTTGATTCCAGTTTGTGCTTTATACAGCCCAGCATTTCTCGTGATGTACTTTGCATGTAAGTTAAATAAGCAGGGTGACAATATACCTTGTCGTACTCCTTGACGTACTCCTTTTCCTATTTGGAACCAGTCTGTTGTTCCATGTCCAGTTCTAACTATTGCTTCCTGACCTGCATATAGGCTTCTCAAGAGGCAGGTCAGGTGGTCTGGTATTCCCATCTCTTTAAGAATTTTCCAGAGTTTGTTGTGGTCCACACAGTCAAAGATTTTGGCATAGTCAATAAAGCAGAAATAGATGTTTTTCTGGAACTCTCTTGCTTTTTCGATGATCCAGTGGATGTTGGCAATTTGATCTCTGGTTCCTCTGCCTTTTCTAAATCCAGCTTAAACATCTGGAGGTTCACGGTTCACGTACTATTGAAGCCTGGCTTGGAGAATTTTGAGCATTACTTTTTTAGCGTGTGAGATGAGTGCAACTGTGCAGTAGTTTGAGCGTTCTTTGGCATTGCCTTTCTTTGGGACTGGATGAAAGTGATCATAACCCTTCCTTTTCCCTTGCTCTGGCTTAGTCCTGTCTTTTGGCTCAACGCCCACCAAGAGGCGAACGCAGTTTCTCAGGTAACATCTGTGAGCTACAGACTGCCAGCAACTGAGTGACAGCAAGGGCACTTGCCATCCCGCTGTGCTGCTGCAGCTACTGACCCTGGGAGCTCAGGGTGGAGAGTGAGACCCTCTGTGCCCTGGGGACACTGGTGGAACAGGTCTTGAGATAGTTAGATATTCTCAGGGACTGATTGCATGATCCCAATCCTTGTTATTGTTGTTTAATCACTCAGTCCTGTCCGACTTTTTGGGACCCCATGGTCCGTAGCCCGCCAGGCTCCTCTGTCCATGGGATTCCCCAGGCAACAATACTGAAGTGGGTTGCCACTTCTTTCTCCAGGGGATATTCCCAACTCAGGGATCAAACCTGTGTCTCCTGCATTGGCAGGCAGATTCTCTACCACTGAGCTACCAGGGAAACCCTTATATCTAGAAAAGCACTAAATCCCTTCATGGTGACTCATGACCAGCCGAAAAACTTTTGTAAAGTAAGCGCTTGATTTCATTGAACTCCCCCTTTACCGAAGTCTTATATATTGACCTCCCCCTACTCCCTCTTTGGAGCAGTCTCTCCGAGCTATCTGAAGCGCTGTCTCCTGGGCTGCAGGCCTCATTTTGCCCCAAATAAAACTTAAACGGCAACTCTCATGTTGTGCATCTTTTTAGCCGACAATTCCTCTCATATATCAGCTCCAGGAGAGCAGGGATTTTTGTCTGCTTTCTTTCTTTCTTTTCCTGCAGGGCTCTTCATCCTTAAAACAGCATCTGACACAGGATAGGTACTTGTTAAACCTTTTTTTTTTTTTTGCACAGTAGTTTTTAATCATTTATTTATCTAGAGAAACTATTCCTTAGCCCAGATATTCATAGTTCATAGTGCAGGAACACAGGCAAGTGGCAAACTTCCATGGAACGCAACCCAAAGAAATTCTTTCCATTCCAAAATCATATTGCACTCTGAAAGATACCAGTTTTCCTGATCTCCTCAACAGCTTTTATGGAGTTATAATTTTTGCAGAAATCTGCATATATCTTCTTTCCTTGCTCAACCACATCAAACTTATAGAAAGTTGCAACTCCCAGGGAGACAGTGAATAATGCAAGGATATGAAATCACAGATATTGGCCAGAAGACCACACATCTGAGGTTTGGTCAAAGAACTGGAAGACATGGTAGTTTTTCTCCTTGACAACTCAACAACAACATCCTTCCAGACAGACGGAGAAATGGACCTGGGTAAATATTTATAGAAGAGATGATTAAATGGATGAAGTGGGTCTTATTATGATTCCACGTTACAGGTGAGGAAATCGGGGCACAGTGAGGGCCAGTCATTTGTAAAGAGAGTCAAACTCAGGCAATCTGACTCCCGAACTCAAACTCTTAACCACGAGACAGCTGTCACTCTACTAAACAGGGACTGGGCTGTCTCTCTGACTTTTTTCTAAGACCTGCTTCCTTCCTGTAGCAAGGAATGCAGTCTCCCATGACTGAACATTCTCATACTCCCAACATGGGAGTGGTGATTCACCCACTGCTGTAGCCCTGGAGCCCAACATGGACACGCGGTGGAAGCGAAAGTGTTAGTTGCTCAGTTGTCTGACTCTTTGCAACTCCATGGACTGTAGCCCCCAGACTCCTCTGTTCATGGAGTTCCCCAGGTAAGAGCACTGGAGTGGGTTGCCCTTCTCTTCTCCAGGCGATCTTCTCAACCTAAGGGTCGAACCCGCATCTTCTGCATCCCCTCCACTTCGGGTGCGTTCTTGATCATCTGAGCCACCAGGGAAGCCCAGCATGGGCACATACATTGGCACTTGTTTGCTGAATCAGTGAGCGAATGGATAAATAAAAGACTTGAAGACACTTAGACTGTGTCCATCAGGATTTTTTGGTTGCAAGCCACAGACTGCATGGTGGACCTGAACTAAAGACCTCTCTACTTAGGTCCACTGTGAAAAATCCCAGGGAACAGCCCTCATTGGTGAAGCAGGGTCCTGTCCTGTCTCTGAACCAATCACTGTGACCAGGGGGCATTTCTTTTTTTTTTTAAGTTGAAGTATAGTTGATTTTCAATGTTGTGTTAATTTCTGTTGTACAGCAAAATGATTTATATATATATATATATAAAACTTTAAAATATGTTTTCATTATGGTTTACCACAGCATATTGAATATAGTGCCCTGTGCTATCCAGTAGGACTTTGTTTTTTAGCCACTCTGTATAATAGTCTGCATCTGCTGATCCCAAACTCCCGCTCCACCCATCCCTCCCCTCCCCATTGGCAACCACAAGTCTACTCTCCATGTCTGAGAGTCTAAAAAAACAGGATCTTTCTTAAGGGTTAGCTATGTGGTCAGGTCAGAGACCCCCAAAGACTGAATGCTAAGCAGACACCTTCACAGGGCACTTTCCCATGGGAATAAATATAGCAATTGGCTATAAGTTCAGTTTACATGCTGAACGTGTAAGTGCCCAAGCATGGGCCACAATTTAAGAAAGCAGCTGGAATGAGAAAACAGATTGACTTGGGTGGCTGTGATATACACAGTCTGCTGGCAGCTTGCATCAACTCTCGTGGTAATGAAATCATCATAAAGGACTGGGGAGCCCAATGAGGAATTCACCGGAGACACCACAGAACCGATGATGCTTCTACAGCTGTACTCCTGGTCCTGTGTGTGGGCCTCTAAGTGTACCACTGGCTTGAGGCGGACTTGGCTGTATCAGTCATGGCCCCAAGAGGAAACACAAGGCCAAGCAGATGAAGATAACCTGAGTAAGATAACTTCTCATAGAGAAGCTGTTTACAGAATGGGGGGGAAATCACTCTAGATCTTGAGTCAGGGGAGGGGGCCCAAAAGGGGGCTCTTGTCTAACCCTCGAAGATGAATTGTCTGAGGAGACACACCTGCTGGCAAAGCAAAGCACTTTACCGGGGAGAGGCACCCGGGTGGAGCACAGGAGGGTGAGGGAACCCGGGAGGACTGCCTGCCACTAGAGTAGCAGGATCCGGTTTCGTGGTGATGGGTTAGTTTCCAGGTCGTCTGTGGCCAGTCATTTTGATTCGGGGTTCTTCCTGGTGGTACAAACATTGCTCAGCCAAGATGGACACCAGTGAGGAGGATTCTGGGAGCTGGTAGGGCATGTGGTATCTCCTTCTGACCTTTCCTGATTTCTTCCAGTTGGTGGTGGCCTGTTAGTTCCTTGTTCTTTACTAGGACCTCCTGCCATAAAACTCATGCAAGGGGTTAGTATGGTGCTTGGCCAGAGTGGGCAGTGTCAGTCAGTGTTTCCCCTAACAGTACCCACCCCCCTCACCCCTGCCCCATGCATGAGGGTTTCTGGGTCTCTACATTCCCTCTACCACCTGACATGATCCAGCTTTCTGATTTTTGTCTGTCTAGTAGGTGCTATAAAGAAGGCTGAGCATTAAGAATTGATGCTTTCAAAAAAAAAAAAAAAAAGAATTGATGCTTTCAAATTGTGGTACTGGAGAAGACTCTTGAGAGTCCCCTGGAGAGCAAGGAGATCAAACCAGCCCATCCTAAAGGAAATCAATCCTGAATATTTACTGGCAGTACTGATGCTGAAGCTCCAATATTTTGGCACCTGAGGTGAAGAGCCAACTCACTGGGAAAGACCCTGATGCTGGGAAAGATTGAGGGCAGGAGGAGAAGGGGATGACAGAGAATGAGATGTTTGGATGGCATCACCGATTCAATGGACATGAATTTGAGCAAACTCTGGGAGATGGTGGAGGACAGGGGAGTCTAGAGTGCTTCAGTCCATGGGCTCACAAAGAGTCAGATACAACTTAGTGACTGAACAACAACAACTAGGTACTAAGTGCTCTCTCATTGTTTCCCCCCCCCATTTATATTATGAAAAATTTTCAGATGTATAGAAAAATTGGAAGGAATTTGAACACTCATATCCCAGTTGTTTTTAACTTCCATTTTTCTGAGTACTAACAATTTTGAAAACATTTTCTTACATTGACAGGTTTTGGGGTCTTCTGACATTTAAGTGCTCATATCCTTTGCTTGCTCAGATTTTTTTTTTGCGGGGGAAGTGGCTGTCTTATTCACTTTTAAGGGTTCTTTGAATATTCTTATCATTAATCTTTTGTCAGTTTCAGATATGGTACTTTTCACTTACCTGTCTATTAATTTTGTTCATAATTCCTTCACTAAACAGAATTCTTAATTTTATTTACTTATTTTGGGAATTTCCAAGCATAGAAGGTAGAGAGAATAGCATGACCCCCTATTTAGCTGTTATTCAGCCCCAAGAATTATCAATGCACAGTGATTTGTATTTTAATTATCCTCCTTACCCTTTTTGTTTTTTAAGCTGAAACACTTTATTTTCCACAATTTCAAAAATACAGAAAAGTTGAAGTAATTGTTCAGGGAATACCCACACACCCATCAGCTGGACTCTACCATTAGCATTTTTTATAGAAAATATTTATCTTTATTTGACTGCCGGAGGTCTTAGTTGCAGCAGGCAAACTCCTAGAACATGTGGGATCTAATTCCCTGACCAGGGATGGAATCCAGGCCCCCTCATTAGGAACGCAGAGTCTTGGCCACTGCACCACGAGGGAAGTCTTAATCAAAAACATTCTAATCTACTGGCCCTAGCACTCATATTTTCCCTCTATCCATCCACCCATCACATTTTTGAATACGTTTCAAAGCTCCACCTTCTTCCTCTGAACTTTTCAGCAAGCATATTAGTAAGAGTTGAATTGTATCCCCTCAAAAATGATACTTGAAGTTCTGACTCCCAGCACTTTAGAGTGTGACCTTATTTCCAAATAATAAGATGCAGATAGGGAATTCCCTGGTGGTCAGTGGCTAAGGCTCTGAGCTCTTACTGCCAAGGGCCCGGGCTTGATCCCTGGTCAAGGAACTAAGATCCCCCAAGCCTTGTGGCATGGCAAACAAAGATGCGTGTGTCAGGCGAGTGTACGTGTCTCAGTTCTTGTCTTGTCACAACAACGATTTGGAGCGATGGACATTAAAGCCCTCAGTGCATCACAGCTCTCGGGTCTTGAACACACCGTGTCATAGCTCTTAGACCAATCAGTGTTACAGCTCTATTTTATTTAGAAGACAGCAGGAGAATCCATCCTGGAAGAAGAGAAGAGAGTGGAGGGCGGGAGGTGGGGGCGGGGTGCGGAGGTGGGGCGCGGGGTTGGGAGGGGGGCCCCCGGGGTGGGGAGCGGCGCATGGGGTGAGGAAGGGGGGGGCGGGGGCGGGCGGGGGGAGAGAGCGTGCTTGGCTCCTCCTTTTATATGTTTTCTTCCCCCTGGGCCTGGCCTATGCAAATTGGGCTCAGCCAGGAGTGCTGTTCCACCTGAAGTTCTCACTCTGGTCCTCCGACCTTCCTCCGACCTTCCTTTGCTCTATTTTCGTGGGCTCTTCCCTTCCTTGTCTTGTAGCCGCCGCCATTTTGGACTCCTTTCCCCTACTCTAACTGCCTAACACATACATGATTGGTTACGGGAAAGTCATGCTGGAAGCTCCTAACCCAGGAGGACTTGTGCC
Source organism: Capra hircus (assembly GCF_001704415.2). Lineage (NCBI taxonomy): Eukaryota > Metazoa > Chordata > Mammalia > Artiodactyla > Bovidae > Capra > Capra hircus. The sequence goes on along the minus strand of NC_030825.1, from coordinate 48,952,391 downwards.
CTTGTAAGAAGACAGCCACATGCAGGCACAGAGACACAGAAAGAGGCCATGTGAAGACAGAGGCAAAGGGCAGAATGGCGCAGTCACAAACCAAGGAACTCCTGGCACACCCAGAAGCTTGGGAGAGGCAAGGAAAGAGCCTCTCCTAGAAGCTTTGAGAGAGCATGGTCAGACAGACACCTTGAGTTCAGACTTCTGGCCTCCAGAACCATGAGAGAATAAATTTCCGTTGTCTTTAAACCCCCAGTTTGTGGTACTTTGTTATGGCTGCCCTAGGAAGCTAATACACATACAATTACCGAGGTTCAAGATTTATTTACTTAAAAAACACCTATTTATTCAGTGTGTATTGTTCTGGGTCTTCATTGGCTATGCTTGGGCTTATGTCTAGTTGCAGGGAGTGGCGGCTGCTCTCCAGCTGCAACACGCAGGCTGCTCATTGCGGTGGCTCCTCTTGTGCAGCACAGGCTCTAGGGTGCGTGGGCTTCATCCGCTGTGGCTCCTGGGCTCTAGAGAACAGGCTCAGTAGTTGCGGCACACGCACAGGCTTAGCTGCTCTACCACATACGGGATCTTTCTGGATTGGGGACCGAACCTGTGTCTCCTGCATTGACAGGCAGACTCGTTACCACACAGCTACCAGGGACGCTGGTAGCTTTTACCAAATTTTACCTAAATCTGTACACCAAGAAATTCAAAATCTTAAGTGTGCTCTTGATGGGTTTTGACAAATGCTTGTACCTGTGTAATCCCAATCTTTGATAAGAAATAGAACACACACCTTGGAAAAGCCCCTGATGTTGGGAAAGACTGAAGGCAGGAGGAGAAGGGGATGACAGAGGATGAGATGGTTGGATGGCATCACCGACTCAATGGACATGGGTTTGAGCAAGCTCCGGGAGTTGGTGATGGACAGGGAGGCCGGGCATGCTGCAGTCCATGGGGTCGCAAAGAGTCGGACACGGCTAAGGGACTGAACTGAACTGAGAACACACATACGTGCAAAGAAGCAGGACATCACCATCATTCAAGAAAATGACCTCACTCTCCTTTAGCTATAGTACTTTAAAACAAACCCTAATTTTAAGCTTGCACAATAAGCCAACCCTAGCTGTAACTTTCTATCTCAAATATTTCACCATCTATCTCAAATCAGTAATAATGTGACAAAAATCATAACCACAATGCCTGTATCATACAAAAAATGAACAATATTTCCTTAATATCTTATAATACACAGTCTATGTTCAAATATCCCAATTATCTTGGAAGTGTCTTTTTAAGTCGGTTTGTTCAAATCAGGATCTATGCAAGATCCACACATAGCGTTTTTTTTTTTTTTTTTAAATTTATTTGGAGTATAGTTGCTTTACAGAGTTAGGTTAGTTTCTGCTGTACAGCAAAGTGAATCAGGTGTACATATACATATATCCTCTCTTTCCTGTATTTCCTTCCCATTTAGGCTTCCCTTGTGGCTCAGAGGTTAAAGCGTCTGCCTCTAATGCGGGAGACAGGGGTTCGATCCCTGGGTCGGGAAGATCCCCTGGAGAAGGAAATGGCAATCCACTCCAGTATTCTTGCCTGGAGAGTCCCATGGACGGAGAAGCCTAGTAGGTTACAGTCCACGGGGTCGCAAAGAGTCGGACACGACTGAGCAACTTCACCTCACCTCACCTCACCTTCCCATTTAGGTCACAAAAGAGCCCCGAGTAGAGTTTCCTGTGTTATACAGTAGATTCTCCTTAGCTATCTATTTTATGCATAGTAGTATATGTTGTAGTGGTGGTTGAGTTGCTAAGTTGTGTCTGACTCTTGAGACCCCATGGACTGTAGCCCGCCAGGCTCCTCTGTCCATCAGATTCTCCAGGCAAGAATACTGGAGTGGGTTGCCAAGGCGGTCAACCCCAATCTCTCAATTCATTCCACCCTCCCCACTCTTGGTATCCACATGTTTGTTCTTATACACGTTGTATTTTTAAAACTTATTTTATGGAGTTCTCTGGTGGTCCAGGGTTAAGAATATGCCTTCTAATGCAGAGGATGCTGGTTCAACCCCTGGTCTAGGAACTAAGATCCCACATGCCATGGGGCAACAAAGCCCATGAGCTGCAACTATGACCCAAGGCTGCCAAGTATATAAATATAAGAAAAATAAATAAAATAAAAGTATTGTATTAAGTAATTTAGTTTTGACTGCATTGAGTCTTCATTGCTGCAGGTGGGCTTTCTCTAGGCTCTGCGAGTGGAGGCTACGCTCTAGTCGCGGTGCTCAGGCTTCTCACTGCGGTGGTTTCTCTTGTGGAGCACAGGCTCTAGAGCACTCCAGCGTCAGTAGTTATGGCGCATGGGCTTAGTTGCCCTGCGGCATGTGGAATTGTCCCCGACCAGGGATCGAACCTGTGTCCCCTGCATTGACAGGCAGATTCTTAACCACTGGACCACTAGCAAACTCCCAGGTTGTGTTTTTAATCTACAGGGATTCTTGACCTGGGGTCCCAGGACCTCCAAGGGGTCCAGAGTTCTATCGTTGGTGGGAAAATTTTGAAATGTCTGTTTTCACAAACCTCTAACTAAAATTTGATATTTTTGTCAATTATGAACATTGGCAACAAATCAGTACTATTGGCAAAACCTGTGACTTCATCATCCACATAAATCACAGCTGTTTCACAGCACATAACTGTTGTAGATATCTTGAAACATTGGTTTTACTCATCAGTGCTTGAAATTATGGTAGTTACTGGATCTGCGTGCTAAGTCGCTTCAGTTGTGTCCCACTCTTTGTGACTCCATGGATTGTAGCCTGCCAGGCTGCTCTGTCCATGGGATTCTCCAGGCAAGAGGACTGGAGAGGGTTGATGTGCTCTTCCCTAGGGACAACCCAGGGACCAAACCCGCGTCTCTTACGTCCGCCTCCTGCATTGGCAGGTTCTTCACCACTAGTGCCACTGGGAAGCCCCACTGGATCTGCAGCCAGATCTCATTCTTTGAAAGAAGAAAGTGAAAGTTGCCCAGCTGTGTCCAACTCTTTGCAACCCCATGGACTACACAGTCCAGGGAATTCTCCAGGCCATAATACTGGAATGGGCAGCCTTTTCCTTCTCCAGGGGATCTTCCCAACTCAGGGATTGAACCCAGGTCTCCCCCATTATAGGCAGATTCTTTACCAGCTGAGCCACCAGGGAAGCCCAAGAATATTGGAGTGGGTAGCCTATCCCTTCTCCAGGGGATCTTCCCGACCCAGGAATCAATCCAGGGTCTCCTGCATTGCAGGCCTTTTCTTTACCAACTGAGTTATCAGGTTATTCTTTACTGTATTAATAAAGAAGCACAAATATCACAATTATTTTTTAAACTGTATATTAATACAAAAAGTTTCCTTCGTAACTTTGTGGATGTTATACCTTTGTAAACTTGATTCTGAAAAGGGCCTTATGGGCTTTGAGAGATGTTGAGGTACATACGGATCCCCCTGCATTCAAAAGCTTAATGACACTCCCTAATATGCCCTTTTCTTTAAAGCAAATTATTTGTTGAAAAACCCTGGTCGTGTGACTTTGATGCTCTTCTCTCTTGACTTTGGTGCTCTTCTCTCCCTGGAAAGCTCATCCAGTCTCTTTATGCATGCAAATTTCTCTTTAACCCAACCTCCAGACTTACCCAGCAGCCCCTCTTAGTTGCTTGACATCCAATTCAGACTCAAGGGTTCTGCTTCCAAAGCTGAGCTCCTGGGCTCTCCCAAACCTGCCCCTCCCCCGCCAGCCCCATCCCGGGGATGGCACCTCCGCCCCTCCAGCTGCTCAGGCCACTCACCTCGGAGTCCTCCCTGCCATTCCAAAGACTCTTTCCCTCTTTCTCCATAAATCATTGCTGCTGCTGTTGTTTAGTTGGTAAGTCATGTCCAACTCTTTACGACCCCATGGAATGCAGCCCACTGGGCTCCTCTGTCCGTGGGATTTCCCAGGCAAGAATACTGGAGTGGGTTGCCATTTCCTTTCTCCAGGGGAATCTTCCCGACTCAGGGATCGAATTTGCATCTCCTGCTGGGCAGGCAGATTCTTTACCATTGAGCCACTTGGGAATCCCTCTCCATACATTATCCATCTACAGATTCCACCCACTCTGCTGTAGTAGGCAGAATAACGGTACCCCAAAGCAACTGGTTCTAATCCCTTATAAGGAAAAAGAGTGTGTGATGAAGTTAGGGATCCTGAGATGGGAAGATTATCCTGGACTGTCCAGGTGGGCCCTAAACAGCATCACTTGTAAGTGTCCTTATAGGCAGAAGCAGAGAGAGAGAAAGAAGCACGCATAGAGGAGGAAGCGATGTGAAGACGGAGGCTTTAAGACTGGAGCAGTAAGGCCACAAACCAAGTAGCGTCAGCAGACACCGGAAGCTGGAAGAGGTACGGAAGAATGCTCCCTGGGGGTCTCCAAGGGAGTGTGACCCTGCCCTCCCCTTGTTTTCAGCTCAGTGATACCAATTTCTGACTTCTGGCCCCCAGAACCCTGAGAGCATAAATCTTTGTTGCTGGGACCTTCCTTGTGGTACTAGTGGATAAGAATCCTCCTGGCAATGCAGGGGACACAGGTTCGAATCTTGGTCTGGGAAGATGAAGCCCACATGCCCCAGAGCTCATACTTTGCAACAAGAGAAGCCACCGTGACAAGGAGCCCATGCATCGCAAAGAAGAGTTGCCCCCTCTCATCCTAACTAGAGAAAAGCCCATTCAGCAACGAAGACCCAGCACAGCCAAAAATAAACACATAAATAAAATTATTTAAAAAATAGATTCCTATTGTTCTAAGCTGCCAAGTTCATGGTCATTTGTCCCAGCAGCTGCATTCTGCTGCCTCTCATCACCTTGTCACCCTTACACTGGCCCCACCCAAGCCATCGAAGCCCCCTCCCAGGTCTCCCATCTCCTACCTTGTCCCCAATGTCTGTCCCACACTTGCAGCCGTGGGGATCTATCTAAAACAGAAGGAGATCATGCTGAAAACCCTCCACTGGCTTCCCCCTAGCCTCAGAATCAAACCCAAACCCCTTACCCTAGGTTTTGTGGTCCTCTCTGATATGGCCTCACCTTATCCCCTGTCTCAGGATTGTTGGGAGGGTCACACGAGTGTGACCACTAGCACAGTAACTGGTAGAGGTGAGAGTGCTCCCCAAGGGGCTTCCCTGGGGGTTTCTGCTAAAGAATCCACCTTGCAATGTAGGGGACACGAGTCCAATCCCTGGTCTGGGAACTAAGATCCCACATGCCCCAACTACTGAGCCTGTGTGCCACAATGGAACAGCGAAGACCCATCACCACCAAATAAATAAAAGTGCCCATTAGGGCCGCACAGACGGTGCTTTGGGTCAGCACACGAGTCCAAAGTCCAGATTCCGTGATTTCTTTGTGATCTCTATCTGGAGACCACATTTCTCTAGGCCGCTGAGAAATGTGTTTTATGCATGTAAAACCCTCATGGGCATGGCACTCAGGAGGTATGCAGGCATAGGAGCTGGTATTGTGAGGACCACAAACAATATTTATTGTGTGCTAAAATGTGCCAGCCACTAAGGGCTTTCTCTCTTCTTCCTGCTCAGTTGCTTTTGTGTATTCATTTGAGTCTTTGAGATTCCGCGGAAGGTAGCCCGCCAGGCTCCTCTGTCCATGGGGATTCTCCAGGCAAGAACACTGGAGTGGACTGCCATGCCCTCCTTCAGAGGATCTTCCCAACCCAGAGATCGAACCCAGATTTCGGGAAGCCCATGAATTCTACAGTGGGTAGCCTATCCCTTCTCCAAGGAGTCTTCCCAACCCAGGAACTGAACCGGGATCTCCCATTGCAGGCCGATTCTTTACCAGCTGAGTTATCAGGGAAGGGAAGCCCACTCAGTTGCTTAGTCATATCAAACTTTTTGCCACCCTATGGACTGTAGCCCACCAGGCTCTTCTGTCCATGAGATTTTCCAGGCAAGAATACTGGAGTGGGTTGTCATTTCCTCCTCCAGGGGATCTTCCTGATCCAGGGATCAAACCAGTCTCCTGCGTTGTAGGCAGTGTTTTTACCGCTGAACAATGGTGGAAGGCCCAGTGGAATATTACTTGGTCATGAAAAGGAATGAAATTGGTTCATTTGTAGAGACGTGGATGGACTTAGAGTCTGTCATACAGAGTGAAGTCAGAAAGAGAAAAAGAATACTGTACATTAACACATATATGTGGAAGCTAGAAAAATGGTATCGATGATCTTATTTGCAAAACAGAAATACAGACACAGATATAGAGAATGGACATAAAGGCACCAAGGTGGGAAAGGATGGTGAGACGAACTGGGAAATTGGGATTGACCTATATTCACTGCTATATATGAAATGGATAACTAATGGGAACTTGGATGGCGCAGGAAACTCCACTCAGTGCTCTGTGGTGGCCTACACGGGAAGGAAACCCAAACAAACAGGGGTCAAAGTATCAATATAGCTGATTCATTTTGTTGTACAGTAGAAACTAACATATTGTAAAGCAACTATATTCCAATAAAAATTAATTTAAAAAGTCCCAGATCTTCCTGCCATGATGAGTGGGGTGTTTTGATAAGGGTGTTGTCTCTCTGAGCCCAGATCGTCTTGTCTGACTCTGAGGTGAAGAGTCCTGCTTCCAAAGTGTGGTCTGTGTGATAGCAATATTAGGCCTGTAAAAGGCTCGGGGCAGGTCTTGATGCACAGGAGGAGCTAACTAACAGGGCCTTGGGTATTGCTTCTCAGTTGTTCATTGGGTGCCCTGGATCTCCACTGTTGCCGTGGGCTCTCTCTAGCTGCAGTGTGAGGGACTCTCGTTGCGGTGGTTTCTTCTGTTACAGAGCATGGGCCCTGGGCCCGTGGGCTTCAGTAAGCTGTGGTTCTCATTAGTGGAGCTGCTCCGTGGCATGTGGAATCTTCCTGGACCAGGGATGGAGCCCGTGTCCCCAGCATTGGTGGACAGATTCTTATCCACTTCGCCACCAGGGAAGTCCTGTATTGTAGTTATTATTATTAACTGCTATTGTTTTTGTCCTGGTAATGCATGACACCCTCCCCGCCACCAGCCACACCTCCTGTATACCTCAGTATCCCCATCTGGGCAGGAGACTTCCAAGGGTCATGTCTGAATATCCCAAGGGCAGCTTAGGGGAGGGCTGTACCCTCTGAAGAATAGTGGGAAAGAGGGATCAGGGAGGCTAAGCAAGTTGCTCCCTCAGAGGCCCAAGCTGGGCTCCCAGGGGTCTGGGACAGAGAGACTCCTATTGATTCCCAGGTGGCGCTTGTGGTAAAGAACCTGCATGCCAATGCAGGAGACAAGAGATGTGGATTCGATCCCTGGGTCAGGAAGACCCCCTGGAGGAGGGCATGGCAGCCCACTGAAGTATTCTTGCCTGGAGAATCCCATGAACAGAGGAGCCTGGCCGGCTATGGTCCATAGCGTTGCAAAGAGTCGGCCACGACTGAAGTGACTTATCGCGCACATACACATTGATTCCACAGGAGTTTTTGTAGGGAGGGGCTCTGACCTTGATAACTAAGTCCAGGGCAGTGTCTGAGGCTCAGAGTGGGGGGACCAATGTGTCCACTGGTTGGTCCCACTGCCCCCCACAGTGTCCCTCCTGGATCTGAGGAGTCCTGAACAGACTGCCCAGACAAAAACTGGAGCCACAGTGCCCTCTGGTGGTCAAATCTTTGGGTTCTAGGTTGGGAGAAGTGCTTAAAGTGATTAAATTGCTTGTTACCAAGATTCGAGTGACAGGAAGATCAGGCATCACGGACACAAGAGGTCAGGACAGGAACTTGCCTTGTGTCTGGAGAGATCAGAGGGTCAAGATTTAAAAGATTTCCCTGAAACCTCCTCCAAGAAGCCCTCCCTGACCCCCAGACTGGTCAGGAACCTCCTCTGGGCTCCCCTAGCCCGTGTATTTCCTGACCCCTCTGCCTGTCTACCCTTGGCTGTCATTGTATAGTGAGGGGTCTGTTACCCGACAGGACTGCAAACTTAAGGCAAAGCCTAGGGCAGAGCCATCAGACATTTCATTGCTGGGCCTTCCCTGGTGGTCCAGTGGTTGAGAATCTGCCTGCCAATGCAGGGGACACAGGTTCGATCCCCAGTCCGGGAAGATCCCACAAGCCATGGAACAATGAACCCCGTGTGCCACAACTAGCAAGCCTGTGCTCTAGAGCCCATGTTCTGAAACCAGATAGTAGCCCTCACTCGCCACGACGAAAGACAAACCCGTGCACAGCAATGAAGATTCAGTGCAGCCAATACGTAAATAAGTAGTGCAAACACATCACTGCATGCCCACACAGGGCATGATTCTGTAGAAATGAACTTCTCCTTTCTTTTCGCCTTGAAGCTTTAGCTCCAGACCCTCTGCTGGGAAGGTTGTCTTAATTCAACAACGGCCCCCGCTGCTACCCTGGCCACCACCCTGGTCCCTTCAGATTGTCTAAGTGTCTATGTGTGTGGGAGGGCACAGCCTGGGGCCCACATGACTCTCTCTCTCCTTGCTGGTTGTGCTCCACAGAGCCAGACAGTGGGGAGAGACATGGAGCATAATGACTAATTGATTCATTTATTTATTCAACAAATAATTGTTGAGCACCTGCTATTTTTTAGGCCCTGTTTTAGGTACTGGGGAGAGAGCAGCGGATTAAATAACAACCTCTGCCTCATAGAGCTGGTATTCAAAGGAGTGGAGATGGCAATGAATCAAGTAAGTAAATCGGTCTATAGTATGAGGATGGAGTACTGTAAGTGTTGGGAGAAAAAGAAAGCTTTTTTTTTTTTTTAATGAATCTATGTGGCTACACCAGATCTTAGTTACGGCAACACAGGATCAGCATTTTGTTGTTCAGTCACTAAGTCGTGTCCGACTCTTTGTGACCCCATGGACTGCAGCATGCCAGGCTTCCCTGTCCTTCGCCATCTCCCGGAGTTTGCTGAAACTCATCCCATCGAGTCAGTAATGCCATCCAAACATCTCATCCTCCGTCGTCCCCTTCTCCTCCTGCCCTCAGTCTTTCCCAGCACCAAGGTCTTTTCCATATGGCAAAGACTGGCATACAGGATCTAGTTCCCTGACCAGGGATTGAACCCGGACTCCCTACACTGGGAGAGTGGAATTTTAGCCACTGGACCACCAGGAAAGTCCCAGGGGAAAAAAAAAAAAGCTTTCAAGAGGACATAGAATTTCTCAGGGATGCTGTTTTAGCTGAGGTTGTCTCTGAGGGAGTGACATTAATTAAGAAACCTGAATAAAGTCAGCATTGGAACCATGAAGATGCCTGGAGGAGGAGCATTCTAGGCAGTGAGAACAGCAGATGCAAAGGTCCTGTGGCTGATGTGGGGCCGGAGTGTTCCAGGAATAAGGAGGAGGCCAGTGCGGCTGGAGCAAAGTTAGTTCAGTTGCTCAGTCATGTCCAACTCTTTGTAAGCCCATGGACTGCAGAACACCAGCCTTCCCCGTCCATCACCAACTCCTGGAGCTTACTCAAACTCATGTCCATTGAGTAGGTGATGCCATCCGACCATCCAACCATGTCGTCCCCTTCTCCTCTCACCTTTGATCTTTCCCAGCATCAGGGTCTTTTCTAATGAGTCAGCAAAGCTAGTCAAGGAAAAGAAGGGAGATGAGATCAGAAATGGGGGTAGTGGGGGAGATTTCCCTGGTGGTCCAGAGTGTAAGACTCTGTGCTCCTAATATAAGGGGGCCAGGCTCCATCCTGGCTGGGGAGTAGATCCAGCACGCACACTGCAACTAAGAGTTTGCATGCCACACAACGAAGATCCTGGCGGCTGCAACTAAGACCCAGCACAGCCTAAATAAACAGAGGAAATGAGATGGAGGTTGGGGATCTGCTTAAGTAGGGCCCTGAGAGCATAGTGAGGACTTAGAACTTCATTCCAAGTGTGAAAGAAGTCATTGGAAGTTTTGAGCCAGACAGCGTGGTGATGCCAGCTGTTTTAGGCAGTTCACTCTGGCTACCCTGGAGAGAATAGTCAGGGACTGTCCAGGGGGAAGATGATGGGAGGAGGGAGTCCTAGGACGGAGGCTGTGAAGGGAGAAGGGTGAGTAGATTCTGGATCTATTTGTGAATGTAGAGATAACAGGATTTGATGATGGACTTGAGGTGTGTGTGAAAAAAGAAGAGTCAAGGATGATTGATTGCACTTGGAACAAAAATCCATTTTCTTTATAATGGCCTACAAGGCCCTACATAATCTGGTTACTTGCTCTCTGGCTAACCTTGTCTCCCTCCTCACTCACTCGACTCTTTTACACTAGCTTTCCACAATAATCTTTGAACTTGTCAAGCTTTTCCTGCTTCTGTGTATTGCATGGTGACAGCTTCTCAGGTCTCAGCTCAAATGTCACCTCCTCAGAGAAGCCACTTTCTTTATAGCACTTTCCACTCTCTGAAATTAACAGCTTGTTTGCCTGTTTATCATCTGTTTTTCCCCACTCACAGCTCAGCTCCTTGAGGGCAGCAATTCTGTCTGTTGTTCATGCTGTTTCCCCAGTGCCTAGAAGAGTGCCTGTCACTTAATAAATGAACAAAGGCATTGATTAACCCCTGTGCTTGTTTACAGACTGGCTTACAAAAGAAGAGACACCTAGAGAAGCAGGCAAAGACAAGAATACACGACAGACTCTGGGATCATCCACATACCCAGGGGAGATCCAGAAATCAGCGGCCACCCATTCCCACGCGCCCGTGGTTCTTGAAGGATGGAGAGCCAGAGCTGGGAAGGGAGCGCTCCATGGGAGGGAAAGGATGCTCTGGGGCGAGTCCAGTCCCGCCCTGTATCCTCAGTAGCCAATGGGCACACGGTTTTCCCGACGCCCCCTGGGACGTGTAGTCCGGACAGGGGCGCCCTCGGGCGCCGCCGAACGCCCCTAGACTCCACGTCCCGTCGTGCGCCGGGAGGTGCGGGGATTGGCCGAGCCCCGCCCCCGGCCCGCCCCGCTCCGCTCGCGCTGCAGCCCCAAGAATGAATGAAATCGTAGCGCGCTGGGCGGCAGAGCGGGCGGCGCAGGCCGGGCTGGGCCCGCGCGCAGCGGCAGCGGCGCCCCGGGCCGGAGGCGGCCCAGCCGAGCGGGCCATGGCCACCGCCATTCAGAACCCGCTCAAGTCGTGAGTGTCCCCGCCGTCCACGTCCCTCCATCCGCCCCCAACCCGAACCCTGCCCCCGCCCTCGCTGGGGAGGGGGACGCAGTGGGCGGATGGTAGTTGAATGGGCCCCCCAGCTTGTCCCCCTGTCCCCCCGGGGCGTGCCGCCACCCCCTGTCTCCCCCCTGGGGCTGGGGGCAGGAGCCACTCCAGGGTCGCGGGGGCGCCTCTTCTTTGTCGCTGTCAGTGAAGGAATGTGGCGCGGGCTGGGGGTGGCGGAGGCCGTTTCCCCACCCAGAGTGGGGGTAGGGGCTTCCTTCTCCTCCTCCGAGTCTCTGGGGGCGCCGGGTCTGCCCCTGCCTGGGGCTGGGAGTACGAATGCCTAAGTCCGGACCCTAGTCTCCCAGGTCTCTACCTCCTCAAAAGCATCTTTCTCTCTTTCCCCTCTCTTTCTCCCGGAACCTCGGTCTGCGCGGCCGCAGGGTGGGAGCTGAGACGTCGGGGGTCCCCAATTCGATCCCTGCTGTCTCCCCCGCTTTTTTTCCTTTCCGGGTCTTCAGGACCTAAAAGCCCCGACGCTCCGGTCAGTTTAGACCGTGGGCTCTCTGCCTCTCCCTGCCCGTACACATGTAATGAGAGCATCTCCTATCTCCTTGGGGACCGGATGCCTCGGGAGAGGGTGCTGGGAGCGCCCTCAGTCTCCGGGGATTCCCTCCGTTTCTCCCTGTCCGCGTGCCTCCTCCGAGCTTCGCTTCCTCCCGGACCCCGCGGCTGGCATCCTGGACGCCTGGGTTCAAACCTATGCTCTCTCCCAGCCCTCTCCTCTCCTGGCCAGCCCTCGCTCTCTCCACTTCTTCCCTCTCTTTCCGTCTCTCTCGCTCCTTCCTCGGGATCCCGAACTCCTGGGTCCCAGTGCTCCCCGCCCCCTTCCCCAACGGTGACAGCGGGCTGGGAGTGACAGGCGCGCGGCCGCTCCGGCTCTCCCTCCCCGGCTGGCGCGCGCGGCCCTCCCCTCCCCCGCTCCCCGGCCTGGCGGGGAGGAGGCGGAGGGCGAACGCCCGCGGCGCCGCACAAAGGGGCCGGGGCGACCTCCCCCACCCTCCCCCCAGCCCCTCGCCTCCGCCACCTTGACCTTGAGCTACGGGTGCTGGGGGTTGGGGTGGGGGAGGGGCTCGGGGCGCCCCCCGCCCCCACCCTCCGGAAAGGCTGTGCCTAGGGTGGCCGGACCTAAGGCCCCCAGTAGCTTCGGGTTTCTGATGGTGGGGGGAGTTGGGCCATGGAGGGGGCCGGGCCTTACAAGCTCGCGCCTACACGTGTGGCTTTGCGGAGAGCCAAGCCGGCTTGGAGGGCGTGTGTGGGGTTGGGGTAGGCGTGAGACAGTGTGTAACGGTGACACTTCTGCCTCCCTCTCGCTCTTAATTCCTCAACACAGACGTGTTACCCCTATCAGGGACACCCTCAAACTGGCTGGCACTGGGCTCGTGTGCAGGTTGGTGGATCTATAGGTATCCAGACCTCCTCACTTTGACCTCTTGGAGTAGGTGTGGGGCAGCCATTGCGGGGGGCCTGAAGACCTGAGTAAGCTTGGGGGTGGGAGTGCCAGTAGCCCTCTCTGCACTCACCTTCTGAGGGATCTACAGGAGGTGAGGGGAGGGAAGGGGCTGGCTCCTGAGAGAATCCAGTCCCCTTAGGAATGGGCTCTGGAGGGTTCTGACTGCCTGTATTGGAACCCTATCTTGAGCACTAACCACCTCCCCACCTTGAGCCTCAGCGTTACCATCTGTGAACTGGGGCATCATTACAGTTCTTATTATCTCATGGTTGCTGCTGTGATGTTTGTAAAGCACTTGGTACTGAGCCTGACTCTGACTAAATGTAGTGAGAGTGTCAGTTGTGTCTTGACTCTTTGCGACCCCATGGACTGGAGCCCGTAAGGCTCCTCTGTCCGTGGAATTCTTCTGGCAAAGATACTGGAGTGGGTTGTCATTTCCTTCTCCAGGGGATCCTCTCGACCCAGGGATCAAACCCGGGTCTCTTGCATTGGAGGCAGATTCTTTACTGTTTAGTATCGATGTTGATTTCACTTGTGGTCCAGTTTCCACACACGGCATGGGGGGATGGGGACAGGACTGTTTGGACATGGGAGCTTGACTGCGGCTGAGGGGTCTGAGAGGGTGACTAGGGGTAAGGAAGGGGAGAGAGACCCTTCTCTAGGTGTCAGCTGTGGGTCAAATTGCACTGGTGGACAAGGGCCTCCAGGGAGCTGATGGAGTGTTCTGTACTCAGGCTCCAAGCTGAGCAAAACTGATGCCAAGGTTCTGGGGTGAGCCAGGTGGCTGAGGCTAGAGGTGTGGGGGAGCAAGTGTAAGTATGTATTGGAGGCTGGTGGGAGGTGACAGAGGAAGGTGGCAAGGGCTCTTGGAGCTGAGCTGGTGGGTTGCGGGGAGCAGGGCTCACTGTGGATGAGATTGGGGTAGCCACTGTAGGGGACCTGGAGGCCAGAGTGACTGTGAGGTGCCAGTGTCCCTGTGGCACTGTGTGATCTGTGACGCAGAGTGAGGTGCCTCACCCCCTTGCCATCTGCTCTAGGCCAGATGTGAAGCAGAGACCCACTCCCTGCTTTGGGGGTTTGAGGAGAGGGAGATCAAGGCCTTACCTGAGAGAGATGGGGGAGAGCCTGTGGAAGGGGTCTAAGACTAGAGGTGTGTGTGTGTGTGTGTGTGTGTGTGTGTATTTTCTTTTTTGTTTTGGGGTCATGCCTTGCTGCCTGGAGGATCTTAGTTTCCTGACCAGGGATTGAACTCATGACCCCTGCACTGGGGAGTGTGGAGTCTAAACCACTGGACCACCAGGGAAGTGTGTGTGTGTGTGTGTGTGTGTGTGTGTGTGTGTTTAGAAGTGACCATGGGTGTGGAAGACCTGGAGGGGCCTCTCTCATCAGGGAGGTAGGTGGGGGCATCAAGAGACAAAAGAGGTGAGGGCTTTGAGGCCTCTTCCGTCTGCTGGAGAGCTCCCTGGTAGACAAGGACATTTGTGGGCCTTTTTATCCATGCAAGGGCTCAAACCTGAACAGGAACTTTGGATGGGGGTGTGGGTTTGGTGTGGGTGAGTGGGATTTGGCAAGTGCTGTGACTCCAAAGGTCAGCTTCCTCTCTGGGCATCCCTTAGGGTGGAGTGGCAGAAAGAAGGGGGTGACCCACGTGATACAGACATCTGGGCGAGTGAATACTTATCTTAGTCTCACTTTCAAGCAAACACCAGGGGCTGACGGCATGCGACTCTACTTCCTCCGGGAAAATGGGGGTAATGGTAATATCACCCTGGTGGGTCATTATGAGGATCAGGTGGGTGAATCTCTGTTAAAGAACTGTGCCTGCACTTGGTGGCTACTCAGTATATTTATTCTTAACAAATATTTTGTAAGCATCTATTATATGCCAAGCTTCCCTGGTAAAGTAAATCTGCTCAGAGGGTAAAGAATCTGCCTGCAATCCAGGAGACTCAGGTTTGATCCCTGGGTGGGGAAGATCCCCTGGAGGAAGAAATGGCAACCCACTCCAGTATTCTTGCCTGGAGAATCCCATGGACAGAGAAGCCTAGTGGGTTACAGTTCATGGGTCACAAACAGTCGGACACGACTGAGTGACTCACACACATATGTCAAGCGTTATTCTTTCTAATAATGGTTAGCTATCACCATTTTACATCTTAGTACATATCAGGTCCTCTTCGTGGAATGAATGAATTTATTGAACACCTACTACCTGCCAGGTACCTTTTGTTTTGTTTGTTTGTTTGCTAAACTGCATGGCATAAGGGATCTTTGTTCCCCAACCAACCTGTGCCCTCTGCAGTGGGAGTGCGGAGTCTCAACTGCTGGCTGCTGCTGCTGCTGCTAAGTCGCTTCAGTCGTGTCCGACTCTGTGCGACTCTATAGATGGCAGCCTACCAGGCTCCCCTGTCCCTGGGATTCTCCAGGCAAGAATACAGGAGTGGGTTGCATTTCCTTCTCCAATGAATGAATATGAAAACGGAAAGTGAAGTCGCTGTCGTGCCCGACTCTCAGCGACCCCATGGACTGCAGCCCGCCAGGCTCCTCTGTCCATGGGATTTTCCAGGCAAGAGTACTGGAGTGGGGTGCCATTGCCTTCTCCTACTACTGGACCAACAGTGAAATCCCCGTCAGATGCCTTTTGAAGCAATTTACCAATATTTAAGGGCTTCCCAGGTGGTGCTAGTGGTAAAGAACCCTCCTGCCAATGCAGGAGACATAAAGAGTCCCTGGATTGGGAAGATCCCCTAGAGGAGGGTATGGCAACCCACTCCAGTATTCTTGCCTGGAGAATCCCACAGACAGAGGAGCCTGGCGGGCTACAGTCCGCGGGGTCATAAAGAGTCAGATACGACTGAAGCGACTTAACACATGCACACCCCAATACTTACTCATTCAATGCTCACAATAATCCAATGAGGTATCATCCTTATTTTACAGATGAGGAAACTGATTCCCAGAAAGATTATTTGCCCAGGGTTACATGGCCACCAAGTGGTAGAGTCAGAATTTGAACCCATGAAGGGTGGCTACAGCACACACATAACTGGCACGGCTGCTGTCAGGCCGGGGAAGGGGCTGAGTCGGGCGTGGTCCCTGTGAGAGAGACAGCCCCGACGGTGACCAGAGGCCGGGGACCGAGAGGGTGCTCTGGAGCTAGGAGGGACTCGGGGGAGAGGCGGCGGCAGGGAGCCATGCGTTGGCGGGACGTTTGCGTGGGCATCTGTACGTTGTCTCTAAGTCTCCTGGCACTCAAGTGTTTGTGTGAGTGCAAATGTATGCGAGTCTATGCGAAGGTGTGGGAGAGGGAGTGTGCGTGAGTCTGCGTGGGAGGCTGTGAGTATATGTGTGAATGTGTGTGTAAGTCGCCGTGTGTGGGTGTGTGTGAGCCCAGGTGTGCATGCGTGAGTGTAGACCCATGTGCGAGACTCCGAGGTGTGCATGGGTGAGCGTGCGCGAGTGGCTATGCGTGCCTCGAGCCCCATCTCTGACCGGCTTCCCGCTGGGGTCCCGCCTGCCGCAGGCGGGGAACTACGACTCCCAGCATGGCCCGGGCGGGCCCGCCCCGCCGCCCTGATTGGCTGTGGCCCCGGTGCTCCCGCCCCCCGGGAATGAATGGATGGGCGGCCTCAGCGCCCGCCCGAGCGCTGGGAGGACCGGCCCGGCGGGGACCTGCTGGGGGCAGGACCCGGGGAGCAAGATGGCCACGGTCATCCCCGGCCCCCTGAGGTGCTGCGGGCCGGCGGGAGGCGGGGGAGGGAGCGCGGGCGGATCGCGCGGGCGTGTGTGTGTGTGGCGGCTGGGGGTGGGGCCGATGGGGTGTCTGGGGGGCTGTCACCGTGGGCCGGGCTGCGCGGGGTTGCGAGTGTGTGTGACTGTGGGTCTCTGGCAAGAACCGTGTCCGACGCGCTGCTTTTGGAGGAGAGGAGAGTGTGCGGAACTCCGAGTCCTCTTCGGGAAAAGGGGGTCATGTCCCGCCCTGAGACCCCCGGGGTTGGGGAGAAGGTGAAATGGACTAGGGGCGCGGGGACCTTGGTAAACTTGAGTGAAGCTCACAGTACCTTTGTCTTGGGATATGGAGTGTGTGTCACTTGTTCGGATTCTGGTGTTTTTTATTTTTTTTGGATATGTGTGTGGATGTGTATTTGGTTTCTTTTATTCTACTCTAGGTATCTTTGGATATTTGAGTCTTTGAGTGTGTGTGCATGTCCTTTGAAACTGTGCCTCATTTGTGTTCTGTGTCTTTGGATATGTAGGCATTCCTGTATTTATGTGCAAATTTTTGTGTGAATATGGGTGGATTTGTTTCTACATTGAGTATATGTGTATCTTTGTGTATTTGAATATGTGGTATTTTAGATGTTGGTTTCTAAATTATTGTGTATCTTTGTGACTGTGTGTGTGTATCCTGTGTGAATCTGTGTGATTTCTTTGTATAGTGTATCTGAATTGTGTGTGATTTGGGTTGTGTATTTGGATATGTGTGTAAGTGCTTAAACGGGTAGTTTGTTTTAACATTTTTTCTCTTAACATTGTGTACCTGTGTCTTTGGATGCATGAGTGAGTGTGAGTGACTGTGGTGTGTAATCTGTTTACATGTTGTGTGTCTTTGTGTGGGTGATTGTTTATGTTGTGTGTCTTTGGATATGTGATATATATTTGTGCATGGACACGTGTGTGATCTGTTTGTTTCTACACTATGGAACTTGAGAGATCTGTATTTTTCAGAAGATATTTGTGTGTGCCCATATGTGAGATGTGTCTGTTTCTCCCTTTGTGAGTCTTGGGATATGTCTCTCTTTGTGTGTGAATCCTGTGCGACTATGTGTGATACATTTGTGTTGTGGATTTGGATATGTGCCTGAATGGATGTGTCCTGGTGTATCTTTATCTGTTCCTATATTGTATCCACTCCTTGGCTCGAGGCCCGCTTGATTCCCGGGTTGGGGGCGCCTGGGTCCCGACCGGAGGGGAGAGGTGAGGTTGGAGGAGTCGGCCCACCCATTCCCGACGGGTGGGCTGGGGGAGGGGTGCTGGGCGACCGGGTGCTCCTGCCCTTGCTGACAGCCGCCCGCCGGCTTACCCGCCCCTCGCAGCCTAGGCGAGGACTTCTACCGCGAGGCCATCGAGCACTGCCGCAGCTACAACGCGCGCCTGTGCGCCGAGCGCAGCCTGCGCCTGCCCTTCCTCGACTCGCAGACCGGCGTGGCCCAGAACAACTGCTACATCTGGATGGAGAAGACCCACCGCGGCCCGGGTACCGGCCGGGAGGGCGGGGTTGGGGCGGGGCGGCGGCTTCCCAGCCGCGTTCTTACCGCCCTTCTTACTCCAGGTTTGGCCCCCGGACAGATCTATACGTACCCGGCCCGCTGTTGGAGAAAGAAACGGAGGCTCAACATCCTGGAAGACCCCAGACTCCGGCCCTGCGAGTACAAGATCGGTAGGTGGGGCTCCGTCCTGTGCCTGGGGTGGCCCCTGTGGGTGCCCACACCACTGGCTGATCAGTGTGTTGATGCCCTTGTGCGTCTGAGCATCTGCCTTTATCTCCCTCCTGGCCCACGTCTGAGTGACGGGCTGCGTCTGCTGGTGTGTGTCTGGGGGTAGTACAGACACTCTCCAGTTTTCCCTGAGTATTTTGAACTGCGTCTTCTACTTGGACCCAGGTGTATTCCTGGACAGAGCGTGGTATCTGTTTTGTGTGTCCAGGTGTATCCCATCCTTGTATATCTCTTCCCTTGTGAGTTGGGATGTATTAGAGTATCTGCCTGTTCTTTCCTGTGGATGTCTGAGTGTGTGTCTGGGTGTGTCAGTGTCTGGTTGTAACTTTTTCCATTTGCAGTACAGCGTGTCTTGGTGTCTGTGTCTCTTTTCAGGTGTTTCCAGGCTTATTTCCTCTTAAGTGTGTCTGGTCTATCTGTTCCTGAGTGTCTCTCTTCCTTTGAGTGCCAGATGCTCTGGAATGTCTGGGAGAGTCTTGTCCCTGAGTGTCTGTTTGGAGTGTCAGGTGTGTTTCTGCCCGTGTCTGCTGCGCCATGAGTGTCTGGCTTTATCACTTCTCAAATGTGTCCAGCACTGATAGAGTCACTGGCTGTTTCTCTTCCCTGGCTCAGGTATAACCAAGGATCTGTGTGGGTCCAGGCAGGTGTACTGGCGTGTCCATCTGGCTCTGTCTTCCTGGGTGTGTCTGATTGTCCCAGAGGGACTGTCTGTATCACCTGTGTGTATGAGTATCCATCTGAGTGATTCTCTGGTGTCTCTCCCCTAAGTATGTTCAGGTGTTTGGTAGGGTTTGGTTGTGTTTTCCCCATGTGGTCTGGGTTTATCTGATGGTCTAATGTTCTCTTTTGGAGTGTCTCTGAGTGTGCCCAAGGGTCTGGCTATGTCTCCTCCGTGAGTCTAGGTGTATCTGAGTGTCTGGGTGTACCTCTTCCCTTGTGTTTCTGGCTGTCTCAGATGATCTGTCTGTATCTCCCTTGTGTATGTCCATGTGTGTCCTGTTTGAATGTCTCTTCTCTCCAGTTGTGGGGGGTCTGGGTGGGGTCTCCTACTTGTATTATGTAGTTATATAGGAGGGTCCGGCCATGTTTCTCCTGAGTATGTCCAATGGTCTCTGATGGTCTGACTGTGTCTTCTCCAGGGTCTGGGCATCCTTAGGATGTGTGGAAGTAATGAGGGTGGTATGGATGGTTGAGTATTTGAGTCTGTTGCTGGTTGAGTGTGGGAAAGCCTCTTTCCTCCAGAAAAGAGCATGATTCCCCAACCTGGGCAGTCTGAGGAGTCCTCCAGGGACAAGTTCTTCACCTGACCCCCCTCCTACCTACCGTGGTCTTGTCCCCAGACTGTGAAGCGCCACTGAAGAAGGAGGGTGGCCTCCCTGAGGGGCCAGTCCTTGAGGCTCTCCTGTGTGCCGAGACAGGGGAGAAGAAGATAGAGCTGAAGGAGGAGGAGACCATTATGGACTGTCAGGTAGGACTGCCCAGCCCCCACCCATCCAGGAGCTGTGGCTGCCCTCTCAACCGGCCTGTGTCCTGGCCCATCTTGCTCCTGCTCTGAAATCTCCCCTGATTCCCTAGGACCTTTGAGCATCCTGTCTCCATCCCTCCACACTTCATCTCTTTTTGGGAAGACCTCCTAACTTGCCCTGCCACCCCTGATCTTTGCTGTGTCCAGAACTACCTCCCAAAGCAGAACAATACCCCGTTTCTTGACCCCAGTCTCCCTTCTCCTGGTGCCCAGAAACAGCAACTGTTGGAGTTTCCGCATGATCTTGAAGTGGAAGACCCAGAGGATGACATGCCCAGGAGGAAGAACAGGGCCAAAGGAAAGGTATTACTCCCAAACCTCCCCCCATCACCCTTCCCCTCAAGGCAGGTTCCATTGATTGCTTATGCAGTGTTCAGACCCTGCCCCAATTTTACCTTATTTAACTCTCAGAGCAGCTTGAAGGGGTAGGGGATTTTTATACCCATTTTATAGATGAGGAAATTGAGACTTGGGCATATTAAGCCATTTGCAAAACAGAGATTGTACAGGGGGTTAGAGCTATCTTCCTACACGTGGCACAGATGAGAAAATGGAACCTCTGAGAGGTCAAGAGAGTTACTCTAGACTCACAGCTAGGAAGTGGCAGAGCTGTGATTGGGCTTTCAAGTCCAAATGGTGAAAATTGTTTTAGTTTCTTCCCTTTCTTGGCCCCTCACTCCTGACTTTCCCCTCAGGCATACGGCATCGGGGGGCTCCGGAAACGCCAGGACACCGCTTCCCTGGAGGACCGAGACAAGCCGTATGTCTGTGATAGTGAGTCCTTCTGAAGAGGGGGGAAGAGAGAGAGAGAGAGTGGGACCCAGAGACCTTGCCCCCAACTGGCCCCCTTCCCTCCCGTTCTGGACCCTGGCAGAGGGGGGAGGTGTGATCCTGGAGGCCAGGGTGGAGGCGGCAGGGGCTGGAGGGCTGACCGGCCCTCCCTGCTCACTCTCCAGTCTGTGGGAAACGGTATAAGAATCGGCCAGGGCTCAGCTACCACTACACCCACACCCACCTGGCTGAGGAGGAGGGGGAGGAGAACGCCGAACGCCACGCCCTGCCCTTCCACCGGAAAAACAACCATAAACGTGAGCAGGCGGGCAGGGCGTGGGGTGGTGAGGGGCCCTGGGAGTGGGGGCTAAGGAGCCTGGGAGGGAGGGGGCACATTAGACATTTCTGGAAAATCTCCAGCTCAGCGGTCCCCTCCCCCCACCAACCATGGGGATGCTGGCTCTGGGGTTGCCATGGCAACCAACCATCTCTCCCTCGCTCCCGGCCGGGCGTAATATTTCTGGGTCTGATTTATTGTTTCAATTAGAGCTTGGGGAGGGGGGTGATAGATGACTCCCTCCCTCCCTGCCTCCCTTCCTCCCTTCTCTGCTGAGCTTCGGCCAAGGGGCAGGGGCCGTGGCCTGGGAACCCTTGGCATCCGCCCATGCCAATCCAGTGCCAACCTTGACAGCTGAGGGATGGGGGAAGGCTTGGGGAGAGGCTCTGCCAGTGGAGGAACCATCCTCCCACCCATTCCTCGGTGGGAGAGAGCAGTCTCTTCATCCCACCCCTACTACACACCCAGGCACCTCTGTGTTCAGAATTTTCCTTCTGAGTGTCTGTTTCCATACCAGATCGTGGCCAGTGGCCTCTACCTAATTTTTATTTAGTTGGGGCTTCGTTGGGAGTGGCTGTCTGGCAGAAGTGCGTACGGGCAGGGGAAGCAGGGGGCTTGTACCTGCCAAGTTTTTACCTAATAAAGAGGACCTGTCAGTCGTTTTCAGAGAGTTGCAAGGTCCTGATGAGAATTACCTGGGCTCCCTGCAACTCTCTTTTGCTGCTGGATGCAGCTTAGGGTAGCGGCTCCCTCTCCTCACCTCCTCCATGCCTGGACAAGGGGTCCACCCCTGGGGCCGAGGCCGTGGGCAGGGTGGAGCCTTGCCTGTGGTGAGAGCCCCTCTCTCTGTCCCCCTACCCCCAGAGTTTTACAAAGAATTGGCCTGGGTCCCTGAGTCACAGAGGAAACACACAGGTAGGGACGCCTCCCTCTGCCCCTACTTCTGTAGCAGCCTTGGACTGAGGGTCCCTTCCTGCCCCTGCCAACCCCTGCCTGCTGTCTTTCAGCCAAGAAGGCGCCTGACGGCACTGTCATCCCCAACGGCTACTGCGACTTCTGCCTGGGGGGCTCCAAGAAGACGGGGTGTCCTGAGGACCTCATCTCCTGTGCTGACTGTGGGCGATCAGGTGATGCCCCCCACCTGAGGCTTCTGGGGGCTGGGGTGGAGAGACTCCAGATCTGGAGGGCAGGAAGCAGAGGAGAGAGAATTGGGGGGACGCAGAGCATCCTGGTGGATGCACAGAGCTGACTCAACTGCTGAGGACTGTGGGGAGCTCAGTGGGGTCAGGGAGGCTCTGGGAACAATGGAACGCGGTTGTCATGGCATTGTGGGCACCGGCAGGGGGTCTGGCATGGGGAACAGTGAAAGATAGCTGCCAAAACACCAGGGGGTAGTGGGCTGTGATAGCGAGTAACGGATTGCCAGCAGCGCCTGGATGCTGTGGACAACAGAGGGCGCTTGCCGTGGAGTTGTGGTTAATAGAATGTGGTTTCCCAAGGTGGACTTGGGGGTAAGAGACTGTGGTTGCTCAGCACAGTGGCTAACGAATTGTGGTTGTCATGGTATTAAGGGTAGTGAAATACGGTTGTCATGGCGATTGGGTGTCGTGGTGGCCTGGGGTCGTGGCTGTGGGTCTGCGCTTGGGTGGTGGGACAACCAGAGGGTTGACACGCTCCACAGTCATGTTGGTAATGTTGTGGTTGCTGTGGTGTGTGTAATGGCCTTGGGCTGCAGGGAACCAGGGTGTGGGGACCCCTCTGTGGAAGGCAGTTGCCATGGCATCGTGGCTGGGAGACTGTGGTTGCCACGTTCTGCGGTTAAGGGAACGGGTTGGCCACTCTGCTGTGGCTAATGGAATGTGGCTGCCTCAGCACAGCGGTTCACAGAACGTGGCTGCCCCGGTGTTGTGGGTGGTAGAAAGTGGTTGCCACAGCACCCTGGGTAATGGAATGCGGTTGCCATGGTGTTCTGGGGAGCAGAGTGTGGTTGCCATGGTGGCCGGGTAGGAGACTGGTGGCCAGGGCGGCGCTGCCTGCGGAACAGGCGCGGGGCACCGTGGGCTGGGCGGGGTCAGGCCTTGTGAGCCAGGGGGTGGGGGCTGAGCCCCCAGGGGCTTCCCCAGGGTCAGCAGCCACCAGGGGCGCGGCAGCCCCTAACCGCATCCCTGCCCCTCGGCCCCCAGGACACCCCTCGTGTTTACAGTTCACGGTGAACATGACGGCAGCCGTGCGCACCTACCGCTGGCAATGCATCGAGTGCAAGTCCTGCAGCCTGTGCGGCACCTCGGAGAACGACGTGAGTACCCGTCCGCTCCTCCCCGGGACCTGCCCGCGCAGCCTCCCCGCCTGGCACCGCCCCCTCCGCCAGCTGGGCCTAAGCCTTTCCCCGGCCCTCCCTCGTGAACACCAGTTAACCTGTATTATTATTATTGTTAGTGGCCATTAATTGAACCCGGCACTTAACACTCTTCACTCTCTGAGTGCTCCCAACCACCCTGAGGTAGGTGCTCTTGTTCCCACTTCACAGAGAAGACACCGCGCTCAGAGAGGGGAATACACTTGCCCGAGGTCACCCAGCTAGGGACATGGTTCTGCTGGGACCTGAACCCATGGCTTCCAGTCCATCTCAGTGTCGTTTTCAGTGTCCCACAGAATCCTATAAAACCCAGACTACAAACGACAAACTGATGGTCCTCAAGGGCGTTTGGTGTGGCCCAGCAGGGTTTTGCAAAGATGACCTTCTCAGAGCCCTTTGTGTCTTGCAAGAAGACACCTCCCCCAGCCCCTTTGACCTGGCCCCTGCCCCCGCCCCCCACCCCGGTTTCTGGTGCCCGTGCCCCAGGGTGCCAGCTGGGCGGGTCTCACCCCCCAGGACCAGCTGCTGTTTTGTGACGACTGCGATCGGGGTTACCACATGTACTGCCTGAGTCCTCCCATGGCGGAGCCCCCAGAAGGTGAGAGAGGAGGAGGGTCTGACATGGGGGTGGGGGTGGGGGCAGCCCTGCCCAAACCCGACCCAACTCCCTGTCCTCTGCCCGCCCCACAGGGAGCTGGAGTTGTCACCTCTGTCTTCGGCACCTGAAAGAGAAGGCGTCTGCCTACATCACCCTCACCTAGGCCTGGCTCTGGCTCGCCCGGACCTCTGGGGTGATGCCTGTCTACCTGCCTCTCCTCTCGGAGCTCCTCCACTCTCTCCCCATCCTTAATGCCCCACAGTGGGAGGGGCGGGGGGAGTCAGAGAGGGGGCCGGGCCACCCCCTCCCCTCTGTGCAAGTGGAATGTTTGCCCTGTGGGTTGGTGGGCCCAGCAGGGTCCTCTCCCTTCCTCCTCCTTCCTCACCCCCTTGGCAAATGGGTACCAGGGCCTTCTGCTCCCCTCAAAGCCATACCCCGCCTCTAGGCGGGCACGAGGGGTGGTGGATGCCGGCTAGGGGCATGGACAAAGCCTTTTTCTAAAGAAAAAGTCAAAAACTTAAAAAAAAAAAAAGAAAGAAATTAATATATAACAAAGAGTCCTATAAGGTCTGGCTGGGTGGAGGGGGCACTGCTGAGCGCATCTACTGGGCACCAGTCTACGCCAGCGTCCTGCCTGGCGGCCCCTCCCCCCAGCCCCTGGAGTTACAGCTGTCCCACCTCCCCACCCAAGACGGGCACCATCCCTTCCTTGTGCCCCGGGCCGGGGGGTGTGGTGTCCACCCCTCACCCCCTCTCGGTGCCCACCGTGGATACTGCATGATGACGTGAACCATGGTTTTGAATTCCGTTCCTGCTCCCTCCCCCAGAGCCCTGCCCGCCTGTGCCCACTCCGTGCCTGCCGGCCTTGGCTGGCCGTCGCCGGTGGGGCGAGGCGGGCCCCTGCCCAGCGTCTGCTGGAATGAGAAGCACAGACTTTGCAACGGACTAGATTCTCCCCCTTCCTCTGCCCGCCCCACCCCTGCCACCCTCGCTGGCCACTTTCGGGTCGCGAGGGGGCGTGGTTGTTTCTTGTGGTTGTGTGTGTTTGTTGTTCGGGTTTTAAAAAAAAAAAGGGAAATCGAGACTGCAAGTGGGAGAAGTGGTGGACTTGGGGGAGTCTCCCCCCAGTCCAGGCGTGCCCACCCCCCCTTGTTAACGAGTCTCCTTTATTGCCTGCCTCTGCTGTGAATTAACTTGTTCTGTGTATTAAAGTGGGGCTGACCCCTCTGCCCACGGCGTCGGCTTCATTCTCCAGGCTGCTTTGGGGCCTCGTGAGGGGAGAAGCAAAGGAGGTGAACAGCTGGAGTGGGGCCCCTACCTCCATCTCCCTCCCAGCTCCCCTCGGCACCCCTGCCTTTCTCTGGCTTTGTCCCAGCTCCTCCCAGCCTCGCTGGAAAGGAGAAGAGGGGAGGATGGGGTAGAGGGGAGGAGACAGGCGAAGAGGGGGGGATGGGGAAGAGGGGGCTCCCACCCAGCCAGCTGTGGTTGCCCTGGCAACCGACTGCTGCAGCTGCAGCGGGAAGCAGTGACGGGGGGAAGGGAAGGGATGGAGAGATGAAGACACCCTCCCCTCCGGGCTACAGGAGGGAGCAGGGGGACCCGCCTAGGGCCTCACCCTAGGACCAGACATCCCCTGGAGCTCCCCATCCCCACTGTGGGGCCAAGGACAGATAGGAAGGGCCAAAGGAAAGGGCAGTGAAGATTCAGGGATGTCAGGTGAAAGACAGACTTGGGTGAGGTGAGGTGAAGAGTGAGAACCAGGACACAAGAACGGTCAGGAAAGAGACAGCTATGAGAGTCACACATTTTTAGAAAATCAGAAAAAAGAGCAGGAGAAGGAAGACATAGATCTGGGAGAGAGATGCGGATGAAGGAGCCACAGGAATTATGGGGGAAGAGAACAGACGAGATGGAGATTTAGTGGGAGAGAGGAAATAACAGTAATAAAAAATAGCAGACGCATGGGGAGAGACAGAGAAAGGAGGAAGTAGTGATTTGGAGAGAGAAGCAGAAGAGATTCTGCGAGGGAAGGCGGAGAACCAGGGCCCATCAGAGAGGAGAGGGGAAGAGGGAATGAGAGAGGAGGTACACTTGGGGAAACAGATGAAGTCAGCATCCAGGACAGGCAAAGTCCCAGGACAAAGATACAGAGATGAGACTTCACAGGGAAGAGGGCGTCAAGAACTGAGGGAGACAATAGAAAAATCTGGAGAGCGCCAAAGGCACGAAAGGATTCAAAGGCTGGGTGAGGGGAGAGCCAGAAGTGGGGTGGGAGGCTGAGGGAGAAGCTGGGGGCGGGGACAGGGGCGCCTGCTTGGGTTGTGGGGAGAGGGGGGGCAACAGGCAGAGGAAGCAGAAAACTGGGGCAAGCCGGGGAAGGGACGCGCAGGGCACAGTTCGGGCGAGAGCACAGGCTGGCGTGTGTGAGTTGTGGGGTGTTGGAAGTTGGTGTGTGTCACAGGCGCCAGGAGAGGATGTGAGAACAGCTTGTTCCACCGTTTCCGTGCCGGTGGGGGGAGGGGAGCCCGGGTTGAGGATGGAGCCTCAAGGAGGGTGGAGACAGGGAGGGCGTCTGGAACACTCTAGAATTTTTGGGAGGTGTGGAAATAGTTGGTCCACCTCCTCTGGAAAAAGGATATGTACCCGTTTGGGAAGGAGCTTTTTTTTTTTTTTTTTTTTTGCAGGGCGGGGGTCTGGGTTAGAGAAGTGTCAGGTATGAGCTCAGAAATAATCAAGTCCAGCACAGGTAAATGGGGAGGTGGGCCAGAAAGCCCCAGATGTGGGGCCAGGCCTGTCAAGAGGTAGTGGGATTGCTTCCCAGATCCAGGCGGAGTTGGACCCAGACTTCCCACAAGAGGCCGGACCATGGGATTCTCACATCAAATTTTGGGATTTGGAAAATAAGTTTGACCCCGATCTCTGGGTCAAACTGCACGTGGGGTTTCACCAGGGCAGCTGCAGATCTGGGGCCAGGGGTTTAGGATCCCTCCCGGCCAGGAGAGCCCCTAGAGGGTCTGGCCCAGGGCTGAGGTCCCAGGGGACACCAGTATCTTTCCAAGACACTGACACCGCCTGGAGCTCCGGGACTGGAAGCAGCAGCTGCTCTTCACTCCAAACCACCAACTAGACGACGGGCGGAGAGAAGACAGGGCGGGGATGGGGGTGGCAGAGGTGGGTGTGCAAGCGAGCCTGCGCCGCCTGGAGGGTGTGGCCTGGGGCAACAGCCCAGCTGGGAGGCAGGGGCCCCTCCGTTCTGAGTCTTGCAGCTCAGAGTTTGAGGACAGTTACCAAGCTCAAAATCCAGCTTTCTTTCTATACCACCTCCAGATTTCAAAAAGCATGAGGCAAGAGCTAGATGGGCCCCAGGGTGAACAGCTGGCTTCTCCCCTGTTCAAAATATCCATCAAAATAGCGGGAGAGAGATGAGCTGGACCTGCCCAGATAAAAGACAGACCACACATTCTTTATTCTCCAAGTCAAGTAGACTTTCCCCACTACACATGCGCAGAAAGGCTCCTTTGAGGTCAAAAGGAAGGGGGCGTCATCTCAGTAAGTGATGTCAACTCCTACCCATAGCCCTCTTTGCTGGAATCCATCTTGGCTAAGAGATGCTTGGGTACACATGAGAGGATCCTGGGATAAACCAAAGAGGAACTCGGAACCAGGCAATGCAAGATGATCGGCCAGAGGAAACCCTGAAGAAATGCCCCATAAAAGTAATTCAAACTACCAGGAGGGCACGACTTTCTCTGAGCCCACCCGTGTATCTAATCCACACGGACTGTACTCTTTTTCCTCCTAATGAACACTTATTTCAGTACTCTCCGTCTCTATGTGGAAATCCATTTCTACACAGCTGACGGGCCAGGGCCTTCACTGGCCACCGTCCCGGGTGGTCTAGTAGTTAGGATTCAGCACTTTCACTGCTGTGGGCAGACCTCAATCTCTGACCAGGAACAGAAATCCTGCTTCAAGCCACTGCAGGTCAAGGCCAGTCGAGATCAAGCTGACCGTTATTAAAAAAACGTTTTTTTTCTATCTCAACGCATTTACTTCTGGCTGTGCTTGGGCTTTCTCTGGCTGTGAAGAGCAGAGGCTACTCTCTTGTGTGTGCAGGCTTCTCGCTGCAGTGCCTGGTAGTTGAGGCTCCTGGGCTCCAAAGTGCAGTCTCTGTAGATAAGGCGCATGGGCTTAGTTGCTCCAAGGCATGTGGGATCTTCCTGGACCAGGGATTGACCTTGTGTCCCTTGAATCGCAAGGCGGATTCTTAACCACTGGACCACCAGGGAAGCCCCAGGTCTGGGTTTCGGGCCTCCAGTACATGACTTGTGAGGGTAGAACCTCCCTCTTTTTAATAATTTCTTACATTTGAAGGAATCTCCTGGCGGTCCAGGGGTTAGTATTTTGTGCTTTTCACTATGTTTCTTACATTCTCAGTGCTGGATTTCTGTCGCCAGGGTTTTGAGAAAGAGAAGTTGGTGAGAATGGTGCTCCTGGGTTCTTAGAGGTGTGTGTGCACTGGGGGTGATGGTGTCTGGGACAAGGGGGACAGGAGGCTGATGCTGGATCACCCCCTCTTGTCAGGGACTCCGCGGGACTGGTCAGCTAATGAACACACAAGCCACTTCTATGAAACATTTATTTCCTTTGAAACGTCCAGAAACATGCCAGAAAATCTCAAGACTGGAATGGGGAGGAGAGTTGGGGAGGGAAAGACAATAAAGAATTAAAAAAAAAAAAAAATCCAAAGGAAACAAATCAACATATTGGGGGAAAAGAGGGAAAAAAAACACACAAAAAACCCTGCTGCTATCTTCACCAAACTCGAATTAAATAGATGTGCTTTGCAGAGATCCTTAAAAAACAACAGGAAACAAAACCAAAAATCCTAATTTACACGTGTCAATGTACATGATTAGGTCCCCAAGATGATTCAAATGGTCTGAAGATAGGAGATGACTTAAAAAAAGAGGGTGGGGGCGGGACAGGCTCCAGGTTAGGGTCTGAGGAGGAAAGGGGTGGGGGTGGGGTGGGTGATCCTGGAGAACCCTTCCAAGAGGGATCCATCCAGGAAGAGGGGCAGAGACATCACAGTAGTTGGCCAGGGCTGAGGACCCCGCGGGCTGCTCCCCCCATCCTTCCTGGGGGAGAGGAGATGGCAGGTCCGAGTGCTCTTCTTGTGGGTCTGCAGTGTTGCTTCAGGGGCCAGAGTTTGGTTGCAGGGGAGTTGGGGGGGGGAGGACCAGGGTCCTTTTCTCCTGCTCCTTAAAAGTCTGTGTCCTGTGTAGGCCTCCTCCCCTGAGGTTTCTGGCCCCAAACAGGTGGTGGTGGGGGTCTCTGGACGTGGGGCTGGGCTGCCTGATGCTGGCCTCCCAGTAGGAGTGTGCTGCTTGGAGCAGGGTCCCCGGGCCTGCCCGGCTTTCGGCCCTCCGAGTGCCCCCCGCTGAGCCCCAGCCCACTGGGAGCTGACGAGCCTCGATCCTCAGTTTGAGGTTGGGGGAGTCCACAGATTGTGTGACTATACAGACTTGTTCTGGCGCAACTCTACATGAAAAAATAAATATAGAGATATATATTTTCTTGTTTGTTTTTAAAGGAAAAAAAAAAAGAAGCTCTGTTTCCTGGGTGAGCAGCGTAGTACCACACTGGCCCGGCTGCCCGGCCAGCTGCCCCTTATTGCCTTTGGAGAACCAGCGTCTAGTGGGGGTGCGCACTGCAGTGCTCCCCGGGGGGCGCCAGTGTCGCTGCTGGGGGGCCTGCGAGATGGGCTGGGGGGCTTGTAAAGGGAAAACAGAAGCAGAGAGGAGATGAAGGCTGTTTCTCTCCACCCCTGACCTGAGGGCTCGGTGGAGGCCCTCCTGGTGTCCAGAAGAGGCCGGGGCTGATGCAGGAGCGGTGGGCCGCTGGGCCTGGCTGCGTCAGTAGCTCGAAGGTGGAGGGGCCCAGGCGCCACGGCCTCTGGCAGTCTGGGGACTGGTCGAAAAAGACTGTGGAAATGGTCCCAAGTGTGCAAATAGCTTCCCCTTCAAAGAAGTTAACTCTGGAATGCTGGCGTTTCCTCTTTCCATTCTGGGATCCCCTCCCCTCAGGAAAATAAATGAAACTCTAAGAAAGTGCTCCTGGTTGCTTTTTGGAGGATAGGGTTGGGGAGGGGGCAAAGTCCATGCTTTCTGGAGCCAGTGCACCCAGGATGGGGAGCCCTGGCCCCACTTCCACGTTGGTGGGCCGGTTTCCCACCACGATTTTTCATGCAGGGGTCATGGCCCCACCCGCCCAGATACTGTTGGACGTGGTGAGGAAACCTGGTTTGTGAACTCCTGGAGCTGTGGGGTTTGGAGACTCGCTCCTGCCCTCCCCGCCTTCCTATAGCTTCCGATGGCTTGGTCCTAGGAAGAGGCTGGGTGGGGAGGGTGGGACGGGCCCCCTGGGGGTGGTGTGGGCATGGGCCCAGCCCCCAGGAACCAGAGAGAGCAGCTCAGAGGGAGGCTGGAGACCACATTGCCCCCTGGGGCTCGAGGACCAAGAGCAGACAGCCTGGGAGGCCTCCCTCAGGTCCCACTGCTGCCCCAAGCGTCCCTGTCCTTGGAAGGGCGGTGGGGCCTGGGCTGCAGTATCTTGGTCACGCCTGCGACCAGGGGCCGGGCCGAGGGAGAGGAGGGCAGGAGCCCACGCCTGCCCAGGCGGCCGGTGGCCTCTCCACCTCAGAGTTCCTTCTTTTCCCTGCAGAAGATCTCCGCGAACTTGCGCAGCTGCTCGCTGGCGGCCTGCGACTCCTCCTGCAGCCGCTGGTTGTTCTGCCTCAGGCTGGCCACCTCTGACTGCAGCACCGCCTTGTCCTGCTTCTCCTGTGGGGTGGGGGCTGGTGTCAGTGGGGTGCACGCTAAACGGCACCCCCGTGGCCTGTGAGCCTTGCCCGGCTGCCAAGGTTCAAGGCCCAGCTCTGCTTCTCAGCAGCTGAGTAACCTCAGGCAAGTCACCTTATGGGCCTGTTTGACCCTCTCTGGGTCAAACTCTTTGGGCCCCAGCTTCCCCAGTTCTAAAAGCTGGGGGTGGGGGTTGACAGGACTTCCCTGGTGGTCTAGTGGTTAAGACTCCACGTTTCCAAGGCAGGGGGTGCGGGTTCCACCCCTGGTTGGGAAACTAATATCCCACACGCCCCACTGCTTGGTGAAAAAGACCAAACAAGAAAACTGTGAAAGGGGCGGTTGAGAGATTTCCCTGAGGTCATGCATATTGAGCTCTCAGCACACAGCCTGAAGTGGAGTAACTGTGGGACAGTTGCTATGATCACCTCATTCCAGCCCTGCAGCCACCCAACGGTTGTGGGATGTGGCGACCCCTATTTTCCTGGACCAGGAAAGGAGACCAGACCTCCTCATGCAGCGAGCAGGGGGCTGGGACGTGGACGCAGGGCTGCCCTCTCAGGACAGGGGAACATGCGGCAGTGATGTGTGCAGCGGCAGTGATGTGTGCAGCGTCACACAGCCTTACATGATGGGGTGGGATTTGAACCCAGGCCCCCACGATTCCTGTGCTTGAGGCTTCCACATTATACTTGGCCACCTTCTGGCCCTTTACCCAGAAGTATGCAAAACAAGAGAGTCTCTTTCACACTTATTTTTCGTCACTCTCCCACCCTCTGGAGATAAGGAACAATCTGGAATGTCACCTTCTAGATAGCCCTCTGACCCACAGCTGGGAGACATTTTTAAAGTGCTACAGTGTTCTAGGAGACAGGCCTGCTGCACGCTGAGTTTTCTCCTTCAGTTACTGGACTTCTTCTGTATGTCTGTGAATATACAGATTTCTGCCATGACTAATTCGCAGCAGATTACTCCACGGCATGGCTGTCCTGTCGTTTACATCACGATTCTCCTGTGAACAGACAGCTGCACCGGCCCCAGTCTTTTACGGCCAGTGGTGCAGCGGTGAACACCCTTGCTCACAGGTCTCTTTGTGCCTGTGTTTGGAATTCTATTGGACGAATTCTCACAGTGAAACTGCTGGGTCGACAAGGTACACAATTATGGTTTTGATAAATATGGTCTGACCTCCCTCCAAAAAGGTTGAGCCAACTTATTCTCCTTCTAAGAGTTTCTGGGTGCGTTCCTAGCCTTCCCTATGTCAAACTCTTCATTCATGACTACATTCAGAGCTGGGTGGCCTCTCCTAGAACAGGCGGGATTGGGGTGGAGACGGGAGCCCCAGCCTTGCTGCCCACCCCCCAGGCATCCGGGAAGTGCCATGTGAGGCAGCTGCCTGGCGGCCTTACCTTCTGGAGGTCCGTGTGCAGCTGTTTCAGCATCACCTCCAGCTGGTATACCTTGCCTGTCAGATCCAGGGGTGGCTCCTCGCTGCAAAGGCAGGGGGCGGGGTCAGGATCTCCGCCCACAGCTGGGAGGAGCCCGGGTTACAGGCCCCTCTAGTCCCTGAGGCTCTGGAGAGTCCTCTCCTGGCTGGAGTACCAGGGGTGCCTGGTGGGTGAAGGCTGCACTCTGTCTGGGGCGGGCTCCTCACCTGGTGGGGCTTGGGAGCACCAGACCTGAAGTGAGTGGCGGTCCTCCCACAGAGGGACCAAGTATGCGCTTCCAGGAGAAATTCCTGGAATTTCTGGAATTGTACCGCGGGGCAGCACGGTACAAAGCCCCCTCATCATACCCACCCATGCAGCACCGAGCAAGCCCTAGCATGGAGCTGGCACTCAGGTGTGTAAGCGGGCACGCGAGCAGGAGGGCCTGCCTGGGGGGCAGGACTAGTAACCAGACGGATGATGGTAACAGCCCCCGTTCCTGAGAGCCCACCCCCGTGACGTGTGAAGTCTGAGCAGCTCAGGTGGGGACGCTGTACCCAGGACCCCAGCCTGTGGCTCCTCCTGAGAAGGGTTCCCCCATTCTGGGCCTGCCTGGCTCCTGCAGAGGAAGGGAAAAGCCTCTTTCTGCAGAAGGCTCCTCTGGGCGCGGTGGGAACGCAGGCACCCAGGATGGATGAGGAGGGAGGCAGGGTGTCCACCCAAGAAGCGGGAAGGACCCGCTGCCCACCCCCCATACCCCCACCAGTCCTTCTTCCCTGCTGGTCCTACATCTGGGGGAGCTGCAGTCACAGGGGGAGGCTGGAGGCAGGTGGGAGGAGGTCAGCAGCTCAGGGCAAAAGGAGTCCAGGAGTCTGCCAGGAAGCCACAGGTCCTGACATTTCTACACACGCACCCAGTTTCCAACCCCACTGCAGCGCCCTGGTTCCGTCCTGGAACCGCTCAGCTCTGCTGTGACAGTGGGGCCAGTCTTCGGTGGAGGTTGAGCTCTAAAGCCAGGGTGTGAAGTGAAAAACAAGAAGAGTCAAAACCACCCCCGAAAATCCTTCAAGTGCCCATACAGTGGAGTGCACGACTGTCGCACACGTCACTCCGCATGGTGGAGTACGCAGCTGAGTGTGGAATGCACTATTTAAATCCACGGACATGCAAGCCTGCCATTTCCATCCTCTCTCCCTCTTTGTGATTCTATTTTCTGCCAAGCTAGTGCACTCAAACATGCTGCACCGAATGTGAGATGACAAATGGGAGAAGCCTGCCTCCTCGCCCGCCTCCCCGCCCCCGGAAGCCTCATGAGGACAGGGCTCGGGCCCCAGTCACCACTGGGTCCCCAGACAGTCTGGCCTGGGGCCTGCCAGGGACGAGGTGAGAGATAAATGTCAGGGGCACCGGCACGTAATTTAGGAACCTGCAGAGGAGGAGACCCGGGGGCAGACAGGGCCGGCTGGAGACTGGGAGTGGGGTGGACAGAGGGGCGGACGTGAGGCAGCGGGCAGGGAAGACTGGGGGTACTGCTAATCGATTTTCAAAGCAGCAGAACAATGATCACTGTGCTGTCTCCTCCGAGGAGACAGGGCCTCCATGCGAGGGCAGGACCGACACTGCTCGGTCCCCGCTGGGCCCCAGCGAGTGGATGAGCCCAAAGTCTGTTAGATGAGGCCGTGGCTGCCCTTCCTGCTACTGCTGAGGGGGTGGGGGACCTGCAGGGTGGCCTCCTGCCTGGACAGCGGGGTAGGGGAGCCTCACCTCATGGTAGGGGTGGTCCTGGGGGTCGGGGGCCCCCTTTCCAGGCTCAGATGACTGTGGACAGGACTGTGTGCAGGCGGGACGTCCGGGCTCAGAGCTGGGTCGTTGAGAGAGAAGAGTGAGACGGCTCTTTGCACTGCGGGGGAGAGGGGCGTGGTGGTCGGCTGGGCTCCGGGCTCCTCCTCACACCACCCCTTCCCTCGCAATGGCCAATCCCTTCCCTAAAACCCCCAGGACACTCCCAATCACACCCGCTTAGATCACACAGGCATACAGGATGGATTCTCGCCAAAAAACCAAACCAAGTCAGGACACAAACACAATATTCCGTCCTGTTTCTGAGTAAGCCTCCAGACCCAACGACCAGTTTGTACAAAATACAAGGGACAGAGCAAGGAGTTGAGTGTGGTGTGGGCAAGGAACCGCCCCAATTCAGCTGAAATGGCCTGGTTTTGTCAATAATGGTGAGGGGGGAAAATGGCTGGAAGTGGATGGGGTTGACACTGGCTGATGAGGACACACCTAATTCTGAGAATGTCTGTGAAACCTCCAAAGCAAAGAGAGACACCAAACAGAGACTACCAGGTATATGGAAGAGAGAAACAGTCTCATGGGGCTGGCGGTTAAAGCAAAGATGCCCGGGGCCCATCCCCCAGACACGTGACTGGCTCATGACCAGTTATATCTACTACTGCGGGGAGGAATCCCTGAGAAGAAATGGAGTAGCCATCATGGTCAACAAAAGAGTTCAAAATGCAGTACTTGGATGCAATCTCAAAAACGACAGAATGATCTCTGTTCGTCTCCAAGGCAAACCATTCAATATCACAGTTATCCAAGTCTATGCCCCAACCAGTAACGCTGAAGAAACTGAAGTTGAACAGTTTTATGAAGACCTACAAGACCTTTTAGAACTAACACCCAAAAAAGATGTCCTTTTCATCATAGGGGACTGGAATGCAAAAGTTGGAAGTCAAGAAACACCTGGAGTAACAGGCAAATTTGGCCTTGGAATGTGGAATGAAGCAGGGCAAAGACTAATAGAGTTTTGCCAGAAAATGCACTGGTCATAGCAAACACCCTCTTCCAACAACACAAGAGAAGACTCGACATGTGGACATCACCAGATGGTCAACACAGAAATCAGACTGATTACATTCTTTGCAGCCAAAGATGCAGAAGCTCTATACAGTCAACAAAAACAAGACCAGGAGCTGACTGGCTCAGATCATGAACTCCTTATTGCTAAATTCAGACTTAAATTGAAGAAAGTAGGGAAAACCGCTAGACCATTCAGGTATGACCTAAATCAAATCCCTTATGATTATACAGTGGAAGTGAGAAATAGATTTAAGGGCCTAGATCTGATAGATAGAGTGCCTGATGAACTATGGAATGAGGTTCGTGACATTGTACAGGAGACAGGGATCAAGACCATCCTCATGGAAAAGAAAGGCAAAAAAGCAAAATGGCTGTCTGAGGAGGCCTTACAAATAGCTGTGAAAAGAAAAAGAGGCGAAAAGCAAAGGAGAAAAGGAAAGATATAAGCATCTGAGTGCAGAGTTCCAGAGAATAGCAAGAAGAGATAAGAAAGCCTTTTTCAGCGATCAATGCAAAGAAATAGAGGAAAACAACAGAATGGGAAAGACTAGAGATCTCTTCAAGAAAATTAGAGATACCAAGGGAACATTTCATGCAAAGATGGGCTTGATAAAGGACAGAAATGGTATGGACCTAACAGAAGCAGAAGATATTAACAAGAGGTGGCAAGAATACATGGAAAAACTGTACAAAAAAGATCTTCACGACCCAGATAATCATGATGATGTGATCACTCATCTAGAGCCAGACATCCTGGAATGTGAAGTCAAGTGGGCCTTAGAAAGCATCACTATGAACAAAGCTAGTGGAGGTGATGGAATTCCAGTTGAGCTGTTTCAAATCCTGAAAGATGATGCTGTGAAAGTGCTGCACTCAATCTGCCAGCAAATTCGGAAAATTGAGCAGTGGCCACAGGACTGGAAAAGGTCAGTTTTCATTCCAATTCCAAAGAAAGGCAATGCCAAAGAATGCTCAAACTACCGCACAATTGCACTCATCTCACATGCTAGTAAAGTAATGCTCAAAATTCTCCAAGCCAGGCTTCAGCAATATATGAACTGTGAACTCCCTGATGTTCAAGCTGGTTTTAGAAAAGGCAGAGGAACCAGAGATCAAATTGCCAACATCTGCTGGATCATCAAAAGAGCAAGAGAGTTCCAGAAAAACATCTATTTCTGCTTTACTGACTATGCCAAAGCCTTTGACTGTGTGGATCACAGTAAACTGTGGACAGTTCTGAAAGAGATGGGAATACCAGACCACCTAACCTGCCTCTTGAGAAATCTGTATGCAGGCCAGGAAGCAACAGTTAGAACTGGACATGGAACAGCAGACTGGTTCCAAATAGGAAAAGGAGTACGTCAAGGCTGTATACTGTCACCCTGCTTATTTAACTTATATGCAGAGTACATCATGAGAAACGCTGGGCTGGAAGAAACACAAGCTGGAATCAAGATTGCCGGGAGAAATATCAATAACCTCAGATATGCAGATGACACCACCCTTATGGCAGAAAGTGAAGAGGAGCTAAAAAGCCTCTTGATGAAAGTGAAAGAGAGAGCGAAAAAGTTGGCTTAAAGCTCAACATTCAGAAAACGAAGATCATGGCATCTGGTCCCATCACTTCATGGGAAATAGATAGGGAAACAGTGGAAACAGTGTCAGACTATTTTTTGGGGCTCCCAAATCACTGCAGATGGTGACTGCAGCCATGAAATTAAAAGACGCTTACTCCTTGGAAGAAAAGTTATGACCAACTTAGATAGTATATTCAAAAGCAGAGGTATTACTTTGCAGACTAAGGTCCGTCTAGCCAAGGCTATGGTTTTTCCTGTGGTCCTGTATGGATATGAGAGTTGGATTGTGAAGAAGGCTGAGTGCCGAAGAATTGATGCGTTTGAACGGTGGTGTTGGAGAAGACTCTTGAGAGTCCCTTGGACTGCAAGGAGATCCAACCAGTCCATTCTAAAGGAGATCAGTCCTAGTTGTTCTATGGAAGGAATGATGCTAAAGCTGAAGCTCCAGTACTTTGGCCACCTCATGCGAAGAGTTGACTCATTGGAAAAGACTCTGATGCTGGGATGGATTGGGGGCAGGAGGAGAAGGGGACGACCAAGGATGAGATGGCTGGATGGCATCACGGACTTGATGGACGCGAGTCTGAGTGAACTCTGAGAGATGGTGATAGACAGGGAGGCCTGGCGTGCTGCGATTCATGGGGTCGCAAAGAGTCAGACACGACTGAGCGACTGAACTGAACTGAGCCAACAGGGAAGCCCCTTCTCCTTTACTTTTTAAAAACAGCTTATTGCAGGGGACATCCCTGGTGGTCCGGTGGTTAAGACTCTCTACTTCAACAAGGGGCATAGGTTCAATCCCTGGTCAGGGAACTAAGACCCCATGTGCTTGGGGCCACTAAGCCCATGAGCCACAGCTAGAGAAGCCTGAGTGCTGCAACTTAGCCCTGATGCAACCAAACTAATTAATTAATTAGAAAGAAAGCAAGGGCACAGGCTGAGGGGTCAGGGCCATGGGAAACAGGAGGAGGTGTCTGATCCAGACTAAGGGATAGGAGGGAGGGCTTCCTGGAGGAGGGACTGCAAAGCTGAGGCCTAAAAGATGAAAAATGAGCCAGAAGAATATATCCTTATCTGTCAGGGTTTCACAGATGAGGAAACCGAGGCTGAGAAAAGTAAAGCTGCTTGTCCAAGGACACGTGGGATGGAAATGGCAGAGACAGCCAGCTGTCTTATGGTCTGTTTTCTCTTTCTCCCTAATAATAGATCCCACATTTCAGCCATGCACAGGGCCTCATTCCCCAGCCTGCCCTGTAGCAAAGTGTGGCCATGACACTCAGGCCAATGGGATGTAAGTGCAGGAGGAAGGTGAGGTTATGGGAAACATCCTTCAAGTCGGGGTGGGGTGGGTGTCTGTCTCTACCTGCGGGCAGAGCTGGACGTGATGGCCAGAGCTCTAGCAGCCCGACTGTGAGGGTGAGGTCCCCAGGAATGGCAGAGTAGAAGGGGAAGGAGTTTGGCCCTAATCAGAAGTGATCACCCCAGAAATTTTTACTGCCCACCAGCCTGACTGCTCACCCCTGGAATTTTCACTGCATAAAACCCTGTTTAAGTCACTGGATTTTCTGCCACTTATAGCCAAAGTACATCTAAGTACAACTGGGATCACTACACTTCCGCACTAAAACAACAACAGGGAGCACTCTCTGTTGATGGCATGTTCTGTGATGATAAGTTTTATAAACAGTTTTCATAGATTCCTCCCTGTGGCCCTAGGCAGTGGGTAGTCTCGTTCCTGTCTTGTAGACAAGCTAGCTGGGGGGATCAGAGAGATGAAGACATTTGCCCAGGACTGCACAGTGAGCAAGCGACAGGGAGGATGTGATCCCTGCCCTCCCCTGATTCTGGAACCTGAGTGTGTCCCCCTTTAAAGCCTCAAGGCCATGCTCACTTTGGCAGCACATACACTAAAGCTGGGTCAACAGAGAGGATTAGCATGGCCCCTGCAGAAGGATGACATTCAAATTCGTGAAGTGTTCCATGTTTTTTAAGCAATTTTCCTCCAATTAAAAAGTAAGTTAAAAAGAAAACACATCTTCCTTCTTAGAAAAAGGCCCAGTTTGAGAAAAAAAAAAAAAGGTAATGTCAACAGAGAGGGTAAGTGGGCTTCCCAGGTGGCTCTGTGGCAAAAAACCCGTATGCCAGTGCAACAGACATGGGTTTGATCCCTTGGTCGGGAAGGTCCCCTCGGGGAGGAAATTGTTACCCGCTCCAGTACTCTTGCCTGGAGAATCCCATGGACAGAGGCGCCTTGCGGGCTACTGTCCATGGGGTTACAAAGAGTCAGACGCGGCTGAGTACAACAGTATAGAGGGACGAGTTAAGTAAAATATAGTAAGCTAGAAGAAACAAAAAGCTCCAACGCCCTCTGTGGATCCTTCCAGAACAGAGAAGGGAGCGGGATCTGCTGGGGTTGAGCGGAAGGCGCCTACCTTCATAGGCCTTGGCTGCGTTCACCAGGCTGGACCACTCGAGGCCAGCAGCCGTGTCGGGGAGCGGCATCATTCCTGGGTCCAGACGCCGCAGGGGCCGGTCCCGCCCGTCGGCCAGCGAGAGCTCGGAGGCTGAGATGGTGGCTGGGTGGGGAGAGGATGGGTGCGAGTGACGGCGTGGGAGAAATAAAGAAATGAACACGTTACTTTACATTTCACATACAGTTATGTAACATTACATAACGGTTACACTGTTATAATTAAATGAATAAATTATATTTATTAGATGATAAATGCCAGGGAAAACCACCAGCAGGGTAAGGGGGTAGGGGTCTTGGATATTTATGAGGGTATGATTTGAAATGGGGTGCTGGGGAGGCCTTGCAGAGAAGATGGCCTTTTGTACAAAACTCAGAAGGAGGTGAGACTGTCGGGGGGTGGTCAGGGGGTACATCTTGGGAGAAGAGCATTCTGGGCAGATGACCCAACCAGTGAGAAATCAATCCCTGAAGCAGGAACGTGCCTGGAGGTTTAAGAAACACTGAGGAGGGCACTCCTCTAGATGTCCAGCGGCTAAGACTCCGCATTTCCACTGCAGGGGGCCCGGATTTGATCCCTTGTCAGGGAACTAAATCCCACATGCCACACTAAGACCCGGCACAGACAAACTAGGGAAAAAAAAAAAAAAAAAGAGGCGGCTTGCGTGGCCAGGACAGAAGGTAGTGACAGGGCTGGATGGTGCAGGGCCCCTGGGGGCTATGACAAGAACCGTATCGCTTCCCCGAGTGAGATGGAGCCAGAGGAGGGTTCTGAGCTGTGGCAGGTGCCACTGGGTCTCTCCAGCTTTGTGTGGGGGGATCAGGGAGGCTGTGAAGAGGCTCCTGGGATGGTCCAGGAGGGAGATGAAGGCAGACAGGAGCCAGTACGGCTGGAGGGACAAGGTCCTGGGTCTGCCTGGCAGGTGGGGCCGAAAGCATTCCCTGAGGGTGGACGTGGGCGTGAGACAGAGGGCCTCTGGGAGGACTTCAGGATCTAGGAGCTGGCACTGAGTCGGGAGGGCCAGGGGCGGGACCAGAAGTGCGGCTTCTGGAGGTGTGAGTGTGAGGTGCCTAAGACACCCGCACGGAGCCGTGGGCGGGGTGCGGGCCACCTGTGTCTGGAGCAGAGGGGACAGTGCCAGGCTGCAGACAGAACGTGGGGCTCTGGGGTACGGCTGGTGTTTAGGGTCACTGTGGGGAGACCTGGTGGGTTCAGGCATGACACGACAGGCAGACAGTCTCCGGGTGCTGGAAGGCACAAGCAGCGTGTCAACTGCGGCACCTGCTGCAGAGATGGAGGCCTCCTGTGGGGCTTAGGCCCTGACTCACTGAGGCCTCACAGACCCTACAGCGGAGGGCAGAGGGTGACAGTGAAGCACAGAGGTCAGGCGGTGACTCCGGCAAGAAAGGCTGGGCCTGCTCCACGAACCCCAGGCTCATCCTCTCGCTGGGCACCTCACTGGGTACTACAGCAATCATCTCTTAGTCCCCACTCCCCCAAATTAGCCAGGAGGGAAGAGCTACTATGACCCTGTGTGACAGAGGGGGTGACTGGGGCTCAGAGCAGGAAGCTAGCTGCCTTGCACCCTCTCTCTCACTGGTGGGGGCACCTGATTTTGACACGTGGGGTCTGACGCTGACCCTGCTCTAAGCCCAGCCCCATGCGGCGTTGGTCTTGAGAGGCTCCCTGTTCATGTCTTAGTTCAGAGACAAAAATCCACTGATGAGAGGTTAGAATGCTCGCTCCTGGTGACCAAACACTGACAAATACATCAACAGTGAGTGTTTCCAGCGCTTACTGCATATCAGGCTCTGAGCTGGGTGTTTTCCATGTACTTACTAGCTTGTTTGATTCTTGGGTTAACTCAGTGAGGTGGGTGCTTTTTTGGCCTACATTCTATAGGCACAGGGAGGTTACAGCTGTAAGGTCAGGACCTGACCACAAACTCGGGCCACCCTGGCTCTCAGGATGCGAGGTGCTAGTTGGTGAGTGAATGAACGCTCAGGGGAATGGATGAGAAGGCAGGCTGAAGGATGCCCTCGATCCCCACACTCCCGTTTCCAGCCTCCTAGTGTCTCATGGCTGAGCAGGTGGGGACCGTGGGAGCAGCTGCCTCTGCCACACAAGTCATCTCAGGCGCTGCCTCGTGAGAGGCTCCTTCGCCTTGAGGGCTCTTCATCAGTGGAGCCGGGGCCCCAGGCTGACAGCACCTCTCCAGCCCCGACTAGGCTTGGGAAGGGCTCTCGAGCAGGCATGGAGATGTGGAAAGGCCAGGGGTCCGGCCAGATGGGACTCTCAGGTTCAGGAGGACAGGGGAGTCAGATGGGCACAGAGAGGGGTGTGTGTGTGTGTCTGTTTCATGAGAAAGAGGGCCCTGGGCTGTGGTCACTGTAAGGACCCAAACAACCCTGGGCCTTGCTCTTAGGGAGTCTCCAGTTCAGCGGGGGAGACAGACTCATTCCCACGCAGCGACCACCGGGAGGGAGTGGGGCTGTGATGGGGAAACACAAGGCTGAGACAGCATGATGGGTAGGATGGGAGGGGGCTGGGGGCACGGGTGTCCAGAGGAGGTGCCTGACTCAGCCTGGTTAGGGAGAGAGGACTTCCTGGAGGAGGCAGCATCTTTGACATGACTAAAAGGAAAGGCAGAGCCAGGCAAGCACACTGTCTGTCTGTGATCTCTGTGCACCCTTCTGCCCTGGCCGGTCTCTTGCCTTCTCACCATGTGTCAAATGCCTCCTCGTGCCTGGCCCTGCCTTCGGCACAGACAGGGCAGTGAGGTGAGAGGCTGATGAAGGAGACACAGAGTGAAGATCAGGGAAGCAAGAGAAACCGCCGGGAAGCTCAGTGCCACCAGGGCAGGGGTGCTGTGTGCCCCCCACTGCTGGGTGCCCAGCGCCTACAGCAGAGCCTGGCCCAGACCAGGGGCTGGACAAACAGTGGGATGAAAGCAATGGAGGGGCAGGCCAGGGGCTCTGGAGTTTAAACTGGGAGAGAGGACCCAGCCTGGGGCTTACGGGAGACTCCAGAAAAGAGCCAGATCTGAGCGAAGTCCTAAAGGAGAAGTGGGAGTCAGGAAGCAAGCACAGGGCTGGAGGAGCAGCATGGCAGGCAGAGGGCACAGTCACTTGGAGTACCCTGAGAGAGAGTGCGGACAGGAGGTTCTCAGGGAGGCACTGAGGAAGGGCCCTAGGGTGGAGCCCCAAAATATCAGGGCAAGGACTATGGACCCAGATACGAGGTCAATGAGAAGCTGCGGAAGAATTTTAAGCGGGGAGACAGAACCCCTCAAAAAAGTCCCCGAGCCTCCATCCCATTCTCTGCGGTCTACAAAAGGGCTCCATCAGACGCGACAGGGCACAGCCCCTCAGCTGAAACCTGGGACGGGCAGATCTTGGAAGTCAAGGTTTGTGGCTATCTGACAAAGTGACGGCATACTGTACACACACACCCGAAAAGGTGGGCAGCGGCCCCCATCCAGCACACCCGTGTTCCTCAACTAAGCAGCAGACGCTTCACGCCAAGTAGGGTCAAGAAGGGCCACGAACACTGCTGTGGGGCCTGGCCTGGAAGTCTGCCCTGCCCTCCAGTCTGAGAGCCTTTGAGGCTGTGGATAGAGGACTACAGCGCGGACTGAAGGCAAAGCTGACCCCAGCCAGCGTGCAACCATGCACACGGCATTCCCTTCAGTAAATATTTGCTGATGGTGGTCACACCACTGTATCTCCTCCCGTTGAGAGCTGGCAGGCCTGGAGGAAGTCACGTATGTGAAGACAGGAACCTCCATGGTGGTCCAGTGGTTAAGACTCTGTGCTCCCAATGCAGGGGGCTCGGGTTTGATCCCTAGCCAGGGAACTAGAGCCCAAATGCCACAACTGAGAGTTTACTGGCTATAACTAAAGATCCTGCGTGCTGCAACTAAGACCCAGAACAGCCAAATAAATACATAAGTAAAAATAAATATTAAAAAAAATTCATGAGGTAATTTGCTTGGTGCTGGAACAGGGAGCTGCGGAAGGGGCATATATAATGGAAACCCTGATCCTCAGGGCCCTAGTAATGAGCTTCCAGTCTGGAGACACCTAGAGAGACTAACGCCCTCTCTCTCGTCTCAGATGACCTCGATCTTTGGGGGCCCCCCATTCCTAGGTGACTGATGCTTGGCCAACAATCCCTTGCTCTGAGGGTGACACCCAATGTGCTCAACCACTGCAGTCCCCGGATGCTCCCATGTACTTCAGTTCCCACCCTCATCTGACTTTGACACTGATGACCCATGTCCTTTGACCTCGAGGTGATCCACACGCTTATGCCTTCCTGCTACCTCCACCCTCAACCAGCCTCCAGGCTCCCAGGCTCACATTTCTTCTCGGGGAAGCTGTTGCCGGCGGTGGTGGGGATGGGGCCAGGGCCGCCAGGCGGGTGGGGGTGCTGGTGTTGGCGGCGGGCGGGCAGCGTGCTGGAGGGGAAGGCGCAGGTGCTGGTGAAGAGCACGTCGCTGGGCAGGCCCGGCTCCAGGCCGGCAGGGTTGGCGAAGCTGGGCTCCCGACGCCCACTGCACAGACT
This sequence comes from Capra hircus, assembly GCF_001704415.2. NCBI lineage: Eukaryota > Metazoa > Chordata > Mammalia > Artiodactyla > Bovidae > Capra > Capra hircus. The sequence goes on along the minus strand of NC_030825.1, from coordinate 48,908,848 downwards.
CTCATCTGACAGCGTCCGCTGCAGGCTCTTCTGTGGCGACTGCTGCCAGGACAGGGGTGTGGTCACGGCCAGGCCCACGGTCACCGCCCTTGGATGCTTCTTCCCCACCATGTGCAGTCCTCACCCACCCAGCATCCATTTCTGCCCAAAGTACCCAACTTCTCCCTGAGGATTCCTCCTCCCCTCTTTGCAGCCCACCTCCACTCTCCAGCTCCAGGGGAGGTAGGGAAGGTGGGGCGACCTCAGCTAGAGCAGGAGACCCAGGTGTTGGTGGGGACCACCTGGGACAGAGTACTGGCTCCCCCCAGAGCCGGTGGGAGGAAACCCTGCAGAGACTGGGGCCACCCAGGTCCCAACAAGAGTGCACCTGCCCAAGCGCCTGGCCCACCAGGGGAGGCAGAGACGAGAGGGACAGAGAACGCCTGCTGTCTTGGCCTCCCTCAACCTCTGGGTCACGGGAGCCCAAGTGCCCCCTGAGCAGTCCCTCCACTCCTGGTCCTGTGGTCTGGGCAGGCAGGTGCTGCTTCCACCCTGCACTCGGGGAGGATGTGAGAGCGGTCCAGTGGGGATAAAGCCCCCGCGAGCCTGCCAGGCTGGCTCACGCTGTGATCCTATCCCTGACCAACGTGACGTCCTGACTCCTGGCTGCAGGGGCACACACACCCCCCAACAGGCCGGTGGGTGCGGCGAGCAGGAAGAGGCAGGAGTGCAGGGAGCTGCCCCGGCCTGGCCCTGCCCCCCTCTGCCTGATTGCACGCATGCGAGCAAGGGTGTTGGCCTGGCAGGGGCAGCCTCTACGTACGCCGGTGTCTCTCTCCTGCTCGGGCGCCAGGTTGTCCATGATGATGAGTTTCTTTAGGTCATCTTCGATGGTGGACTTGTAGTTCTTCCGTGGGGAGCGGAGGTCTCGGAGGGAGGCCCTCAACCGTGGCTGCCCGAAGACGTTTTTCGTGCTGCTGTCCACCTGCCTGGAAGGAGAAGGTCACGGTCAGAAGGGTCTCAGGAGGCTCGAGTCGCTTCTCAAAGCCGTCCTGACCCCAGGGAGCTGACCGCCACTGGATAAGTGACCGCAGCTTCCCCACGTCACCCGGTGAGGATGGACAGAGACGAGACCGGGGTCACCCTCTCCACTTGCCCATCCCCCAGCTGTGTCCTGGAAACCCACTCTGCGCCGTGTGTGTGCTCAGCAGTGGGAACACAGCAGTGAGTGTGGGGCAGACCTGTCAGAGAGACTGACCGTGAATAAATGAGCAGGGGGAGACCCCATAATGCGAGGTGGAGAGAGGGATTCCGAGGAGAAGCAAGCTGGGTAAAAGGATAGGGGTCGCTGGAGATGCAGGCTGGGTTTTCTTGTCATCTTTTGGCAGTGCCACATGGCATGGAGATCTTAGTTCCCTGCTCAGGGATCAAACCCGCGGCCCCTACACTGGAAGCATGGAGTCTCAACCACTGGGCCACCAGGGAAACCCCAAGGCAGGCTTTTCTAAGGGGATGACATCTGAGCAGAAAGGGAAGGCAGGAATCTGGTAGAAGAGGATGCCAGATAGAGGGGAACAGTGAGTGCTGGGCTGAGACGTGTGAACAAGCCTGGTGAGTTAACAGAGGCGTGGGGGGCAAAACGGTGAGGGGGAGGCGGGGAGGTCTGGGAGGGGCTGGGGCAGGTGTTCGGGAACTTATGAGCCACAGAAGGGTCTCAGGATTGCATCTGGAGAGTCTGAGCTGGTGAGTGCCTGGTCCTGATTTGTGCTTTAGAAGAGCTGTGGGCTGCGACACCACCCTCATGGTAACAAGGAGACAGGAGACTCTGGAGTTGTTCAGGTGGAAAACAGGGACGGTGCGGACCAGGGACTCAGCCACAGAAGAGGGAGGGGGTCCCACAGAGTTAGACTCCCCTGGGGGGCTGGTCTCTTTGGGCCAGAGCTGGACCACAGACAGTGGACCTCTGGCCTGGGCGCTCCAGGGCCTGGCACCAGATCCCCCTCACTCTGCTTTCCATCACGTGGGTAGGCTCAAACATCGCGGGGTGGCTGGGAGGACCTAGAAGACGAGGCACAAGGGCTTGCAGCAGCCTCTGACTGCTATCTCGCTTTTCTACTGGGCGCCTCCCATTCTCGTTGGGCTTCCCTGGTGGCTCAGCTGGTAAAGAATCCTCCCGCAATGCCGGAGACTGCATTTGACCTCTGGGTTGGGAAGAGCCCTTGGAGAGGGGAACGGCTACCCACTCCAGTGTTGTGGCCTGGTGAATTCCATGGACTATATAGTCCATGCGGTCACAAAGAGTCGGACATGACTGAGCAACTTCCAATCTTGTTCCAGAAGCTGATTTGTGAGCCAGGGTCACTCTGATCACCACACTCTTCTTCAGCATTCCCAAAGCTGACCCAGGGCTGCCTTCCAGAAGACTCTATGAGCTAAAAGTCACTGAGGCACAGTCTGGGGTTAAGAGCAGGAGCCCTAGTGGGCAGACAGGTCTGGGTCTGAGTCTAGACTCTGCCTGTTCCTGCTGTGGGACCCTGGGCAAGTCATACCACCTCTCTGATCCTTGGTTTGCACACAGGGAAAACACAGTGACCTTACTACATTTTGGAGTTTGCTGCAAACTGCACGGCCAGCACCTCACTGAGCGGACGCTGGGAAGATGAGAGCTGCTCTCCTAACCGTTTCCCTGCGGGTGCTGGGCACCCTGAGCTGCACAGTCCTCTCCTGCTGCCCCTTCCCCATTCTGCAGGCACCACAGGCTGGCACCCCAGCTCCCTGGCCCAGGCTGGCTCCTGGGGGCTCTCTGTCCTCCACTCCTGGGACTTCCTCTGCAGTCTCCTCTTGCCTCCTGAGTCTGGCCCAGCCTTTGGGATCAGGTCCTACTTTTCCAGCCAACACTGGATCCCTCATCTGAGGTGTTGCCACCCCCCCTCCCCTGGAAAGAAATAATGACAGCTAACAGAAGCGCAGAGCCAGGCGCTATCTACCAGTCCGAGGGCTCCATGTGAGCTGACCTGTGAAATCCACACAGCAGCCCTCCCTGGGAGCCACTGTTAATTGGCATCTCCACTTTACAGGTGGGAAACGGAGATACGGAGAGGTTAAAGTAACCGTCCACAGTCACACAGCCTGGGAGCAGAGGAGGTAGGATTCCAGTCCAGGCCACCGGGCTGCAGAGCCCACGGGCATCACGACAGTGCTTGGCTGTCACGTTTCTATCAAAGAGATGGTGCATGAAAGACGTACAGTGTGTGGAACATAATCACATCGGGTTTAATGGTACGCTTTTATAGGGACTTTCCTGGTGGTCCCATGGTTAAATATCCACCTTTCCATGCAGGGGACATGGGTTCAATTACTGGTCAGGGAACTAAGATACCCATATGCTGCAGGGCAACTGAACCCAGGAACCATAACTGAAGAGAAACACAGGCACCCCAACTGGAGAAGCTCGCATGCCCCAACAAAGATCCCATGTGCTAAGACCAGACACAGCCAAATAAATAAGTATTTTTAAAAAAGTTTTTATACATAAAAAAAAAATCCTGGAAGAAATTATGAACAATGATTACTTCTGGGAAGTAGGAGTCATATTAGAAGATGGAAAAATGAAACTTTCACTTTTCATCTGATACAAACACCCTTCTGAACTGCTTGAATTTATTTTGCTATAATCATGTATTGTAACAAAAATAATAATAAAAACTAGTTTAAAAAAGAGCTGACACCTAGACTTCATCATTGTGTTAACTCAAGAAAGAAAAAGAGAAGAGTCTTTGAACTCAGGAAGAAATAAGATATCTTGGGCTCCTGAGGGTACTGAAGTCCATGTTTTTTATTTTTTCTCTTATTTTCTCAGCTGCCAGCCTTGGGATTTCAACAAAGGAAGGAAGAGAGGGTGGTTAAGTGTTTTTTTTTTTTTCCTTAGGTCGTATTCCTTTTCAAATGAGAATTCCAGGGCTAGGGTAATTCTGGCTCTGTCATTACTAGGGAAGTATGCTTTCTGGGCAAACGAAAGGCTTTCTATCCAAAAGAGAGAACCAGACAAAAGCAAGAAAGACACACACACACCCCAGAGTACATGCTGTTCCCCTGGGAGCTCGAAAGGGCCTCACCCCTGCCGCTTCCCTTTTGATTTTACCATTTCCCAGAATCCCCGCACAAGGGGTGCTGTCCACGAGGCCCCCCTCTGGGAAGGGTGTAAAATGACCTGCTGAAAATGTAAAACTGTGCACTCTCTCCACCCTAGGAGTTCTACGTCTGGGAGTGTCCCCTTTACGGGGCCAGGTGCGTGGGGACGCTTCATGAAGTCCTGACTACAGAGGAAACAGTACTGGCAGGGTGAGGCCCCGCAGGGAGGGCCCCAGAACAATCCCCTCTAGCTGCTGAAGACAAGAGGACTTGGGCCACATGACACAGGAGGAGGTTTGCCCAGATACGTCATGGGAGTAAACAAGTTATGGGGACTTTCCTGGCGGTCCAGTGGCTAAGACTCCATACTCCCAATGCAGGGGGCCCAGGTTTGATCCCTGGTCAGGGAACTAGATCCCACATGTGGCAACTAAGAGTTCTCATGCCACAACTAAAGATTCTGTGTGCCATAACTAAGACCTGGTGCAGCCAAATAAATATATATATATAAAAAGTATGTACGGTGTGAAAGCATTTTTAGGAAACAAAACTCGCGCACAGCTTATGCTGTGCTGTGCTTAGTCACTCAGTTGTGTCCAACTCTTTGTGACCCCATAGACTGTAGCCCGCCAGGCTCCTCTGTCCATGGGATTCTCCAGGCAAGAATACTAGAGTGGGTTGCCGTGCCCATCTCCATGAGATCTTCCCAACCCAGGGATCGAACCCAGGACTCCCACATTGCAGGTGGAATCTTTACTGTCTGAGCCATCAGGAAAGCCCCACACACAGCTTAGCGTGGTATATTCAAGTTTACCAAACTCTCAGCTCCTAAGGTGGGTATGTGAGAGGGATTTTCTTTCTAAAAACATCCTCGCCACAGCCCACCAGGTCCAAAACAATCTGTTCTACCCCACCTCAGCCCTCATCTCCTCCCATACAGGCTTCCCAAGGTTCCTCAAACACACCAGGGAAGTCCCTGCCTCAGGGCCTTTGCACCTGCTGTTCTGTCTGCCCAGAGCAACCTCCCCAACATTCCCCACAAATGGCAGCTTCTCATCCAGCCGGCTTCACTCAAATGCCACATCCTCAGAGAGGCCTTCCCTGACACTCCACCGTTTGTGGCTCCCTCCCAGCCCAGGTGAGCTACATCACACTCTCCTGGGCTACTTCTTCACTGTCTTCATCTCACAGCCATTTGTCCTGTGTAACTGTTTTGGGGTCCCACTCCTCCCACCTCACCTGCAGTCTGTGTTTATGTCCAGGGTTGGGGACGAGACTGGCAGGCACACTGACTGAGTTGTTAAATGTGTATCACACAAAACTGACCTTCCTTCCAACCCATCAGCCAACCTCCCTACCCATCTCCTTCCTTCCTTCCAACTTCCCTTCCGCTCTCCCTTCCTTTCCCAGCAAGCTTAAATGACTTCCATAAACCAGGAGAAAGTAGAGAGGACTTCCCTGGTGGTGCAGTGTTTAAGAATCTGTCTGCCAATGCTGTGGACATGGGTTTGCCCCCTGGTCTGGGAAGATCCCACGTGCCACGGAGCAACTAAGCCTGTGTACCACAATTACTGAGGCCCACGCACCCTAGAACCCATGCTTGCAACAAGAGAAGCCACCACAATGAGAAGCCCTCGCACCGCAAGTAGAGAGCAGCCCCCTCTTGCTGCAACTCGAGAAAGCCAGTGCACAGCAATGAAGACCTAGCACAGCCAACAAAAATAAATTAACAAAAGGACAGAGGTACTTTAAAAGTCAAGCCAGGAGAACACAAGCATTCCTTCCTTGCTCTGTTTGGGTTCATTTGCTGAAACCATCTTCCCAGCTCTCAGAACCCCTAGGACTTGAGTGGGGCTCTCCTGGTTGTCCAGCGGAGGGCTGGCTCCCTGGAAGAAATCCTGCTGGAACCTCCTCTCCGACCCTCAGCTCCACATCGTATCTACACACTGCAAGTTCCACATGGCCTGAGACTGTTAGTGGGCAGCTATGACATATCTAAAGGGAATAAAATATGATGAAATTCAGTGCGGAGAGTCAAACTCATCATTTTTGTCCACACTCTCTCTCTTCCGGGAGGATTTCCTAATGTATTGTCTAAACTGAAAATTCTAAGCAATAATTTAAGATGGCATTAATTCCGGGTTAAAATGAAAAAAACTGGGTTTGTGCACCTCTGATCTTTTTCCTTCTTCTCAAGATCTTTGGTCTTTATAAATGTTTAAATCTAATGACCTCTGAGGATAAAATGGACTCGACTCTGATTGTTAAAAAGAATGAGATCACCTTCTGTGTTCTATCTAATATGGAACTGTCGCCAAGCTGAGAAAAGAGCAAGTGAAAGAGGCTGAAGCACAGACAGGAGGTGACCCCACGGATAAAAAAAAAGGGGGAGGCGGGAAGGAAACACACACACTCACGTGTGCTCAGAACATTTCTGTAAGGACGGACAAGAAATGAAACAATGGTTGCTCCGGGGAGGGGAGCTAGATGGCTAGGGGCCAGGGAAGGGAGACAGGCCTGGTTTTCACGGCACACCCTTTTGAACTAGTTTGGTTTTTACTCTCTGCATGTTTTACCATCTAACACACAAATGAAGAAAACACCCAGAAGGAGGTACCCTCTCTCAAAGTTCTGACTGACAGCCTTGGACAGAGTCCCTCATTTGCCCGTGTTGTTTGAACTTGCATTTGCCACGCTGGGGAATTAAACCACTCACATTAGAAAAGAAAGAGGGAGACAGAAAAATGACAAAGAAGGCCCTGTAGTTAGGAGCAGGACAACAGCAACTTCTTTTTCCTGTGATGCCTGGGCCAGGAGTGGAAGGCGACCAAAGGCTCTGACTTGGCTGGGCCTGATCCCAGACGACTGGGCGCTCTGGCCTCCAACCCAGGCAGCTCCCTTGGGGCTGGGTTAATTAAGCTAATTAGCACCACTGTCGGTTGGCCTGCCTGAGCTGGGGGTTCTGCCAGCCTTGCTGGCGAGGACACTCATCGAGTCTGCGCCTTGGGCTGCATGCCGACTTTCCTGGAAGGCTGGCTGGGAGAGGCGGGTGGGGGTGGGGGTCGACCCTGCCGTGGGGTGGGGACGCTGCTGCTTCCGTGGCTGTGCTGAGCTGAACCCAGGGCCCCTAAACTTGAGGAAGGAGGGCACCTGCAGGCCAGGCGTCAACCGCTAGATGCCAGTGCCCACGCTGAGCGGCCCTTTCCGAGGCCTCGCTGACGCCTTGTGCCACCTCAGGGAGGGAGGCACCCCGTCCTCCCCTTTAGAGGCTGGGGACCGAGGCATGGTGAGTGGATGATGCTCGGAAGCCACATCTGCCCTATGCTCTGAGCCGCCTGAGATTTGCTCTTGATGAACGATCACAGTGCTCAGTGTGCCTGGGACGCAGTGACGGCGGCTCTGGGGGTGTGGGCCCCCACTCTGGAGCTGGGGTGTCTCACGGGGCTACGTTCCTTCCCCGTGGCCATCACTTCCATCGCCTTGCTTTACCGGCAAGAGCACTGATGCCCTGAGAGCTTCTGACACAGTGACCGCAGAGTCGGGTCCTGGGCTTGACTCGGGGGACTGCTCCTGACTGCGGTGGCAGTAACAGCAGCTGCAACAAAGCTCGCCCCCTGAGCACTCCCTCTCTCTCAGGCCCCAGGCTGCTCATCCCCCCCACCCCCACTTTTTGGCAACGCCATGCAGTATATGGGATCTTAGTTCCCCGAACAGGGATTGAACCCATGGCCCTGCAGCTGAAGTGGGAGTCCTCACCACTGGCCCACCAGGGAAGTCCCAAGACTGCCCTTCTGATGGATGAGGACATTTGGAGCCTGGGTCCCCAGATGTGACCTGGGGGATCACCCGCCACAACCACTGCTCCACTGTAAGCAATAAGCAGGCTATTCCCTAGGGCACGCCTGCCTCCTCCTCACCAGGCCCTGTCTGCAGGGACCAGGGCCAGCAGGGCCGCCACACGCCAGCCTTTCAGTCGGGCTGAGACCGGCCTGGCGGGGAGGAGGTGCCCTGGACGGCTGAGGAAGGGGGCTGATGGCCACAGGTTCTGTCTCCTGCTCCGTGGGGGCCCAGCCTGGCCACCCTGGTCACCCTCTCTCCTGCTCAGCCCTGTGCAGCTCAACCTTCGTGCTGGGGTTACCTCAGGAAGTCCTCACAGCCGGGAGGTGGGGAGGATGTCATGCCAGTCTAAAGAGAGACCAGCTGAGTGAGGGAGGGGTGAGCGGCCAACGAGGGAGTCCTTCCCGACCCCCAGGCTGTGTTGCTCTCATGGTCGGGGGAAGGCAGGCCAGTGAGTTCAGCGTCCTGCGACAAAGCAGTCAAAATGGGGCTGTTCGGCCCTCTCCTGAGGCAGAGCTGCAGTGTTGACCGGGGCCTGCAGCAGAGGGGCTGGGTGCGGGGGGTGGGGGGCTTCCACCTCAGTGCCCTGGGTCCCCTCAGGGTACAGCTCACTCCCTGCTTTTCGTGCAATGGAGCATGCGCCCCCAACAGGTGACTGTTTCCTCCGAGAAGTCAGTAGTCCTCAGAAGGCGCGAGTCCGGCCTTGGATGCGAGCCTTGCCTGAGTCTTTCCCATGATGAGATGCCCTGCCAGTTCCCTTTCTAGGTATGAATCCTAGCTCTGCCACTTCCAGTTGGGTGACCCAGGCTACGCACTTCTAACTGTGCATCAGCTTCCTCCTCTAGAAATAGGGTCACTGGGAGGACCTGGGGGGTCTGTAAAGCCCCATCCACACAGCCTGGCTGAAAGACAGCATCCCTGTGCTGGCTGCAGCCATTTATAGCGCTCTGGGGATATGTTAGAGGTCCCTGACCAGAATCAATGAGAAAGGAGGCAGATTTGGTGATTACTCCTTTGGGGACACAGTCATATTAGGGGTGGCCTATGGGACTTCCCTGGTGGTCCAGTGGCTAAGACTCTGAGTTCCCAATGCAGAAGGCCTGGGTCTGATCCTTGGTCAGGGAACTAAGGTCCCACGTGTGGCAACTAAAGACTCCGCATGCACAGTAGAGATCAAAGCTTCTGCGTGCTGCCATTAAGGCTGGGGGTAGCCAATAAGTGAAGATAAATGTTAAAAGAAATATGTGGTGACCTTTGTACAACCATGACACCTGCAATGACTAACCTTAACTAACAGAGTGAATTTGGGCAAATGACTTAACCATTCTGTACCTCAATTTTTCTTACCTGGAAAATGGGCTACAAAGTCCTACAACTCACTGTTCGTAGTGAAGGTTAAATGAGTTAAAAAAGGTTAAGAGCTTATGAGTGTGTGTGTGTGTGTGTGTCAGCGTGTGTGTGTCCTACAACTCACTGTGCGTAGTGAAGGTTAAATGAGTTAAAAAAGGTAAAGAGCTTATAAGCGTGTGTGTGTGTGTGTGTGTGTGCGCGAGTGCACGCGGGCGCGCTTAGTCGCTCAGTCGTGTCTGACTCTTTTTGATCCCATGGACTGTAGCCCACCAGGCTCCTCTGTCCATGGGGATTCTCCAGGCAAGAACACTGGAGGGGGTTGCCATTTCCTCCTCCAGGGGATCTACCTGGCCCAGGGACTGAACCTGCGTCTCTTGCACTGGCAGACAGATTCTTTACCCCCGCACCACTGGGGAAGCCCACTTGGCAGGGGAGGTACCAGTAAAAGTAGGTAAATAAGTTATGCAAATGAGTTCTCATGCCTTGGGATAAAATTTCAGCAACAGAATTATACACAGGTTAAAAAAAAACATGTTTAGCCTCAAATACTTTAGCTGGAAGTAAAGACAATGTTTTCTGGAAAACTAGGTTAGGTGACTCAGAAGTGTCTCTAACAATGACAAAGACATTTCCAAAATGCTCGGGGAGAGTTTGAATAAAGCAGCTTTCTTAAAAGCACGTGGACAAAAGCATTAATTCTAAGTTAACATATTACTTAAAGCACGTAATTTTAAAAATGTATCTGTAACCAAATGAATAAATATAAGAAACCATGAAACTATTCTGTGTCCCCCAGTATTGTATATATTTAGTTTACATATTTTTACGCAATGCACACACAGACATAAAAAGCTTTCTTTGGATCTTATGGTGGGAAAAGGGGGCTGCTGTTTGTTTTTGGCTGTCACCTGTCCAGGTATCTATTTTTTTTCAGCCATGCCACGGTGGCGTGTAGGATCTCGGTTGGTGTAGGGATCAAACCTGTGCCCCTGCAGTGGAAGCGTGGAGTCCCAACCACTGGACCACCAGGGAAATCTGCCAGATATATTTTCTGAGCGCCTACTACATACCTTGTCCTGGATGGGGCCCAGGTGGGTCTGCTGTCCCAGTACCCTTAGTCCAATGGGTTGACAGGAAAGAACTGAATATCTAGCAAAAGACTGTGATGAGCTCTGGATAGAGGCCAAGCAGGGGAAGAAGTGTGGGGTCCATGGGACGGATGAGCCTGGTGTGGGGCTTGGAAGTTTCTTTGAGGATGGCAGGTCTGTGAGAGACCTGAGGGCTGGCGTTATGGGTCTCCTTCAAATGATATGTTTAAGTCCCAAATATCAGAATTTGGCCTGATGTGGAAATGGTGTCTTTCCAGAGGTAATCAAGGTAAAGTCAAAGTGTTACTCGCTTAGTTGTGTCCGACTTTTTGTTACTCCATGGACTGTGTTGCCTGCCAACCTCTCTGTCCATGGGATTCTTCAAGCATGAATACTGGAGTGGGTTGCCATTTCCTTCTCTAGGGGATCTTTCTGACTCAGGGATCAAACCCAGGTCTCCTGCATTGAAGGTAGATTCTCTACCATCTGAGCCACCAGGGAAGCCCAATCAAGGTAAAATGAGGCAATTAAGAGCGACCCTAATCTAACAACCGGTGTCCTTATAAAGGGAGACGTGGACACAGAGACACACACCCAGATGTATCTACATGCCAAGAAACCCCACAGATTGCTGGCGAATCAAGCAGAAGCCGGGAGAGAGGCATGCTACAGACACTTCCTCTCTGCCCACAGAGGGAACCAACCCTGCTTCCACCCTGGCTCCAGCCTCCAGCCTCCAGAGCTCCGAGGAAAGACACTTGTGCTATTGAGCCCCCATCTGCAGTGCTTTGTTATGGCAGCCCCAGCAAACTCCAGGTGGGCAGGACGGAGCCAGTGAGGCAGGGGGCACCCAGGCAGAAGGGACAGCACGCGTGCTGGGGAGGCCAGGGCAGCCACTCCCATGGAGGAGCAGAGTGGGGCCAGCAGGGCTGGACCCTCTGGCAACCCGGAAAATGAGGGCCTTACCGTATTTTATGGGGTTACAGTGAGAATGGAGTGTGATGTGAGGCTCAGACATCCCACTCACTGATGGAGTGCCCACACAGTGTCAGGTGACACCTGTCTTGTGACCAAGATTGTCACCTGCTTTCCAGTGGAGGAACGGGCCATGGAACGGAGACCAGGGAGGGAGTGACGGCAGCAGGGACGGAAGGCTGGGGAGACCCGAATAAGGAGGTGGCACCAGACCAAGCTCCGGAACCCCACCTCGGCCACAAGACGTGGAGGAAGAGCATCCTGGGAACTGGTGACAGCCACTGCAGAGGCCCTGAGGTCGGCCTGCACGTGGTGGGACTCAAGACCGAGGAGCCGGGAGAGGCCGGGCGGGTGGAGCGAAGCAAGCCTGGGGGAGCGTGGGAGAGGAGGGCAGAGGGGTGACGGGCACGCTGTGTGGGGTCCAGGTGGGAGTCTGGGCAAAGCGCACGGTGCGCTAGTGGCTGGTACGATATATGCGCTCAGGAAAGGAGCGCCTTTGTCATTAGTCCTGGGAGCGGGGCAAGCCGCTGGAGGTTTTAGTCAGGGGAGGGGAGGATCAAAATCTAGTTTGCAGAGTGGCCCCCGGCTGTCACCGAGCAGCGTGAACTGGATTCCCGGCTTGCTCGCTCGCCCACCTCTCCAGGGATCCTGACACCTCTCTCCTTATGAGCTCTGTGTGTCACCACACATCTGAATGGCCCCCTCCAGGTCATGAGAGAGGACGTTACAGAGAACAGGACGGAGGAGGGCAGGCCCCCCACCTGAAGAGGAGCCGTGGCTTTCTGGGTTCTGACCCAAGCTCCACCCCTTCCCAGCTGTGAGCCTCTGGGCCTCCTCAGTAAAGCTGGGCAAATGACAGGTCTGCTTCATGGAGCACCGGGGACGGTGCCTGCAGCCATGAAATTAAAAGATGCCGGCTCCTTGGAAGAAAAGCTATGACAAACCTAGACAGCATATTAAATAGCAAAGACATCACTTTGCAGACAAAGGTCCATCTAGTCAAAAATCACTAGAAATGACTTTTCTAGTAGTCGTGTACAGACGTGAGAGTTGGAACATAAAGAAGGCTGAGAGCCAAAGAACGTGACGATGTTTTCCAACTGTTGTGCTGGAGAACACTCTTGAGGGCCCCGTGGACTCCAAGATCAAACCAGTCAATCCTAAAGGAAATCAACTCTGACTACCCACTGGAAGGACTGACGCTGAGGCTGAAACTCTGATACTTTGGCAGCCAGATGCGAACAGCCAACTCACTGGAAAAGACCCTGATGCTTGGAAAGATTGAGGGCGGGATGAGGAGGAGGTGACAGAGGATGAGATGGTTGGATGGCATGACTGACTCAATGGACATGAGTTTGAGCAGACTCCACGAGATGGTGAAGCCTGATGTGCTGCAGTCCATGGGGTCACACAGTTGGAAATGAATGACTGACTGAACAACAACCCATAGAAGGGTTGTTGAGATGGGTTCAGTGAATCAATTCATGGACTAGAGCTCAGCACCCAAACTTGCATGTGGTGAGTACTGGATAAAGTTTCAGTATCATTGTACTCTAACTTCAAAACCTGGCACTTCCCTGGTGGTCCAGTGGTTAAGACTCCACACTTCCAATGCAGGGGGCACGAGTTCGATCCTAGGTTGGGGAACTAAGATCCCATGTGCTGCGCAGTGCAGCCAAATTAAAATAAATAAAACCTCCAAATTCAAAGAACCGGTTTTTAACTGACCACTCCTCTCTTCTTGTTGGTTTCAGAGCAAAATGCCCCAAACCAGCTGCCTCCTGTTCTGCCCTGGCTTCTCTCTGGCATCCTCTAGTCACCTCTGGGAGGCTCAACCCTATGCTCCCTGATTGCTCCCAGTCGTCACCCTGGGCTCCCAGACCCCACATTCGTCTGGGCTCCTCCTTCACTGGCTCCTCCTCCTCATATGAACACTGAGGGATCTCAGGCGGAGGCCTACATCCCCCTCCTCTCCAGCCTTTATGCTGACAATAGTCCCATTCTCTCCAGCCTGACCTCTCCCCGGAGCTCCAGACTCCTTACCCGACTGCCTCCTCCGTGTCTACCGAACATCACAACAGAAATCCATCTGTGGGCTTCCCTGGTGGTCCGGTGGCTAAGAATCCGCCTGCCAATGCAGGGGACACTGGTTTGATCCCTGGTCTGGGAAGATCCCACATGCCTCAGGGTTACTGAGCCTGTACTCTATAGAGCCTGCAAGCTGCAACTACTGTAGCCCATGTGCCACAGAGCCTGTGCTCCAACAAGAGAGGCCACCAAAATGAGAAGCCTGTGCACCACAATGAGAGTAGCCCCTGCTCACTGCAACTGGAGAAAGCCCTCGTGCAGCAACCAAGACCCAGTGCAGCTAAAAAATAATAAAGGGTAACCCGTCCAGCCCTGAGCTCTGGAGCTCCCCACTTGGAGGGAACCATGGTTTACAGTTCACTCTACAGTTCCACGGAGAGGCAATGGCACCCCACTCCAGTACTCTTGCCTGGAAAATCCCATGGATGGAGGAGCCTGGTAGGCTGCAGCCCATGGGGTCTCAAGAGTCAGACATGACTGAGCAACTTCCCTTTCACTTTTCACTTTCATGCACTGGAGAAGGAAATGGCAACCCACTCCAGCGTTCTTGCCTGGAGAATCCCAGGACGGGGGCGCCTGGTGGGCTGCCGCCTATGGGGTCGCACAGAGTCGGACACGACTGAAGTGACTTAGCAGCAGCAGCTACAGTTCCAACCCTGAGCCCACTCCCCACTCAGTCCCCATCTCAGCTCAAGAAGAGTCTGCCCATCCTCCAGGTTGAAAGACCTGGTATCACCTTTCACCTCGCTCTTTCTCTCACATCACATCCGATCTGCCAGCGGAACCTGCTAGCTCCCATTTCAGAGAATCTATCCCAAAGCTGCCTCCTTCTTCCTCCTCAGCCTCCATCCCACCCCAGGCCTCTTATGTCCTGCCTGGACCATCACACCAGCGCCCCCTGTCTCCTGGTCCCTTGCAGGCCATGCTCCACATGCAGCCACAGGGGCCCTGTGAATACCCAACTTAGGTCTGTCCCCTTCTGTTCCAGACCCTTCTGCGGTTCCCCCTGAATTACAGCAGACACCCAGGCCCTTACCTGGGGCCCACAGAACCCTCCACGGCCTGTGCTCATTGCCTCTCTGACCTCATGTGCTCACATGGTCCGAGCCACACTGGCCTTCCCCCGCAGACCAAGCCCGCTCCTGCCGCAGGGTCTGTCAGCTGCTGTTCCCTCTGCCTGGAAGGGTCTTCATCCAGATGTGTCACAAGGCTCGCCACCACCCGACTCTGCACACTTTTCTTAGTCACCCTATCTGCCGTCTGTGTTCCCAACCAGCATGGCCCCCTGGAGGGCAGGGACCCTGTCGGCCTGTGCGTGGTTGTATTCCCAGTGTGTAGACTGGCATGGTGACTGACATATGAGGGAGCGAGGGGTCACCCTCTCCCCTGCCCTGAGATGCCAAGCTTGGCTCTGGGGGTGCCTCACCAGGTGCCCAGGTACTTACTTCTTTGGGTCAGTGAAGGGGAGCGGCCGTGGCGGGGGCTCGTCTGTCCTCTTCCACCCCGTGGGGTGCTTGTTGCGCATGGGCTGCTTGGAGAAGAAGGACTTGGGGACAGAGGTGGAGAGCTGGAAGGCGCTGGCCTGGGCCAGCTGTGAGGGCCGCGGGGTCTCGGTGCTGGCTGTCTTGTGAACCTGAGCGGGGTAGCCGGCCCTGGAGCTCATATCGCTGCAATGTAAAAATTGGAAAAGTAAAACAACTCTGTCCTACGTTTCGAAAAGTCCATCTGTTTAAGTCGACTCTTGGGAAACAAAAAAAATAGTTCATTCACATAGGAGAGATACTGTTGTGAAAATTCTAATACATAGATGTCTACGTGGAGAAAAGGTAATGCTGCCTTCACAGCCCCCATTCCCTCCCAGCGATGTCCTCCTAGCACAGCTGGTACCTCTATGGGTATCTAAAAAAGTCACCCTCTGTGGGTGGATGATTCCCTAAGCACCTGGAGATTCTTTGTATCCTGAGCACAACCTACACAGCTGAAGGTGGGGGTCCTGCCAACCCATCTCTGGAGGTAACCATGGTTTACAGTTCACCATATTTCTTTCTTAACCCTTTCCTATTGTTAAAACACACATGTTGGGAATTCCCTGGTGGTCCATGGTTAGGACTCACTTTCACTGCTGGGGCCCTGGGTTCGATCCCTGGCCAGGAACTAAATTCCCACAAGCAGCACAGCACGGCTTTAAAAAAAAAAAAAGAAGAAAGAAGAAAAAGAAAAACAGACAAAAAGAAAATTGTGTATACAACTGGAAAACAGGAACCTTTTTTTTGAAGGGTGCGAGAATTATATTTTCACATAACTGAGTCTGTGCTAATAAACTGTTCTGTAACTTATTTTTGTTAAACTTATGCCTTGCCACATAGTATCTTCACTCAAATATTTTTTGAGCACTAATACACGTCAGATACCACTCCAGCTGATCTAATCTAAAACCACAGCTCGATATTCCAAATGCTGGATTCCTGTGGAGTTAATGCTACAATGACCCTCATGTGGTTAATTAGGACCCAAGTCTTGGGGACCCAACTGCTGACCCCACTGAAGCAAATCAGCTTTTAAAACTTTAAAATAAAATTCTAATTCCACTTCAAGTAAGAGGTCTTTAATGGGAAAATTAATGTCCTTGGAGTGCAAGTTAATAAAAACTTACTGAAGGTCAATTTAGCAAAATTAAAGGGTGGGACTTCTGACTATGGATGAATGAAAAGACTGGCAAATTCTCTCTCCACCAAGCACAAAATCAACAAAAACAACCATTTCAGCACTCTGGAAATTGACCGAGGACATGCAACAATCCAAGTATTGTTTATTTTCTTGAAAAACTGAACTTCAGGGTAAGAACAGAGGAAATCTGATGTTTTAGCCTGGGGCTCCTCCCATCCCCCTGCCCAGCTCAATGAACAAGCAAGTTCTGCCACCGCAAAACCTCACTGAGGGTTCCAGAAGGAGAAGAGAAAGAGGGGCAGAAGAAAGGTTTGAAGGAATAATGGCTAAAAGCTTCTCAAACTGGGTAAAAAAACATTCATCTACACATCTAAGAAACTCAACAAATCCCCACCAGGATAAACACAAAGACTTCATCCAGAAAAACAAGTGAAAGTCAAGCACTAAGATAAAACCTCTGAAAGCATCAAGAGAAAAAGATTCATCATATACAGAGGAAATCAATACAATCAACTGCTGACCTGTCATTTGAACCAATGCAAGTGTGTGTTATTTGCTCAGTCGTGCCCCACTCTTTGCGACCCCATGGACTGCAGCCTACCAGGCTCCTGCGTTCATGAGATTTTCCAGGCAAGGGTACTGAAGTGGGTTGCCAAGAATGGGGTGGTATTTTCAAGGTGCTGAGAGAAAAAACCATCAACCAAGACTTCTATGTCCAGCAAAACTATCCTTCATAGATGAAGGCAGAATGAAGATGTCCCCAGATAAACAGACTCAGGGAATTCACTGCTAGCACATCTGCCTAATAAGTAAAAATTCCCTGGGCTGAAAGGAAATGACTGCAGGTGATGACCTGAATTCACATGGAGAAGTGAAGGGTCCAAGATGGTAAGAATGGGTTAAAATAAAAGACTTCATAGAGTATTTTGGAGAAGGAAATGGCAACTCACTCCAGTATTCTTGCATGGAAAATCCCATGGACAGAGGAGCCTGGTGGGCTGTAGACACGGGGTCACAAAGAGTTGGACACAACTGAGCAGCAACATAGAATATTTAGGTTTTCTTATTTCTTCTCTAACTTCTAAAGTTACATGTAAGACTGTATAAGGCAATAATAACACTCTATTGTTTGGTTTATAACATATATGGATGCAGAATGTATGACAGTAACAGCACAGAGGAGAGGGAAAGGAACGGGGCTTTATTGGAGGAAAGTGTCTATATTTTGTTGGTATTCCGTTAGCACTCATCTGAAATACATTGATAAGATGCATACTATAATTAAAGTTAAGAAGAATCCAAATGGTGTACTAAAACTAATTTAACACAAAAGGCAAAAGTACAGGAAGAGCAAAGGAGAAAGATAGTGAACACAGAAAGCAAAGCGCAAAACGGCGAATGCCAATCTAATCATCACCAGCAACGTCACTAAGTGTGAATGCTGAAACACCCCAAGCCTAAGGGAGACTGTCAGGATGGACTTTAAAATGCAAGCTCTGACTGACTTATGTAGACTTTCTATAATTTAGCAACATCTGTCAACACGTCCAAGGTTGTGCACTGGTGAGGGGTTGTCCAGGGAGTCACGGAGCATGTAACATCAGGATTGGACTTGATCTGGGGAGGTCACAGGGGCTTCCCCAAGGAGGAGACAGTGTCTGAGCTGAACTGAAAGATGTGAGTAGTGTCAGTCTAGCATCTGATCTCCCAGAAATCCACGCCACAGAAAAGCCTGCACAAGGACATGCAGGCACATACAAGGATGGTCACTGCAATGCTGTGTGTAAACAAGAAAAAGCTGGACATGGCCTGAATTCTTAGATCAGTCCAAGCATATCCATAGGATCAAAAACTATGCAGCTAGTGTGAAGAATGAGGTCAACTTCTGTTTATGGATGAAGACAGATGCCTGAGCTACAGGAAGTGGAAACGAGGCATCATGCAAAGCGTGCTTTTTCTTTTTAAAATGTACATAGGTTGTCAAATGTTTATTGGGCTTTTTTTTGGGGGGGGGTGTCTTTTTTTTATGAAAAGGAAATGTATAGTTTTTTCCCCAACTGTGGGCCATGAAATCAATGTACTAGATCTTGACTGTTATTTGGGGTAGGGGGTGGGGAGAAACAGACTGGAATAAAAAACCTCAGTGTACCTCATATGAGGCAAGGGTAAGTGGTTTTGTGAAACTTTACTGAGGATGTCCACACTGGGGTGTAATGTAAAATGCTTTCCCTGTTTTGGGTAACCGTCAAAATATGTTTGATAGACCTGGGTTGGTACAGATTTGGAGAAAAATCTCTGGAGGAGTGCACACTGATTATCTCTGGAGGCAGTAATGACGGGGGGGATGAAACCACATACACAGCACAGGGTAGAAATGAAAGTGCTGTCTGACAGCTCAGTCTCCTTATTTGAAGCAACCTTGACTTTCCCCCTTTCTTCTTCTTCAACAGAGAGCCCAGTGTGTGTAGCCTCCCAATTTTCATTTTTAACATAAATGGCAGCCTATCATGAGCTTGCTCTGCACCTGGCTTTGACTTTAACACCATGCCCTGGAGCTCTCTCCATGTCAGTCCACACAAAACCCTCTCCCCTTCAATGGCTGCAGGTGGTCCACTCTATGAATATATCCTAACTGGTTTTAACCCTAACTTTTATATTTCTACAGTACATATTTCTCTACCCTGTCATCAGCCATGTTCAGCTTTTATGAGCTGGAAAGAACAAACAAGAGATGATAAAGAAAAAAAAGGAAGATCGGGTCCAGTGGTTAAGAATCTGCCCCCCAGGGCAGGGGACGCAGGTTTGATCCCCAGTTGGGGAGCTAAGATCTCACATGCCACAGGGCAACTAAGCCCACGCTCTGCACCGAGAAGCCCACATGCCACAATGAGAGAGCCTCTGCCCCATGCCACAACTGGAGAACGCCTGTGTGCTGCAACAAAGACCCAGCATGGCCAAAGCAAATATTAAGAATCAAAGCAAGAGGCAAAGAAGAACAGCCCGTTCTCTGTGTCTGCCAGCTGGCTCCATCCATTGCCCCATTTGGGATGGGCTTGCTCCCTCAGCCTATGGCAGGCACTGGGTATCATCCTATTCCCCGTCATCTTGTAAATGAAGGCTGGTTTTACTCAGCCTCAAGGAAGGTGACCTGGCACCCAGCCCAGGACACAATCCCGAATGTTGGATGCCACCTGTCTGGGACGGGTCAGGGGTAGGTCTGTGATCTACTTGTGGACAGTGAAGCATCAGGTGTGTGTGTGGACTGTCTGGTAGGTGACTTCTGGGGAAGGTTTCTTCACTGGAAAACTAACAAAGACCACTTGTAGTAAACGTCACTTCTTCTTCCACTTGACACGGTGACCATCTGGACAGTCACTTTGAGACTGAGAGGGGAGCCAGTGTGCAGGCCGATGGAGACAGAACAAAGAAAGGGAAAGAACCTGAGTCCTTGAGTCAGTAAATTCCCCAATCATGGGGCCCTCCCTAGTGTGGGACTTCATGTTCTCAGAGGTAACAGACTTCCTCCAATTGAGCTGGGACTTGTTGCTTGGAGCCAAAGGCATTCCCACGACTATCCCTGCTTTCAACCTCTACCAGCCTCAGGCATGAACGGGTGCCCCCCACACACAGCAGGGCCACAAAGAACTATTCTGAATATGCTGTGCTTCTCAACCCGGCCCGCTCAGACGGGCGCTCCTTCTCACTCCCCCTTGGACCATGAGCTGTGCCAGGTGCCAAGCACAGGGTGGAGTTCTTACCCCACCAGCAATCAACAGAGTGAATACACCTTTTCTCTGAAGCACCTGCAAGGCCAGGTGCCCTCCCCGAGCCTCAGCTTGAAAAACGAGGCATGAGCGCTGCCGGAGAACCATGCTGAGAACATAGACCATGCTGCTTACTTGACCTGGGGTCCAATCCCAGCCCCGACTGACATGCTGTAATCTTTGCTGGAGCCCCTTCCCCTCAGTGAGCCTCAGTTTCCTCCTCTGAGAATCGAGGCAACAACACACTTGCCTCACGAGATCATATCTGCACAAAGTGCTCAGGGTAGGCCTGGGCACCGGGATGTGCTCTTGGAGCTGCAGACACACAGGGATGTGGTGTGCCCAGGGGCTAAATGCCCAGGCTCCGGGCTCTCCCAGGGCTGAGGAGGGGGCATTCTGCTCTGTACTCTCACCCCACCTTCCCCCAGAGAGGCTGGGCATTTACCTGTGCTATATCTCAGGGGGAGCAGTCAAGATTTTGTTGGAGTGAAAACAGGAAAACTGTAGGCTGAATGAAGAAACTGCACAGCTGCCTGGGAGTGTGCCATGCTCTGGTCTGTTCATCCCTGGGGAGGCTGATGGGTGGCCCCGGGCAGGCAACAGGCACAAAGGGAGCTGCACCCCTGCCTTTTTGGTTGCATTGGGTCTTTGTTGCTGTGCATAGGTTTTCTCTAATTTTAGTGAGTGTGGGCTACTCTCTAGTTGCCGGGGCTTCTCTTATTGTAGAGCACGGGCTCTAGAGTGCTCGGTTTTCAGTGCTCAAGGCTCACAGGCTCTAGCGTGGGGGCTCAGTAGCTGTGGAGCCTGAGCTTGGTTGCCCCACAGCATGTGGAATCCTTCCAGACCAGGGACAGAACCCTCGCCCCCTGCATCGGCAGGTGGACTCTTGGCCACCAGATCACCGGGGGAATCCTGCCCTTGCCTTTGGGAGGAAGAGCACTGACGGAGCAGGTGGTAGTGAGGGCAGCGGCCGGCGCCGAGCCCGTGCACACAGCGAGGCCCTGCTCCAAGCATCTCGGAGGCGTCACTTCATTCGGTTGCCCCAGCAACACATGAGGCAGGAAGTACCACTCTCCCTATGTTCCAAGTGGGGAAACCGAGGCCCAGAGAGATTTTAAAATAATGCCCCAAATTACACAACTGGTTGAGGACAGTACCAGGATACAAAGCCAGGCAGTCTGGCTCAAGAGACGTTCTGTTTAACCACCAACCTGTACTCTTGATGACAACGGTAGTCATGACAAATACGTAACACATGAGAACCGAACCTAGCAGCAGCTGATGTATTTGGACCAGCTATGTCTCAGGCCCTGTGCTGGCTGCTTCAAACCCATGGTGTGTGTGTTTCCTCGCAGCCTTGGACCACAGAGTCTATCCTCACCTCCATTTTACAGACGAGGAAACTGAGCCTCAGAGAAACTAAGGAGCCTGGTGGAGACCACGCAGCTGGTTAGTGGTGGAGTTGTGACCTGGACACAGGCAGTCAGAGACCAGAGCCTGGGATATGCTGCTCACCAGATACCCCCAGGGGGGCCTGTGTGGGGCCTTTTCTGCCTGGTGTCCGGCAGGGGCTTGAGAGCCGAATCAGTCCCTGCACATGGCTAGAATTATCAGGCTCAGTGTAGTAGCCACACGTGGCAACATTCTGCCTTCAGCCTCGGAGCAAAAATATCAGGTCTTTAGAAAGTGGAAGGAGTGACAATATGGGGCAAAAACTCCATGGCACAAAATCAACGGGGACTCCAACTGCCACCAGCCACCTCCACCCCACCTCCAGCCACAGTGCCTAGGTATCCCCACAGTGGCCTCCTCCTGCCCTCACCCCAAACCCAGCCAGAGGGTGAGAGCCCTCGCCACTCTCCTCAGCTCAGGGTCAGGTCCTCCCCGGTCCACAGAGCCCCACGCCATCGGGGCTGACCCCTCTCTGCCCTCAGCAACTCCCACTCCCCCTCGCACTCATTCTGCTCTGGTCACATGGACACTGTTCCTCAAACGCACCAGACACACTTCCACCTCAGGGCCTTTGCCCTCCCCTTGCCCCGCCCCATGATTTCTGCTCGGTATCCTCCTTCCCTGGAGTTTCTGGAGATGGCCTGAGTTCTTCTTCCCAAGCTGACAGTGACTCTCCGAGTAGGTGTCTCCCCTTGACCTTGGCTTCCCAGCCTACACGAGCGGGGTGGGGCCCAGTGGACCCTGAGGGCCTCATGTTACCTTTCAGGGCTGTGCCCCCAGGAGGGGATCCTGGAGACAAGGGCCCTGCCTGCGGAAGCAGGGCTGCGGGCTTCCTGCCTGCCTGTCCGCCCGGGAATGCCTGGCCGTGTCAGCTCCATGTGGAGCTGAGAGCCTCTCATCGCCGCGCATCGCCTCTAAACAGCGCCGACAAATTGCTCTGGAAACCCAGGGGGCTCTGGAGTGTGTGCTGCCTTGAGAGAGGGCGGGGGGCCAGGTGGCTGCCCGCCTGGGATCGCTCAGCCCACTGCCGTGCCCGCAGCAGGCACTGGCGCCTGGCCCTGTGCCTGGAAGCCGGGCTCCCATGACGAATGTCTGGGGGCAGAGTCTGTGAAGTCACTGGAATCATCCACGGGCACAAGCTGCTACAGGCTGCAGCGGTTTCCACGGGAGGGCTGGAGCGCGCGGAGGGAGTGGGTGGGGGGTTTGGGCATGGCGGAGCCCTTCCCTTCCCTGGCAGTCAGTCAGTCCTTGAGTTGTGCTGGCAAACTCAATCCCTACTACCCCTGAGACAGCCCACGTTCCCCTGAGGAGCCCACAGTGATCTTAAAACACAGGTCAGATTATGTTCTGTGGCTCCCATGTCTCTCAGAACCAAAACCCAGCATCTGACCATGGTTGGTAAGCCTGCCTGAGCTGGGTCCCTGCCCACCGTGCAAATCAGACCTCCCGCCATTCTCCCATTCGGCCTGTCTGGCCAGCACAGCATCTACAGAACACTGCAAATGAGTTCACCTTCAGGGACTCGGCATCTGCTATTTCCCCTGCCTGGATCATTTCCATGCATCCTGTGAAATATCACCTCCTCCAAGAGGCCTTCCGGGACCTCTGCCTAGCTGGGTTTTCTTCCCAGACCTTATCTCCACCTGGCATATTAACAGCACATGGCTGCTCAGCTATCTGTCTGCCTCGCTTTCTCTCCAGGATAGTGTCAGTTCCACAAAAGAGGGACTTGACTTTGTCCACTGTGTTTCAAACGGTACCTGGCACACAGTAGGTGCTTTAGGGTCAGTAAACATAAGAACAGGGATTTCCCCTGTGGTTCAGTGGTAAAGAATCTGCCTGACAATGCAGGAAACACAGGTTCTATCTGTGGGTCAGGAAGATCCCCTGGAGAAGGAAATGGCAACCCACTCCAATATTCTTGCCTGGAGAATCCCATGGACAGAGAAGCCTGGTGGGCTACAGTCCACAGGGTTGCAAAGAGTCAGACATGACTCAGAGGCTAAACAACAATAAACATAAGAATAACACTCCTGGGGACTTCCCTGGTGGTCCAGTGGTTAAGAATCTGCTTTCCAATGCAGGGGACATGGGTTTGATCCCTGGCTGGGAACTAACATCCCACATGGCATGGGGCAACTAAGCCCACGTGCCACAACTACTGAGTCCACGTGCCCTAGAGCCCGTGTGCCACAACTAGAGAGTCCGTGCACCGCAACTAGAGAAACCCCGTGAGCTATAACCAAGAGCCTGCCTGCCGCAGTGAAGACCCAGCACAGCATTCCTCTCGGGACTGCTTGGCCCCAGTCTCCTCTGTTTTCTCACGAATCTCAAGACCCCCGTCTGCAGTAGCCTCCTGACATGAGCAGTCACCAGCACTGTCCCGGACCATTGTCGCCTCCCTTCTTACGTCCTGGCAGTACCACTGCTGACACAGTCACAGCTGCTCTGCCCTCTGGTCCAGGTCCCCTTCCTCCCTTCTCACTGATGTCTCAGCCTCAGACCCACCCCTGACACTTCTCCTCCAATCCTGCCTCCAGCACCATCTTTCAAAACATCTATCTGCCTGTATCATCCTTTCTGCTGAAACACTTCCTTGCTGCCCACAGTTCTTCAGACTAAGTCCAAACTCTGTGCTGTGGCTGACAGGGCCTTGCGTGGTCTGGCCCCTGACAAGCTCCTCAACTTCCCATCAGCTGCCCTCCCAATTTCCATCCTTGAGCCAAGGGGCCTGTGACCTGCCGGCACCCACCCTCCTCCCCACCCCAGGGCCTTTGCACTTGCTATTTCTGCTCATAGGGACCCTTTCTCCATACATCATCTTTCTATTTTCTTTTAAAAAAATTTGTAAAATAGCCCACATATAGCAAAGTGTACAAAACATATATGTACAATTTAACAAACAGTTACAAAGCAAACACCCACGTAACAGCACCAAGATGAAATCATCAGTTCCCCAGAAACCACTTTACCTGCTCCTTCCCCCTTAACCCTCTGGTCCTTGGTAGAAATGACTCCTCCTCAGGGAAATTATCCCTTCCCGCCCCACCCCCCACACCCCCCCCGCCCCCCCCCGCCCCCCGTTAGATCAGACAGCCCTCCAGCCATGCATCACATCCCCTCAGATCCCAGGAGGTTTGCCCTGCAGGCACTCCCCTAGCATAATTCACTCATTGCTTTTGTAATTATTTGCCTGCTGTCTACCCCAGCACCCTGTCTGTTCCAGGAGAGCGAGGGAACCTGTTTGAGGCAGAGAGCTGTGCATACACTTGATGCCTGCTACATAAATGAGCAAGAAGTGCTGGGCTACAAAGGCCCCAGAAGGAGACACAAGGGCAGCCACAGTGCTCGTGCCTGCCTGCGGGGAGCCGACTGGGCAGCAGGGTGTCGTTCTGGCCCCGCCCCAGGGAATGGACCTATGTCAGCAGAAGCACAGAGCTGCCCCAAGCGAAGGGCAGTGTGCGGCCAGCGGCAGTCAGAGGCACATGTGGGCCCCTTGAGCACAGCTGCTCAGGGACCCGCTGGGAAGAGGTGGGAGGGCCAGCGGGGTGAATGGGACCACACACCCTCTCTGTCTGGAACACTCCACCCTCCTCCTTCCCAGGAGCTCAGCCTCTTTTCTCCAGGGAAGCTCCCCCAACAGTGGGTCCGGCCCCTCCTCTGGGCTGCCACACCCTGAGGGCTTCCCTCACCCTGGCCCTGGCCACTATGGGCTGTCACTGGAGGCGGATCTGTCACCCACATTGACTGCGAACACTAAGGGCTCTGTCCCTAAATAGATGCTGATGCTCAGGTTGTCAGGACAGTCAGGCTTTGAGTTTGTGACAGCCTCAGGACTGGGAGAAGGCAATGGCACCTCACTCCAATACTCTTGCCTGGAAAATCCCACGGACGGAGGAGCCTGGTGGGCTGCAGTCCATGGGGTCGCGAAGAGTTGGGCACGACTGAGAGACTTCATTTTCAATTTTCACTTTCACGCATTGGAGAAGGAAATGGCAACCCACTCCAGCGTTCTTGCCTGGAGAATCCCAGGGACGGAGGAGCCTGTGGGCTGCCATCTATGGGGTTGCACAGAGTTGGACACGACTGAAGCGACTTTGCAGCAGCAGCAGCAGCAGGGCTTTAGGGACAGTCAGGGCCTCAGGTGGACTTCCCAGGCGTCTCAGTGGTAAAGAATCTGCCTGCCAATGCAGGAGATGTGGGTTCAGTCCCTGGGTTGGGAAGATCCCCTGAAGAAGCGAATGGCTAGCTACTTCAGGATTCCTGCCTGGAGAATCCCATGGATAGAGGAGTCTGGTGAACTACAGTCCACGGGGTTGCAGAGAGTTGGATACGACTTAGCAATTGAGCACACACTCAGGGTCTTAGTTAGGGACAGAATCAGGGCTTTGGTCAGGGACAGCTGCAGGCTATTAGTGAGAGGGTCAAGCTGGTTAGGGACAGTTTGGGACATTAGTTAGAAATAGCTCAGGTCCTTAGTTAGGGACAGTGTCAGGACCTTAATGACAGCATCAGGGTCTCAGCTAGGGACACTGACACAGCCTTAGTTAGGGACAGTGACTAGGCCCCCATTGTACAGATGAGGAAACTGAGGCCCAGAGAGGTTCGGTCATTTGTCCAAGGCCACACAGCCAAGACAAGGCAGAGGCAAGGCTCAAACCCGGGTGGGCTGACTCTGGAGTCCACACTCTCATCGACTGTGAAGGTATTTATTTCTTTAAATCAATTCATTTAATTTTCCTTAACCTGTCCAAGGCAGTATCTGTAAAATCAGGGGATGGGTTGATAACACTTTTCCTAATATCCATTTAAAATAAAACATTTTCCTCCTCGCACCACCCGAATTACCTTGAGCACCCCATTTTGGAAAAGGCTGCTCCACACTAAAGCCTGGTTGCCTAGGAGAAAACTTCAGGAAGCAGCTTTAATGAGCAGATAAGAATGATTTGCAATTAGCATCAATTGTCTGCATGCAAATTAAAGCTCCCAACCACAGGGCCCTCTTTGGAAGCGGTGCCGCTCCCATTTTACCCCCTTCATTTCTGGGTTCAGCAAATCCTTCTCTCAGACACAGGGTAATTTTGTCCCCACTCCTCCTGCCTCAGCCACGGTCGACTCCCCAGCACCGCTGCTTTTATAGCACACATTCCAAAACGCTTCAGCTACTCAGCTTTACTACTCAGGCCTGCGCCCAGCAGGGGAGACCCGGGCACCCCATGGCAGCGAGTCCCTCTTGGTGGGTGCCCTCAGACGTGTCTCAGTGATGTCTGTCTCCCTCAGTGGATGGTGGGTGAGGGGAGGGCAAGGCGTCTCATCTGAATTTGCGTGCTCCTTCTCTTCAGCTCTCAGCCTAGAACGTGGGACAAAACAAGTCCCTGAGAGATATTTGTGAATGAAATGAATGGGTAGATTAATGAATGAAGGAGCTGTTCAAAAGAGCCTGTGAGCTCAAATGATTCAGATCCATCTATCTAAGGACTTCCCCGGTAGTCCAGTGATTAAGACTCTGCCTTGTGTCGAAGAGCAACTAAGCCCGTGTGCTTCTACTTCTGAGCGCATATGCCTCAATTGGAGGGCTCAAGCACCCTGGAGCCCGAGGACCTCAACGAAAGATACTGTGTGCTGTGACTAAGACCTCACACAGTCAGTAAATTAAAAAAAAAAAAAGAGATCTGTCTAGTGAGGCGGACTGTGACAGAGACTTAGGTCTCCGTGAGACCCTTCCTCTCCACACTCGCCGTTCTCCTGGCCCCTGACTCCAGGAGGGCTGAGGCCAGGGGGAGGGCAGCACTGACACGCGAGCACCCCCAAACACGGCGGTTTCCAAACCGGTCAGTGTCAGGAGCCCCTTGGTCTTAGAATCCAGTTACACTTAAATCTCTAAGCTCTAGGACCCTCACACTACGGCATAGTTTTCTTTCCAGCCAACGCCAATCTCTCAAATACTGGCTTTCAAGCGATGAGCAGCAGAACCTGAGTCTGGTAAGACCACTCACTGAGAGGTCATGCGATCCTTGAAGGAGGTAGCGAGCAGCACTCACACATTCTGAATGGACTAGACTGGACTAAAGGGCTTTGCACCATCACACTAAGAATTTCGAGGGAGACTTTTGCTCTACCTTTTTAAAAACCATTTTTTTTTTTTTTGACCATGTCTTGTGGCGCATGGGATCTAGTTCCCTGACCAGGGATCCAACCCGTGCCCCTTGCATTTGAAGCAGTCTTAACCACTGGAACACCAGCGAAGTACTGCTTCACCTTTGAAAAAAACCCAGACATTTCTACACAGACCAAGACCCAGGGCCATTGGGGGCTGTGGTCAAAGAGGCCCGAGGCAACTGCCAGGTGTGTGTGTTCTGTGCAGAGAGAGGCTCAGGTCTGGGCACTGGCCAGGGTGTCAGGAAGCCAAGGGAGATGAAGATCCCTAAGGCGGTCCCGGCCCCTGCTTGTCAGGGGAAGGAAGGGAGGCGTCCACACTGTGGACCTGGGAAGGTGGACCCACACTTAGGGGTCCACACTTGGGGCTGCAGCACTGTACTCATTGCCCGGGGCCACAGACCTCACAGGGTCCCTGGATCAGGCTGAGTCCTGTGACGGCAGGATGGCACCTCGTGGCTTCCATCAGATTCTCAAGTGTATGTGGTGCACGGGCTTCCCAGGTGGTGCCAGTGGTACAGCACCTGCCTGCCAATGCAGGAGACTTAAGAGACACGGGTTGGATCCCTGGGTCAGGGATAGCCCCTGGAGGAGGGCATGGCAACCCACTCCAGTATTCTTGACTGGAGAATCTCATGAACAGAGGAGCCTGGCGGGCTATAGTCCATGGGGTCACAGAGAGTCAGACACCACTGAAGCTACTGAGCACACACGCACGCCCACGCGGTATAGACTCCAGGCTGTTGGTTAGTCAATGCCTGCTTGTTCTCACTTATTCCCCTGTCTGCCTCTCTACCAGTGGTTCTCAAAGCACGGTCTGGGGATCGACAGCATCAGCACCGACACAGAACCCTGTACAAATGCACATTCTCAGGCCCTGCCCAGTAGGTTAGGGGAATGTGTGTTGAACAGCCCTCCAGTGGAGACCATCTGGGGTCCACACTGCCCTTTACTACGGAGGCTGGAAGGCTAGGCCAAGTTTCCCCAGACTTCCTTGCAACTAACATGGCCAGGTGACATTGCCTGTGGAAGGGGTTCTGGGAAAGCTTTTGCTTTTTCCACAGTCAGGGAGCAACAAGGATGCTACCCTCTTCCCTCTGTTCTCTGCCCCCAGGCCTCTCAGGGCACCACAGCCATCTGGAGACCAGGAAGTCGCAGCCAGTATGAGGACGACGACGGAGCAGGAAGACACAGGGTGCCAGGCCTCAAGGCCCTCCCTGAGCTGCTGCTGTACTAGCCCAGCTCTGCCCTCCCTGGACTTCCAAACGGGGAACTGTTAAATCTCTATTTGCTCAAGCCTCTGTGGGTCTGGTTTTCTATTACCTTCAGCCAAATGCACTCCTAATAGAAAGAGTGTGTGACTCCCAGTAGGCATAAAAACTACTGGTCTTGGGAAAGAGAAAAAGGAAAGAGACTGAGGGTCAGAGTGAACCAGAGACAGACAGTTAAGGATTTTCCTTCCTCTACTGAGATCCTTAAAGGCCAGTGGATGGGTAGCCAGGGATGGTCCATGGTATCCCAGATCTGTTAGCAAACTAATGTGTGAGCACATCCATCTGTGAGCATATTTCTGGGGAGGGGAGCTCCACCATCAGGACTGTAGGGGATGTGGAAGGTTGTCAGAACCCCTGAAGAACTGGGGCTAGATTCGGAGCCTTACCTGGACTGCCTGGATGGGTCGCGGCTGCCCCCGGCCAGGCCTGTTGGGGTGCTGGAGCCTGAGGAGTACAGCTTCGGTCGGTAGCCCTTGTTCTGTCCAGTGATGCCCGGGGCGGGCGAGACCTCCCGCCGCCGGTCTGCTTGGTGAGACCTCCCGGTGGCCTCGCGCCCACCCCCGCAGAGGCCCATGCTTCCCGGGGGCTTGTGCGGCTTGGCTGGTCGAGGTGTCTTGGCCAGAGACACGCAGCCGGGGCTGGAGGTGTAGAGGGTGGTGTCGATGCCACTGTCGCTAGAGCCGCCCTTGGAGAGAGGGTCTTGCTCGGGCTCCAGGGGGTCCAGGGGGTCGAACCAACGGTCATCGCTGTGGCTGCTGGAAGCATTGCTGGAGAGGGTATTGCTGCTGGAATGACTGGAGTACTGGGGCTCCCCCTGGAAGGCAGGAGAACTGTGTCATCATTCCTAGACTCCAGGTAGGGGGCAACCTACCCTCCCACTGGGGTTCACCTCATAGCTGAGCGTGAACCCTGGAGCTAGACAGCTTTGAACTCTGGCTCTCCTCAGGCCACTAATTGAACTTCCCTGTGCCTCAGTTTCTATATCTGTGAAATGGGCTGACAATAACCCTGCTCCATGGGGTGGCTCAGAGGGATAAACGACACTGCTTACGTAACGTGCTGCCAGCACTAAGCTCAGTGTGTCTGGAGCTGAGCTCCTGGCCTTCCCTCCTGAATTCGCCTCTTCCTTGTCTCCTAAGGGCACCTCCGTCGTTTCGGCTGTCCTTACCCAAGAGCTGTGGAGGCACTCTGGACCTTGATTTTGCTCTCACACCCATATCTAGTCCAACGGCAAATCTTGTTGCCTGTGTCTTCAAAACAGATCCAAACCTGCCAGCTTGCCTCCCTTCAAGACTCCACCCTGGTCCTGTCTGCCACTGCGTCCCACTGGACCATGGCAGCAGCCTCCTCCTGTCTCCCTCCTCCTGTCTGTCTTTCCTCACCCCCGGACCCCAAGCTGTGCCCTACATGCAGCCAGGGACAGGCTGTGAACACTCATGTCCATTCACATCTGTTCCCTGCTCAGAACCCTCCTTCTCACTAGGGAAAAGCCAGAGTCCTCCCCATGGCCCCTGGGGCCCTGCATGATCTGGGTTCCAGTCTCTAACTTCATCTCCTTCTTCCTCTCTCTGGATCACTCCGTTCCAGCCACAATGACCTCCTCGCTGCTCTGAGCACGCCAGGCGCACTGTTCTCTCAGGGCCTTTGCACTTGCTGTTTCCTCTGCTTGCAATGCACTTCCCTCAGATGATTTTCCTGGGTTGCCTCTTACTTCAAGGTTTTGTTTACAGGTCACCTCCTCGAAGGCCTTCTCTGACCACCTCATCTAAAGCAGCTACGCCTGACATTCTCTTTAACTGGACTTTTTATTTGCAGTAAGAATCAGTTCTAATCATTATATAATGAATCTGTTTCTCTGCTGACTGCTTGTTGCCCACACTGGAAAGTCAGCCTTGTGAGCACAGGGGCCTACCTGTCCTCTTCATCCCTGGGGTCCCAGTACCTGGACCATGGTACATGCTCATCATTCACTCACTGAATGAATGGATGTGAAGAGACTGCCAAGTTCTCAGTCTCTTCCCGGGCACACAGGACTACATCCCCCAGCTCCCCTTGCAGTGATGTGTGGCCACGTGACAGCATCCTGGCCAATGTAACATTACACGTGGATGTCATTTATGCCATTTGTCTAGGTCTGAGCCACAAAACGTCCTCTCTCCCTCAACTGCTGGAAAGAGGCAGGGGCCCGGTAGAGGGCTCTGGTGCCCTGAGGCTACAAGAGGGAGGGAGCCTGGGTTTCTGAATCCTGCAGAAAGCTGCTTGCTGAACAACCACACTGAATTGCTACATTAGAGGGGAATAAACTTTATTATGTGAGGTCACTGGGACCTGGGGATCATCTGTTACAGCAGTTTGTTGTTTAGTCACTCGGTCGCGTCCGACTCTCATGACCCCGTGGACTGTAGCCTGTCGGCCTCCCCTGTTCATGGCATTTTCCAGATAATAATATTGGAGTGGGGTGCTACTTCCTCCTCCAGGGGATCTTCCCAACCCAGGGACTGAACTCGCATTTCCTGCATTGGCAGGAGGATTCTTTACCACTGAGCCACCTGGGAAACAGTTAACCTATTGCTAAAGATTGAACAGTCTGTGTCCCCCAACATGCGTACACTGAATTCTAATCTGATGGGATGGTACTAGGAGGGAGGGCCTTTGGAAAGTGATTAGGTTATGAGGGTGGAGCCCTCATGAATGAGATTACCAATCCCTATGTATTTTCATGTGTTTATCCTATATATGTTTATACAGTCCTCATGAAGGGGGTTATAGAGTCCATATATACATTTATATCCTTAAAAAAGAGATCACAGAGAGCTCCCTTCACACATGAGGTGAGGCGAAGGCTGTCCATGAACCAGGAAGCAGGTTCTCATCAGACACCGAATCTGCCTGTGCCTCAACCTTGGACTGTCCAGCCTCCAGAACTAGCAGAAATCAGTAACTGCTGTTTATCAGCCATCCAGTCTGTGGTGTTTTAGTTAGGGAAGCCTGAGCTGGTGGAGACACCCACCATGGCTGATGGAATGAGGAAATCGTGGCTCAAAGGGGTGAGTGATTTGCTCAAGATGAGATGGACGGTGGGGGCTGGAGCCAGGATGCACCACTGGCTGGGTCTAACTCCAGACCAGCCATGTAGCCCCTTCTGCTGGAGTGGAGGGGGGCGGAGGAGGAGCACGCCCAGGTGAAGCTGTGAAGCAGTCCAGCTGTTGGCAGCCAGGGCGGGCCAGGCAGCTGGCTCCCGTGGCCCTGGCTCCCCAGGGTTGGCGGGCGGGGCCCAGACTCACCTTGGAATGCCTGTTGGGGGAATCTTTGCCTGCTGTGTCCTGCCTGGAGGCGTGCTTGCTCCCGTTGCTTCCAGCCATGGCCGAGAGCCGGGCCTGGGCAGGCACATGCCACAAAGGCTCTGCAGTGCAACAGGAGACACACCAGTGGTTAGAAGCGACTCAGGCATCCACCGGAAGCATCTGGCGCTACATGTGGCTTTGACGGTCCCATTCCTCTGCCAGCTTGTGCCCATGACACGGCCATGACCCCATCCGCTCAGGCCTTAGGGTCTAGCAACACTCAGGAACAGAGGATTTACTGAGCACTTACTAAGTGCCAGGCACCATGCTAGTGCTTTACATAGCTTAACTTAGTGAAGCCTTACTGTAACAACCCTCAACCCTCAGAGGAGGCTGAGTGCATTTTCGGCCTTCCGGGCCACCTGGATTTTCTATTTTATAAATTATTTGTCCATATGCTTTATAAATTTTTCTATGGAACTGACCCCTTTCTGGCAAGCAGGGCTCTTTTTTCTTTTTCTGTTGGCCACATCACGTGGCATACGGGATCTTAGTTCCCTGATCGGGACTGAACCACTCCCCTAACCCCCGGCCCCCATGCAGTGGTGGTGCAGTTTTAACGACTGGACTACCAGGAAGTCCCTGAACAGGGTTCTTTATATATGCAAAGTAGCATTCTTTGTTGGTTAACCATGCACAACTTTTTTGGTTAAATGGAAGTACAATCATAATAAGCACTGTTTGACAATTTAACTCTAACTTCACAGATAAATATACTGACACTTGCTTTTTGCTGTGTATCTTCATGACACACATTCACATAACTGAACTGCAAGTTATCTTATTTTTAACAGCTGCAGAGTTTTCCATCATTGAATGGACATCAATTATCTAGCCAGTTTTCTACTGATGGATATTCAGGTTATTTTCAATTTTTCTTAACATTTTGGTGGCCTTTTCTCTACATTCAACTTTGAGCAAGTGCAGAATTGTGTCTGGGACAGAATTCTCTAAGTGAAATGGCTGGTTCAAAGGCGAAACAGGTTTAAAATCATGATGGCTGCTATGGGTGTAAATTAGCCTAAACTCCCAAGGCTGGTCAACGTGCCTGAATGGAGCATCAGATCTTAAAAAAACACACAACCTCTGGGAAGAATGGATACATGTATACGGCTGAGTCTCTCTGCTGTCCACCTGAAACTACCACATCATCGTTCCTTTTCTAAAAAATGATTGATTTTTGGCTGTGCTTCTTTGCTGCATGCAGGCTTCATCTAGCTGCGGCGAGCAGGGGCTACTCTCTAGTCGTAGGGCGTCGGGTTCTCACTGCAGGGGCTGCTCTTACAGAGCACGGGCTCTAGAGTGTGGGCTTCAGTAGTTCTACACGGCTTTAGTGACCTCTGGCATGTGGGATCTTCGCAGATCAGGGATTGAACCCGTGTCTCCTGCACTGGCAGGTGGATTCTTTATCACCAAGCCACCAGGGAAGGCCCTATCACAACACTGTTAATGGGCTATACTCCAACATAAAATCGAAAGTTAAACACATGTACACACACACAATCTAAATGGAGGGCTAATTAATATCTATCAAACTTACACAATGCGTTAACAGAGGACCCAAACCTCGGTGGTCTAACCCCAGAGTTCACACTTTTGATCAGTGCTGTAGTTAAAATACTCACAATAATGATAATTATTACTAAGCACAAGTTGTGTCCAGTATTACTATAAGCCCTCTGCCTGCGTTACCTTGCTATAACCACTCAGTGATATTATGAGGTGGACGTTAGTACCAGTTTAATAGATGAAGGAGAACATCAAGACTCAGAAAGGTTAAAAAACTGGTCCAAGGTCACACAGAGCTTCAGGCCTATGCTCTCAACCCTGGCAACCTCTCTGCGCTTCCCCAGCGACGACAATGCTAGCAACAGTGCAGAATAAGTGCTCCGGAAGCTGGAGTCGCCATTCTCTGAATGATGGGCTGGGTCCTGTGCTGGGGCCAGACAGGTGTGATCTCACTGGATCCCAAAACCACCCTGCAAGGAGAGACACTTAGGGTGTCCACTACAGAAAAAGGACCTGAGGCTGGGAGAGATGAGGTCATTGGCAAGGTTATACAGCTGACTCAGAACTTCCCACCAGGCCCATCGGAGCCTGAGTTCACCACCATACACACACCGCTGCCCCTGTTGCAACCTTAGGGGGCTCTGGGCCCATGTTCCTGATGGGGAAGGTGGGCGTGGAGGGTCAGGGAGGGCACTCAGGGACACAGAGAGAGCCGCCTGACTGCACACAGTCGAGGGTGTCACTGCCCACTATGCCCACCTGCTTCAACCTCCAGAGATGCTTTTCTTCCTGGGAGGTGTCCAAGACGCCCAGGAAGCACTGGTCTTCTGGGAGGAGGGCCGAAAATGCCAGGAGACCACGTTTCTGCAGAGAGCCAAGCCCGTGGCAGTCACACCCAGCTCTTCTACCACCTAGGACACCATGGCTCCCACACTTCTGTCTCTGGTGGGACATGTCCCCACGACTTCAGCCTTGTACATACAGCTGCCCACACACCTCCATGGAGTGTCTACCAGGCACCCACTACTGGACATGGCCAAAGCCAGCTCCTTATCTTCCCCCAAACCTCCATCTCTCGTCTCCTCTGTCCTTTTGGCTGCTCAGGTCAGAAACCAGTAATCATCCTTGAACCTCAGGAAATCCTAACTTTACCTCCAAAGAACTGTATCCAGAACCTGGCAACCTCTCCCCCTCCACTGGCCCTGCCCCATGCGAATCTGTAGCCAGAGGAACTCTGTGAACACCTAGTTAGATCCTATCCCCCTCTGCTCAGAAGAGCTGAGCCCCGTGGTTCTGAGTAAAGGACAAAGTCCCTGCTGTCCCCGCCACCTCCCTTGGCCTCGTCTCCCACCATTTCTCTAGCCCCTCTGCCTCTTTATCCAACACCAGACCCCCTGCCACCCGGGGTTCTTCGCTCAGCAGTTCCCTTTCCCTGGAATGTTCTCCCAGCTGTCTCCCTCACATTCTTCTAGCCTCTCCTAAAATGTGATTTGTTCAGAGACCTCCTCAGACCCCACAAATCACTTTCCAGGAACTATGCTTATTTCCAGTTAATATTCAGCTCACACTGTGGTTGAGGGACTATGGTGGTATATGCAGCAGGCATGGGTCAAAGAGAGGTCCTATTACAGAACCAGTAGGTCCTGGTCCAAATTTCAATGCAGCTACTCACCAGCCGGGACCTCGGACAAGAGACACCCTTTCAGGGCCTCACCTTTCTTGTTTCTAAAATGGGGTGGTCCCAGTGGCCCCTCTGTTGTGTTCCTGAGATGATTAAACAGAAGGGAGTGTGGAGCACCTGAAACTGTGCTACTGTTGCTGTGACCACAGTCATCTGACCAGGGCTGGGCACTCCCCCACATCCATCCCCTCTGCTGGATTCCCCCCACCCTGGAGCTTGAATACACTCTGGACTTTATGGTGACTTCTGGGCACAGATCACCCTGATCTGTGAGCGTGCAGGGAAATATCGGCCAACTTACAAGGTCTCAAGGCGGTGAGAGGGGAATAGGGCCGTGGGGGACTGAAGATGGAAGGAAGGAGGGCCCACGGAGAGCTTCTGTGACTCCCTTATCTGGGGCCCATAGTGAATAGTGAACGCTGGGGAAGTTTCCTCCCCACTTACACCCTGGTGTAATGACATCTCCCAGCAACAGGTTTCTCTTTTTCTGGGAGCAGAGATCACAGACCTGCGTGCAGGTGGGATCAAGTGTGCTGAGTGGAGGAGCGAGCCGTGTCTGCAGGCCCCGGAGGCAGCGGACCTGGGGGGAGTGTGGTCGGGGAGGAGGCAACCTGCTTGGCTGAAGTCCAACTGTTGTCCCTGGTTTAACAGAACCATGGACTGCTGATGCCCACGTGCTGCAACTACTGAAGCTTGTGTGCCTAAAGCCTGTGCTCCGCAACGAGAAGCCTGTGCACTGTAATGGAAAGTAGCCCTCGCTCTCCACAACCAGAGAGACTGTGCATAGCAACGAAGATTCAGTGCAGCCACAGACAAAGGAAAGGAGGAGGGAAGAAAATTTAAGAAAAAGAGACACATACAGAGGGAGAGAACCATGGCGTGGAGGTGCTGAGGAATTCTCCAGGCTGCTCACCTGGGGAACAGGGTGCACGCGCCTCTCTCCTTGCCCCATAGCACCTGGGGGGTAGCCAGTGATGTGCAGACATGGGCAACCCCCATGAGAACTGCCTGGATATTCTCAAACACCCACTGTGTGGACATCTCCATCTCCTCCCCCTCCGACGTTAGCACCCTCCGATTCTTCATTGATTTTCTTTCTTCTGAACCTACCTATCACCTGCTGGTTCTCACAGTTTCAAAGGGCTAACACCTTTGTTAGGAGACATCACGTTGAAGACATTCATCCAAGGAGTATATGTCATGATTAATACTTATACACAGGAGAGTAAACAGATGAGAAGACTTTTAGTCTCACCAGGCATCAGAAAAATGCAAATGAAACACACAATGTGGCACCACTGTGTGCCCACCAGGAAGGGCTGAAATGAGAAAAGCTGGGGAAGACTGAAGCCGCTAAGAACTCTCTCTCTCTCTAAGAGATTTGACAATCTCTTAGAAAGTTAAATGCATAACCCAGCAATTCCACTCCTGGGTATATTCCCTGCAGAAACGTGAGCACATCTTCAGAAAAGGCAGGTACAAGGATATTCCTGGCCGCACTGTTCTAAGCAACCCCAAACTGGTCCAATCTAAATGTCCTTCAAAGCTAGAATGGGGTAAGACATTGCGGGTCATTCAGACAGTGGATATACTACTCAGAACTGCGCTGTGACAGTCATGTGGCTGGCCCTCACCAACACAGTACTGAGCCACAGAAGTCACAATCATGTATACACACACACAGCATGTCCAGTGGGAATCTACGTTCCATATGCGTGAAGTTTAGAACCAGGCAAGACTAAACCTGGCCGTGAGAAACAGGGTGTGGTGGCCTTCGGGGGTGCTGACTAGGAGGGGCTGGGGCCTGCCAGGAGGCTGGCCATGTCTCTCTCGCCCTGGGTGTGGAACAGGGGTGTGTTCACTTTGTGATTATATTATCACACGAGATGCTCTGGATTTGGGCTCGTGTCTCAGCATAACAATTGAGAAACAGCATCGAAGGCTTTCTGTAATGAGCAGTCAGGACACTGCCGGTTCTGCTCAGCCCCCCGCCCCCAGAGGACCACTTTCAGATGTCCCCTGGCAGTCCCCTCCTCCGGGCTGCACATTTGTGCTCCAACTCCTGCTTGACAGCAACGGCAGACCCCGCCTGCTGATGCCCTGTCTGGATGGACACTGGTCCCTACCGCTCTCCCAGAAGCCTTCTCTAACCTTACATGGTGCACTAACAGCTTGCTTTCATGTTTTATCCATCACTGACAGGGGGAGGGGCTTCACCCGTCACACTGTGGGTAACGGGTCATGCAGGGTGGGGCCACGGGCGTGGCTGGCCTGGGGGGGCCCTACCTGGCTTCTGACGCTCCATGGTGCTCTCCTGGCTGGTCAGGCCGCCTGATGAGGAGTCACCGCTGGATGTCCCGTCGTGGCTGAAGTGGGGATCAAAAGACAGCAGCGGGTGTGGGGCAGCCGTGTACCTGCAGGGGAGCGAGAGCAGGCGGGCACAAGGTGAAGGGCTGGTGTGTCAAAAACCACCTGAGGCCGAGACTTGCTTGCTGGGGGTTTTAAATACCCGGGAGGCTCCTTGAGGCTGGGAGGCTGGATGAGTAAGCCTGGAAACGTGCTATTAACTGCGGGTCAGGAATGAGCTCTGTCCAGGAAGCATGCCAGGGAGCCGGTGGCGGCAGGGCACGTGGGGCCAGGTGGGGTCTTCAGGGAAAGGGCGGGGGCAGAAGCCACTCAGGACCTAGGCTCCTCTAGAGTCCCATTTCTTTTTTCGGCTGTACCACACAGCATGTGGGATCTTAGATCCCTGACTAGGAATCGCTCCATGCATTGCAAGCACGGGGGACCTAATCACTGGACCGCCAGGGAAGTCCTCCGGGGTTCTGTTTCTTGGCTATGAAATGGGGTGCGCTGCTGTCAGCAGCCCCTACTCCTAGGCTGGTCTTGGGCTCCCTCTCTCTCTGATGGAAGAGAGCAAAACAAGGCAGCCATTTGTAGGTCCAGGAGGCCTGGAAGTAGGCCGCTTGGGGGATCAAACTTCTCCTTGGCCTCCTGCCCAGCCAGGTTCAGTCACTTCCTTGCCCCGACAGTTTCCCAAGCTGTCAAGAGGCAACTGTAGTAAGTCTTTCCTTGTAGGACTGAATGCGTTGAGACTGACACGTGATACAACTGGCTGAGGGGCCGGAACCAAATCTGTCTGGCTCTCTGCTGGAGGAAGGGGCTGCAGGGTAGAGGTTGAGGGCTCAGGAGTCAGCACAAGGCAGGTCTGGGCCCAACCCTAGCTCCATCCCTCACTAGCTGCATGACCTTGGCTGGGCAAGTGCTCATCAGTTTGAGCTGCAGTTTTCCCACCTGAAAAATGACATTTTCTACCACACAGGGTTGTGGAGGGATGGAATAATAAAGCTGTCTCCTAGAGAGAGATTCTCCTGGAGGTGGGCCCTGCAGAGCCACAGGCAAGGCCTGAGGTTTAACAGAGGGACTGGCAAAGGTTCTCTGTGGCCTCGCGTCCCAGAGACATTCTCTGTGAACCCAGAGCCTGTGGGTGCCTCCCAAACATCCATTCCACCTCAGATCAGAATCCATCATGGTGGAAACCCTCTCTCTGACTGGGGTTGGTTAGGAAAGGCAGAGGACATGTGAGAGGATTTGAGTTATTAAGTTTCATTCCCATGAAGTACTTCTGATTCTTCACCTGACAAACACATGGCAGGGCCACTCTTCCAGCCCTTTGAGACTGGCTGGTTGGGGCTGTGTGACGATCAGGGAGTTGTGAGGGAGCCTGGGTCCTAAGAGGTCCACTCAGTGGTGGACCTGAAGTGTAGGTGCAAAATAAACCTGGGTTGACTTGTTGTTATTTAGTTGCTCAGTTGTGTCTGACTCTGCAACCCCATGGACTGTAGCCCGCCAGTCTCTTCAGTCCACGGGATTTCCCAGGCAAGAATACTGGAATAGGTTGCCATTTCCTTTTCCAGGGGATATTCCTGACCCAGGGATCAAACTCGTTAGCAGGCAGATTCTTTATCGTGGAATCACCTGGGAAACCCCTTCACTGACTTAAGTCACTGCAATTTTCAGGTCTGTTAACCAGCATAACCTGACTGAGATAGGGGAAGTCTGCTCAGAGCTTGTGAAGTCTCCTTGCTCCAGAGGGAGATGACAAGGAAAGATGCCCTCTCTTCCTCATCAGATGTTGCCGGGTCCAAATACGACATCACTTGCAGCTGTTGCCCTCTCCCAACCAGTCTGAGAACACGGCCAATGCTGAATGTGGAAGAGACTGGGCAGGAAGAGCCACTGGGCCCTTCATAATGTTGTCAAGGTGCTGGATTAACCTCCCTGGGAACTGCTCTGCCTCTGAACCCTCTTTTCTGGGAGACAACAAATTCCTGCAATGTTTGGTTACTTGCAGCCAGAAGCATTCCACGGGCACAAACCCTGGACTTTGGAGGAGTCGCTGAGCCTCCATTAATCAAGCTGATACTGTGATTCCTCACTTGTTTCCTGTGCCTGAACTTGAAACTTGAGAGGGTAATGAACTGGAATCCCACCCCCAAAATCCAAAAGAAGTTAACTGACTTCTCTGGGGTCACCCTGCCAGTCCAAAGCCAGGGCTGTCTCTGCAAAGACCAACTCTGAGCTCCTGGCTTTCATGTATACAGGCAGCAGAGAAGTGCTGCAGAGGTGCACTGGACTTTCTGAAATCTTATCTTTCCTCACCTGCCAGGAAAACACGTATTATCCCCACTTCTCCAGGCCCTGAACTCTAATGCCTCCAGGAAAAAAAGACACTACTGACAGGTGAATGGATAAAGAAGATGTGGTGTATATATGTGTGTGTGAAAGAGACCAAAATTGGGTTGTTTGTAGTGACGCAAGTGATGTAGAGTCTGTCATACAGAGTGAAGTGTGAAAGAGAAAAGACAAATACCATATATTAATGCACATACATGGAATCTAGACAAAGGATATTGAGGAACCTGTTTACAGGGAAGGAATGGAGACACAGATGTAGAGAACAGCTTTGGGGACATGGGGGTGGTGGGAGAAGGGGGTGGGATGACTTGAGAGAACAGTGCTGAGCGCAGAACAGAGAGCTGGGGGGAGCTGCCGCATAGCACAGGTAGCTCAGCGTGGTGCTCTGCGATGACCTAAGTGGGGTTGGGGGTGGGGTGTGAGGGAGGCTCCAAAGGGAGGAGATAAAATGTAGACACGTGGTTGATGCGAGCTGTAGAACAGCAGAAACTAACACAACACTGTAAAGCAGTTATACGCTATTTAAAAACAAAAAGCATAGGGAGTCTTCACCTTACTGGCTGACTTAGCAGCCAGCCAACCTCCTGGTAAAATGTGACTCCAGTATTGCTGGAAGTTGAAGTGTTGATGGGTTTATTTCATTTTTTGAAAACACCTGAATCAAATCCTGAGTGCTAAAGGAAAATGGTCGGCGCTTGCTAGATTTGTAAGAGGCAGACACTACAGGCACTTCCCTCAATGTCTATTCTCTGCTTCCACCATGGTAGCAGAATCCAAATAGCATTGGTGGCAGCAATGCGATGGGTTATCAGACTACATTTCCCAGACTCCCTTGCTTTATTCCAATGAAATAAAAGCACTACATGCGACTCCCCTGGCAGCATGGTGTGGGATCTTAGTTCCCCAATCAGGGATTGAACCTAGGCCCTGACAGTGAAAGAACAGAGTCCTAACCTCTGGATTACTGGGGAATTCCTCGATGGACTATCTTTAGCTGAACAAATGTTTTCAGCGTCATCTCTCAGCTAACTGTCTTCTATCAAGAAAACCTGTACTTTGTTCACTCACGTAATTCTTTCACTAAAAAGCCTTCTTCCCATCCCAATGGAAACTGACTGGCCTATGCTGACCATTCTTTAGATGCTGAATATGTCCCATTTGGGGCCATCTGTATCACTGCCAAATCCTGGTCAAGCTGATGGAACTAGGACATTCCAGCATCTCACCATGCACAGCTCTGGGCAAAACTCCCCAGAAGCAGGCCTGGGCTGCCAGGATCTTTGCTTTGAACTTCCTACTCTGCCACGTAGGAAAGTACCAAGACAGATGTGGAGTCCTGAGGGCAGGGCTCCAGCGTGCTCGGTCAGTCTCCTACAGAGACTGACGGGTGGAGCTGGGGATGGGTGCATTATAGGATGGCTGGGTAAAGGGTGGACACACGATGCAGCCATTGTTGGCTGCCACTCCAGGAGGCACCACCTTCTTTGACCCTGCTGGTGGAGTCCGGATGCTGCTCTGGCAGCCAACCCTCGACCACATGACTTGAGCAAATACTGAGGGTTTGAGCTTCCCTGGTGGCTCAAACGGTAAAAAAAAATCCGCCTGCAACACGAGAAACCTGGGTTCAGACCCTGGGTTGGGAAGATCCTCTGGAGGAGGACATGTCAACTCACTCCAGTATTCTTGCCTGGACAATCCCCATGGACAGAGGAGCCTGGTGTGGCTACAGTCCATGGGGTCACAAAGAGTTGGACATGACTGAGCAACTAAGCACACAAGACAATTGTGGGGGTCCCACGTGACCTCGCCAGGGGTTAGTTCAGGGGTGGGTAAGTGACTGAGTTCCTTCATCCTTAGAAACAGAGAGCAGCTCTTCCCTCTTCTGCAGGGCACCGGTTTTGCCTGGGGCCACAGCAGCCCCTGCGGGTCATGAGTGTAGTCAGGTCCTTGAGGAAGAACCTACACAATTGACCAGCCCGAGAGCCACCTGCCTCTGGAATTATCACAT
Organism: Capra hircus; assembly: GCF_001704415.2. Lineage (NCBI taxonomy): Eukaryota > Metazoa > Chordata > Mammalia > Artiodactyla > Bovidae > Capra > Capra hircus. The sequence continues at coordinate 48,866,847 of NC_030825.1, read as the reverse complement.
GATGATAAATCCCCTTAATGCTCATGCCTTCTTGAGTTAGGTTTTCTGTCTAAAGTCAAATGTTTCAACTGCCCTGGTGGTCCAGTAGATACCAATGTGCCTGCCAACGTAGGGGACACAGTTTCTATCCCTGGTCCAGGAACCAAGATCCCATATGCTGTGGGGCAACTAAGCCCGTGCCTTGCAACTACTTAGTCCACATACAGCAACCAAGAACCTGTGCACCATAATGAAGACCCACAGTAGCAACCCCGCCACCCCCACAAATATCAAATGCTTCCCAACTGATGGACCACTCTTTATGGAACTGGCAGAGGAAAACAACTTCCATAGTTGCGACATGTGAGCTTGGTGGTTGTGGCTCCTGGGCTCTAAGCCACAGACTCAGCAGTTGTGGCACACAGGTCTAGGTGCTCCACTGCTGTGGGATCCTCCTGGACCAGGGATCGAACCCGTGTCTCTTGCATTGGCAGGTGGATTCCTTTTCACTGAGCCACCAGGGAAGCCTTGAGAGTTTTTTTTTTCCTAAACAGCTAATTTTTTTCTTTTTGGGGCTGTGCTATGCAGCATGCAGGATCCTAGTTCCCCGAGTAGGGATTGAACCTGTGCCCCCTTGCAGTGGAACTGTGGAGCCCTGACACTGGACTGCCAGGGAAGGCCCTGAGGCAGACGTTTTACATGTGAGCAAACCTAGGGGCAGAGTGAAGCCCCTCACCCACACCACATGGCTGATGAAGTGCAGGCCCTCTTGTCCTCTTGTCTCCCAGTAAATCTAAGATGGGCTGCAGGACAGGTTCGGTCTATGAGGGTCTCTGAGTTCCTGGAAACTTGATGAATCTGGCAGGTCAAGGCCCGCAGAAGACAGCAGGAGCCAGAGGAGTCCCGAAGGGGGAAACGTCTGTGGCTGGGCTGGAATGCCTGGCTTGGGTCCCACAGGCTCCAGGATGTCAACTGCGCGACAGGAAACGGGGAATGGAGCTGAGGCCAAAGGCCACTGGGGCAGCCCAACCTGCTTCAGGGCCTCCTAAGGCTGGCTGGTGACCAGCCACGAGAAACACTGGCGGGGTTCAGGGGCTGAGGTATGCTAGGAATGTTTGGCAGAACTTGGAACCTGGCTGGCTGTCAGAGATGAAAAATACTGAGACCAGTGATACAGAAAGCAGCATCAGGGAGCCTGGGGAGAGAGGGGTGGGCTGGGAGGAGATGGAATCTGAGGGGAAGTGAGAGTTTTCCACTTGCCAGTGCCAGAGAGCCTGAAACACAGAATCACAGCCTCCCAGTGTCACTGCGGGGGCGGGGACTCCTGAAGGGACCGTTCCTGTGGACAGGCAGCACAGCGCTGGGTCAGAGTTGGTCCCTTGGAATCACACAGGCCCAGGTTCCTGGAAAAGTGATCCCGCCCAAGTGGATCCACTTTGTTGAGCCTCAGTTTTCCCTCTCCCTCTATAAAATGGGACATTCTACCCACCTCGTGGAATTGATAGAAACAGCCCACTGAGCTCATGTATCAATGGGACAGTCCAGAAAACAAAGAAATAGACCCCCACAAGTGTGCCCAGGTGATTTCCCCTTCCAATGAGCTTTTGCTTTAAGGAGCAAAACAGGGACAGCGGAGGAGAAGGAGCCTTTTCAATAAATGGAGCTGGACACTGGCAGGCAAAAAAAGGAATCTCAACCTAAACCTTTCACCCTATGAAAAAACTAGCTTTAAAAAATTAACTCAGAGTCAACTATGGACTTAATTGCAAAATATAAAACAATAAAAATTTCTTAGGAGGGGAATTTCCTGGTGGTTCAGTGGTGCAGATTCTGTGCTTCCACTGCAAGGGGCATGGGTTTGATCACTGGTCGGGGAACTAGGATCCCAACATGCCAAGTGGTGCAGCTTAAAAAAAAAATAAGGAAAAACTTCTAGGAAAAAACGTCTTCAGGACTCAGGACTAGGAAAGAGTTCTAAGATTTAACACCAAAAGCAGGATCCATAAAGGGAAAACAATTGTAATTTGCATCTCACCAAAATTAAAAACTTTTGTTTTGTGAAAGACTCTGTTAACAAGATGAAAAGACAAACTAATGACTGGTGGGAGGAAGTATTTGCAAACCGCAGAGCTGACAAAGGACTTGTGTCTAGAATATACAAACACTGAAACACAAAGGTGTTCAACATCATTAGCCACTGGAGAAATGCAAATTAAAACCACGATGAGCTATCATCACACCTATGAGAATAGCTGAAGTGAAAAGTGGCGATGACACCAGATAGAGATGAGGACGTGGAGAAACCGGATGACTCACAGCTTGCCAGTGGGAACGTACAATGGTACAACCACTCCGGAAAATAGTTTGGCAGTTCTTTTTAAAACTAAAAATGGACTTACCACACAGTATGCAATTGTATTCTTTTCTTTTTTTCCCTAAACACTTTTCTACACACAATACAGAATGGTCAGCACACCCTTTCACTGAAATAATAATGCTCTCAACTTGCTGAGTAAGTGGCACTTGGAGAAACATCTCCCCACACCCGCCCCAGGTTTACTGAGGTGTAAGGGACAAATAAAATCATAATATACTTAAAGTTGTACAATGTAATGGTTTGAAATATGTATACGCTGTAAAATGATTACCACAATTACCACATCTAACATCTCAAATAGTTATATTTTTTGGGGGTGAGAATGTTTAAGATCTACCCACTTAGCAGATTTTAAGTGTATAATACAGAATTAACTACAGCCACCATGTGACACGTGAAATCTTCAGAACTCACTCATCTTATAACTCAAAGTTTGTGCCCTTTGACCAACACTGTCTCATTCTCCCCACCCCCAAGTAACTACCATTCTATCTACTCTGTTTCTTTGATTTTTTTTCATTCCACATGTGATACTGCACAGTATTTGTCTTTCTGCTTTATCTCACTGAACATAATGCCTTTAAGGTTCATCCACGTTATTGCAAATGGCAGGATTTCCTCTTTTTATGGTCCATTGTGTATATTACACCACGTTTCCTTTATCCATTCATCTGTCAACAGCCATTTAGGTTGTTTCTATATTTTGGCAAGCAACTGCATTCTTGGGCATTTATTGCAGAGAAGTGAAAACTTCTTTTCACGCATGTTCAGAGCATGAACATTTGCACAGCCCAAACCCAGAAACTACCTGAATATTCATCAATGGTACCACACCACCAAATACAACTCGGCAACAGTAAGGATTTGACTACAGATACAGGCAAAAATGTGGATGACTCTCAACTGAGAGAAAAATCTCAAAAGGGCACATACTGTGTGATTCCTTTTACACAGCATTCATGAAGTAAGAGACCCAGAAAAGATTAGTGGTTGCCAGAGGGATGGGGGAGGGGATGGGTGTGGCTATAAAGGGGTAGCCGGAGGGAGTTTCATGGTGACGGCACAGTTCGGTCTTAACTGTGGACAAAACTCCACACAGCTACACACACACAGGTAATTGGTGTATTCTGAATAAGCACTGTGGATTGTACCAATGTCAACTGCTTTGATATTGTATTAGTTATTCAAGATGTTAAATTTGGAGAGGCTGGGTGAAGGATTCAAAGAGGGCTCTATACATTTCTTTTAAACTTCTTGTGAATCTATAATTATTCAAATAGTTTAAAAGCAATAAGATAGGAGTGGGGACACCAGGACTTTGGGGGGAAAATGCTCCTTGGAATTAACAAAAAGCATCATCCCCACCACCTCTATTCTTGGCTGATGGCTCCATGCCAACTGCCACTTCCAGCCTCAGCCACTGTTGCCACCCAGGTGCCCCCACAACTCAGACTCCTCTCCATTCCACACCTTTCTGCTTACTGATGTCTGTGGCCTCTGCTCTGTCTGGAATGACTTTCTCCCTCTTCTCTGCGGCAAACTCCTATTCATCTCTCAAAGCCCTATTCAAATACCACCTGCTCTGGGCAGCCAGCTTAGAGCTGGGGTTGGGCTGAGCTCCCTCCTCTAAGGCCTGAGTCTATCAGAGCTCTTGGCAGTGTGTGCATCCCTTCTGAGATCTTCTCTCACCATAGACGGTGCTGATAACAGGAACCCCTGGGTAAGTATCTTAAATATTTCTCCTGGCACCTGGAACACAGAGGGCTCTTGGGACCCACTGCAGTTGAGAGCTGAATGGTGGCTACCAGAAGATGAAAGAGTATGTTTCCCCAATTTTACAACAGAGGCTTAGAATCAAGCAGTGGTTTAGTGTAGTAGCTCTCAAAGTGTGTTCCCTGGGCTGGCAGCCTTGGAATCACATGTCCTACCCTAGTCCTACTAAGCTGGAAATTCGAGGGTGAGGCCCAGTTATCAGTATTTTAACAAGCGCTCCTTCTGGGTGATTCTGAGGCATGTTAGTTAAACAAACTCACTCACTCACTCCATCCTTTCATCAAATATACACCAAGGATCTACCAGTCCCTGAGCTGTGTGATGGTGATCATAAGAACAAAAAGTGTTATATATTGGAAAGCAGCAGGCCTGTTCATGCACACACGCATGAATATACATGCACGCACACTTCCCTGGGCTAACAGGATGGAGAGGACTCAAGGCCGTCATCAGGAAAAGACAAACGGAAGTCAAGGGAACAGGTGGCAACATGTCACTGTGTGGGAGGTGGGGGTACAGGGAAGGCTTCCTGGAGGAGCATCAGCACTCACACTGGAAGAGTGGGGTCCAGGGAGTCTGTGGGGGTGAAGATCATGAAGAACTTCCAGGTGGACAGAAGAACACAGGGAGGATTCTGCAAAGCACACAGCCTGCCTAGGAGATCAGAAGTGGCTGGGGTCTAAGGCCACACCACCCTGAACTCGTCCCATCTTGTCTGATGTTGAAAGCTAAGCAGGGTCGGGCCTGGTCAGTACTTGGATGGGAGAAGGGGCTGGGGAGGCTGATGTGCAGGGCACTGCACGAGGCTGGAGAGGCAGAGGAGGAGGAGGGGTCCCTGCTGGCCACAGTGAAGCGTGGAGGCTGTGTCACGAGAGCTCTGGGACACGTGGGGGTGGGGTTTGGAGCAGGCAATAGACGTGGCCAGCCAGACAAAGACCCCCTGGCTACTGAGTGGGGGTGGACTAGAGGAGGTGGCACAGAGGCTGGGGGCTCAAGGAGGTGGCCAGGGCAGGGCACTGGGGAAAGGAGGAGGGGGCGGGGGCAGAGATGCTCAGGAGGTTGAAGAGATGGGCCGCAGTAGAGGGGAGGGGAAAGGGAGGCATCCAGGATGAGGTGCACGGCTCTGGCCCAAGGACAGGCGAGTGGTGTGGCCACCCCTCAGACAGGCACCCCAGGGGAGGAGGAAGGTTCCAGGGCACTGGAGTGGAAGGCTGCTGGAGAGTAAGCTAGAGAAACTGTGTTTATTCCAAGGGCACCGAGAGCCAGGCAGGAGTTGGGAAGATCCCCTAAGCTGCCAGACTGGGGAAGGGGACTGGCCCTAAAAACTGGGTAATGCTGGGGGCCTGGTGTTGGGGGAGCGTGGGCTGGAGGCAGATAACAGCTGTGTTGCAAGGGGCGTGCTCAGACAAGTGATTCAGGCATTGAGAAAAATGGCAACTGAAACGCTGCTGCAAAGACCGGCAGGGCCCTTCCTGGTCAGGCTGGCTTGGCCCCACATCCTAACACACACAGCCCTCTATCCTAGCAGGCCTCTGAGGACCCTGGGGAATCCAAAAGCCCCATAAAATGGCAAATAAACCTGTATGTCAGGTAAGTGCATCTCCCGGGGAAGAAGGTTGCTGGCTTTCATCAGATTCCTTAACGGAAAAGAGAGAGGAGAGTCTGACCTTTCTGGGGATGGCTTGTATCTCGCGTAGGTGGCCGAGCCGGGGGTGGAGAAGCTCCCAGAAGGCTGTCGGTAGGGAGGGACTTTGTCGACCCCTGCTGGTGACGCTGTGTAAGGGGTTTCGGGGAAGCTGACGGGCCTGGAACAGAGGTAGGAGAGAGGAAGAGGGTGGGGGTGAGCAAGGAGGAGCCCGGCCCAGTCCTGCTACGCAGCCACACCCCCACACCCGTGGGCTTCACGTGCTCTTCTCTGTGGGGATGGAGGCAAGGCTGCTGAGCGAAGGGCTGGGGAGGCCAGGACACCCCTTCCCACCACAGCTGAGCCCACCCCTCAGAGTCTACAGCCTGACACAGGCTGGACGGGCCACCCACACCAGGGACAAGACTCTCCTCTGCAAGTTAGATTCCCTCATTTCTTAGAAATTTTTCTTTAATATATAAGGTATTCAAAAGCACTTATCTGTAAGGTATATGCCATCATAATAAAACAAACTGCCTAAAGTTACCACCGACCCGAGAGCTAGAACTGGGGCCATGTGTACCCATGGGTGGGCTCCTCCCCCCGCCACTTCCCTGTCTCCCCAAGAAGTAATCACTCTCCTAAATTTTGTGCTTATCAGTCCCTTGACCTTTAAAACAAATACATGGTTTTAATCACACATGGTAGGGTGGATTTCCAACAGCAGGCACTGAGCGCCCCAGCTCTGTGTCCACGCTCCAGAGGCTCACGAGGCAAGTTTAAGGCAAGGAAGAAGGGAGGGGTAAGAGAATGAGAAGGCAAGGGAGAGGAGGAGGGCGGACAACAGGCGGAGAGAGAGAAAGGCAGAGGGCGGCAGGGGGCAGGGGGGGGCTGGGTGGCACCCCTGGGCAGGGGTGGGGGTGTCCTTACCTCTTGCTGTGCAGGGGCTGGGACTCCCGGAAGGGGACCATGGGGGTCTGCTTCGGGGGCCGGCTCAGGGACTGGGCGTGTCCAGGGGTGGCGGGGGCGGCCCACTTGGAGGCCGGGAGAGAGTTGTGGGACGCGGGCCCGCTCCACTGCCAGGGAGCGTTGCTGCGGTAGGGGGGCCGGCCCCCTGGGGCCAGGCCCTCCGGCTCGGTCTTGGGCTCCGAGGTATTCATATCATAGGTTTCTGGCCACCCTCTGGGAAGAAAAACATCGTTACTCGGAAAAGGCCCCGGCCCACCAGCGCGCAGCGCTGCTGCTTCGCAGCCCAAATCTGAACAGTCTTCTATTTTAAAGGCCGAGTGGGGACCCTTCAAATTGGTCTGAAATGGAGCAGCTCTGTGTCCTCAACCGAGACAGGGTCCAACACAATGACCCCGACTGCTGGGCACACTCTACTTCATCTCCCCGTCCCTTCCTCTTTGTGTCTCCTAGTCTCTCCCTTCACCCTGACCCAGGACTCCAGTTGGCCAGTGTCCTCTTCAGGCTAGCTTGGCGCCCCCACCCTCCCTTGGCAGTACTCAGGGCCAGAAAGGCGGATGCCCTCGGCATCAAAGGACAGTATCTGCCTTGTTCCAAAGAAGCTCAAAGGCAGCTGGAAGAGGAGCAGGTGACCTACTTTGCAGGGTGGTTGGAAAAAAAAAAAAGCCACAAAAAATCCAGAACCTTGAAATAGATGCACAACGGCCTGTGACTCCCCCTAGACCAGGCTGGCACACGCACCGCAATGTTCCTGGCTCAGGGCGGGGGGCTCCGCGGGCTGGGCTGGCGTCCTCCGCCTCCGCTGCAGTGCAGCGTGGGAGGGGGCTCTGAGCCCGAGCAGGGGGCCATGCTCACAAAACCCACCTCCCAGGGGCTGTGGGAGCCAAGCTGGCAGGAGCCCTGGGCCTGGAAGCCATCAGGCCCACACCGAGCCAGCCCTCTGGGGTTCTCCTGAGCCTCCTGGAGCCTGGGGCACTCGCAGGGTCAACCGGCAAAAGATCTGGTGGTCGGGGACCCAGGTCACGTCTGCTAAGGAGGCATCAAAAAGTGACCCAGGAATGTTCTCTGGCACCTGGGCCAGACACACAGTGCCCTCGGCAGCACTGGAGCTGGAGCTGGTATTCAGAAGCGCCTTCCAGCAGCTTCTCTGGATCAGTAGGTGCCCACGCCTCACCAGGTGCCAGGTGAGGAATGACAGCATACGAACGCCTAACAGGACCTGCAGATCTGCCAGGCCCAGGTGGAGGTGGTACCACCGTGGACCCAGGCAGTGCATACCCGCTGCTCCTGCCTGCCTAGCTTCTACACCCCCTTCTCCTGAGAACAGGTCTGTGGGCTCTGGGTGGGGTGGATCCCACTTCCTGGCTCCAGGTATGAGCATGTGACCCAGGCCAGCCAATCAGCAGCGCTTCTTTGAGGTGACGGGCACAGGATTGTCAGGTGCCCCAAGCTGAGCCAATCAAAGACAGTGAGCATCAACTCTGGAACTGCTGCAAGGGGGGTGTGGTGGGGGGTGGGCAAGCAGGGGAGGGGGGGTAGGTGGTAAGAAAAAGATCTGTTTCACTGGGCTGCTGAGCTGGGGAGACCTAAGCTGGAGCTGCGACGAGGAAGAGGTGGCTTGAGAATGATAGCAATGCAGAACATGAGACAGCTGAGAGAGATTCTTGATGAAGATGTCCAAGACCCTGCATAAAGCCACATTTCAATCTTGCCCTATCTCCCAGTATTCTTAGGTGCATTAGCTAGTCAAGTTTCTCTTTTGCTTCACCTCTGTTGCTGGTTATTATCAATAGATACACTGAAGAAAGAAGCAAATTGAGGCACAGAGAAGTTAAGTAACCTATCCAAGGTCACATAGCCAGTAAGAGGTAGAAACTGAATTGATTGATTTATCTTTTTTTTTTTTTCCTTTCTTTTTTGGCTGTGCCATGTGGCTTGTAGAATTTTAGCTCCCTGACCAGGGATTGAACCCACGCCCTGGCAGTGAAAGCACTGGATTACCAGGGAATTCCCAGAAACTGGATTTAAAGATAGTAAGCTGACTCGAAAGCCCACAACTTTAACCACCATACACACTGGCTTACTGGGACAGTGGTTTGGGAGCCAGTGGGTAGATTCCGCGGGCCTGTGACTTCTGCCCCTGTTACTGACAGCTCCACCTTTGGCCAAGAATCCCTGGGCATGACCTCAAAGAGGGAAAACAATCATTGGAGGGTAGCACAGACTGACAGAGAGCCAGGGCGCAGCAGGCGGACAGCTGGTTCAGATCACAGCTCTGCTGCTTATGGCCCATGTAGTCTTGGGTGAAGGAGTTTCCTTCTCAGAGCCTCAGTTTCCTCATCTGCAAAATGGGGGTGGTGGTGAGCATCAGCTAGAAGTCTGGCGCATGCCAAGTGCTTAACACATAACAGCTGTTGTTGTGGTTGCCTTCTCCAGCTGATTCTGTGGACTCTGCCTGCCATTCCCACAAGCTCAGAAGCAGAAGCCTTCTTTCCATTTTCTGAAGTCCAGCCAAACCCACCCAGGGGCTCTAGAACAAATTCCTTCCCCGTGATCTGAGATCCATCAGCATCTAGATTACCCTGAGTGCTCAGTAAAGGAAAGCAGATGCCTGGGCCCAACTCAGCTCCTCTGAATCACAGTCCTCTTTGAGGCGGGGCCCAGGAAGCTGCATTTTACCAAGCTGCCAGGGATGATGCTGACATGAGAAAGTTTAAGAAGCTCCTTTCACTGATCCAGTTTTAGGATTGTTTTTAAAAATTAGTGTTATTAAACGGCACCTCTGTCCACCAGTTACACCCACCAGAAGCACCCACAGCTGCCAGGTTTTTACATATTCTTGACTCACTGCATTTTCTGTAAACAATCAATTACTACTCCATCATATGGATGACCTGGGATTTACTCAGCCAGTCTCCTATGGTTGGACATCTAGTTTCTTCCAGTCTTTTGCTCGACCAACAACGCTGCACTAAACATTCCCTCTCCAATCTCTCAGCCATGTGCGGAAGATGCCTGGTGATGGATGGCCAGCTTCACAAACCGCTTTTCCTATCTGCCACCTCCTCTTTGATTCCCAACAGCCTAGTTTCTGGAGGCCATGGGGACTCCTTTCTCTCTCTCCAACTCACTCACTTGTGGGGTTTCAATTCCCCTTCTCAGGGAGGAGCATCCCCTCCCTTCAGATATCTTGAATCCAAATGAGGAACCAAAGGTGTCCTGGATCAGCTTCTCCATCAGGCAGGACAGACACAGTGAGATGAGCCTGTACAAACACGCCAGGTTACCATGACACGCTGCTTCAGGGACTCTGGGATGTCCCTCCTGGCTACCTGGCCCCCCTGGGCGGGGCTCACTTGAGAACCCCAGCCTCAGGGTCTGGGATGTCCCTCCTGGCTACCTGGCCCCCCTGGGCGGGGCTCACTTGAGAACACCAGCCTCATGGTCTGGGGGTGTGAGTATGACCCCCTGTATGCTATGCAGTATCTGAAGAGCCTGGGGTCCAGACCCAGGGCCTACAAAGCCTGGCTGGTGGCAGGGATTGTGACACCCAGGCTAGGAGGCCAGGGTCATAGCAAGAGGCTGGAGGAACCGCAAAACTGGACTATCAGCTCTGCAAACGAGGTCAGCCAGACCCCTCTGCGCTTGAAGAGCCACACACACCATACAAGTCCCAACCCACAGCTGTCCCGTTTCGGTGGCTGCCTTGTAAAGGGAGCTGGATGATAGCTTTCCTCCTAAACAGGGCAGGGAGTGGAACCCGTCTGTCTGGTCACACCCTCCTTGGCCTCATCTCCCCAGAACTGGAGAAGGGAGCCTGCAGATGCTGCCTTTCACTCAGCTGGTCCCTACCTGCAGGTCCAAGGATATTTGTGTGGCCTCTGGTGCTTCCGAGCTTTGGAGAGTCATCCAACAGGCGGGCTGCTACTGCGTGTGTGTCTGTGTGTGTATGCAACGAGGCAGAAGGGTTACCTCAGCCTGACTTGCCCCTGCAGAGCTTGGCGTGGGTGTGGCCCGCCCTTGGCCCCATGCAGGGATGGAGGAAGCCCTGGAAGAGGGCTGGGAAAAGGGGAAGCCTAGGGCCTGACTGGAGTCCCAAGGCTAGAGGACTGGCACCTGGGTGGCCAAGCCCTGGGTTGTAGCAGGGTTGAACTGTCCCCCACCAAGTTCAGAGCAAGCAAGACTCAAGAAGGTGGGAGGGTGCAGCCAGGACTCACATGCCCACAGCTCGAGACTGCTTTGAGAGGCAGCAGAATACACGGAGATGGGGAACCTGGACTGAGTTTTGCTCTGCCACTTAGTAGCCATGCAACTCTGCACAAGACAGTGGTCCACCCTGGGTGTCAGTTTTCTTATCTGTAGACCAGGGATCACACCAGCCCTGGGAGATCACGTGTGTAAGCTCTCAGTGTCCCCTCATTGTGTGCCTTTCTCTTGGCTCACCCTGTTCCAGCCACGTGTCCCTCCTTCTGGTCCGTCAACAACCCAAGGGCCTCTTGTTCTTACCCCCCCCCCCCAGGCCTTTCCTGACCACCCAGTCCGATGTCAGGTCAGGCCTAATGTTCCTCACACCCAGGACCTCATGGCTGGTGTCTTCTGAGTGCCTCCTACAGGCCACGTCCTGTTCTGCGTGCTCTGTGGGGCTCGCCTCCTCCAACCTTATAGCCACTTTTGGGTAAAAGCTCCATTTCCTCTTTTATAAAAGAGGAAAACAGGCACAGAGTGGTGGGGAAATCTCAAGGTCACAGTTAATAAGACGAGGAGCCTGGGCTCAAATGTAGGCAACCTCCCTGCAGGTCTGCCTTCCCACTACACCCAGTGACTTCTGCTTGGACTGTGTGAACCATCTCACTGGCTTACTTTTTTATTGGTTGTCTTCCCCAATCCATTCATCAGGGCTGTGAGGGCCCAGGCCCAGACTGTCCTTTGTGCAGCTGTGCTTCAGGCCTTGGGATGTAGTGATTCTAGAACCACTGTTTCCAAGTCATCGCTGGAGGTTGCTAGGGTACCAATTCATTCTTCTCAGAATCACATCTATCCTGCCTTCTCTGTACAAATTATATTTCAGAGGAATCAAACGGCTGCTGAAGGAATGTTCATTTTGGAAGAATTCCAGACAATAAATGAAGAAAAGATTTCCTTGGTGGATGGGCCGGTGGTTAAGAATCTGCCTGCCACCGCAGGGGACACAGGTTCAATCCCTGGTCTGAGAAGATCCGACACGTCGAGGGGCAACTAAGCCCGTGAGCCTCAACTACTGACGCTGTGCTCTAGAGCCCGGGAGTAGCAACTGCTGAAGCTCGCGTGCCCTAGAGCCTGTGCTCCGTGACAAGAGGAGCTGCTGCGATGAGAAGCCCGTGTGCTGCAGCTAGAGAATAGCCCTGCTCACGGCAACTGGAGAAACCTGGTGTGCAGCAACAGAGACGCAGCACAAAGACAGACACATAAATACATTTGTTTAAAAATAAAGAAGGCAGGCTAGAACTGAGGGCATCACTTGAGTGTGACCCATCATGACACAGGGGATCCAGACAAGGATCACAAATGGCTGCTGAGAGCCGAGGGGAAATGTATAGCGTTTAGGGTCAGGCTGCCACCCTCGGAACCCTCTGACCGCCCCTAGTATCACTCCCACAGGGACAGCCAGACATGTGGCGCCTCCTGATGGATGCACACCTGGGAAGTGCTGTGACCAAAAGAAATTCAAGGACCTCCCTGGCAGTTAAGACTTCGCTTTCCAAGCCGGGGAAGGTGGGTTCGATCCCTGGTCAGGGAACTAAGATCCCACATGCCTCAAAGCCAAGGAACTGAAACAGAAACCAAAAGTAATATTGTAACAAATCCAATGAAGTCTTTAAAATGGTCCGCATCAAAAAAAATCCTAAGAAAAAAAAAAAAAAGGAAATTTAACTAGAATCTGATCAAGCTTTTATGCCTAACTCCAGTTTGTGGGAAATACACGTGCCAGAAGAACAGGTTAAAGGACATCAGCAGGATGCAAGCAGATAAATCCAGGAAGCGGGAAACTGAAAAACAAGAGGCCCGGTTTCCTCCCAAAACAAAAGGTAAGAAAAAATATAAGATTAAAAAAAAAAAAAAAGAGATTCATCAACCAAATGCCACAGGAAGAGCCTGTGATACAAAAGAAGTTAAAGATGGACAGGGGAGTTGAGGCAGTCTGCTAAATTTTTTTAAGGTCCTGACTGGGTAGAGACACAGTTGAAGGAGTTGAGACTGCTTCAAATAATCTAAGGTGGAGAGGTATGGGATGAAAAAGAAACAAAGACAAAATAAGAACTGGCCACATGTTGACAAATCTTGAAACAGGGGACTTAGCATGCTTTTAATATGCTTGAAATACGGGACTTCCCTGGTGGTCCGGGGTTAAGAATCCACCTTCCAAGGCAGGGGACGCAGGTTCGATTTCTGGTTGGGGAACTAAGACTCCATAAGCCATGGAGTTTAGACTAAGCCCATGGGCCACAACGAACATGCCACGTGCAGCAACTAAGGCCTGATGCAGACAGATAAATAAGAGAAAGATGCTTGAGATATTCCATTAAAACAAAACAGAAAGAAACAAATCCTGCCCTGGCTTCCCAGTGAACAAAACCCAAGCCTGACACTGTGTCCAGGAAGGGCGCCCAGTCTGCTCCCCCGCCCAGGCCCTCTCCCCCATCTCAGCCTTCCTCGGCGTGCTCCACACCGCCCTACCTGGGCTGCAGGAACCCTCCCCCTACATACGCTGACACTCTGGAGACCCTGCCCTGGCCTGTCCATGGCCTGGGTTCTGCTGGCCTGGAAAATCACATGGCAGCCTCCACCAGGGAGCCCTCCCTGACCACCTGTTAGCCCCTTCTAGACCCTGCTCTTCTCCTCGGAGCTCTTCACTGCCTGGTCCTGTGTTACACACCTATTTAATGACTGCCTGTCAGGACACAAACTCCAAGGGAAGAGGGGCCTTTATTTTGTTTACTGCTAAATCCTACTTAAGACTTCAAATGGAGTGTATACACAGTAGGGGTTCAGTAAATACGTGCCGAACAAATGATGAAGCACATTGGACCTTTAGGCAAGGTCTTTTTTCCCACTATTTTTTGGCTATGCCTTGAGGTATGTGGTATCTCAGTTCCCCAACTAGGGATCAAACTCACGGCCCCTGCAGTGGAAATGGTCTTAACCACTGGACCGCCAGGGAACTCCCTCAGGCAAGGACTTGAACGCTACGTGCGACTAAGGAGGGCGCCCACCTTGTGGGGCTGTGGTGGGGGCCGGAGGGGACAGCATGCGCGTGCAGAGCTTAGACCATGACTGCCTGCAGGAGGGGTTCCACAGATGCTGACTTGGACCCTGACACCATTATCGCCACCTGCTGAGGAAGGGCCCCAAGGGCCAGGGCCCGGGGAGCTGCTGACCTCTCCGGGGGGACAGACTTACCTCCGGGGCGTGCCGTCGTCGAAAGGCGGGATGATGACTACCTTGACGGTGACGGAGGTGCGTAGCAGGTCGATCATCTGGTCGTGGGTCAGTGTGACCACGGCCACCTTGCAGATCTCCACCAGCCGGCTGCCCTGCCGCAGGCCGGCCTGCCAGGCAAACCCGTAATCCTCCACCTCGGCCACGGTCCCGTCGTACTTCACGTGGAAGCCCAGCTGCCCCAGCCCGTTCCGCCGCAGGGTCATGTCCACTGTCTCCCAGCCGTTGGTCATCACCTGTGGGCCACACGCAGGGTCCAGTTTCACAAGCTGCTCGGGGGGAGCAGGGGCAGCTCTTGGGGGGAGATTCTGCCCTTTGGAGGCCAAAGAGCACCCCCCAACCCCTCCACTCTCCCAGGTGATGTCAGGGTACAGGCGCGCAGACACCCACCTTGTCCCAGCCTAGGCTTCTGACTCCTGGAGAAACGTGTACACCTCATACAGAGGCGGTGGTCATGAGTTGTGTTCTCCACATGCCCCTCCCGCCCTCTCTATGGTTGGTGGTCTCTGGAGCTTGTTTTGGGCTTTCCAGGTGGCACTAGTGATAAAGAACCTGCCCACCAATGCAAGAGACGTAAGAGACTCGGGTTTGATCCCTGGGTTGGGCAGATCCCCTGGAGGAGGAAACAGCAACCCACTCCAGTATTCTTGCCCAAGAATCCCATGGACAGAGGAGCCTGGTTGGCTATGGTCCATGGGGTCACAAAGAGTCAGACACAACTGAAGCAACTTAGCACGCATGCACACGACTTGTTTTGGCCAATGAGCTGTGAATGGGACTGGCATACTGTCTGGGCTGGGGCATTTCATTGCCAATTTGAGACCCTCTTCAGGCCTTTCCCCTCTGCCACGGCCACTGGGATTATTTCAGAGACCGCCTGTTTGGTCAGCTAGGGTCTGTGAGTTTACAGCCTCCAGCCCAACCTGAGATGGTCACGTGGCATGAGTGAGATAAACCTTTGTTGTCTGAAGCCCTAATGGATACGGTGACTGTAAACAGAGTAAGCTGGAGAAGCCAGAGACCAGAGACCCTGCGAGTTTTTCTAGGCAGGGGGCTCGGCGCCACAGTCTTTACTCCAGGACCTCATTCTGCAAGGCAAAAACCCCTTTCGAACCTCCACCTCAGACTGTCCCCCATCCTGAAGCCAACCAGACCACACTGGGAGGGCCTTCTCTCTGATTTATTCCCTGTTTCACTTGTGGGAGACTTTCGCCATGCTAACCTATGACCATAGATAGGAGAAGCCACTGAACAGAACACCTAGATCTTCAGCATATCCTTAGGGATTCCCTCTTCTTCTTGGAATAAAAAGATTAACTTGATAAGCCAGAGCTGTTAACCAAGTTACAGCAAGATCTGCCTGCCTAAAAACTGCCTTAAGGAAAGCGGCTGTGTAATGGTTGACATTTCCCGTGAGAAGTCATTCCCTGGTTAGAAATGATGCTATCTGATGTACTCATTAGAGCTGCACAGTAAGAATCTTATGTCACAAGCCACGCTGCGCATTCATACATTTACACATGTATCCACATACACAAAAATATTCTTTGCAATCCACACAGACGTTCCCGAGTGTGGGTAGCAAGAAACGAGTGTGGATGGTGAAGGACTTACCTGAAGATGTAAACACATCTGTTCCTGGCTAGTCTGGACAGTGAGCATTTGGGAGGTGAGGAAGCATGTGAAACTGGGACAAAGCTCCATGAGACCAGGTGCCTCCTCAGTGCCTCATTCTTTTCTAGCCTGTCCTTGAAAATTGCCTATTGAGATCCAGTAACTGATTTCATGGCCCAACTTGTTTACATGCCACTAAGGAATTACTATTCTTTTTTAAAATACATAATAGGCAAAATAGTTATTTTTCAGAAGCTGTATGTTTTAGAGAGAAATCTTGACACATTTACCGATGAAATGATAGGATGTCTAGGATTTGTTTCAAAATTATCAGGGGAAGGGAGAGAGGGAAGGGAGAAACAAGATGGGCCCCAGGCTGATAACTACGGAAGCTGGTGATAAGGCTAGGGGTTCACTAGGCGAGTTTCTCTACTTTTGCGTCTGTTTGAAATTTTCCATGATTAAAAAGCTAAAACAAATTTGTTTGAAAGGAAAGCCTACAGTTTAGTGCCTCAAAAGAGAAACTCATGACTGGCTTCATCCCAGACCATGGCCTCTGCTTTGGGAGTCAAAACGCTTCTTCCCTTTGAAGTCATCGTCCTTGTGTCCCGTGAATTGAGTTAATAATAGTATCTCCCTCACTGGGTTTTGGGAAGAAGAAATGCAAGGTTGCGCAAGGCTGCAAGGAGTCAGATAGTTGGCCCCCTGCGAATGGCCACTTTTGCTATCACTACAGACAGCACGTATGCGTGCCTTCAGTCCACGGTCACTGAGTGTCTGCTGCACACCAGACACTGGCCCAGGTGCTGAGGACGCAGCAAATATGTAAAAATACACATCAAATGGCGGTAGGTGCTACTGTGACAAAGCCGGGAAAGTGGGTGGAACAAGCTCAAGGCCAGGTTGTGGAGGGGGTTTTTATAATTTTGGATAACAAGGCCTCACCGATAGGTGACCTTTGAATAAATGCATGTAGAAAGGGAGGGAGGCATGTGGGGATGAAGAACGTGTTCCAGCGAGAGGGCACAGGTAGTGCAAAGGCCCTGAGGCTGACTGCCCGATGAGCCCACTCTGGACATAGAAGTCTGTGTTCTTGGAGCAGAGAGAGTAATAAGGAGGCAAGAGTGACAGCCAGCCAGGCTATGTAGGGCCTCACAGGCCACCATAAGGAACCGGGCTTATACCTGGAGTGAGCTGAGGGGTTTGAGCAGAGCAGGGACATGATCAAGATCCCTCTGACAACCTTCCTGAGAACAGACCCCAGGGACGCAAGCAAGGAGGCAAAGGAGACCAGCAAGCAGGCTACTGGACAGGCCAAGAGGGGCTGCAGAAAGGGCAGGAGTAGCAGAGTCTGCCTCCGGGGGTGGAGCCGACAGACTGGACGTCGGAATGAGAGACAGAGGAGTGAGGCTGGTGCGGAGGCTTACGATTCCACTCACGTGATGGGCTTGTTCTCTGATGAGACAGGAGAACCCCGGGAGGCAGGGGGAACGAAATCAGGAGCTTGCTCTTAGATATGTTGAGTTTCACAGGTTGAGTAGGCAGTTAGTCATTAGTCTCAAGTTTGGGCACAAATAGGTTTTGGAGTCAGAAAAATCTGGATTCAGATCCCAGTCTGCCACCTACTGGCTGTGTGACTTCTCTGAGCTGCATGCTCCTCATGGGTCCAATGGGAATAAAAACAGTGCCTACACTCCACAGGGCGGGTGGAGGGCTATGAGATCATCGGTCATGGCGCACAATCAGGGGTCAATCATCTTATTCAGCTAATTGACCAATCAGCATTTAATAAACACCTACTATGTGCCAGCCCTGATCTACACAAATGAGATAAGCAAGTGAGCAAAACAGAGGCCCTTGTTCACGGACCTCACATCCTAATGGGAAATCTACACACCAGCTGTTGCTGTAGTTTAAGGCGGGGCATGAAGTTTGGAGTCAGGGAAGCTGAAAGCTGGTCTTTACCAATCCCACCTGAACTCAAGGAACGAGTGCAAAAGCCTAGAAGGGTGAAGAGGGCTGGCTGTGATACTGGCCTCTGGAGATCACAGCCTCCTAAGTCAGGCCAGCTTGCCTGGGCAACATAACTCATCCAGTCCTTAAAATTTCCAGATGATGTAGGATGGTAAGTGGTAAGTGGATGGTAGGATGGTAAGTGGCAGTGCTGGGACTTGAAGCCAAGCCTTCTGACTTGAGAACTTGTGTCGTTAACTCCCATGATATACTGCCTTCTCTAATTCATGGTTGACATTCTGCTAAACCCACTGAGAGCCAATCACTGACCACAGCTTTCCTTCACTCGGGGCTCTGAGGTAGCCTTAGTACGTCTTAGCCCAATGCTTCCAACGACCATTACCAACTAAACTGTCATCTCACTTGAGACCAATCTGCTACCTTTGGTTTGGCAGCTGTCTGAGCCTGAGCTGCCAAGAGGTTAGGGTAAGATTTTTTAAATCTAGACTGTGAGTCTCTGTTCTTTAACAGAGAATGTTAAATCACTTACATTTATTGTGATTACCTATGTGGAATTATTCCTGCCACATAATTTTGTTTTCTTATGCTTTTTTACACCCCACCCCCAATATCCTGCTTCCGCCTCTATATTTTAAAGGTCCGGGAAGTCTTTCATTCTGTTGAGGTGGCCAAAAAGTTCATCTCGTGTTTTGTAAGAAGGTACAGAAAAACCCACATGAACTTTTTGGCCAATCCAATATTTTAATTCTTCTGGAAAGTATCCTTACATTTTTAACATGAGTTTAAACATCTAGAGTGAGTAAATAAGCCTTTTGTCCTCTCAAGGTGATGACATGGAGAGCCTCAGATCTTTGGCCCAAGCCTTCCCCAGGGAGAACCCAGGCTGTAGAACCCACTAGACCCCCGGTGTTTAAAGTGACAATTCTGATTCTCTTGGGGCTGACGAGTGTCCTGGGCCAATTGACGGGGCTCAGGGAGGTACTTCAGTGGTTCCTAAGGCCTCTGCCAGACCACAGAACTGCTGCACCTTGAGGGGTTCTCTCCCTTACCTTCAGTCTCTGGACAATTTCTCTTATGTCCTCCACAGAACCCTCAGAGGCCTTGAGGAAGATGTGGTCCCCTCGCCCGTAGAAGATTTTGATTGTCGAGGAGTCTGGGGTCCAGCCGATGACATCCCCGCAGTAGCAGTTGAACACCACTTGCTTAGTGCGTAGGTCTAGGAGCACCACAAACTCGTTGGAAATTCCCAAAATGCAGTCTATCTCTACCCCCTGCGCATAGTCCTCAGCCGCCACCCTCCAGGCGATGGCCCCGGCGCTGTGCTGCTCAGCGCCTGCCCGGGCTTTTGTCTTCTCCTTCTTCTTGGAGGTCAGGGAGATGAGGTTGAACTTGCCGGTGGAGTCAATGGGTGTGTTGGAGACACAGTTTTCCGCCAGGTCCTTGAGGTACTCCTGGCGGGTCCTGGTGGCCATGGTGTGGAACTTGTCAGACTTGTGCGCAGCGTTCTCAGCATTAATCACCTTGGCCAGCAAGAAGTCTCTGAAGACGTCAGATTTTCGGAATGTGGTTCCGCTGGGGATCGGGGGGCCGAAAGGAGGAGCATCTTTGGATCGGGTCACTGCCATACTGAGGAGGGAGAAATTTTTTAGATGGCGGAAAGAAAGGCACTTGAAAGTCCCTTTAGAAAGAAAATAAACAGAAAGAGGAGTTTCCTTTCTAAGAAAGGAAGTCTACATCTAATTAGTAAGTTGCCAGCTGACTAGACTGGAAACTGGAGAAAGTCTTAGGGTACACATATGCGTTTTTACTTCCTATACAGCAGATGTTAGAACATCCACTGATATTTAAAGGGTAATTTTCCTAGCACTGTTCAACTTCAGTTATTCTTGTTTTACATACATACAGGCTTGTGGTGAATTATAGTTTTGCAAAGATTCATCCCTTTCTCTCTACCTTTATGGACAGGTACATCCCCGCCCTGTTCATCCTAAGCTTGGTCATGAGATTTGATTTGGCTAATGGCATTCAAGCAAAGGCACAAATGGGCACGTGCACCAGGCTTGCCTCCTATGTACCCGCCCTCTCCATGAAGTGAACATGCTCTGGGGTCTACTGGTCAGGGAGAATGAGGGTGCCTGGAGCAGACATGCAGCCAAGGGCAGCCAGGCCTCAGCCAACCTGCAGATGAGTAAGCCAAGAAGAAATGATAATGTTTGTGAGCCTCGGACTTTTGGGGTGGTTCATTAAGCAGTGTTACTATAGGAAAATCGGACTGATATGGAACATTCTGTGATTTACTTCTTTCAGACACTTGTGTAACACAAACACGCTTTGTAAATCATCTCTACAAAGGTTATTTTGAAAATTCACTACAAGGGGAAGTTAGGATGGGACCCTTCCTACTTTGGTTTTTTGTTTTTTTTTTTTAAAGATTTTTTAAATGTGAACCATTAAAAAAATCTTTATTAAATTTGTTACAGTACTGCTTCTGTTTTATGTCTTGGTCTTTCGGCTGTGAAGCATGTGAGATCTTAGCTCCCCAACCAGGGGGTCGAACTTGCATCCCTTGCACTGGAAGGCAAAGTCTTAACCACAGGACCGCCAGGGAAGTCCCCTACTTTGGTTTTAACTGAGCTGCCATTAGGACACAAGTCATACAGCAACTGAATGAGAAGGTATAAAAGAAATGATCTAAAACCTTCTCCCTTAAATTCCTGAACTTCCTCTTCCATTATGCTAACTAGAGAGGGAGAGTCTTATTGGGAGGAAAATCCGTGGAAAAAGTGGGCCCGTCATCTCCATTCCCTCCCTGAATAGTGGCCTCCTCGGTGACCCTTAAGTTTGGAAGGAGACTGGGGGCTGCTCCTGCCTGGGAGCTCTGGAAGGAGGGTCGGGAGCCCCGGAAGAGCCCAGGGTCCAGAAATTATTCAGCTGGTAGAAAGAAAGGGACTCGCAAGTCCCTGCAGCAGCTGTCACCACAGCTCCAGTGGTAATTTCCGGCTTCCTGTTTCCTCTTGTGCTCCTTCCTTGGACAGGTCAGAAACTGGCAGTGAGCCTGGGGGAGGGGAAGTGCAAGGCGGAGACACAGAGGAGAGGGATGCAGGCTCCCCATCCACCGAGGTTCCCAGGTGGAGGCAGCCTTGAGCTGCGAGGCAGGAGACTGGCTGCTAAAGTCAGGTTCAGATCTGATGAATCTCAGTTACGATGCTGCGATGACCAGCTCGAGACTCAGTGGCTACAGGGCCACTGAGTGATCTTTGATGACTTCAAAGATCAGGCAGAAAGGCTATCGCACCTGCCAGAGTGAGCACCCAGGGAGCAGGGGAAGACATTTAATTTAAAGGGGCTCCAGGGACTTCCCTGGCAGTCCAGGGGTTAGGACTCTGAGCTTCCACTGCATGGATTCAATCCATGGTTGGGGAACTAAGATTTCACATGCTGCTACATGTAGCCAATTAAAGGAAAAAAAAGCCTCCAGGGATACCATGAGTGAATTATGCTATTTACACAATGACAATTAAAAACCAGTATAAGATACTAAAAAGGTTTTTTCTTAAAGAGTAATGCATTCACCTTCTATAAAAATGTCAGCTTGTGATCATGGTGCTGGGGAGAGACTAACATACTGTAAGACAATTTTTAAAGTAATGAGATTGTTGATTAAAACCTATTTCATGAAATCTAACCACAGTGTAAGGCTTGTTTAAGTTTTGACTCCTGAACCTCCACCCAACTTGACCAGGGCGTGTGTCTGATCAGCATTTCCAGGATGGCCCTCTCCTTGGACCCTGGGGAGTTAGTGTTCTGGGTGTGGCGCTATGAGGAAGAGAAATTAAGCCGGGATCTGAGGCCGAGTAGGAGCCAAAGGAAGAGCAGAGGAGAGGGTGCTGCAGGCAATGGGCATGGGAGGTATAAGACCCAACAGGAAAGAGCACGTGCAAGGTGAGATGCGGCTGGTGCGCCACAGCCCAGAGAGTAAACGGCGGAAGGCTGGTGAGGTCAGCAGGGACCAGGCCAGGCACGGCCTTGACACGTGAGCAAGCATTCTGCATCCTGATTGTGAAAACAAGCACCCATTTAACCATCTGGACCAGCTTTTCACCGTCTGCACCCCCAGACCCAGTCTCTGCCATCTTCTGCCCCATCCAGTGCCCTGGAAGGTGGGTTTCCACAGGCTGTGTCAGCTTCACCGGTTCCCCCGGCCAGGATACATGGGAGGGGAGAGAGGGTGGAGTCTTTATTTCTCTTCACTGCCTGCCTGTCGAGCTAGGACAGTGGCTATAGTCCTTGGTCCTTTGCTCAACAGCCATAGCTTCTGAGGGGTGGCCCCTCTCCCAGAGCCAACTTCACCCTGGTTTCCAGAAATGTCTCCCGTGCCCTCTGACCTCATCCCTCATGGTGGGTAATGGCTCCTTGCTATTGCTGGCTCCTGGGTGCCTCACTTTCCTATACTGGTTCCTTTAACCTACCCACACCTATTAGTGAAAGCTGCTCAGTCTTGTCAGACTCTTTGTGACCCCACTGAGGGTAGCCTGTCATAGACTCTTCTGTGCATGGGATTCTCCAGGTGAGAATGGAGTGAGTTGCCATGCCCTCCTCCAGGGGATCTTCCTGACCCAGGGATGGAACCCCTGTACTGCAGGCAGATTCTTTATCATCTGAGCCACCAGGGAAGCCCTACCCACACCTATCAGCCTGTTCATTAATCCCTCAGTTAAAACCCTGCGTGGGGGACTTCCCTTGTGGTCCACTGCTTAAGAATCCACCTTGCAATGCAGGGGACACAAGTCTGATCCCTGGTCAGGGAACTAAGATCCCACAACTGCAACTAAGCCTGTCACTACTGAGCCCATGCGCCACAACTAGAGAGTTCATGCACTATAACAAAAGATCCTGTGTGCTGCACCTAAGCCCAGACACAGCCAAATAAATTAAAACAAAACCAAAAAACCCTGAGTGGGGGGCACCTGCTTTCTGTGGGTCCCTGATGAACACAGGTGCCAGGTGGACCATCTGCAGGGATCACTGTGGCTGCCCCATGAAGAAAGGGAAGGAAGGGGCCAGAGCGGGTGCAGAGACCGTGGAGGGAGCTCCTGCAGACCCAGGAGGGCCAGGCCCCGTGCTCTGGGAAGATCTCCCTGGGAAGATCTCTCTTAGTTGCCCTGGAGCAACTAAGCCTGTGTGCCACAACTGCTGAGCTGGTGTTCTAGAGCCCGAAAGCTGCAGCTACTGAAGCCCACGCCCTCAGAGCCCATGTTCTGCAACAAGAGAAGCCACAACGAGAAGCCCGTGCACTGCAGCCAGAGCGCGGCTCCCGCTCACCAGTTAGAGAAAGCTCGTGTGCAGTAACAAAGGTCCATCACAGCCAAAAAATAAAGCAAATAAATCTTAAAAAAAAAAAAAACAACACAACAACTTAGTTCTTACAGTGTGACAAGTTCTATGACAGAAATGTGTCTAGGGGTCACGGGGAGAAGAGGGGATGGGAAAGGTCTGTCCAGAGAACAGCTGTGTGTGCAGGAGGGGAGAAAAGGGGTTGTGGGAGGGGGCCGTTTGGTTGCATCTCTAACATTTTCTTTCTTCAAAATTAAAAGCGAGAGCTGAAGCAAAGATGGCAAAATGTTAACATCTGTGAGATCTGGTGGTGGGCACATGGGTGTCTGTTATTCTCTGTACTTTTCAGAACGTTTGAAATGTTGCATAATGAAAATATTCTGAATTGCAAAAAAAAAACAAAACAAGAAACCTTGGTGCGTCAGAACAAAAAGAAACCCTCTGGAAACCACATGAAGGCTGGCCCGGAAAGCGCGGAGGTCGGCCGCAGGCTCCTGTGATAAGCCAGGTAGGAGAGGGGAGCCCACGGTTAGGAGAAAGGGGAAAAGGGCTCACCCAGCAGCCTCCTGCCTCTGATGTGCTATAAGGGTATGTGCACACGCATTCTGCGCATGTTCAAGAACTCTATCTTTGTAACCTCAGGCCTACAGGGAGGCTGAAGGCACAAGCCCTCTGAGCTGCAGCTCTGTCCTGGGAACAGGCATGGGTGGGGGAAGGGGCCGCAGGCCTTCCACCTAGTGTGCTGGCTCCCAGCAGCAACACATCCAGCCTGGTGGTCCACAACCTTCCTGCATTTTGGAATCCCCCTGCCTCCTCTCACGTATCTGGCCCAGAGAAGAAACTGGTCAGCTTAGTTCAGTCGCTCAGTCGTGTCTGACTCTGTGACCCCATGGACCGCAGCACACCAAGCCTCCCTTCACCAACCCCCAGAGTTTACTGAAACTCATGTCCATTGAGTCGGTGATGCCATCCAGCCATCTCATCCTCTGTTGTCCCCTTCTCCTTTCACCTTCAATCTTTCCCAGCATCAGGGTCTTTTCAAATGAGTCAAATGAGAAGAAACTGGTAGGTTCTTGGCAACTCCATTGAGTCCAACCAGGGCACCTATGAACATACTGTTTGGCCCAGTAACTCCATGCTGAGGACCTTACCTATCCCAGCTGTGTGCCATGAGAGTCTAAACTAGGTTATGGGGAACACCTGGGTGGTCCACTGGTTAAGACTCAGTGCTTTCCCTGCCGAGGGCCTGGGTTCAATCCTTGGCCAGGGAACTAAGATCTCACAGGCAGCAGAGCACGGCCAAAAACAACCGCCCCTCCCTCACAAAACTACGTGGAGGGAATGTGTTAATAACAGCGCTGCAAGGTGGAATGTAGCAACAGGTGACAGGAAACAACCCCAATACCTGTCGCCAAGGCATAAGGGGAGATTCTTAGGCATCTATGTAATGGAATAATACGCCGTCATGAAGGGAAAAACACTTTACAGACTGGTGTGCAAAGTTCTCAAATTCTGCTGAGTGAAAAAATACAGGATGCAGAACAAACAGTGTGTGGGATATGATACCACCTGTATTAATTAAAAAGGTGAAAAGGAATACTTCCATACATTTGCCTGTATGGGCCTAGGTTATCAGGAAATCACTAACAGCAGCTGCCTCTGCGAGGGCGATGGGATAATGAGGACTTAAGAGATGAAAGGTGAATTTTGATCTTTAACTTAAAAAATTACCTTTTGTATCTAATTTCAAACTTTTTTTTCCCCTTTAAATGTAAACTAACATTACTTTGCCAACAAAGGTCCGTCTAGTCAAGGCTATGGTTTTCCAGTGGTCATGTATGGATGTAAGGGTTGGACTATAAAGAAGGCTGAGCGCCGAAGAATTGATGCTTTTGAACTGTGGTGTTGGAGAAGATGCTTGAGAGTCCCTTGGACTGCAAGGAGATCCAACCAGTCCATCCTAAAGGAGATCAGTTCTGGGCGTTCACTGGAAGGACTGATGTTGAAGCTGAAACTCCAATACTTTAACCACCTGATGTGAAGAGCTGACTCATTTGAAAAGACCCTGATGCTGGGAAAGATTGAGGGCAGGAGGAGAAGGGGATGACAGAGGATGAGATGGCTGGATGGCATCACCGACTCGATGGACATGGGTTTGGGTGGATTCCGGGAGTTGGTGATGGACAGGGAGGCCTGGCGTGCTGCGGTTCACCGGGTTGCAAAGAGTCGGATGCAACTGAACTGAACTGAACACTCCCAAGCCCAGGCCCCAGTGTCTGCGATGCTGACCAGGGACCAATGTAGACCTTGGCCCGGGCCCAGGTTATTGATAGGATGGTTTTCAAGAACCACCGCACTCTCCTCACTCCACACCCAGAGCACTTTCCATTTGTCCTGTGGGGGCCGGCCATGTCCTCTGATGAGACTGGCGCTTGGGGAGGACAGTGAACGGGACTGAAGCTTGTAACACAGTATTATTCAATACATTTATTTATTTATTTGCCTGCACTGGGTCTTTGTTGTGGTATGAGTGACCTAGTTCCCTGACCAGGGATTGAACCCAGGCCCCCAGCACTGGGAACGTGGAACCTTAGCCACGACCACCGGGGAAGTCCCTTGTGTCACTTATTGATCTTCAAATTAAGAACCCTCAGCTCTGTTTCCCAAGGGGGCCGCCCCTGTCAACCCTGCCTCCATCCTTGCATCTTCCAGTCTTCCTTTGGGCCACACTCCGGTGCCTCTCAGCCACACGCCCAATGCCCAGCACAGCTGCTAGTCTTGCTCTGGGATGGGCACGTGACCTCATGTGGGTCAATGAGCCTCAGTTCTGGGGCTTCTTTTCCTGGGAAAAGTAGGCTCTCTTTCTGCTGGGTCTGCAGCTGGCAAGATGCTAAGCATGGAGCTGCCAGCAAATGAAATGATGTACAGGGAACTGGAACACCTCCAGGTGGGCCTGAATGTGTCATTTATGATAGCCAGCATGTAAGACCGCCTCTTCATTTATTTATTTATGTTCTTTTCGTGCACCACGAGGCATGTGAGATCCTAGTTCCCTGACCAGGGATCAAACTTGTGTCCTCTGCACTGGAAGAGCACAGTCTTAACCACTGGACTGCCAGGGAAGCCCTGTGACTGCTTTTTGAGATGGGTTTTCTGTCACTTGCAGCCAAAAGACTCCAGGCAAAAACAAATTCCTGATGGTTTCTTTGTCGAAACTGGGATGACATGGCCCTTTCTGGTTAAGAACCACTCTCTCGGGACGTGCGGGTATGAGTGAGTAGAGCTCCCCTACTGAAGCACGGACAAGAAACGTGGGCGGCTGCCTGCCTGGGCCAGCCGTGCCCTCTCTCCCCCCACCCTCATGCTCCCCGGCTGCTGGAAGCCAGCTTTCCTGACTTCCTGCGCATGCAGGGGGAGGGGCGGGGCGTGTACCTGTAGCAGACGTTATCAGTGCAGGGGTTGTGGGCCCGGACAATGATGAAGACATGCTGAAAGTGGGAGCGGATGTTCTTGGGGGTGAACGGCAGCGCCCCGGGCTCCTGGAAGATGATGGTCACGATGTCGTTGCCTATGTGCCTCTTCCTCAGCAGCTGGTGGTGGGGAGACAGTGGCGGGGGAGAGGAAAACGTCAGGGTAGGCTCCAGGTTCATGACCTGGCCCATCACCTCTCTGCTGGCTCCTGCCATGCTCCCCCTTTGCCCCAGCCACACTAGCCTCCTGCTGCTCCTTGAGTGAATCAGAAACCTTTCCTTTCCTGAGGCTCCCGTGGACCATCCTGAGGCCTGGAACTTCTTCCCCCAGATCCCCACACGGCTTGCTCCTGCCTGCCCTCCTTCAGGTCTGGGCTGAAATGTCACCTTCCCACAGGGCCTTGACTGTCTTACCCATCATGTCACCCCCTCTGCTTTTCTGCCCCTGTTACTCAAGTAATAGTGTGTTACTCGTCCACACTCATCTTAACAAGCGGCTGCCCCTCTTCCTTTTGTTTCTGCCTTTCCCCACTAACATGGCAACTCCTGGAGAATAAGGATTTTGTCTGCTTTGTTCACTGCCAGGTGCTTTATCCTCAGGGCCTAGAGCAGGGCCTGGCACACAGCGGGTGCTCAAGAAACGTCAGCTGGAGGACAGCACGGTCTGGCAGCTTTTGACTTGCTCAAGGTCACATTCATGGACTCTGGCAGAGGCAGCCTTGAGACCGCTAGCAGGGCCCATCTCTGGCTACGGAGTTGAGAAGGCTGGGGTGATAACCTCAGATCAGCCCACAAGAACCCCGTCATTTCCCTGCTGCCTGTCATGGCCTCTGAGAAAAACTGTCATCTTCAAAGGCGATGATGTACTCTTCGCATTTTACTTCCTTGCTAAAATTACATTGTTCTTTTTTTTTTGGCCACACCGAGTGGGCATGTGGAATTTAGTTTCCCAGCCAGGGATCGAACCTGCGCCCCTGCAGTGGAAGTGCAGAGTCTTAATCACTGGATGTCCAGGGAAGCCCCACATTGTTCTTAGGTACAGAAGTTTAGCCTTCATGTAACTGTTAGGAATTCCTGCCAATGAGGAGGGGGTTGCATGCAACTCTACGTGAGGTGGCCGGGAGTGTGAAATCTGGTCACACTTAGTGGCACAATACACACTGCTGAACCGTTGGCTCTCTGTGTGTTTTACACAGGATTAAACTAAACTGCTTAAGTACCCATTTATTGTGACCAGCCCTGAACCAGGCGTCTTACACCTACATATGAAAGCTGTAACCTCATTTTATTTTTACAACAAGTCCTGTGAGGGATTAATTCATCTGACCTCCTTTTGTTGATGAGAAAAGTTAGGTTCACGGGGGTTAAACATCTTGCCCTCAGTCCAGAGTCATGGAGGGAGGAGCTGTGATTTGAACCCACTTCTGCTTGACCCCCACACCCCAAGCTTTCCCCACCGCACCTCCAGGAGTACGCTCAGCTGCTTCCCGTGTACCTCCTGAGCTGGGCCCTGCCACGAGCTCTGGTTTCACACACAAGCGCAGGGTCCTTTCCCCATGACCCTGAGATATGGGTGCTATTGTTCTGCCCACTTCAGAGCAGGGACCCGAGGCCCAGGGAGGTGAGATGACACAGTGAGGAAGTGGCAGACCAAGAACGCCAACTCATGCTCAATGAGAGCAATGCTCTTACAGCAGCTACTAGGTGAACTTTCTAAAAATCACCGACATCTGACCATAAAAATGGTCAGCAGAATGCACAGTGCCACCTGTGGTGGTGTGGTGTGTGTGCTCAGCTGTGTCTGACTGTGTGACCCCATGGACTGCAGCCTGCCAAACTCCCCTGTCCATGGGATTCTTCAGACAAGAATCCTGGAGTGGGCTGCTGCTGCTTACTCCAGACCATTTTCCTGACCCAGGAATCGAACCCAGGTTTCCTGCATTGGCAGGTGTATTTTTTACCACTGAGTCACCTGGGAAACCCCGTACCAATAGGAAAAAATACACACACTTCCTAAGCCATCAAAAGCCTGTAGGGTTTCTGTTCATGAGAAACAGCTCCTGGACATGCATGGTGTGTCCAGGAGAGGAGGCCCTGGTGGCACACAGCAGCTGTTGTGCCCACCTAGCACCTCCTCCTCCTCCAGGCAGCCGTGTCCATCCCCTTTGGGAAAGCACCTCCCACTGGCCCTCTCAGGGGTGGGCACATGCTTCAGGTTTGGCCAGCCTATTCTATCCCTGCCCTGGGCCTGGCAAGTGGGTGGTGCAATGAGATTCAGCCCGGAAACATTTCTGGGACACTTGCAAGGCAGAGCTCTCTTTCTCCTGAGGGAGCTAAGCTGGTGGGATGTAAGGTGAGGGCTGCCACTCCTTGGGAAGGTCTGTGAATACAACCACTAAGAATAAAAGCAGAGGTGAGAAATGGGAAGAACTCCTGACACTGTCTGAGCCCCTGGATCCAGCCATACCTAAAGCCAGCCCTCTCCCAGTACTTGACAACTGTTGTTCAGTCGCTCAGTCATGTCTGACTCTTTGCGACCCCATGGACTGCAGCATGCCCAGGCTTCCCTGTCCTTCACCATCTCCTGGAGCTTGATCAAATTCATGTCCACTGAGTCAGTGATGCCACCCAACCATCTCATCCTCTGTCACCCCCTTCTCCTCCTGCCCTCGGTCTTTCCCAGAATCAGGGTCTTTTCAATGAGTTAGCTCTTTGTATCAGGTGGCCAAAGTATTGGAATTATACTTGGGAATTATATAACTCGGTAAATCTCATTTTTCGCTTTTACTCATTCGATTTGTACTCTGTCACTTGCAGTCAAAATAATGTTGACTGATTCACTTGGGTCTTCCCCAGAGGACCCCTGATGACTCAAGAGACCCTTGAGAGAAGCTGGGGTTGCAGGGTGGCCAAGGAATAGCCAGAACAAAAAAGTGACATTGAATGACACCTGATCTAGTCTCCAAGCCCCAGGTGATGAGACCGTGGTAGAGAAGGTCTCCAAGGCTGAAGGCCTCCACCTGCTGCCTGAGGTGGCGCCAGGAGAGCCGGTGCCGGGCCGGCAGCCAGCCAAAGGTCGTGGGGAGGGAAGCTGCCTTGGGTTCAGGTGTGCATCAACCAGAAGTCACTTGGAGCCCCCACCCTGGGCCCCACTGACCTGCTGCCTGTTGTTGGGGGTGTATGGGAGTAGGGTGGAGACGTGGAACATGATCTCGTAGTCCTGGTACGTTGTGTAGAGGGAGTGGGTTCCCGTGGAGTCGGCTGAAACAGAAACACCAGTTAAGCATCACGTCTCCAAAACCTCTGGGCTCCTGCCATGTCCCACACGCCATCTGTGTTAGTTTTTAAGTTGATGTTTTCATTTAACTTCACCCTTTAAAGCTCAGTAAATTTAGAGATGTGCCTGGTGGTCTGGTAATTAAGACTCTGTCCTTCCACTGCAAGGCATGTGGGTTTGATCCTTGGTTGGGGAACTAAGATCCCACATGTCACACAGCTACAATAACAACAACAGCAACAACAATAAAATTTCAGTAAATTAAGATAAAAAGGAAATCTTATATTAAGCACCCACCAGACTGGTAAACCTTTGAAAGTCTGACGGTGCCAAGGGCTGGTGAGGGTGTGGAGCAACCAGAACCCTTTATGCGGCTGGTGAGGTGTGTAAATTGGTACAATCATTTCGGAAAACTTTAGTAATAGTTACTGAACCCGAAGACAGGCTTCACTGATGACCCAAGCGCTTTATCTCCTAGGATCACAGCCTAGAGAAATCATACACGAGTGCCCCAGGATACGGGTACAGCTAGTCTCAGTATGTCAGTCCCAGGGATAAACAATTCATACTGTGGAAAAATACACAGCCATGAAAATAATGAGTCACGGCCACCACATGGGCTAATCCTACAAATGCAACGTGGAACGAAAGATGCCAGACACAAAGGAGCACAAACTGTATAATTCCATTCACTTAATATCCCCAAACAAGCAAAATGGATTCTATTACTTAGAGATGCATATACAGATTGCCAAACTATGAAGAAGGAACTGATAATCCCGAGTATAAAGACACTTTCTTCTCTAACGGCAGGGTGTTATGACCGGGGAGAAACCCACCTGACTGTGGACTCCAAGGGGGAAACTGAGGCACACGGGTGGAGTGACTCACCCCAGGGCTTACACACTGCAGTGAGTGGTGGGGCTTGAACTGGAACCCAGACTATCTGACTCCAGCGTTTTCTTTTTTTAAAAATTTTTGGGCATGCCATGCACTGTTCTTTTTTGTTGTTTTCTGGGCCACCTGGCATGTGGGATCTTAGTTCCCCAATCAGGGACTGCACCCGGGGCCCCTGCACTGGAAGTGTGGAGTCAGACCCAGTGAACCATGAGGGAAGTTTCCAGAATGTTTTCTTAACAGTATTCAATGATGCCTCTTATGAGTTTCAAAATTCTCATAGGAAAGAGACCCAAATCACTAATCTTTAGCAGTAAAGGTCCTACACGTGAGGCCCCTGCTGGCCTCCCTCAGTTCGTCCTTCCCATTTATTCCCTGAAGGCTTGGGACCTCAGGGCTTTCGCATGCGCTGTTTCTTTTTCTTGGAACACACTTCTTGTTCCTTCTTTGTTTATTTTATTCCATCTCACCCCTCTCAGGTCACACTGTTGTCCAGGCCTGCGCCCGATACAAGGTCAGGTTCCCCACATTTTCTTCTATCACCTTGAGCCGCTCCTTTCTGTCCAGGCAGGACACCAGGAGCTGGTTTCCGCTCCATGTCCACGCTGCGACTCACTCCAGGGTGTCACACTCACCCCGGAGGCCTATGCCTCGGCCCCTTAGGACCCCAGCTTTACTTACTTGCAGGTGCGAGGGAAGCAGCAATAGAACAGACCAAGGAATGTCTGTTCTTGTGGGCTCACATCCCAGGGGATAAGCTGTGACAGGTGAAGTCACTGAAGCCATGGCTGGCTAGCACCAGGGCCAAGTGACCTCCAGCTGGCTGCGATCTGGGAGACTGGCCAGGAGCACTGTGTTCCCTGGGGTCCTTGGGCACAGTGGGCACCATGCAGGTGTCTGCGGCTGTGACCCCTTCAGGACCCACCCGGGCATGCACGTGCTCGGGATCTCAGAGCATGTGTCTGGGAGCATAGGTGCTGAGACACACAGCAGGACAATCTTCAGGCTTTAATAGAATATGCAACACTCTTATCCAGAGTGCCTGCACCACCCACACTGTCATCAGCCGAGTCCTCGAATGCCCGCTGCCCTGCATCCTCCCCAGGGTATCACCGGGCCTTTGGACTGTAGGCCCATGGGATAAGTGGGCTGGTTAGGGCTCCCCCCGCCAGGCCACCCACTGTGGCCACTTACTCTTGACGTCCAGCTGGGCAGCGTACTTGGTGAAGCCCTTCAGGCAGACCTTCTCCCCGATGAGGGAGAGGAATTCTTCGAAGGCTGGGCCGGCCTCCTCGTTGTTGTACATCTCCTCCTCTGAGCTCTGGCCGGCCTTGCAGTAGAGGATGCCCACTTTGTGCTTCCGGCAGAGCTGCAGAGGCGAGAGTGGCGTCAGGGAGGCAGGCCAGGCAGAGACGGAGGAGGGCGCAGGACAGAGGGGGCTCTCCCTGGCTGCTGGGGTTACGTGGGGGCTCAGGGGCTCAGCCGGAGAAGAAAAGAGGTGTTGGGGGCATGTCCCGGCCATCCCTCTCCCTTTCCGAGTTTCCAGAGGGGCACTGCAAGGGGCGCCACCACCACGCCCAGGCTTTCTACACAAGGGTGGAGGGTGGCGCTCTCTCGAGGGAAAGACGGCCACCCTGGCCGGCTTCCCACGGTAGGTGGGCTGGAACTGGCTAGGGTTCTGCAAAAGGCCATTCTGGAGGGCTCAGTGGAGTCGACGTTACTTCTTGGGGGGCGAGCCTTGGTAGCCATGTTTGCTTTATGTGTCCCTGATGCCCTGGTCACTGGACCACGGACAGTCACGTGACCTAAGCGTGGGGCTGGGAGAGGCTCTTCTGGGACTGAGGGTCAGCTAGCCAGGGCCGGTACAAGGCTCTCATCCTAATAGCACCTTTGGGAGCTGTGGGAGGCAGTATGCAGTGAGGGAGCGCAAGCACTGACACACATGGGGACCCGGTGGCTGCCTCAGTCCCAGACTATCTCCCTTGGGAGCCGCAGCAGTCACATGCCGGCTCCTGGCAGCCCTAGAACTTGATAGAAGGTTCCTCCTCTAACTGGAACTAGCCTGAGTGGGTTTCTGTTCTTTGGAGGAAAAGAAAAAGTGAGATGGAAGAGAGTTGGGCAGTGGGGCTGCAGGGTGCTGCCCCTGCGTCCCCACCCATCCCGGGCCCCGGCTTACCCCTTGCTCGTCGAGCTTCAGCAGCTGCTCCGTCACCTTGGGAGTGTTGAGAGCCAGGCGCAGGCAGTGGATGTTGAGCTCAGGGATGACGTACTCCAGAGCGTCCCGAAGGGGCAGGCCCCGCCCAGTCCCGTGCTTCATGGCGGTGGGTGTGGCATCCTCCAGGATGGAGCCCCGCAAGGTGGTGAGCTGCTCCAGGGAGAAGGGGGGGAGACGAAGCTCTCAGGACGCGGGAAGGAAGGAGAGAGGGCCCACGAGGCTGTTCTGTGCTCACAGCAACATGTGTGATGGTCAGAAGCTTGGACTCTGGGGCTGGAAAGCACTGGGTCTGAAAGAACTTGAACTTGCTGCCCCTTGGCTGTGAGATCTTGACCAAGTGACTTCCTATCGCTCCACCTCAGCTCCCAGGGAGTGTTGGGACAGTGGATGAACAGCCTTTGTTTGTTCAATAAATATTGTCCCAGCGCCCTCTTTAGCGTGGTGAAAAAACAAAGACCTCTGTCTTCCTGGAGCTGATACGCAGGTGGGGAGGTGGATTGTGTCAGGTAATAACAGGTACAGTGAATAAAATAGGGACTACAACGTCGGCATGCTAACAGACACTTTCACTGTCGTTATCACAGTAATACATGTACATGCATTACTTAATGTGTACTTCGTTGCTCACTCACGTCCAACTCTCTGAGACACCATGGACTGTAGACCACCAGGTTCCTCGGTCTGTGGAATTCTCCAGGCAAGAAAACTGGAGTTGGTAGTCATTCCCTTCTCCAGGGGATCTTCCTGACCCAGGGATCGAACCCGAGTCTCCTGCATCGCAGGCGGATTCTTTACCGTCTGAGCCACCAGGGAAGTCTATTACCACACACTCAGGTAAAACACCTGCCTGCCCCAGACACCAGTACCGTTGTGGGTCTTGAACTGTAGCACTGGTTTCCTGTCAAAATCACCACCAATGGCTCTGATTCAGCTGGTTGGTGGTGGGGCCCAGGCTTGTATGTACGTATGTAGTATACACACACTTACATATCTGTGTATTTACATACCTATTCTCTTCTAATACTTCTCAGGAAATTCTGATGTGCAGTCAGATTTTAAAACCTTTACTTAGTGGAAAAGGAAATGGCAACCCACTCCAGTATTCTTGCCTGGGAAATCCCATGGACAGAGAGGAGCCTGGTGGGCTACAATCCATGGGATCACAAAAGACTCAGGTATGATTTTGCAACTAAACAACAATTTTTTAAAAAGCTGAAAACACCCTATACAATAATAAAAACATAATACTACAGAAAGAAATATGTTAGTGTTGTTTTAGCAGGTTGCAGAGCTGAACTGATATTGAGCAGGTTGCAGAGCAGGTTGCAATTTATACTGCAGCTGAATTATATGAGAATCCTACATGGTCTTTACTATCTTTATCTTTCTAGTAGAAGCAACATGACACAGAGGTTAAGAGCGTGGACTCGGGACTCCAACTACCCAGGCTCAGATTCTAGCACGAGGCATGCACTCAACCTCTCCGTGCCTCAGTTCCCTTTTCTATAAAAGAGAAGTGATAATAACAATATATTAGGATTGCTTTGAGGTGTGCATGAGTTAATATTTTTGAAGTCCTTAGAATTAGTGTTTGAGACACAGGAAGAGCTCCATGTTAGATACTACCATCATTATAATTTTTATTTTTTGAACTGTGCTGCAAAATGAATAAATAAAAGGTTGGCTACCAGCATTCACCCCTCACTTCACTGCTGCAGCGCCTTGCTTTGGTCGGGTTGTCCGTTTTTCCACAAGTGATTTGGATCTGGCCCACTGCCTGCCATGTTTTACATTTCTAAATGGTTGAAAAATTAACATCGTGTGATGTGAAAAGTATATGATATTCAAACTTAAGTGTCCATAAAGTCAAGTTTTATTAGAATGCTAATAAAAAAACACTTGTTTTACCTGTGGCTGCCTGCACACTACATTAGCAGAGTTCAATAGTCTGAAGAAGACCATATGCCCCATAGAACCGAAGACAGTTACTATCTGGTGCTTTACAAACTTAAGTTTTCTTAGAGCTGAAAGCATCGTGGCCAATACAGAGGTGTTTCAGAAATGATGAATATGGCAGTTTCTGGGTTGATGCTGTTGTTCAGCCACTCAGTCGTGTCTGACTCTGTGACCCCATGGACTGCAGCACGCCCAGGCTCCCCCGTCTTTCACCATCTCCCGGAGTTTGCTCCAACTCATGTCCATTGAGTCCATGTTGCCATCTAACCATCTCATCCTCTCTCGCCCCCTTCTCCTGCCCTCAGCCTTTCCCAGCACCAGGGTCTTTTCCCTGGAGGGTAGGTGGCGGTTTCTTGCTATATCTTTGTTATGTGCATTATATTTACGTGTTATGAAACTAAGCATTTGAAGCTTTTTTCCAAAGATACATGTTTTATCTGGACTGTCATAACAAATATCCTGATGGAATGTAACAGTAAATTATGAAATACACACCGTCTAAATTGCTTAACAAAACAAAACCTTTAGTCAAGCCAATCACGGCCATCGCCTTCTCCTTCCCCAGAGGCTGCTTTCCAAGTTTCTCCTACAGGTGGCCACATGACTAGATCCAGGCCTTGAAATGAGAAGGAAATTCAGCTTGGGGAAGACATCTGTGGCAGATTATCTTTCCTGGTAAAGATTTTCTTCCCTGGTTTAAAAAGCCCCTTTCCACCTGCTCATTTTTTTCTAAGGATGCTGGTATGAGGATAAGATGTCTGGAGCTGCGACAGCCACCCTGGGATCATTAGGAATGAGACAACAACAAAATCACATAGAAGTCAGTCCCTGCCACTTCCTACCTCCAGATTTCCTGTTAGATAATTAAAATAACCCGTATTTGTTTCAGCTATAGTCATCTTTTCTGTTACTTTGCAGACAAAGTAATTTCTAACAGATCTAGCAATAACAAGTCACATTTACGAAAGCACAGTTCAACTGCACTGTACTCAGGCATGATAGTAGTTGTAACTACTAGTATATGTGTCGGTCTGTTGGGGGAGGGGAATGTTACTATCTCCCCTTTACTGATAAGAAAACTGAAGCTCTAAGATGCTAGGTGCCTTATCCAAGGTCACCACAGCTAAGAGGCTGAATCAGGATTCCACCCTAGGTGTGATGTCTCCAGAGCTCATGATTTTTCTCTTTGAGTAATTTTTTCCCTCTGAAATATAATGTACTCCAGAAGAGTACACCACACATGTAAGTACAGCTTGAGGAATTAGCACAGAGTGAATATCTAGGTAATCACCACCCAGATGAAGAAACACATTACCAGTCTCCAAAAAACTTTTTTGTGTCCCTTTTCACCTCCCTAAAAGCAACCCTAGGCTTCCCTAGTGGCTCAGTGGGAAAGACTTCACCTGCCAGTGTGCCAGACGCGGGTTCGATCCCTGGGTCAGGAAGATCCCCTGGAGAAGGAAACGGCAACCCACCCCAGCATTCTTGCCTGGAGAATCGCATGGACAGAGGAGTCTGGCAGGCTATAGTGCATGCATGGGGCTGCAGAGTCAGGGACCACGCAGTGACTAAACAAGAACAAGAGCGATCCTATCCTAATTCTTCGCACCATGATTTATTTCTGCCCGCTTCTGAGCTTCATGTGTTTATATTCATTTCTATCTGGCCTCTTTCTCACAATGCCACAGCTATGAGATGGGACCACGTTGCTGCAAGAGGCTGCCGTCTCTACCACGATGGATTTAATCCATCCTACTGCTGATAAGCGTGGAAGCTGCTTCCAGTGTTTGACAACTGCGAAGAGGGTTGTTAGGAACAGTCACAGAAGCACCTCTCAGAGCACATGAACACATTTGCGTCTGGGTTTATACCTAGGAGAGGAACTGCTGAGTCACCAGGCATGTTAATTTTCACTTTTATGGAACTGCCAAGCAGTTTTCCCAGTGGCTGTGCCCATTTACACACGGCAGCCCTGTCTGAGAGCCCCTGCTGCATGTCCTCACTGACTCTAGCTCAGGCTCCCACCCACAGAGCGCTGCTGGCCGCCGGGCTCGCCATGGCCTGGGCGCAGCACCGCAGCTCTGGTGCCATTGTGAGATGACTCCCTGGTCTACAGCAGGACAGGGAAAGAATCCTCCCCCGCGGGGACTGCTGTGGCCCCGGAAACACACGTGGGGCTGCAGTTTAAGAGACTGAGGCGGCTCAGCGTTACTGGAAAAACACGCTCACCCTCAGTCAACAGATGCCGAGAGACAGCAAAAAGAACATGTCACAACATTGCCTCTAAACACACAGCCTGCCCTTGCCAAACAGGACTGGGCAAGAGGCATGCGTGGAAAGGAGATGAACTCATGGTTGGGAGTTCCCAGTTATAAACAAACAACTCTCTTATCATAGGCAGGATAGTCTTGAAATAGATCATGAAAAGCCATGATATGGATGCTTTGCTCTGTCAATCTGGGTGGCCCTGGGATTGTGAATTTCCACTCATGGACCCACAGGATCAGTGCCTTTGAATCCTGCAGACACTGTCCCACAGCGCCCTCTGCTGGAGACAAGAGACAGTGTGGCCCAGAAGTCCTCGTTTTCGTCCGCACTGGAGACAGGTGGCCTACCGTCACATTTTTGGCTCTGAAGACTTGACCAAAAGCCACCAGTTGAAAAGCTCCCAGATTGTACTTCTCTGCTAGGGATGATAAGTAGGGCACTGGCAGGCTGCAACGTGCAGCCACCTCCGCCCTCCACCTGGTCCTGTCCTACCTGGACTGACAGCAGCCTTCTCCTGGTCTCCCTGGTCTCCACCTGACTCCAATCCATTCTTCCCGCAGCCGCTTGAGTCAGATCATGTCTCTCCTCTGTGCAGAAGGCGCTGACAGCAGTCCATCTCTCTCCCAATAAAATCTACACTCATCACTCGGCCTGCAACACCCTTCATGACACCTGGCATCATCTCACTGGGCTGTTAAAGGGCCTCAGGGCCACGCCAGCAAGGAGGTTCCCACCCGTGCAGGCTGTTCTCCACCAGCCTCCAACTCAGAAGCACCCCTGCCTTCCTCCGTGCTGGTCCACTCTCCTGGAGTTCTTTCTGGGAGGTCCCTTGGGAATCGGTCTGCCTTGGTTCAAATCTTGGCTCTCCCCCTCTGCCAGCTGTGTGACTCTGGCAAGTTGCTGAATTTCTCTGTGCCTTTTACCGATAAAATGGGGAATAACAGCGCCTGCCAAAAAGGGTTGTAAAGATTCAATACAAAGGGCTTCCCTGGTGGCTCAGAGGTAAAGAATTCGCCTGCCGATGCAGGAGACGGGGGTTCAGTCCCTGATCCCAGAGGCTCCCACATGCCTCAGACCAACTAAGCCCATGTGCCACAACTACTGAGCCTGTGCTCTAGAGCCCAGGAACCGCAACAAGAGAAGCCATCACAATGAGGAGCCCGTGCACCACAACCAGAGAAAGCCTGAAAGCCCCAGTGAAGACCCGGCACAGTCAAAAAAATAAATTCAATAAGAAAAATTAATACAGTGCTTATTACCATCTATCTGCACAAAGTGAGCACTCAATACGTTAGCTGTTGTCACAGTACACAAATGTATTTACAGAAAGCCATGTGTTGTTAAAAATGTAAAGGAAAAAAAAGTAAAGAAAATTTAACCTTATTAGGAAGCTACAGTTTGTTTTTTCCCCTCACTTAACAGGATGTTCTGGAGATAACATCACACCAACAGAGGTACCCCCTGAACACAAGTGAGGTCCCAAATGAGCTTCACTACTACCCTTGTTTTCTGCACTTAATACAAGATTCTTCCTCTTTTTACTGTGTATACATTTAAATTCTCTTTAAATTCTTAATGAGCGACTGTTACTTTTTTCAATAAGGAACGAAAAAGAATCCAAACCTCTAACCCTAACAAAACTAAGGCTGTCAAAAGCTCATGTTTGGGAGCCAAAGGGAACCCACTGGGCCAGGGAGCCCCTGGCTGCTGGCAGTCCCTGTGTCCTGCCAACCAGGGGCTCAGGGCAGGGCTGCCCTGGCCTGGACCTGGAGCTTGTCCTTTCTAGGCTCAGGGCGGGTGAGGCTGACGTTCTGGTGTGCAGTACCGCAGCCCAGCTCCAGTCTGTTCCCACCCTGGCGGGAAGCTTGGTGCTGCCAACACTCCGGTCCCATCTGCTGGGAGACGTGGGCCCACTCTGTCTCCCTGGTGGCTGGGGGCGGCCATCTGGGGCAGGCCAGCCAGCTGGCTTGGAAAACAGCCTGGGCCCCTCGCTCTGGCCCCCAAGACACAAGTGTGTGACAGGAGAAGGACAGAACTCTGTCCACGAGCTTGACCTTCACTCCCCAGCACGGCCCTCTGACCTATCGGAAAAGAGCGACAGCCGCAACCTCAGCGTCATCACAGCACCTTCCGCTCAGAGACACTCGCTGCCCAGCAGCCGTGTGCTCCCAGCTCGCGTGCGCCACTCCAGCGGAGCCTTCCCGCCTTTCCTGAAGACAGCACACAGACAGTACAAGTCTATCTTATGGATGAAGAAATGGAGGAGTCCAGGGGCAAAGCCATCTGCCTAAGGCCACAAGGCTGGTGAGTGGCAGAGCTCAACCGAACCCCAGGCTGTCTGGTCACAGGGCCAGGATTCAAACTCAGCCCTAGAGTGAGTGGCTAGAGGTTAAGAGCATGGGCTAGAGACGCAGGCAGTCTGGGTTCCTGTCCTGGCTCTGCCACTGTGGACCCTGACAAGTGATTATCTGCCTAGGCCTCGAGAATCTTCATCTGTGGAATGGGGACCATGGAACCTACATCTAGGGACTACTGAGAGGCTGTGAAAGGTCAATGAACATAAAACACTTGGCACAGCACATATCAGGAATATGCGCTAAAAGTGTTAACCACTCCTATGACTACTGTCCTTTCTACTTTTGGGTTATGTGACTCCTCTGCTGCCACAGCAGGAAGGGCCTTTGCTTGTTTTTTTAAAATTAAAATATATATTTATTTGGCTGTGTTGGCTCTTAGTTGTGGCATGTGGGATCTAGTTCCCTGACCAGGGATCAAACCCAGGCTCCCTGCATTGGGAGTGTGGAGTCTTCGCCACTGGACCGCCAGGGAAGTCCCAGGAAGGGCCTTTGGAAGGAGCAATGGAACCCTTGCTGGCCTCTGCCCTTTCCTCCTGATGACAAGGTCCTCAGGCCTGAGTGTCCAACAGGCAGCTCTGTGAGGGGCTGGGCCCAGGACTGAATACCCATGTGGCCTGCACATGTGTGAGGTCAGAGAAAGGCCCATCTGTGGCTGTGAATCTCACGCTGGGCCAGAACTAACAGGGCTGGTTGGAATGTGACAAAGGGATGGGAAACTGAGACCCCCGCCAAAGGCTAACTGTGGGCCCTCCCCAAGTGCCAGGCCCAGCAGTGCCCACGTTATGGGCAACCTCACCAAGCCTACGCCACAGTCCTGAGAGACAGGGATCCTACGGAGGGAATGGAAGCTCTGAGAGGAGTCGTCTAAGGTTTCACGACCACGAGGTGACTGTACCAGGCACTTCCTGCCTCAGGACTTTTGCGCAGGTTGTTCCCTTCACCTGGAACATTCTTCCACATGTCCCCATGGCTCCTTCTCTCATCTTCTTTAGGCCCTTTACTCAAATGTCCTGAGTGACACCGCCCTTGACTATCTGGTCGAAACATCTTACCACGCCCACACTTCTCTCCTCCTTGCTTTCTGTTCCACCTTGTCAGCATACGCCACAGTGCGTAATTCGCTAGGCCGTCTATGTACTGTCTGCCTTCCCCAGGCATGAGCATCTCTGCTGTATTTACTGCAGTTTCCTCAGTGCCCAGTGCAGGGCTGGCTGGTGGTGGTGCTGAGTAAATCTCTGTCAAGGGGAGAATTCCACACCTGTGTCCCTGAGCTCCAAGGACCTTTTCCAGCCTGGGGTGGCTCAGAGACTAGTTTTTATGGGTATTGGGGGTGGGAAGTGTGTGGAAGTAGGCATAATCCAGTAAAGGCACCAAGTCAGTTTCAAAGCTACTGAATAGGAACCACAGAAAAATGTTACACCCTGACCTAGCATCTCCACGACTCTCAGTGTGCACAACCAATTCTGGGGGAATTCCCTGGTGGTCTAGTGGTTAGGATTCTGTGCTTTCACTACTGAGGCCTGGGTTCAACCCCTGGTCAGAGAACTAAGATCCTGCAAGCCACAGAGCATGGCCAAAAAATCCCAAAAATCAAAATAAAAGAACAAACAAAAGAAAGCAAAGTCTGGTACATTAAAAAAATAATCATTCTATATGTTCTGTCTTCATGAAAAAAAAAAAAAACCCACAATAAAACGCTGGCATGAAAGTGAGGTCATAACTCATGAATGGGTCAGATGTACATACAGCCTGAGCTGAGTCAGAGGAACCCGAGGCGGCCGAGCGGTGGCCGGGGCACGAGCTGACACCTTGCCCTGTCACCCACTGAGGGTGCTCTGGGCAAATCCCCTACCCTGACTGTGCCTGTTTCATCATTACAATGAGAAGGATTATAGTGCCTTCACTGTACAACTGTCATGACATTTAAGTGAGTGAATGCACATAACAAGTACAGCAAATGCCTGACACGCAGTGTGAAGTGAACCTGCAATGTAACAGCAGCCGCAATATTATTTATTAGTATATGATTGCTGCTGTCACCTCACCTGGCCGCTCCCCATATGTCAAACACTCTGACGCAGGGTGAGCTGTCACCTCACATTCTGCCCTGGCGCTCATCTGGCCAGAAAGGCAGGGCAGGGGGTGGTGCTAGGGAGACAGGGGGATGGGGACCACCTGCGGGATGGATGCCAAGTTTGGGGGGCTGCCTCCCCTGCGTTGCCACAAAGCCTGTGTGTCCTCTCATTCTCCCTCAGCAGGAAGGTCTTCGTGAGGAGATGGGGCCGTGGCCCTCGGTGCAGCATCTGCCGTCTGGATGAGGTCCAGGTTTGGCCGGCCCCACAGCCAAACTCCCTGGCAGCGGCTGCCTGCTGGTCCCCATGTCTGCCAGGAGCAAGGGGGATGGGGTAATGCATGCGGGGAGGGAGATCAACTTTGGGGGTCTGCCCAGCTGATGTGCATGCTAAGTCGCTTCAGTCATGTCTGACTCTTTGCAACCCCATGGACTGCAGCCCGCCAGGCCCCTCCGTCCATGGGATTCTCCCAGCAAGAATAGTGGAGCGGGCTGCCATGCCTTCCTCCGGGGGATCTTTCTGACTCAAGGGATCGAATCTGCGTCTCTCATGTCTCCTGCACTCGCAGGCAGATTCTTTACCACTAGCGCCACCTGGGAAGCCCAGCTGATGATTGCCTCTTTTCTGGAAAGTCTTCCTTCGGGTCTTTTGGAAGTCTCCATCGTTTGTGCTGGCCTAGCTCCCTCTCCTTTTGCTGAGGAACTGCCTCTCGAGCACCGCCAGGTGGCTCTGACAGAACCATCAGTCACAGTGCCCTGCCTGGCCCTGGACCCAGGGTGGAGCATTCCTCTACCATCCCTGATGACAGTGACTGGCCTGGGGCACAGGCATGTGATCCATGCAGAGCCAATCAGAGTTCTTCCCAGAGCTCCAACAGGCAAGAATGTGGAGGAGAAAGTATAAAGATGTGGAAGACTCGAGCAGCTGGTCTGTTTGCAGAAGAGAATGACAACCCACAATGCAAAAAGCGGCAGAGCCAGCTGAGTGGAAGAGACAGGAAGACAGTGCTCTGGTGACATCATTTGACTGCCTGGATCCAGCTATGCCTGAAGCCAGCCCTACCCCTGGACTTGCAGTTTCATGAGCCAATGACTTCTACTACTGGCTTAAAGCAGGCAAAAACTGGGACTAAGACTCAGCCCTCCTAATGCTGGGGGCTTGGATTTCACTCCTGGTTAGGGAATCAGATCCCACATGCTGTAACTAAGAGTTCGCATGCCACAAGTAAAGATCTCGCAAGCTCTAATGAGCCTGGCAGGTTCCTCTGTCTACGGGAGCCAAACTAAAACAAACAAACAAACAAACAAAAAACCCCTGACAGTAGATTATCTGCCACTTAAAACTTAAGAGACCTAATCACACAGGGTGCCCTGAACAGGCCTCGTTCCTTAGCCACAGCTGACCTTTATTCCAGGGGAAGACTTGGACCAAGCTGGGACAAGGGGCGCCTCTATTCTGAATAGAAGGAGCAGGGCTGGGATGTTTTGAGCCCATCAACAGCAGTGCCCGCTCCTGAGTCCCCAGTTCCTACCCTGCCTGTGACCTGCGGCCTTCATTTGTCTTTCCACTCTGCAGGACACCTCACGATCCTGAAAGAATCGCCTACAGTTCTCCCTTTATTTTTTATGCTCGCCACTTTCAACCTTTTGCAAATATCAGAATCCGGGGCTCTGTGGTCAGATCCACTGGATTCCAGTGTTGGCCACTGATTCATACATGTCTCAGAGTCTTAGTCTTCTCGTCTGTAAAATGGGGGGACTGACGTGATGGCTCTTGTGAGGCTGTGGGAAGGATTACAGGAGCTGAAGCAGGGGCAGCGCTTGCTCACAGAACCAGATACCGAGTAGGGGCTCAGCAATGTGAGTGG
Source organism: Capra hircus (assembly GCF_001704415.2). NCBI lineage: Eukaryota > Metazoa > Chordata > Mammalia > Artiodactyla > Bovidae > Capra > Capra hircus. The sequence continues at coordinate 48,823,351 of NC_030825.1, read as the reverse complement.
CTGTGGCGTTATGTCACAGGAACGTGAGCGACTGCACCTACCTCTCGGGTCCGGAAGATGATCCTGTACTGGTACTGAGGCCCGTGGTCCTTGTGGTCCTCCAGCTTCTCTCGCTTGATGCTCACGGCCACTGGCCCTAGCTTCTCGTCCACCCCGAAGTAATTGGCGTGTTCTGTGAAGGAAGAGCAAGGAAGTTCAGAGCCAGCTCTCTGGGAAGGAGGGGTGATGTCCCATGGCAGGCCTGCTGAGGGGACAGTTGGGGAAGGCTCTTGTGTGCCCTGTGGGGTCCTGGTCACACAAACTTCATGCCTGGTCGCAGTCACACTAGATGGAGAGACCATGAGAGGTCAAGCCCACCTTACTGTACCTTCTTGCAGTCATAGAAGTTTCCTGAGTCTCCATGTTCTCATCTAGGAAAAAGGGGGCCCTAGTGCTACCTGCAATTCGTAAGAGGTGGTGTGAGAGTGAACTGAAGCTACAAATAAAAAAACGCTTAGTGCGGTGCCTGCCTTGTAATAAACTTAGTCTCTCGTTGTGATTATCTCATATTTGCAAATGCTCAGCGGCTTAGCTGCCAATTAGCCCTTGTGAAGCAGTTACAATTCTAGTCTAAAAAAAAAAAAATAAGATTGTAGACTAAAGTGTCTTCTGCTTGGCTGAAATCCGGGCCCTGGACTCATTACATGTGGCCCACGTCACTCGACAGCATTCTCATTAGTAGAGTGGGATCTCAGCATGACTGTGAAGATTAAATAGGTTAGTAAGTGGGGAGCAGAGAGCCAGGCACAGAGGGAGCAAGTGAGATGTGTTGGCTATTACTACCCGCAGGGCATGACGTTCATCACAGAACAGGACCACAACTCAAGTCCCTAAGCATCACCTGTATCTAGCCATGCTCCCATAGATGTAGGAAACTTCAGCACTACTCTTTTTTTCCTTATGGTGACTGAGCCTTTAACGAGTCATGGAGGAACTCATTTGTTCTCTCTCTGAAATGACAGCTGTCTGTGCTTTAAAAAAAAAAAAAAAAAGCTGCTGTCTTACAACCTTTCCAGGCAAACAGTTCTTCCTGATGTCTAACCCAAGTATCTCCTGCTTCTGGTGGATGCCCACCAGCAGTCTGTCTCAACTTCAGTCCACGAAGCGGGCAGCTATACACTGCCAGAAATTTCTTCCCACTCCAGTGCTTTCCATGTTTAAAAGAGGATTCCTAGTCTCATGAGATGCTCTTGGTGAATTAAAGGCTTATCGAAAGCTCAAATAACGTTAATTAATGGTCCCAATCAGAACAGCACCTGCAGTGGATTAGACAATCTCCCCAACTGGTCAAAGAACAGAATAAATGTGCTCCACAGATATCAATCTATCCCTGAAACACTGGCAGGGGCCATTCTGTTTTCCACCAATGCATACCCAGTACCCTTGAGGTCCTAGAATATACTAGGCACTCAATAAATACTGACCAATGACTAACATTTCTGAGCTTCCGGAGCTACAAAGAAATTATTTTTTTAAAGAAAACAGCTTCTTTTTAAAGCTCCATGATAAGTACTTACTACCTGCCTGATGAAGAACTGAGTGTTTTGATGTACAATCTTCTTTGATCCTTACCACAGTCCTTCCGTGTAGGTATTTCTGTGCACTAAATGAAATATGTGTTCTCTGCTGGTTAGGTAGAAAATTAATATAATATAAATGCAAAACCAGATTTTTTCAAATCCCCTCAATTCTGGCCACTAGGTTTGTAAATTTCAAAGACAGACCCTGTCAACTTCTCCCATGGGTTGTGGATTTGTTCATGTACTCCTGTAGCCGTATTAGTTTTTTATTTATATGCCCCTCAACCAGGTTACCAGGTACACAACTACTAGAGTTTCTTGGTAAATTTTTAGAAAATCTACTTGAAACGGTCCTTTCGGTTCTTCTAACAAATGCTGTTAGCCTTGAAGTCTATTTCGTGTGATACTGATGTTGCCTCACTGGCTTTCTCTTGATTAGCACTGTCTGAACTTCTTTTTTCATCCTTTAATTTCCAATCTCTGTGTCACTTTTTTTCTGGGCACATGATACTGCTACAATCATCTCTGTTCCTCACATGAGGACACAGAGTACAAGGGGTAAAATGTGTCATGTAGCTAATAAGCTACGAAACATACATCCCAAGCCCAAGGCTGAGTCCAACACTGGTGGAGCGCCAGAGACTGTACTCTGGACAGAGGGATGACCTACAGGGATGACATTAGTTGCATTTGACTAGGACACTGCTTTACAAAAAATTTTAAATTAGCTGTGGAGTACTAGCTGCCTATTCATTACCTATTCTTCCCTTCTTCTTAAGAGACAACCTCTGTTCTTGGAGGAAGAAAAGAGAGAGGCTCTGTCTTACCAACATTTCCCAGCTTACCTTGCAGACTGGAGTGGCCAACAAACAGAAGCAGTTGGCTAGGACTTCTGAGAATGCTCTTCTTAAAAGGGGCTGACTTAATAAAAAGATAGGGGAGGGGTGCTGACTTGACAGGAAATCTGTTATTCTGTCTGAATCCTTTCCTCCTTCTGTTTGCCTGGAAACATGGATGTGATGGCTGGAACTCAGGCAGCCATCTTGAGCATCAGGAGATCACTCTGAGGGCATGGAGGCTAATGCACTAAGGCTGGCATTCCACTGATGCTGAGGAGTAACCATACTAGCCCTGAGGTGCACATCTCTAGACTTTTTTATGTGGAGAAAAATAATTTATGTTGTTTAAGCCTGTTACTGGCAGTTACAAGCAATTCTGAATTGACATAGGAGAATCCATATTCAAAAAAATCTGAATTTCAGGAGAATCTAGATAATTAGAAAGGATGGCAACATTGGGTTTGTCTACACTTCCTGGATGACAATAGTGAACCGGAGTTCCCCTCTGCACAGCCCCTGCCTGGTCTGCCTCCCTCTATTATCTCCTGCCTGGCCTCTGTGGCTGCCTGGACTTGTGGTCTTTGCACTATGCTCTGTTGCCTCTGAGGATTGCCTCATCAGCATCAATGAGTTTAACCATGTGTGATCCCCATGTTAACACCCTCCAAACATCAGCAGCTCCACCTTCTGAGGGGATCAAGAATCTGCTTGCTTTCTCCTCACTCCTGGGCTCCCATCCTAGACTTGCCCATCACCATCTCCTGCCTGGACTACTGCAGTAGACTCCTCCTGGGTCTCCCTGATCCTCTGCCCCTACAGCTTCCTTCCCCAGAGGGAAGCTGTGAACACCTGAGTCACATCGAGGCCCTTTCCTGCTCAGAGTCTTCCTGTGGCTCCATTTCACTTAAGGTAAAAATGGGAGTCCTCACCATGGCTCACAAAATCCCATGTGATCTTGTCTCCTTTCAGCCTCCATCCCGCACTATGTCCCGGCAACACTGGCCTCTATCCTACTCCCCCAATATTCCAGGACTTTTGTACTTGTTTTCCATGCCAGGAACACCATCTCCAATCCCTGCAAGGTTCCCTCCCTCACCTTCTTCAGCTCAGTACTCAAAAGGGACCCACCTAGAAAGTCCCCCCTGACCATTCCTTATTGAAAACGCAACACCTGGACACTGACACTGTTTTCCCGCCTCCCTATTTTACTTTTCTCCACCGCACTTCCCACCTCATGACGCCTTATATACTTTAGATATTTATCTAGTATAATTGCTTGTCTTCCCCCATTAAAACACTGTATGCTAGGAAGACACAATTTTTGCGTTAAGATGGTCAACACTGTATACCTTGATTCTACAAAGTGCCTGACACGCAGCTGAACGTAGCACTTATTTGCTAAATGCCTGTCTATTGTCTCCTGCAGCGCAGTGTGAAGCATGAGGCATGAGACGGGGCTCACTGAGTCCCCCAGCCCCTCTCTGCATCCTCCGTGCCAGGGCAGGACGAACACAGAATATGAAGGAGCAATGCCCCACCCGCCCGTCCGCCCCCCACGTCACCTTTGCCCACGAAGTAGTCCTGATAGTAGCGGGCGCCCAGGTCCACGTGCTCGATGCTGTACTGTCGCGGGCGACTCTGCGTCCTCTGCTGCTCCTTGGGCACCTCCAGCACCGAGATGCTGGCGTTGGTGCGGTAGGCGCTCAGGGTTGGCTCTGGAGGGCGGACCTCGCCGCCGCCCCCACCTCCGCCTGGGGAGCCAGCGGCCGCCCTCGAGAAGCTCACGTTGCGCTCGCACTCGCCGCCAATCTCGTTGCGGAAGTGCGGGCAGCTGAGCAGCAGGTCGTTGCTGGTGTCGTCGCCCAGGTCTTGCTCCAGGTTCTCCTTGCAGTTCAGGTCCTCCGTGCTGGTGAAGGCGGGGTCCAGGCCACCGAGGCTGTGGGCCCGCGACGCCGTCAGGGACGCCATGGCCGAGGCGGCCGAGGCCCCGGTGGTCGTGTTCCGCCGCTGGGCCGTGGACGCCCGGTTGGCTGCCGCCTCATTGAGGTCGAACAGCATGCTCTGCACGTCGAAGTGGGCGAAGCTCTTCTGGCAGACCCACGGCCGGCTGGCCTCCGGGGGGCTCCGGCCGTCCTCGGCCTCCCCGGGGTACCGGGCCGCTTCGCCTTCGGCTCTGCTGCTCCGCAGCTTCCGGAAAATGGACGAGTCCACCTGGTCCCCACCGCCCAGGCCCCGCGAGGGCTTCTTGCGGGCCTTCTCCTTCTCTTTCAGGGGCTGCAGCGGCAGCAGGCCGTCCTTGGTGGGCTGCCCGTTGCGGGCCTCCCCCTTGGCTGCGCCGCCGCCGCCGCCCCCCGAGACGTGGGGACCGGGATCGGCCCGCAGGAGCTCGGTGAGGCTCGGGGTGCCCCGGGCCTCAGGCTGCTCACTGCGGAACTCGTTGAGGATGTCGAAGAAGCTCTGCTCGGGCACGCCCTGCACGTCGATGGAGGACGTGCTTCCGTACTCGCGGAAGAGCGGCAGCGCCCCCGTGTGGCGGGCCGCCCGGGGCTCCGCCGTGTCCTCCACGTCGCACTCGCTGAGGGTGATCTCGCTGCTGCTGCGGTTCCGCAGCGGGAGGAAGGCCCGGCCGGGGGACCGGGGCCACCCATCCTGGAACTCCACATCCTTAGACCGCCTCCTGGCGAGTCGGTGCAAGGCTTTGGACCCTGAGGAAGCCGGGGTAGGGGTACCGGCTGGGGGCTGTCCGTTCTGTTGTACGCTCCTCATGGCATGAGCCGCCTTCGTGGCCTTCGTGCCATCTGCGTCCAGGGAGGGGCTGGGGTTGTTCTGTTCTCTCAGGGCCTCCCGCTTGGGCGGCCAGTCGGCCACCCGGGCGCGCACGCCCATCTTGGGCATGGCAGGGGTGGTGGGGCTGGGGCGGGTGGGGGCGCTGACCGTGCTCTCGCCCACGGGCTGGGGCACGCTGCCGTTCTGCACCCAGAATCCCAAGGGAGCGTAGTCCCCCGTGTGCGGCCCGGGCAGGACATCGGCCGCCCTGGCCCCACAGCCGGCTGCCAGGTCCACACCATCACTGGGGATGGGCCGATAGGTGGTCATAGTCCACGGGCGCTGGAGTGCTGCTGGCCCCTGAAAGCTGTAGCCTAACTTTATGGGGTCCCCTGGCCCTCAGCCATTGTTCAGGGCCACCAGTCCTAGGATGAAGGATGCTGGCCCCTGAAGCCTGATGGGAAGGTTGTGAGCCTGTGGAGTCCAATTCTCCACCATCGCTGTGGACAGCAGTGCCTGGACAACCTCTCGAGGCAGGCGCTGTCCCGGGGCCTCCAGACTGAGTGGGTCAGCGGGGCAGAGAGAGCAGCAGTTGTGCGTGAAGGCTGGCAGGCTGCAGGGCCACCTTCCCTGCCATGCTGAAAAGGGAGAAGAGACAGAAGTGAGATGTGAGGTTACTGCTGCCACAGAATGACTTATTTTTTTCAACTTTACTTATTAAAACAAAAACAACAACTTTTATTATGGAAATTTTCAAAGGTACCCAGAAGCAGAGAGAAGAGCATGATGAGCCCCCTCCACACCAACTTCAACACCACTATTTCTCATTCCTTCCATCTGCTCCCCGACTCCACGGTGTTTTTGACAGGACTGCTCTTGTTTACTCGCTCAACTGTGTCCGACTCTTTGCGACCCCACTGACTGTAGCTCACCAGGCTCCTCTGTTCATGGTGTTTCCCAGTCAACAATACTGGACTGGGTTGCCATTTCCTTCCAGAGCATCTTTCCAACCCAGGGATTGAACCTGAGTCTCCTGCATTGGCAGGTGAATTCTTTACCACTGAGCCACCAGGGAAGCCCTTTGACAGGATATTTTAGAGTAAATCCCAGACATCAGGCCATGTCACCTATAAATACTTTAGCTTGTATCTCTAGGTGATAAGGCCTCCAAAAACAAAACAAAACAAAACACAATACCTTTATCATAGAGGCTTCTCTGGTAGCTCAGATGGTAAACAATTTGCCTTTAATGCAGGAGAACTGGGTCTGATCCCTGGGTCGGGAAGATCCCCTGCAGAAGGGAATGGCTACCCACTCCAATACTCTTGCCTGCGAAATCCCATGGACAGAGGAGCCTGGCAGGCTACAGTCCATAGGGCTGCAAAAGAGTTGTACATGACTGAGCGACTAACACTTTCACTTTTTCACTTTCACCTTTATCACACCCATCTAGATAAATAAGAATTCTTTAAGGTGATGTAATACCCCAACTGAATTATATTCCCCCGCCGCCCCCATTGTCTCAGAAGTGTCTTTTGAGAGGTGGTTTGCTCAAATCAGGATCCAAACAATATCTTTGCTCTGCTCTGGCAGATTATATTTCTCAGGTCTCTGCTACTCTGTACCTCCCCCTCCCCATCTTGATGATATTTACTTCTGGAAGGAATAGGGTCAGTTGTCTCAGTTTCCCACTTTCAGGACCTGGCTGGCTATTCTCTGTAGTGTCCAAACATGTTCCCCTGCGGCCCCTCTGCCATGAGTCCTGACTACTAGTGGCTGCATGCAGAGGCTGCACTGTTGTCTGTTTTCCAGTGCACCTGACCATTCACCCACCAGAAAGGAAGTGAGAAGGATGGAGGAATCACCATGAGCACTGGTGGATTTTGCGAAGGGACTGTCTCTGGAAATCTACATGATTACTATACTATGAGAGCCAGTAGATCAATTCCCATCACTACTTCACTGAGATCTCCCCAGTAGCTTCTAATTTATTAGAATAAAATCTAAATTGCTCCTGCTGGCTCACCAGCCCCACAGGACTGGCCAGTCTCTCTGATGCCTCTCCCTAGACCTAAGATCCCATCACACTGGTCTTCTTGTCTATTCTTCTAACACATCCAGCTCCATCCGGGATACGTGGGGAATCCTTTCTCGGTTTTTCACCAGGCCGGTTCCCTCACTTGACATTCGCTCTTTAATGAAGCCTTCCAAAACCACCCTCAAAGCCTTTCTCTGTCACTCTTTCTTCTTTTTCCTTGGCAGTTACCACTAGCTGAAATTACTTTGCTCATTATCTATTTACTGACCATCCCCACCACTAAATGATCCGTTCCAGAATGGCAAGGGTGTCTCTGTTGTTCACTGATGTAGCCCCAGTTCCCAGAACAGTGTCCGGGACCCTCATTCACTCTTTTAGTGTACGAACGAGTGAACAGAGAGCTTCTGTCTAACTTGATGTGTATATGCATCCTGACTTGCAGACCTCTGGGGAAGGGAAATTCATCCTTCTTCTGCCCAGCAACATAAAGTCCTCTGCAGGATCACTTCCGTTTGTCTCCACTTTGAGCTGCTGGAAGATGAAACCCTCAGTGGGGAAGGAAGGGGAAAGTGGATCATAGCCTGCAGCAAAACCTCCTGCTTGGCCCAGCAGCTGTGCCCTTTGCTCCTGCCAACCAAACTGATTCTCTACAGGGCAGCAGAATGCTGGGTCAGCATCTGACTCAAGGGGACCGCAACTTTTCTGTCCTTTAGAATGTGGAGCTGGACACAGCCACTGTGGTCGGTGACTGTGCATGCTTTCTGAGTGAGGAAGTCGAAGGCTTCCTGTGTGAGAGTATGACTGTGTGTGTGTGTGCGCACATGCACACACACGTGCAAGAAGCATTTCACAACTCCTGCCCAGAGGTATGGAGTTAGCTGGCAGAGAGGGAGCGAGCAGGAAGCATGAAGCAGATTCATGGAGCAAAACAGTGAGGAAAGCCTATGTGTGCTAAGTCGCTCCAGTTGTGTCTGACTCTTGGTGACCCCCATAGACTGTAGTCCGCCAGGCTCCTCTGTCCATGGAATTCTCCAGGCAAGACTACTAGAGTGGGTTGTCATGCCCTCCTCTAGGGGATCTTCCCAACCCAGGGATTGAACCTGCATTGACTGGCGGGTTCTTTACCACTGCTCCACCTGGGAAGACTCCTAAGGGGAGCCTGTAACCTCTGAGAAAGTGAGAACTAGGTGAGGGGAGAGATGTGAGGTGGGGAACAAAAGGGGACCCTCTTCCTGGTTCCCCAAGAGCACGAGAGCATTCCTGAAGAAGTTGAAGGGAGGCACACAGGAGAGGGGGTGGAGAAGGGGCAAGAAAGTGGAAAGTCCCCAGGGCTGGGCTGGTTAAGGGAGATGGAGGCCAGGTGAAGCTGTGATGACCTGGCCAGCAGAAGTGTCTTCTGAAGAGGCAGGTGGGCCTCAGCTCCTGCAACTGAGCCTTGCAGGAATGTGAATGCCTGATCATGGGGTTTTTCAAGACAAACTGGAAGTCTGGAACTGTATGCAACATCTCCCAGTTTGAAAAAACAAAATCAGCAGCTATCACAGCAACAAATTTATATGCAGAGATGACCTCTAAAAGGATTTTCAAGAAACTGCTCATGGTGATTGCCTCTGGGGAGGGAAATTGGGTATCTTTTCCCTCTACTCCCAGCCCCCTCCCTCCCCTGCTTCGTGTATTTTCCTTAGTACTTATTTCTCTGATTTATCCCTCGTCTCCCTCCCCAAAAGAATGTGAGCTACTGTGTATCCCCATGCTCAGTCAGTCATGTCTGACTCTTTGTGACCCCATGGACTGTAGCCCACTAGGCTCCTCTGTCCATGGGATTTCCCAGGCAAGCATACTAGAGTGGGTTGCCATTTCCTTCTCCAGGGGATCTTCCTGACCCAGAAATCGAACCCCCATCTCCTGCACTGGCAGGTGGATTCTTTACCACTGTGCCACTCGGGGAGCCTGTGTATCACCAGGATCTGTGTTTTTGAAGAAGGGGTGGGAAGGAGCCTTATTTTTCCCTGCACACCGCTGGCGACTGTTTGGATTACTTGCTTGTATTTCTCGTCAACAGAACACCTCTCAACAGTATTACAACACACATCACCAGGAGGGCCGACAAAGGCAGCATGTGGGCCGGATTCGAGCAGAGGCTGTTGGTTTGTGACTTTATGTGACTGGTCTTCAGCTTTGCCCGCAATGAGGGCTTGAAGGCAGCCCCATACTCTGCTGGGCCCCAGGTCCCAGGCCAGGCTAGGGGTCCAGGCCGGCAGCACTCAGCAGCTTGGCTGTGTCCTGGGGTCAGCCTGGCAGGGTTCAGAGGATCAGTCTTCAGAGGCCCCGTTTGGGCTGGTTTGGAAAACAACAGTGGCCACGAAGCAACCCTGACTTGCTTATGCAAACACCTCTGACAGATGGGCTTTGCTGATGGCATTTTGTTCCCGCTCAGTCAGAAACCCCCAATTCGCTTTGCTCTGTGAAAACACACAGATGTTCTCGAGGCCCCAGTCCCTGCACAAATCCCTCCCCGAGCAGGTGCCACTGCGTCTCCCCGTGACGTTCCCAGACTGAGTGTGTGATACCCGCAGCCTCCCTGGGGCTCAGGGACCGGTACACACGGGTCCCTTTCCAGCTGCCTCTGTCGAACTTCCTCTGCCTAAAAGCCCTCTGATCATCCTGATGGAGATGCTCACAATATGAGAGCCATCCTGCCTGGGTTCAGACACTGCTGTGCCGTGGACTTGTCACTGAAACCACAACTCAGTTTTAATCTGTAAACTGGGGATTATACCCTCTAGCTCAGGGTCCCTGCTATTATCACCATTCCTTCCTGTCTCTTTGGCAGGAGCTCTTCCCCCGCCCCAGACAGAAGTGCACGGGGGGCGGGGTGGGGGGGAGGACCTCAGCAGAGCATGAAAGGCTGGAGGGTGTCCTGCAGTGACAGGGAATATGGATCTGGCTTTTCCTACATGTGACTTGCAAGGGACGCCTGGGTTCTTTTCTTTCTCTTTTAAAAATGTGTACTTGTTTACTTGGCTGCGTCAAGTCTTAGATGTGGCACACAGGATCTTCAATCTTCACTGTGGCATGCAGCATCTTTTAGTTACAGCCTGTGGGATCTAGTTCCCTGACCAGGAATTTAAACCCAGGCCCCTGGCACTGGGAGCATGGAGTCTTGCCGCTGGACCACCAGGGAAGTCCCTGGGTTTCTTCCAGGGTTGCTTGGCTCCTGGCCTGCTTTCTACGATGGGCCCTCTGGCCCCCTTTTGATTCTTTTTTTTTTTCCCCCCCTTTTGATTCTATGAGGCACTGATAAATCTGCTTCTGCCCAAGACTATCAAGTCAGGCTTCTGCTGCTGGCATCCGAGGACCTTGATGAATACGCGGTGCTGTGAGCAAAGGCAGCCATGAGTGGCAGAGGCGATCAAATGGGGTCCAGGCAGTGGCACAAGGAGAAGCAAGCAACAATGGGAGGCATTTGGCTGCAAGTAATGGTATCGCCCAACGGTGTCTTGGGCAATGATTCATCATCTCATGGAAGAAGGAGGCCAGATACGGCAGCTCCAGGCTTGGGCCAGGTGAATGATGCCAGGCGCTTTCTCTCCCTCCCCCGCCGTTGTCCTGCAGTGCGCAGCTGGCCTGAATCTTTGACTGCGGCCTCACGGTCACAAGCTGGCGGCTACAGTCATGCTTCTCGCTGCACTATTGGCAAGGGCCAAAGAAAAGATGATGTAAGAGCATCCTTCTTATCTATCTGCTCTAATCAGGAATGAGGACATTTGCCAGAACGCTGCCCCTACCTCCACACACTTCCTTTTATGTCTCATTGGCCAGAATGCGGTCACTATGGCCACTCTATCTGCCAGAGAAGCTGGTAAAGCAATATCTGTGACCATTCTGATTGCCTTTGGGCCAGGGAGGACTTGTATCTGGGGCTGGCCACACTGGTTCCCTGAGAACATCAGGGTCTGTTAGAAGAGCAGGCAACTTACGGTATAACTTATGAGATGCTGGGGAACTAACTTGGAGCTGAGAAGACACTTCTTTATCAGGCCCCCAAAGCCCGGAGGCTAGAACAGCAGACTAACAGGCTAGCATCATGGCCCCAGCTTGGCTCTGAAGGGCCCTGCTCTGCTGGGCCACAATGTCTACCAGAACCTCACAGAGCAGAGCAGAAGGGAAAAACACAAGTCTTCCAGTGTTAAGACATTTGTAGTTTGCTCCATGACTTCTTTTTCTAACAACAGCCCAGATTTCCCTTTGAGAATCTGCCTCCTCTAATCTCTATCCCATGGGCTAGAGAAGGGCTTCTTCTTGAGGTCAGGAACAAATCATGTGACCCAATCAGAACCACAGACTCAGTGATGGCTTTGCTAGAAGTGCTGCGGCTGAAGAGTGTGCTTTCTCCTCTTACCCCAAGTAGGAGAGGATGTGAAGGATGGAATCATTGCAGCCTCTTGTGATCATGTGGGGAGAATCGTTTGTGAAAAGTGAAAGAAAGTAAAGTCACTCAGTCGTGTCCGAATCTTTGTGACCCCATGGACTGTAGCCTACCAGGTTCCTCCATCCATGGGATTTTCAAGGCAACAGTGCCGGAGTGGGTTGCTATTTCCTTCTCCAGGGGATCTCCCCTACCTAGGGATCGAACCCAGGTCTCCTGCGTTGTAGGCAGACGCTTTACCATCTGAGCCACCAGGGAAGTCCGTTTGTGACAGGGGCTGAGGTTACAGCCAATCTGGGGGCTTACAGTCACTATGTGAGTCTCAACATCAAGCCTGAACCTGAAGCCAACCCCATTCTACCTTTGGACATTTTAGTTACATGACGAAACAACAACAAAGCATATATAACAACTGGTGATTCAGCCATTTCTGGCATATACAAGTCATTCATTTGACCAGTAAGAACTAGTCAGTTCTTAAAACTTATTCGTTCATTCACTCACACAACAAATATCTGCCACATTCTTAAAGCACTAAAGACTTATTCACCGTGGAGAAAAAGGGAATCCTCTTACACTGTTGGTGAGAATGTAAATTGGTGCAGCCACTATGCAGAACAGTATGGAGGTTCCTTAAGAAACTAAAAATAGAATTACCATATGATCCAGCTAACCCACTCCTGGACATATACCTGGAGGAAAACATGGTTCAGAAGGATACATGCACTCCAATGGTCACTGCAGGGCTGTTCACAATAGCCAAGACGTGGACGCAACCTAAATGTCCACTGATAGAAGAATGGATAAAGAAGACGTGGTACACGCTAATATATACGATGGAATACTACTCAGCCACTAAAAAGGATGAAATAAGGCCAATGCTGTAACACGGATGAACTTGGAGATCATCATACTAAGTGTGTTAGACAAAGACTTAGAAGTGGAATCTAAAACATGATACAAATGAATTTATTCACAATACCTACTCACAGACTTAGCAAATGAAGTTATGGTTAGGAGGGGGAAAGGGTAGGGAGCAGAGTGAGTTAGGGAGTTTGGGACTGACATGCACACACTGCCGCATTTAAAACAGATAACCAATGAGGATCGACTGTACGGCACAGGGAACTCTGTGATCAATACTCTAATAACCTAAATGGGAAAATTTGTGAAAGAATAGATACGTGTTCATGTAAAAGTGAATCACTTCGCTGTACACCTGAAACTAACGTAACATTGTTAATCAACTATATTCCAGTATCAGATACGAATCTAAAAACCATTCACTCATTCAACATTTACTAGGCATGTAAAACTCATTCATTCCACAAACACTTCAAATCTGGTATTCAATAAATTTTTTAAAGCATCTACTGTTATGTGCTACTGTTGCAGGAAGTGAAGATAGAGAATGGACCATGTCTTCTTTTAAGAATGTACATCCGGTAGAAGGAAGCCAGAGGAATGAGTAAACAAAGACAGAAAACAAAGGAACTTCAAAGGGTAGTCAGTCATATAAGGGAGTCAGTGCTGTGACAGGGTGGGAGGAGGTCCTACCCTGAAGGCTCAGAGAGGGGGTGCCCTCTGATGGGGGTCAGGACTAAGAGAGGGTGCCTGTTGCGTTCCAGGTGGGCTGATGAGCAAGGCTGACGTGTCCAGGCAGGAAAGCTGGGAGAGGCCATGTACAAGGGGTTGTCCAAGGCCATGGTTCTCTCCCCCAGCTGTCCATTAGAGGCACCAGGGGAGCTTTGTAAAAATACAGGTGTTCCCATTACTTCCTCAGAGTGTCTGAATCACCTGGCTGGCATTGGGGCCCAGGCATGAGCGTCTTTTAAGAGCTTGCAGCTGACTCCAATACGCAGCCAGGGCTGAGGACAGAGGGAGAAATGGAGACAGCAAAGAGAGGAGGGTCTGACGTCAAGCCTTGAGAGGCCACAAATGCCAGAGGGAGCGAGCGCACCGGTTCCAGCGGGCTCAGGCCGGGGGGCAGGAGGGCAAGTGTGACGCAGAAGGGCCTGGAGGGGGATGTGGTCTGGGGAGGACCAGGGGGTCGACAGGGCTGGATGCCGCCGAGAGGATCACCTTTGGTGGCGATTACTGGTCTGAAGAGGGTGTCCCTGGTGGCTTCAGTGGTAAAGAATCAGCCTGCCAATGCAGGAGACTCAGGAGACACGGGTTCGATCCCTGGGTTGGAAGATCCTCTGGAGGAGGAAATGGCAACCCACCCCAGGATTCTTGCCTCAGAAAGGCCATGGTCAGAGAGGAGCCCGGTGGGGTACAGTACACGGGGTTGAAAAGAGACACGACTGAGCAACTGAGCGCACACAGCACTGGTCTGAAGCGCACTGGTGATGATGGAGGAGGTATTTCGGAGGACTGCCGCTCCAGGGAGCCTAGTTCATACCCCTCAGCCCCAGTGTTGCTGGCCCACATGCTTTCCTTCCGCCAGCTCTTCCACAATCCAGGCAGGGTTCACCTGCGTCCTCCCCTGGCTGAGCTCTCCGGGCTCCGGGCTGCATACACACTCACCTACAAGACTTAGCCCCCTGGATTTTTAAAAAATATATTTTATTTATTTGGCTGTGCTGGGTTTTAGTTGTGGCACGTGGAATCTAGTTCCCTGACCAGAGATGGAACCTGGGCCCTCTGCATTGGGAAGGTGGAATCTTAGACACTGGACCACCGGGGAAGTCCCAAGCGCACTGGATTTTTAAGCCTCTGAATATCTTTTGTTCTCCTCAGGCCTTGAACAGCCCCAAGTCTGTGGTGGACTGGAATCTAACATACGTGTCCTTGCTACGTGGTTGGGAAGAGGGGAAGGATAATATGGTGGTGATGTTTGTAACAATAAGGCTAACACTATGAGTCTGATGGATCACATGTGAAGCTACCCTCGTGGGGTGTATTAACTTGTGTGCTATCATTATCCTATTAAGTAGGGACCCTAGCATGCCCATGTTACAGATGAGGCAAGGGTAACACGGCCAAGTCACAAGCTGGCAAGTGGGGCAGCTGGGATGCAAACCTCGACAGTCTGGCTCCCATACCTTCCCTGCTCCACTCTCAATAAAAGATGCAGCAGGTCCCATGGGTGTGCTGTATGAATACATGAGTGACGCATGTATCTTCGGAATCAATTCATAAGGACAAAGCTCTAGAATGTCAGCAACAGCTCAGCAGATTTCAGATTAGGAGTCTGTTTTCTTCCTCCTATATCTTTCCCCACTTTATTGGAAATCTGAGCAAATGCAGCGCCGCTTTAGAGCTCCCCTAGGAAATGAGATGGATGGGAATCTCAGAAATCTCATTAGAAAGTTATCACGTTAGAGACTGCTCCATCAGCCCAAAGAACAAGGAGCAGGGCCTTGACTACAGCCATACACTACTGTGATCTGTTTTGTACTCTCAACAGTTCTGACACCAAATGTGTGGGTTTTCCATACCAAGCAACTCTTCAACTGGATGTCCTGCAATTTAGCTCAGTCCTCGGACTAACTACCTGGAGTTAGCACAGACCCCAAAGGTGAAGGGCTTAGTCCGATAAGACTGTCCCCACCTCAGACGCCGACAGCAAGAAGCAGGTCCCCAGGTTCTCCACACTTCTGTCCAACTTGGCTACAAATCAGGGGCTCCCAAGAGCCTTTCTTCAAGCTCCATCATGTGTGGTAACAGCTCACAGAACTCAGGGAAACACTACTTCCTTTTGTTAAAGATTCTTTTCCCATTTAGGTTATTACAGACTGCTGAACAGAGCTCTCTGTGCTATACAAGTGGCATAGTGTTAGTCGCTCAGTCGTGTCCGACTCTTTGTGACCCCATGGACTGCAGCCCACCAGGCTCCTCTGTCCATGGGATTCTCCAGGCAAGAATACTGGAGCAGGTTGCCATTCCCTTCTCTAGGGGATCTTCCCGACTCAGGGATGGAACCCAGGTCTCCGGCATTGCAGGCAGATTCTTTATTGTCTGGGCCACCAATGCTATACAATCAGTCCTTATTAGTTATCTATTATTATATAGTAATATGACTTACTATTACTGGCTTATTAAAAAGGATACACATGAACAGTCAGACACACAGGACAAAGCCCAGAAAGGTCCCAAGTGCAGAAGCTTCTGTTCCCATGGAGTTTGGAGTGTGGTGCCCTCCCAATGCATGGATGAGCTCATCAACCTAGAAGCTCTCTGAACCCTCCTTTCTGGGGTTTCATGGAGATTCCGTTTGAAGGCAGGGTTGATTGAATCACTGGCCACTGGTGATTAACTCAACCTGCAGCCCCTCTCCCTTTCCCAGAGGTCAGAGGGCGGGACTGATAGGCCCAACCCTCTAAGCACATGGTTGGTTCTTCTGGCAACCCTGAAGCTATTCAGGGGTCCACCAAGAGTCACCCCTTCAGCATAAACTCAAGTAATGGTTGAAAGGAGCTTATCTTGAATAACAAAAAGATGGTATCACCCACATCTCTCAAGGGTTTTAGAAGCTCTTGTGCCAGGAACCTGAATGAAGACCAAAATATTTTTCTTACTACATCACAATATCACATGGTGAGAATCTGTACTTTAGTATTTAACCTCAAAGAGCCCCGTGAATGGGTGTTTTTAACTAAATGTTCCCGGGCATCCAGGAAGGGTCCATGTTCCTACCTAGGAGTTAAGGGCAGCCCCACATGGGCAAAGGCAGCCATACAGAGCTATTTCAGTCAGAAAGGTCAGAGTTCCCAAGTGGCTCATCCTGCTTCTAACGATATAAATCGGTTAATGGTCTTCTCCTCTTGAAAGAACAGGAAGAAAATTGGAATTACACACTGAAATTTTAGGTGTGCATATTGGTTGTTGCTTGTTTGTTTTAATATTTACTTATTTAGTTGGCTGCAGCATGTGACTTCTTAGCTGCAGCATGTGACTTCCGATCTAGTTCCCTGACCAGGGAATGAACCCAGGCCCCCTGCACTGGGAGCACTGGGCATCAGCCCCTGGACCACCAGGGAAGTCCTCATATTGCTTTATTTGAGGTGTTCACCCCAAGGCACCTTGACAGACAGGCTCAAGGTGGCTCAATCACAGGCGTGCTCACACTGTCCCTCTGCTGTGATACAGGAGCGCTGGAATAGCCCCAGTGCCCAGGAGCAGATGATGGGTTAAATGTGTCTGGCTGCCTTTACTCCAGGGAAGGTGCTGCTGCTGTGATAAACAGTGAGGGGGCGCTGCGTCATGTAAAGGAATCGTCTCCATGGCCTGAAGTGAATGAGTTTGGCTCCTACTTATGGAGTGCTTACTGTGCCCCAGGGGGAAATGCTTACACACATGCACCCATTTAATCCTCGTGACCGGCTTGTGAGGGAGGGACTAACTGAGGGACCTTTAAAGACATTTAAAGACAATGCATGGACCTCCCTGATGGTCCACTGGCTAAGACTCCTTGCTTCCAATGCAGGGCTGGGTTTGATCCCTGGTCAGGGAACTGGATCCCACATGCTGCAACAAGGATCAAAAATGCTGAGTGCTGCGGCTAAGACCTGGCACAGCCAAATAAATAAATATTAAAAGTAAATAAATAAAGCCAATGCAACTGAGTCCAGAGAGGCTTAGTAACTTGCCCAAGATCACTCAGCCAGAAAGCATGGTTTGTTTGTTTTTTTATTTGGCCATACGGTGTCTTTGCTGCAGCGCTCAAACTCTCTAGTTGTGGTCCACAGGCTGTACAGCGTGCAGGCTCAGTAGCACGTGGCATGTAGGATCTTCCTGGACCAGGGATTGAACCTGTATCCCCTGTACTGGAGGTTGGATTCTTCACCACTGGACCACCAGGGAAGTCCCCCCACGCCCATTAGGTTTAAATTGGGGAGAGGCACATTTTGTTAGTGTGAGTGTGTATGTACATAAATCCTATAAAATATACAAGAAAGCGTCTAGAAAGACATCCGTCAAACTGTTAAGTAGTTACTTCTAAGGAGTAAAATGGAATGGAGATAAAGGAAAACTTAAAAAAACCAAAATATTCTCCCTGGCTATATACAAACTTTTACAAGCATGCAAGTTCAAGGCCCTCTTCAAGACTCCTATGAGGCTCTGTCTCAAATCCAAATCCTAGAAAGAATGGGTCTGGCATGTCTTCTTCCAGACCTTTCTCTGAGAGTTTATAAGGAAATGCTCACAACTGCACAGGTGAGGGGTGACTCAGGCTGCGGTTAGGTTTTCAGTTTTGAAAGTGGAGCCTGGGAAGGGAAACATGGGCAGAGCGAAAGCCACGCCACAAACACCCTGATGGATGTGGTTAGAATGGAAGAGCCACCCCGCCCCCTGGATTGAGCACAAGTCCCCCCCTCAGTCCTTTGGTCACCTGATGCGAAGAGCTGACTCACTGGAAAAGATCCTGATGCTGGAAAGACTGAGGGGAGGAGAAGGGGACGACAGAGGATGAGATGGTTGGATAGCATCACCGACTCAATGGACATGAGTTTGAGCAAGCTCCAGGAGATGGTGATGCTGGGAAAGCCAGGCATGCTGCAAGTCCATGCGGTTGCGGAGCTGGTAGTAACTGAGTGACTGAACAACAACTACCTGGCCTCTAGCACCATGGAGTCTGAAAAATACACATCTTTCCAAGTGGAGATTCCTCTGTGACCTGACAGGATGCTTGCCCCTAGACCCCCTGAGGGAAGAAAGCAGCACCCATCTCGGGCTTATGTATTCCCCAGAGAAAGGGAAACAGCATTTACCCAAAATGCTTAAACTGGAATAAGTGCTTATACCCAGATATCAATCTTTTTTTAAATAAATGAGTTAACAGCTCCATGGTTGCTCTTCTTACTTATTACCAGATATCAGAGATGTTTCCTGATGTGACAGCAGTAGCACAGTGGTTAGAAGTAAGGACCACTCAGGTTCAATTCCCACCTCTACCACTTGGTTAGACCCTGGGCGGGTGACTTAGATGCCTGATACCTCAGTTTTCCCATCTGTAAAATGGAGATAATAATAGGGCATAACTCTTGGAGACGTTATGAACTAATGAACGTAGAGACTCAGAATAACCCTGGCATACAGTGATATATAAATATTAGTAGGTGCTCAGTGGGAAAGAATTCACCTGTTAATGCAGGAGACGTGGGTTTGATTTCCTCGGTCGGGAAGATCCCCTGGAAGAGGAAATGGCAACCCACTCCAGCATTCTTGCCGGGGAAATCCCATGGACAGAGCAGCCTGGCAGCCTACAGTTCATGGGGTCACAAAAGAGTCAGACTGAGTGACTAAACAACAACAAAAATTAAATTAATTTAATTTATGTAATAATAATATCCCAAGCAAACAAATAGGACCAAATGTGGCCTTGGAATAAACTCTGGTTCCTCTGGGCTCAGAAGCTGGCCCACGGCTGGCCAACCTTGAACAAGCCCCTCCTTCCTGGTGGTCCCAGGGCCAGGAGGGCACCCGCTGCAAAGTCCCTGGGGGGTCGGGTGGGTCGGTTGAGGGTGTTACTACCTCCCTGAAGCACATGTGGATTGAGCATCTTGTTCCAATTCTTGGGGCAGTCCTGCTCACTTCAAATGAGACTTTGAAATGCACAATTAAAAAAGGATGCCTCCTGGAGTCAGGGCACACGTGCCAGGCCCACCCAGGAGCTGCAGCCGTGGCTCGAGGAGTGGGGGACAGTGATAGAGCCGGGCTGGGGGCCTCTGTGGTCAAGGGGAGATCCTTCTGGGGAGACTTAATCAGGGGCACAAGCCCCTTTCCAGGAGTCAGACACCCCTCGGGGGATCACCCCGCTTGAACATCCAGTGTCACGCCACAAGCATTGGTGTGGCCGTCCATTTATTTATTTATTTGGCTGTGCTGGGACTTAGTTGCGGCATGTGGGATCTAGTTCCCTGACCAAGGATCAAACCTGGGCCCCCTGCACTGGGAGTGTGGAGTCTTAGCCACTGGACCGCCAGGGAAGTCCCTGTGGTGTTTATTTTGATATTGAAGCTTTTCTGTCAGTGGCTACTGCCTTGAACCCCAAGTGTTCCCACGATCACTGTTTCAGACAATGCTGGGCCCACAGGGGCTTCAAGGACCCTGCTTCTGAGTCTGCTCTCATGGCTGCTGCTGGTCGGACTGCTGGTTAAATATCAGTCTGTCCCCCTCTCCCAGGGCTCACTCCTGTGGCCAGGTCAGGCTGCCTTTGGAAGATGATGTCTTGTCAGCGTGGAGCCTGACTTGCTAACTAATCCCAGCTAATTGCCACTGCTAAGATCACATCTGCTGGGCTTGGAGATTAAATCAATATTTGACAATCTTGATTAAACAGAGCCAGGGAATCCTCATCAACGAACATCTGTTAAAGCCCTGTTCTTTCCAGCCTGCTCCTGGGGGGCCAGGCTCTGCTTGTCCTCACCTGAGGACGGCTCTGCGGTGGGGGTGGTTGGTGGGCAGTGGAGCCCCCCAGGAACACCAGGAAGCCTCCCCACGGTGAGAGGGTGGGGAGGGGGTGAGGGGGACACACAGAGCTGAGCCCTGATTTCCTGGGTGGTGCCCAGCTGCCAACAGTAACCACCGCTCCCCCATCCAGAGTGCAGGCTCCCTACAGAGCACTTGTCACAAAACTCTGAACTGAAATTTCCTAACGACCCTTGGAGGCAGTGTTCTCAGTACCTCCACTTCAAAATGGGGAAGGGAAGGTTCTGAGAGGGGACATTACTTGCCCACTGTCAGAGGAGCGGGGTTCTGCATCTCGGTCTGGCTCACTACTCCAGAGTCTGCCCCGAGATCACTCAGGGGGATCCCTGCACATGAGTACAAGTTGTCAAAAGAGGGAACCAAATCTGGCTCTTATGGAGCCAGGAGCCCAGGCTGGAGGCCTGCTCCCAAGGTCCAGTCCCCTAAGCTACATGTACTAATGGTGGCCCTGCTAAGAAGCACTGGCCTCATGCCTGGCCCTCCTCAATCCACACTGCCTGCTAGCGGGAGGGCCTTACTGTTTTCCCCACTTTACAGAAAGGAACACTGAGGCTCAGAGCGGCAAGTTTCCTGTCTGAGATCACCCAGAGAGGAAAAAGGCAAAGGTGGGGCTTGAACCCAGGTGGGTGACTCTATGGTCATCATAACTACTGTCATCTCTAAAAAGCAGGCATGAAGCTGTGAACATGGTGGATCTTCAGTAAACACCTGGCCTCTGTTCCTCGGTAATTTCACAGCAGAAGTTAGGCTCTTGACCTGGAGTCAGATCTCCTGGGATCAAATCCTGCCCCCAACACAGACCAGAGAGGATTAACAGTGTCGCCTGGTCGGACTGCTGGAGGAGCCCGAGATGACCCCTGTAAGGCCCCACTCCCCACAGCACTCATACATCCTCATCCAGGATTCACACACACACACACACACACACACACACACACACACACAAATAATGAAGACAAAGCAGCTCCATTCAAAGTACCTTCACGGGGGTGGGGAGTCAGACACCCAGATGCTCTGCAGCCACTGCCAACTGCCCTGTCTCCAGGTCCCCAGCAGCTCCAAGATCAGGGCGAGTCTCCCATAGTTCACGGAGTCCTGGGTTTCCTGAGTCCATTGAGAAAATCCCAAGCCCAAACTACCAGAGCAACCAGTCAGTCACTCAGTCAGATAACCAACCAACCAACCAGCCACCTGGCCAGTTAGCCCTCGAGCTGGTCTCAGTTGGCGCCCTCAACCCTGTCCATCTGCGTCTCTCCCCCACGCTTCTGTGTCTCCGCTTCACCTCTGTGTCCCTGTCCCCATCTCCCCACGTCCCTGTCCTCGTTCTGTGTGTGTCTCTCTCACACATGTGCACACACAGATGGCCGCATCACAGCCCTGCACATGTCGGATCCCTGAGTCACAATCCCGTGCTAATTCACCACGGGGGATGTGTCCCAGGCTGGCAGTCTCTGCCTGGTCCCTCTGTTAAGTTCCTTCCAGATTCCAAGTTCCCAACAGCTGCAGCCCAAGACCGTACATGTATACATACATGTATATATATCCAGGCTCATCTCCACCCCGAAATGCAATCTTAAAAGGAAATGGGCTATTTTAATTGGAGAACAAACTTAGAAACTTCAAGAAGTAATTTAGAAGAATGGCACACACTCTTAACAAACAAAAAAGAAAATCAGTATTAAAATAAAAATCCCAGCTACCTATTTTATGTCTATATAGTTACCTAAGTCAACACAGAGTTGAAATCTGGAAGGCAGTGCTCCAGCTGTAGCTGGTTACCCCAGGGAGGGGAGCAGTGGTATGCATACAAGCGATCATCCTGTCTTGGACCCTAAAGCTCCCAAACTTCCCGAAGTCACGCACCTTCACTGCCACCAAACAGACCACCTGGGCTTATGTACTTGACAGACCACCTGCGCTATTATTTACTAAACATATCACGTGTGCTATTATTTACTTAAGATGGTCCTTTCAACCAACTCACTCACTAAAGCCTTAATAATAACAGTGCTGAAGTTATTATTTTTTCTTCTAATACTCATCAAACAAAATGCACAAATGCGAGCCTTTGTAAGACTTGTCTGTACATCAGTGTGAACAAGCTTTCATACCAGAAATGCACTGACATCAAAACCAGCATGCAGCTCCCAGACTTGATCCTGAGGGGGGTTTAAAAAAAAAGCAGCCGGATGGAGAGCGACATAAAATGGGTTATGATTCCATAATGGTACAGTTCAAACACAGGCAAAATGGAGCCATGATCTGCAGAGTTGTTTACACAGGTGACCAAACTTCAAAAGCAAGACACGGTGAGCAGGGAAGTCCTGAGAGCGGTGGCTTCTGGGGGTGCCAGCAAGATTCTCTCCTTGATCTGGGGGTTACAGGAGTGCTTGCCTTTTAACTGTTCTCCAAACTGTGTATCTATGTCTTATGTGCTTCTCTGTGCCTATGTTTCGTTCCCCAGTAACAAAGTTTTTAAAAAGTCTTTTGTATTGTATGAATTCTTTTTAAAAATGAGATCATAATTCTGTTACATAATGAGTATTATATACTATTGTACTCATATTATGTAATTTTAAAAAGCACGTAAATACATATGTGAAAGTCTCAGCTGTTTGATCTCTGCAGACCCACTCTGAAGTACCTGAGGGTCAGTTTCATGCCTTTGCGGATGGTGCATACACACACCCCCCACAGACACCCCAGTTGCTCTCAGTCTCACACACACACCGCAGTTGCTTGTGTGCGTGCACACACACATACACACACATCCCGGTTGCTCTCACTCTCCTGGTGAACGTACACACACACCCACCCCGGTTGCTCTCACTCTCCTGGCGTGCACACATGTGCACACACACACACATGTGCACACACCACACACACCACACACACACACCCCAGTTGCTCTCACTCTCTTTTCACTCTCCTGCCACACACACAGTTACTCTAACTCTCTTGGCACGTTGTGTGCACACACACACACCTCTGTTGCTCTCGCTCTCCTGGAACACACACACACACCCCTGTAGCTCTCACTCTCCTGGCTCCTCATTCTCCTCTGTGAAAGGATTCCACTTCCCAGAACCTGCAGGGCCACTTCGCCCGTGTGAACACAAACACCCTGAGCAGGCTGGGGGAACGTGTACTTCCTCCTAGCCCTGGGTGGGGAGGCAGGTGCAGGAAGAGGAGGGGTATCTCACAATATCAGGTTCAGGACAAGTCGTCAAGTGACAGCTGGGGACAGGGTGGGAGGGACAGACACCCACCTGAGAAATACAGGAGGGCTTCCGGGGCACAGGGCTGGGTGGGGTCCCGCCCCTGCACTGTACCAGTGAGCTCTGAAGGGCTCTTGACCCGAGACTGGGTGCACAGCCGCCTCTAGGGCCCATATACCCGCTGACAGCTGGTGAGGACAACAGCTCTGTTTGAACAACACCATAATCAAACATCCTTTCCCAGGACTGCACGCAGGATAGGTACTCAGAACAAGGCCTCGGCTGAGGAAGACAGGCTGGAAGGGGCACTGGCCGTGAGCAGATGATGGCAGGGCCTCCCTGGGAGCTCAAACGAGCCTAGGACACCACACCAGGAAACCAGCCACTCACTTGCAGGACAACCATTTTTTTTTAATGGTCACAGTTGGTGAAAACTTTTAACAGGACACCTGGCAACAGCTTTTAAAAAGGTTCTCACCTTCCAGC
Source organism: Capra hircus (assembly GCF_001704415.2). Classification (NCBI taxonomy): domain Eukaryota; kingdom Metazoa; phylum Chordata; class Mammalia; order Artiodactyla; family Bovidae; genus Capra; species Capra hircus. The sequence continues at coordinate 48,799,580 of NC_030825.1, read as the reverse complement.
AGAGCTACTTCTGTAAACAGATCCCAGAGAAACACTTAGAAATGAAGAAAAAAACTCATGGCATTGGTTATAAAGGGGGAAGAAAAAAGAACCAACCTCAATGTCTAACAGGAGAATGGTTAAATATATTACCATATATCCTTATGACATTACACATTATTATTGTTATTATAAATGCAGATGCAATCATAGAGAAAAGATTGGGAAAAAATTGCAAAATGTTCATCAGGGTTATGTTTTGGAGTTGGGACTACCAGTGATTCTGTTTTTTAATTTATTTATTTGGCTCCACTGGGTCTTAGTTGTAGCATATGGGATCTAGTTCCTGACCAGGGATCAAACCCAGGCACCCTGCATTGGGGGCTCAGAGTCTTAACCACTGGACCACCAGGGAAGTCACCCAGTTATTTTTGAAAATGTGTTCTTTATACCTAAACATTCCTATATTTTCCCAATTACCTTTAATAAATGCTTTCAAAATCAGGGGAATAAAGCAGTAAGCATTCATCCATTTAATTGATTTCCTTTCACTAGAGGAATGTTTCCTAAAGTTTCTGTAATAAAGCAGTGCATGAAATAGACCCCCTCTGCCCCATGGCTGGAGGGGGAGATATACATGAATTGCGTGCCCTTACCAAACACGCACATTAGAATAAGCGATGTGAAGAAAGAATGAGCTGATGGAAGACAAGAACAGGGTGCCGCAGCATGGGTGATCAAGGAAGCCATCTCGGAAGTGGTGGCATTTAAGCCCTGAAGGATGTGAAGGTGACCAGAGAAGGGAGGGTGGTAAGTGAGGAGCAGAGATGAAGAGCAAATGGAAAGACCCCGGAGTGTTGAGGAGTCTAGAGTTGTCCCTCATGGCAGATTTAGAAGGCAGTGACCCAACTTGGCTGCCAAGTGGCAGAGTTAGCCCCCCTGGGAGCTGGGGTAGCCATTCCCATAGAGGGCAGGAGTGGCCTCGCCCAGGATGGGGGTGGTGCTGATGTAGAGAAGGGGAAGGGCGTGGACTGGAGAGGATCTGGCTGCCTCCTCCTCACACAGGAGGAACTCCAGGGCACTCAATCCTAAACTGAGTACCAGGTGGGAACCGGCTACAAGATGCAGGCCACCACTTTGCTCTCAGCCCCACGCTGTTCAGACTACAGAGGGGTAGAGGGGAGCCAACGAGCCATTACAAGGCAACGTGTTTGGGCTGACAGTCACCTGATAGGGCTGGGTTCAGCTGTAAGAAATGTGACAGGTTTCCAAGGAAAAGCCAGTCCCTACCCTCTGATGGGGTAGGATGTGCAGTATTTCAAATCCTTCCTGGGCAGGCTTTTTGTAAGTGTTGCTCAGGAGACCTTAAGGCAAGGAGCATCCCCAGTGGGTAGATAAGGAAACCGGGTGCAAATCATGGTGTTTCTTGATAACAAGAGTAAGAATTGGGGCCCTCAGTTGTGAGAATACTGTGACTCTCCACCCAGGCCTGCTCCCGTGCTAAGCACCCATGCTAGCCATCCCACGCTGAATGGTTCATACTTGTGTCTGCACAGACTTCACTGCTGGTGGTGGGTGGTGGTTATTCGCTAAGTCATGTCTGACTCTTGCGACTCCATGGACAGTAGCCTGCCAGGCTCCTCTGTCCATGGGATTCTCCAGACAAGAATACTGGAGTGGGTTGCCATTTCTTTCTCCAGGAGATCTTCCCAACCCAGGAATTGAACCTGGGTTTCCTACACTGCAGGCAGATTCTTTACCAATTGAGCTACAAGGGAAGCCCATGGACTTCACTGCTGGCTGTCAAATTCATTTTTTTCCTGAATTCGTTTGGAGCAGCGGGATGTACATACAAAAAAGACTGCCTTCTCAGGTTCCCTTGTAGTTATGGCTAAATAGGTGTCTCCTTCTGGTCAACAAGAGGTTAAGTGCAAGTCCACTGGGCATGGGGGAAGAGGCCTTCTGGTAAAGTTATTGCTTTCCAATAAAAAGGAGCACATCCTCTGCCTCCTTCTCCTTCCTGGAATGTGGATGCCATAGCTGGAGGTGTGGCAGCCATCCTGTGACTGTGAGGCTGAAAGCCACATGCAAGGATTCAGGAGCCCTCTCCCCCAGCCAGTGGCCCTGTGCCAGTCCACCCACTCTCCATATCCTTCCCATGTGCAGGAGAGACTATGTTGCGATACGAGGTCCTAACCAGATCCTCATTTTACAGATAAGGAAATAGAAGCTCTTCAAGGACCGGGCACTAGCCCAAGGTCACATACAGCCAGGAAGAGATAAGGCTGGAATGTGAACCTGTACTCTAACCACTTCGTAGTATCAACAGCTCCTTGAATCTTAGTGAAGAATACTGGCTTTGCAGAAAACCTGGCTTCCATTTACTTCTCCATTCAGTAGTTTGCTTGTCTACCCCGCTCACTAGAAGCACGAGCTTCCTTTGCTCCTTTGCTTTGGGTGTTCCCAAAGGAGCAATGACCAATGCCCTCGTATCAGTCAAGACTGTACTCTGCTATAGGTAAGCCAGGGAAGGTGGAGTGACTCTTCTGAAAAATGGGGGCACCACCACTGGCTTTACAGGAAGCTGTGAAGGTTCAATGAGGAATGAATGGAAAGCAGAGTGCCCAATAACTGGTTCCATTATTACTATCACAGAGGTACAGTGTGGATCTCCTCTTCCAAAGACCTCTTCTTGTGAACAAAAGAGTTCACCATCTCTAGGGGATTCTTGGATGCAAAGATGATTTCTTGACACAACCCCTAACCCTGAGATGATTTCTCACAGGCCAAATACCCCAGGATTCCCAGCGAATTCGCAACAACTCTTCCAGCAGCCTCCTCACCCCCTGCCTTGCATTGGTCTTGTCTCTGCTTGCTGCTGAAACAAGAAGTCTTTTCTCTGGACTTCTTGCTTGCTGTCTCTGCTTGCTTGTCTCAGTGGCTGCCATGTATGCCGATCCTTCCTCTTCCGTAGGTCCAGTTCCCAAGCCACCTCCTGAGTGAAGCCTTCCCTGATTTCCCCAACCCACCTGGCACTGCCCCTCAGGAAAGCTACGGGGCCCCTCTGTCTGGCCCACTGGCTGCCTGATGTGGTGTCTGGAAAGGCTGGCTACCTGGCACTCCTGTTGGGTGCCGTGTTAGCCTCCACAAGACCAGCTCCTGTGGTCTTACGGTCTGTACTGACTCTCCCAGGAGTGCTGGCACCTCCAGGACAAGTTCAAGTCCATCTTATGAATGGGACAAAGAATAATCATGCTGCCCAACATTCATATGGGGGCTACTATGTGCCTGGCACTGTTCTAAGCACTTTATGTGTATTAGCTCATTTGATCAGCACAACAATCCTTTGAGAAACGTCAGTATGTGTTAGTCGCTCAGTTGTGTCTGACTTTTTGTGACCCTGTGGACAGTAGCCTGCCAGACTCCTCTGTCCATGGAATTCTCCAGAGAAGAATACTGGAGTAGGTTGCCATTCCCTTTGAGAATGATACTTTTATTAACCCCACTTTACATAGAAGGAAACTGAGGCATAGAATGAAGGAACTTGCCCAAGGTCACACAGCTGGTTAATGGCAAAGCTGGTTTCAAATCTTGAAGACTGACTCTATAGAGTCCCTGCTTTTAACCTCTAGGAGATCTTTCTCCATTGCAAGAATAAATGTGCAAATGTCCGCGGCATGAAGAGAGGCACCTGGGGTCAGGTTTGAGCAGCAAGAAAGTTGATTTTTTTCCACCTAAGCCACAGCAAACACTCTCAACTGGCCTCCCCAAATCTTTGTTAACCTGCTAATATTGAGGCTGAAAAAGCTAGAGAAAAAGCTGGAGAATCCCATGGAAGGAGGAGCCTGGGGGACGCAAAGAGTCGGACACGACTGAGCGACTTCACTTTCACTTTCACTTTTCCAGCTGAGAAGGCTGCTAGAAGGTAGGAATGCTTCCTCATAAAAGAGCAGTATGGCAGTCCTAGCTGGTTTCTTGCTTTCTGCCTTGTGGCTGAGAGGACATGTTACCTGGAGCCACAGCAATCATTTTGCAACCATGAGGAAAGGTCAAGATGATTTCAGGAGTGCATTCTTGGGGCCCTGACATGTGAAGCTGTGGAACCAATCTCAGAACTGCCTTTTCTCTGGACTTCTTGATCAATAAGCCACTGTGAGTTGACTCTGCATCACTTATATACCAGGGTGAGACATAAAACAATAACATGGTAACAGGCACCCAGAATGGATGGTGAACATCAGTCTTGTTTGTGTCCAGTTACTTAAATGTGAGCTCCTTGAGGGGGTCAATGCCAGTGTTGCGCATGGTTGTGTCTCAGCACCAGCACAGTAACTGGCACAGCAGGCACACAGGTGACATTTGGTGACTGATCCTCACTGATGTCCTTGGTGACCGTGGTCAACTGTTGGGAGCACAGGCGCTAGTCTGAGTGCCAACTACAGTACCTTTCAGCTCCAAACAGGGCACCTCAGCTCTCTGAGCTTATGTCTCCTCATCTGTGAGGACTTACCTGACAAGATTCCAGAGGAAGCATCAGTATCTATACTTAGCACTTAGTATACAGGAGCACTTAGTACAGGACCTGATGCCAGGAATGGGCAGTGGCTGTGATCACTGTCAACCTCTTTTTCCCCTCAGTATTATTGCCTGTCAAGTGGCTACCACGATCTGTCTCAGCTTTAACGAGCTAGAAATCTGAAACAGTCCGGTACAAAGTATCTTCGCAAGCAAATGTTAATTCTTATCTTTGACTTGTCACCTCCTTGTAAGATGGAAATAACTACAGTACCTCCCCTCACAGGGTTGATGTGAAGAAGTGAAAGTGAAAGTGAAGTCGCTCAGTCGTGTCCGACTCTTTGCGTCCCCCAGGCTCCTCCGTCCATGGGATTCTCCAGGCAAGAATACTGGAGTAGGTTGCCATTTCCTTCTCCAGGGGATCTTCCCGACCCAGGGATCAAAACCAAGTCTCCCGCATTGCAGGCAGATGCTTTAACCTCTGAGCCACCAGGTAAGCGGGTTCATATATAAAGCCCCGAGGGCAGTGCCTGGCACAGGTAACCACCAGGAGGCGTTAGCTGCTATTACCTTTACCCGTATGTGGATTCCTGGTACCCTGATCCCTAGGTGTGTGACCGTGGGCAAGTCACCTAATCCTCTACCTTCCTCTGGGGGCTTCTAAACTGACATAAAGAATCTGCCTGCCAATGCAGGAAATGAAGAAATATGAGTTCAGTCCCTGGGTCGGGAAGATCCCCTGGAGGAGGAAATGGCAACCCACTCCAGTATTCTTTCCTGGGAAATCCCAGGGACAGAATAGCCTGGTGGGCTACAGTCCATGAGTCACAAAGAGCCGGACACGACTGAGGGACTGAGTACATGGTACACATGGTGAGGGTGGACAAGGAGGCAGAAGGCAGAGACTGGATACTAATCACTACACTTCTTACAAAGAAAACCTTTGTTCTCCAATGGCATGACCTGTTGGGCCTGACAACTCGTTAACTTAGCCTTGGTCACCAAGTCTGGAGGCCTTGCCCAGCTCTGGCCGGTATTTGGCTGTCTACTCAATACTCACTCCCTTTTCCCCTGGAAGATGCACCCCAACTGGTCAAAGGCAATCAGGGCGTGGCATTCCTCTGGTGATCTGACTGGCCAGGTGAGGAGAGCATGTGACCTCAGCTGGACCAATCCTAGCCTAAAGGGAAGTATTTACAACCCATGAGGGACTGGGCTCTCTTTTTCTTCTCTCTTGATATCTGTAGACAGGAAAGCAGGTGGCCCTGACTGTCACTGGTAGCCATCTTGGGACAAAGAGGCACATGGGTCATATATATATATTTATATGGAAAGTGAGAGACTGTAGGATAAAGCTAATGCTGAGAACCTAGATGGCAGACATTTGAGCTGCTGACCCTACCTGGCCTGATACCCACTCACTTCTAGCCTTCTAAGACGGATTAAATGTCTTTACCATTTGGCCAGATGATACCAAGGTTTTTGTTACTTGCAACTGAAAGCATCCTTAAAACCACAAAGTAGGCAGCTGTTTTTCGACTGTTCACAAAGGAAAATCCTGCAAGAAGGCAATGGGGCATCTGAGACATCAACAGGAAGGAATGCGGCATCAAGAAGGTTTACGAGTCTCAAGATGTGCGTCCCCTGCCTGGTGGGACAACACCACACATGGGATGCAGAAACAAGGCTGTCGGGTTGTCCCTGGCGCCCCAGAGCTCAGGAAACGTCATGCAGTGGGTTACTCGTTTCCTTCATTCTTCATAAGAGCCAAGCTGCAGCTGGTTTTCTATGTTCTATTCGTCCTGAACTCGGCAGGGGGTTAATCCCCAGCTGACTCAGCTGAGGATGAGAGACAGGACAAGAAAGCCCAGCCTGGCTCTCCTGCAGAGACTCTGTTCCTGAATCAAAGGCTGGACTTCTGGATCTGAGAACCCTGAGATATGACTACAGCTAGGCTCTCTGAAATGGCTCACGGCCTGAGGACCTCAGCAAGGACACCCCACTGGCTTTGGTGTACCATCACTCCATTAGGATCAAGGGAAAGGCCTGAATGAGATGAAAGGGGCTCAAAGAGACCTGCCCTCTGGAGCTGGCCTGCCCTGGTGCCAGTGGCCGCTCAGTCGTGAGGCCGCCTCATGACCCTGGATGAGTGATTTCACTTGAGCTGCCTCATCGATAAAATAAGGACAGAAGTACCCACTTCACAGAATTGTTGTGTGGATAAAATGAACGAATATGTGTAAAGCGCTTAGCATGGAGTCTGGCACAGAGTAAAGGCTTAATAAATGTAGGCTATTATTTTTTAATCATTAAGATTTGATAGTATGTATGCATTAATTATTGAAGTATAATTATATATACTGTAACACATACTGGTTTTAAGTGTACAATTTGGGGACTTCCCTGGTGGTCCAGTGGCAAGACCCCAGGCTCCTGATGAAGCAGGGGGCCCAGGTTTGATCCCTAGTCAGGGAACTAGATCCCACATGTCACAACTGAGAGATCACATGACATAACCAAAGTTCCCACATGCTGCGATTAAGATCCAGAGCAGCCAAATAAATAAATAACACATGCATTTTTCCCAGTAGTCATGTATGGATGTGAGAGTTGGACCATAAAGCTGAACACCAAAGAATTGATGCTTTTGAGCTGTGGTATTGAAGACTCTTGAGAGTCCCTTGGACTGCAAGGAGATCGAACCAGTCATTCCTAAAGAAAATCAATCCTCAATATTCATTAGAAGGATTGATGCTGAAGCTCCAATACTTTGGCCAGCTGATTCAAAGAGCTGACTCATTAGAAAAGACTCTGATGCTGGGAAAGATTGAAGGCAGGAGAAGGGGATGACAGAGGACGAAATGGTTGGATGGCATCACCAACTCAATGGACATGAGTTTAAGCAAGCTCTGGGAGACGGTGAAGGACAGGGAAGCCTGGCGTGCTGCCATCCATGGGGTTGCAAAGAGTCGGATACGACTGAGCGACTGAACAACACATATGTGTGTGTGTATATTATATATATATAATTTTGACACATGTCTACACTTGTAACACACACTCTGAACAAGACACGGAGGCTAGCTGACCAAACATATTAACTGAGTGCCTTGTTCCAGGAGTCATCACTGACACTCTCCTATGGAGGCTGGTTAGCTGTAGCCCTAAAAGGCTCCCCAGCCCGCTCCCTTTCCTCCACATTCCGGTCCCCTTGCCGTGGCTCTGTCCTCCAGTTGCTCTGACTGTAATCTCTAAGTGTGATGTTATCACTTAACTGGCCAGGCCCCTCTCCAGTGTCTGAAACCCTTCTGGGGCTAACCTCAGGGTAAACTCTAAACCCCTCTCAGGCCTCCAGGCCCTGTGCTCTGCCTGCCCATCTCCCAGGTCTCTGCACAGAGATCCATCCTCTACTTCCCCGTCTCACTGGTGACTTTTAAAAACAGCCATTTTTTATTGAGATCATTGCAGCCTAGCCTACATTTGTAAAACATGATAAAGCCTGGAGAACCCCATGGACAGAGGAGCCTGGCAGGGGTCACAAGAGTTGGACACAACTTAGCAATTAAACCACCACCACAGAGAGATACTATGCACACTTTACCCAGTTGGGCACAAGGTAACATTTTACAAAAATGAAACACAATATAACCAGGATATGGACACTGAAACAATCTACTGACAATATTCCAATTTCCTGTATTCATTTGTGTGTGTAATCCTGTTCTACACCCACTCATCACATGTGTGTGCCCGTGTATCCACCAATACAACCAAGATATGAACAGGTCCATGATCACAAAGACCCCTTGTGTTATCTTGTGTAACCACACCCACTCCTCCATAACCACATCCCTCACCTCTGACAACCACCAATATGTTTTCCATTTGTATGATTTTGGCATTTTAAAACGTTACATATTGCAACAACATGCATAGACTTGGAGGACAATGTGAAATAAGTCAGACAAAGACAAATACTGTAGGATCTTACTTAGTTATGGGATCTGAAAAATACAACGGACTTCCCTGGTGGTCCAGTGGTAAAGAATCCTCCTGCCAAGGCAGGGGGCACGGGGTTCAGTCCCTAATCAGGGACGATTTCACCTGCCGCGGAGCAACCAAGCCCTTGCGCCGCAACTGCTGAGCCAGTGCACTGCAACTACAGTAGCACCTCTCGCCACAATTAAAGAAACCCTACGCACAGCAACGAAGACCCAGAGCAGCCAAAAGTAAATGCCTCAACAATACAACAAGCTAGAGGCGTATTATAGCAAAGAAGCACAGACTCACTGATTCAGGGAACAAGTTAGTGGTTATGGGGGGCAATACAGGAGTGAGGGAGCAGGACGCACAAACTGCTGGGTGTAAGACAGGCTAAAAGGATGTACTGTACAACGTGGGGACTATAGCCAACATTTTGTAGTAACTGTAAATAGAGTGTAACTTTTAAAAATTATATATATAAAACAAAGATAGCTACAATGATGAGTGGAAAAAAGAAAATTATAGCATATATAGTTTTTTTTTTTAAGTTATATAAATGGAAGCATACTGTGTGCAACCCTGTGAGATCGGCTTTTTTCACTCAGCACAACTCCCTTGCTGCTGCTACCTTCAGTTCAGTTCAGTTCAGTTCCGTTCAGTTGCTCAGTCGTGTCCGACTCTTTGCGACCCCATGCATTGCAGCATGCCAGGCCTCCCTGTCCATCACCAACTCCCGGAGTTCACTCAGACTCACGTCTATCGAGTCAGTGATGCTGCTACCTTAGGTTCATCCAAATTGGCAAGTGTATCAGTAGTTTGTTCCCTTTTACTGCTGACAGTATTTCATTGTATGGATATAGCACAGTTTAACCATTCATCTGCTGAGGGACAGCCAGGCTCTTCCCAGTGTGGTGCTATTATGAAGAAGCTGCTGTGAACAACTGTGTATATAGGCTTGAGTGTGAACCCAAGTGTTACTTCTCTGGGATAAATGCCCAAGAGTCAAATGGCCAGGTCATATGAGAGTTGCCCGCTTAGTTTTTAAGAATTCACCAGTCTATTTTCCAGAGTGCCTGTACCACATGACATTCCCACCAGCAAAGTGGGAGTGATCCAGTTCCTCCCCATCCTTGTCATCATTCATTCAACAGATGTTTATTGAGCAGCAAACAAGAAGTATAATTAGTATTATCAAATAGGAGCTTACATCCTAAAGGGTGTGTAGATAGGCAATACACAAGTCAACAAACTGAGTAGGTGCTAAGGAGAAAATAAACAGAGTGCTGTGATAAGGGCAGGCAGGCCAGAGGCACAGCCAGTGATTAGGAAACCAAACAGCCCAGGTTCAAACCCACCACTTCCCAGCTGCAGGGCTGAGGCAAGAGCCCTCACAGACCTGTGCCCTGGTTTCCTCATCAGTTTAAGAGATCCCATCTCCCATGGCTGTTGGGAGGACTCAGCAAGATAAGAGCAGCACAGACCCTGGGTGTGGAATCCATCAGTTTAAGACTCTCTAAGCCTCTCAACACTCCAGGCAGCAATGATGAGAAGCCACAGCTCAAAGTTTTGTGGGCTTCCTGAGACAGAGTGCCCCCAAGTGCTCAGAAGGGAGACCCCCCCACCCCCTCCACGGGTCAGAGTTCCTCTCTGGGAGCTCTGGGAACGGCCAGACAGGGACACAGCGGAAGAGGGGACAGCAAGTCCTCCACTTACCCAGAAACCGGCAGGGGAGACTCCAGGGCAGGATCAGAGGAGCTGCTCAGGGTACCTGGGTTTCTCCACACCCCAAAAACCTGACACCATTCCCCAGGCTGGAGGAATCACCTGAGCCCTCTCAGAGGGGCCAGGCACAGGGGCCTCCCCAAACTCTTGGGCCACAAAATAGCTGTTTCCTGTGCCAGGCTGAGGAGACCAAAGTCATCTGGAAATCTCTCCTCCCCACTGCTGTCCCCGGTCTCTCCAGGGCCTGGCCTGCAAGAGGGAACTGAGAGAAGCCTGCTGGTGGGCATCTTACAAAAGAAACAGGGAAACGGGTGGGGCTGGGTCCCTTCTCTGAGAGGAGGGGATGGTGAGTCAGCGAGGCCCTGAGCCTTTCTGAGGAAGAGGCCCTGCTGCGGTGACCTGTTTCGCGGGCCTCCCTGTGGCCTGGGATGGATCCGCAAGCTGCTTCTTTCCTCAGGGTTGATGAGTCTGGAACGGGGGCACCTTCTTATGTAAAGCTCCTTCCAGGCCTGCAGACGGACAGCCAGAGGGCCACACAAAGCACCACGGGGTGGCAGGGAGGGTTGGAGTCTCTGACCTTGACCCTGGCTTGCAGTCTCTGGTATAAACTGTCCCAGGCTGAGGAAGGCAGCTGGGAGGCCAGGCCGTGAAAGAGGGCTGCACACAGGCGTTAAGGAACCAAGCCAGCCGAGGTCACTTCTCTCCTTAAAACCCTTCCTCGGTTCTCAGGGACCACCGGAAGAAGACCAATCGTTATGGATGGTTCACCAGGGCCGGAATGACCCTTCCCCCCATCTCTCTGTTCAGGGCACTTGGCCTCTGCTCCCCTCCACCACAACGCGGGGCCTCTTAACAGGCTATTCTTCCTGCCCCCAAAACACCCGGCCTCCAGCTCACCCTTGGGCGAGCTCCTACTTAATCCTTCAAGTCTAGGTTAATGGGTCATTTCTCCAGAAAAGGCTTCTAGGACTCTCCCAACCGCACTCCAGTAAGGGCCCACCTGTTAACTCTCTGTCAAGGCATTCTGAACTTTTCCTTTAGAGTTTTACCACCAGTTTAAATTATGTTGTTATCTGAGTGATTATCTGATAAGTATCTTCCCTCAGCATATGGGGAGTACTGTGAAGTCAGAATAATGGCAGTGACATTATTACTTTTAACAACAGCTCATCACATTTATTAAACACCTACGATGTTTTCACAGCATTATCTCAGTGACCCCTCACCACAGCCCTGTGAGGTCAATACTATTACTACCCTAATTTACAGATGGGGAAGTCACGTCAGCCCTGTCCATGGGACCAGGCACTCTGTAAATGGTTAGTTTGGGGGTGAGGGGGGACACAGATGTTGGAGGTACATTCTGATTATTCCCGCTCCCTAATTTCCAAGGTAGAGGGGAGTGGAGCCCATGGAGGAGCAGAAGCCCAGGTCCACAGAGCGCATTTGTGTCACACGCTGCTTATGTATAGCCTCTGATTCCAAGAGCTCCTTCTGGTTCTAGAAGTGTTAGTCACTCAGTCGTGTCTGACTTTCTGAACCCATGGACTGTAGCCCGCCAGGCTCCTCTGTCCATGGAATTCTCCAGGCAAGAATACTGGAGAAGGTTGCCTTTCCCTTCTGTAGGTGATCTTCCCAATCCAGGGATTGAACTTGACTCTCCTGCACTGCAGGCAGATACTTTACCATCTGAGCCACCAGGGAAGCCCTTTCAGGCTCTAAAGCCTCTCCAATCCAAGAAGACACTAACTGAGCATATTATGTTTTATTCTCATCTTTTGGCCATGCAGCACAGCAAGTTCCCCAACCAGAGATGGAACCAACACTCAGAGTGTTAACCACTGGACCGCCAGGTAAGTCTTAGTGTGCAACTACTGTGGGTCAGGCATGGCTGGAGCACGAGAGACACAGCAACAAACGAAACACGTGGAGCTGCATTTTCACAGGCTCATGTCTGCTGTGGGGATGGATACAAAGTCCTGTTCTTCTTTAGTAGAGATCAATTAGTGGTTGAGGGGGTGATGGTTGGTGGAGGGGTGGGACCCAACAGGTGGAGCACAGGGCTTTGCAGCTACCCTGTATGACAGTGTAATGGTGGGTACATATCATGTGTGTTACGACCCATGGCATGTAGAACATGAGGCATGAGTCCTAGGTATACACTACAGACTTCAGGTAATAATGTCGTATCAGTACTGGTTCATCGATTTAAAGACATACCATGCTAATAGAAATGTAAATAAAAGGGGAAACTGTGAGGCAGGGAGAGATGGAGTTTGTGAGAACTTTCTATACTCTGTGATCGTTTTTCTGTATACCTTTAAAACTCCTCTTTAACAAAAAAAGAGTCATGTTTCTCTTGAATCCATTCCCATCAGCTCTATCTTTGGTTTTCCTGCCACCTTCACCTGCTCCGTGCACACCTCCACTCTGCTGGTTCTCAACTCAACGCCTTCACTCTTCACCTGGTGCCACCCTCCACCCTCTGCTCTCACCCCCACATCCAGTCCATTCAAAGTTAGTATTGGCCCCACCCTCCAATTATGGTGAGGATCTGCCCACTTTCCTGGTCCTCCCCACCGCTCCCTGCCAGCCTGGACCATGAACCAAAGCAGGAGCTCCCAGCCCTATTCCCACACACAGCCAGAGGGAGTCTGCTGATTTGAGTCAGACCGTCTCCCTCCTCTGCTCGGAGCCCTCCCACAACACACTGAGGAAAAAGCCATGGTCCCTATCAGGCCTCACATGTAACTCTGACCTCATCTCCTCCTGTGCTGTCTTTTGATTTCAGCTACTGAGGTGGGTGTGTGATGGCATCTCACGGTTATCATGTGCATTTCCACATGATGATTAAGGATAGTGAGGTATGCGCTTCAGATAATAATAATAATGAAAGGTTATTTAAATCATAATATTATTATTTAACATAATATGTACAAATGGTTATTTGAAAAAATATTATTATTTAAACAATAATAATAACGAAGGGTTAGATAGCATCACTGACTCAACAGACAGGAATTTGAGCAAACTCCAGGAGACAGCAAAGGACAGTGAAGTCCAGTGTGCAGCAGTTCATCAGATCGGAAAGAGATGGACAGGACTTTGAGACTGTTTGGAAAACATTCCACCTGGGACTGTTCGGTTCAGTCGCTCAGTCGTATCCGACTCTTTGCGACACCATGAATCGCAGCACGCCAGGCCTCCCTGTCCATCACCAACTCCCAGATTTCACTCAGACTCAGGTCCATTGAGTCAATGATGCCATCCAGCCATCTCATCCTCTGTCGTCCCCTTCTCCTCCTGCTGCCAATCCCTTCCAGCATCACAGTCCTTTCCAATGAGTCAACTCTTCCCATGAGGTGGCCAAAGTACTGGAGTTTCAGCTTTAGCATCATTCCTTCCAAAGTAATCCCAGGGTTGATCTCCTTCAGAATGGACTGGTTGGATCTCCTTGCAGTCCAAGGGACTCTTCAGGAGTCTCCTCCAACACCACAGTTCAAAAGCATCAATTCTTCGGTGCTTAGATTTCTTCACACTCCAACTCTCACATCCATATATAACCACTGGAAAAACCATAGTCTTGACTAGACGGACCTTAGTCGGCAAAGTAATGTCTCTGCTTTTCAATATGCTATCTAGGTTGGTCATAACTTTTCTTCCAAGGAGTAAGCATCTTTTAATTTCATGACTGCAGTCACCATCTGCAGTGATTTTGGAGCCCCCAAAAATAAAGTCTGACACTGTTTCCACTGTTTCCCCATCTATTTCCCATGAAGTGATGGGACCAGATGCCATGATCTTAGTTTTCTGAATGTTGAGATTTAAGCCAACTTTTTCACTCTCCACTTTCACTTTCCTCAAGAGGCTTTTTAGTTCCTCTTCACTTTCTGCCATAAGGGTGGTGTCATCTGCATATCTGAGGTTATTGATATTTCTCCCAGCAATCTTGATTCCAGCTTGTGCTTCTTCCAGCCCAGCGTTTCTCATGATGTACTCAGCATATAAGTTAAATAAGCAGGGTGACAATATACAGCCTTGACGTACTCCTTTTCCTATTTGGAACCAATCTGTTGCTCCATGTCCAGTTCTAACTGTTGCTTCCTGACCTGCATACAAAGTTCTCAAGAGGCAGATCAGGTGGTCTGGTATTCCCATCTCTTTCAGAATTTTCCACAGTTTATTGCGATCCACATAGTCAAAGGCTTTGGCATAGTAAATAAAGCAGAACTAGATGTTTTTCTGGAACTCTTGCTTTTTCAATGATCCAGCGGATGTTGGCAAGTTGGTCTCTGGTTCCTCTGCCTTTTCTAAAACCAGCTTGAACATCTGGAAATTCACGGTTCACATATTGCTGAAGCCTGGCTTGGATAATTTTGAGCATTACTTTACTAGCGTGTGAGATGAGTGCAATTGTGTGGTAGTTTTAGCATTCTTTAATGCTGAAAACCCCTGAATCCCCACAACCACTTTACAAGGGAGGTAGTGATATCATATCCATTTGCAGATGGGAACACTGAGGCACAGGCAGGTTAAATGCCGTGGCCACACTCACACGAGTAGGAGGCTGGGATTCCAACACAGGCCTTTTGTCTCACGACTCTTCACTGGTTCTTAGGGTACGTGGGTTTGTGCATGCTCAGTCGGCCAGTCACGTTCCACTCTTTGGGTCCCCATGGCCTGTAGCTCATTAGGCATCTCTGTGGGATTCCCCAGGCAAGAATACCAAAGTGGGTTGCCATTTCCTCCTCCAGGGGAATCTTCCTGACCCAGGGATCAAACCCTCGTCTCTTACCTCTTCTGCACTGGCAGGCGGCTTTACCACTGAGCCACCTGGGAAGCTTGGTTCTTAGGGTAGGTGCTGCTGCTGCTGCTGCTGCTGCTACTACGTCGCTTCAGTCGTGTCCGACTCTGTGCGACCCCATAGATGGCAGCCCACCAGGCTCCCCCGCCCCTGGGATTCTCCAGGCAAGAACACTGGAGTGGGTTGCCATTTCCTTCTCCAAGGCATGAAAGGGAAACGTGAAAGTGAAGTCGCTCCGTTGTGTTTCACTCTTCGCGACCCCATGGACTGCAGCCTACCAGGCTCCTCCGTCTATGGGATTTTCCAGGCGATGGAGTGGGGTGCCATCGCCTTCTCCGCTTAGGGTAGCTAATAGGAGATTAATCAATATTGAATGAGCCAATGAGATTAAGTTGGGAAAGAGAAAACTCAGGCTTTCCAAGGAGTTATTGCTCATGGCAGGAAGATCAAATACAAATACCACTGAGCAAACTGTGTGTTTAACCTAATTAATTTAGTTTGAATATAAGATCTACCCAACTATAAAGTAAGATTTCCCCCCTGAAAAATGATCTTCAGAAATAAGAGTTTTCACATAATTTTCTTTTGAACAAAGTGCCATCTGGGAAGAAGCCACAGTAGCATCTAAAGATTTCAGTGATGCTAGCTTTGGCAACAATAAAAAAGGAGGGATATAGTATAACAGACTCAGGAACTGTTCCAGGGGGCTTGACTTCACAATTCCAAGTATTTTCAGTCACTTAAAGAGGCCCTTTAAAGACAGAAAGCAAGATAGGGACAAAGGAATCATTTAATTTAAAAAAAAAAAAAAAACCTCAAAGTGAAAAAGTCTTACTGTACACGGAAGGGGCATTTAACCCAAAATTTTGAAAACTGAAAAAAAGGCTGTGTAGAGTAAGACTGAAAACCATTTTGAGGCAAAGTGCTGCTGTGTGGGATGAAACTGCATTTTCCTAAACTGTCATTTATTATTCATATTGGAATCATTAGTCTGATTGACTCAAAAAATGAATGCTTATGTAACCACTTTTATATGTTCATATTTTGTCATTTATTCATTTTCTGTAATTGCCTTTTAAAAGAAAATCTGTTTTTTTTTTCTTTCTTAATGTAACATAGTAAAAGTTATCGGCTACACATTAGAGATCACCAATACACAACTAAAAGGGGAATTTGAAAAAAACTGTCTAATGATATAAGACTATTTGGGATACAGTTTCCAGAAATGACTTAATACACAGATTCAAGAAGTGCTGCATGACAAGCACTTTAGAAGTAGGTGGAAACAGTGTATTCTGGAAACGTGCATCGATGACTGAAAAGGCGCTCCAATGAGAGGGAGGTCCATGAATAGTATGAGTGACATTTTACAAAGTGAGCGGATCTAAGCCACATTTTGAATTCAACATTTTTAATATCTTGATTCTAAATGTGTCACAAAATTAATAAGTTGAAAAATATAGATAGGCTGCTGATTATGTCATCAATATCCCTAAATATTTCAAGTAGACCCCAAAACTTAAAAAAAAATCTTTTCTCTGGAAAGATGGGGAATCACTTAGCTTTCAGTTCAGCTGCTCACTTTGCTTTGGGATGTATATATACACACACATATATATAACATTAGGGCCTTGTGTGTGTGTGTGTGTGTGTGTGTGTGTGTGTGTGTGTGTGTGTAAAATATTGGAGGCTTCCCTGGTAGCTCAGCAGGTAGCTCAGTCTGCAACGCAGGAGACCCTGATTTGGTTCCTGGGTCGGGAAGATACGCTGGAGAAGGGAAAGGTTACCCACTCCAGCATTCTTGGGCTTCTCTGGTGGCTCAGATGGTAAAGCATCAGCTTGCAATGAGGGAAACCTGGGTTCGATACCTGGGTTGGGAAGATCTCCTGGAGAAGGGAATGGCTACCCACTCCAGTATTCTGGCCTAGAGTCGGACATGACTGAGTGACTTTCACACTTCACACATAATATTTTATACAAAACATATATATATTTTTAAGTACAAGTATTTTTTTTTAATCTGGAAGGAACACATCAGGCTTGAAAAAATGATTATCTTGGCAGAATCCAGGTCCTTTGATCTTTCTTTTTTTTTGAACAAGCAAGTTATTACTTTGATAATCAGACACACAGAAAAACAATACAGTTCTATAATGTGAGGCTCACCAAAGGATACAATAAAACAATAGTTCCCACCCTCAGCCGCACCCCGGAAACTTCTGGGAAGCTTAAAAAAAAAAAACCCATCCCACGCCTGGTCCTACCCTTGGTGACTCTAGTGAAATGCTCTGGGGTGGGGCCCAGGCCTTGGGGTTTCTTAAAGCTCCCCATGTGACTCTAAGGTGCCGTGAAGATGAGACACCATTAAAGTAAACATTTTCAAATTTTTCTGCAGAACAGATTACTAAGTGCCTTTTAGAAAAGTAAAAGGTTCCATCGTCAAAGAAGCAGAATCTTTCTTTCCTGCAAGATTTCTCAGAGCAATATGCAAATGCGCACCATTATTTTTACAAGGGAAGGACGCAGTACAAGGCGGACAGCCGTGTGTGTGTGCATGCATGCGAGCGTGTGTGCTCAGCATCTCTTCTTTCCAGCGGCCGTGCTGTCAGCAAGCCCCAGCCATTCTACCTGCTAACCTGCCCCCTCCTCTCCCTCCACTCCCCCAACTCTGCGTCTGTCCTCCATCCTCTGCCATCTGGACTCTGGCAGAAGCCGCCTCTCTGCTCTCCCATGGGCCCTACAATTTACAGCCCACAAAGGCGGGCTGAAGGAGATCCCTGGGGCACACAGAGTTTGAAAAGGCTTCTGCTTCCACCCCTGAGACTGCCTGAGATGTCCCAACTGTCACCCAGTGATCATGGGAGGGACCTGTCTTAAGGTGCAGGCAGGTGCATCATGGACAGCCCAGCTGCCGCAGGGTGAACCTGGGTTCTCTACGCTACACTGAGCAGCCAAGTCCTCAGCCCCGAGAACACCTGGACTTGGGGAGCCCACACATTTCCTGACAGTTTAAGTCTGCACAAATCAGGTTTTCTGTTACTCATGGCCAAAAGCATCTGAACTAAATGCTCTCTGTTAAATTACCCTGTTTCACTGGTCAGAAGTTTTTGCACCAAGTAAAATGATACTACTTGGTTTTCTTGCTTATCTGTCTCCCACAACCTTCCAGAATGCCAGCTACATGAGATAGGAACACGTGTCCATCTTGTTCTCACTATGTCCCGTGGACCTGAAACACTGCCTGCCAAAGAGCTGAAACAAGCCTTTGCTGAAAGAATGACTGAGCTCATGTAATTTTTCCAACAGCTCCAAAAGGTAGGTGTTAACAAATAACGAACTCCTCCCTACAACCACGCAGACCCTGCACGGTCTGCCTCCACTTTCCTCTCCCCAACTCAGGATCCTGTCGTTAGGCTGGCCGCCTTCCAGTTCCTTCCAAGTCAAGCTCCTTCCCACGTCCAGAACTCGCTGATGCTGTTTCCTTTACTGGGCATGTGCCCTGATCCATGAAGGTCTACTGAGCCTTCAGCACATGCGTGTGCATGCTCAGCTGTGTCTGACTCTGTGTGACCCTGTGGACTGTATCCCGCCAGGCTCCTCTGTCCATGGGATTCTCCAGGCAAGGACACTGCAGCGGGTTGCCATTTCTTCCTCCAAGGGTATCTTCCTGACCTGGAGACTGAACCCATGTGTCCTGCATTGACAGGGAGGTTCCTTACCACTGAGCCACCTGGGGAGCCACACGTCCTCAGGCCTTCCCTCAAATGGTAGTCTGTATGATAGACGTCCTCTGACCTCTCCCCCTTGGACAGGCTCTCCTGGTTCCCCAACCAGGGCACGTAGTGCATAGTTAATGACTCAGATCATTCAGTGATTACTTACTGAGGTTGTGTTTCCTCCACAGAACCATGGGCCCCAAGAAGGCAAGGGCCCCTTTGTATCTTCAGAGCCCCCTTAGGAGAACTGGCACACAGTAGGTGCTTAACAAACACCACACCTGCCTACAGTGGCGGATATTTACTGCTCACTGAATACCCATGAGCACCCACACCCCAGCCCCTTGCAGTTAGGCAAGGCCATGCGGCTAGTGCCGGGTGTGCAGAGGTGGACTGTGTTACTCTGGCCTTGGCATCTAAGCTCTGCTGTGGACCCTCTAGTTCCTGTGCCCTGCAGTGGTGACCTTGGAGTCTGCATGTTCCTGCTGTTCAAGACATGGGAGCCTCCCACCCCCCGCCCCCCGACCCCTGCCAATCCTGGGTTTCTGAGGTTTGAGGTAAAGACCCCAGCAGACCTGACTTGGGTCATGAGTAAGAAGGCAACATTTGTTGCATGCAGCCTCTAGGATTTCAGGGTTAATTTGATCCTGCAGCAGAATCTTGTCTCCCACTGGCATTCTCCATGGATGAATGAAGGCAGAGACAACTGTGATTACAGACTGGGAGGTGAGGAGCAGGGAGGTGGCTTCAGCTGCCAGTACTGAACTCACTGAAAGGATGAGAGGGGGAGACTGAAAAACTGCTCCCTGGGGCATCGCCACTTTCAGTGCCTGCTGCGGCAGATGAAAGGACCCAGAGCCCCCACTCCCTTCAGACAGAGCCCGCCTCGGGGCCCTCATCAAACGCAGCCCCTTAGGGATCACAGCCAAGGCTTGGCCCCTGGGAATGGGGAGGAGGCCACTCTGAAGCCAGCAACACCCTGGAAAACCCTATTAGCTAGTGGAAGCTGAAACAGCAAGGCTGCATGAAGGGCTTGGGCTAATTCGGGCTGACAACCTTCCCTCGGAATCACCCACTGGGGCTCTGCCCTCCCAGCTCCATCCCAAAGAATAAATCACACTGTCAGGTCTAATTTGGGACTCGGCTGATGGGCTGAGCAGAGAGAGCATCCATGCATTCTGACCACAGAGGTCAAGGGCAGCCCATGCGTTGGAGGCTAGAGCTCGCTGAAAGGCCCAGGGAGGTGGGGCGCAAGCTTGAAATTTTCAGGCCCTGCCACCTTCTCCAGAGAGAGAAGAGGGGCTGGAAATGTGGTTAATGATTGATCATGCCTACATGATGAAGCTCCACAAAATCCCAATAGTATGGAATTTGGGGGAGCTTCCAGGGGACTAGATGGAAAGGGGACTGGGAGACTGAAAGCTGTCGGCTTCCAATACACACTGAACAAACTCCTCTCTTCTCCCATAAAATTTCTGGCCTAGGTCTCAGCTGTTTCTAGAGTATAGTCCAGGCACGCCGCTAGCTCGGAGCTGGGTGCTAGGTAAACACTCATATCTGAGGAATAAACAATCCTAACAGCAGCAGTGAGTGCTTATTATTATCTTATAGGTTGGCGACTAAAGGATGCCTAACTTCTGACGTGCAGTAAAGGCTAATGAAGGAAAGTGGCCACCATCACCACCACCATCATGGCCATCTCATCTATTATGTGACTACTTCAGCCAGGCATTAAGTACTTGAGATTCATTGTGCTGTTGTTCAGTTGTGTCCTACTCTTTGTGACACCATCGACTATAGGCTGCCAGGCTCCTCTCTTCGTGGGATTTTTCAAGCAAGAATACTGGAGTGGGTTTCCATTTCCTCCTCCAGGGGATCTTCCCTATTCAGGGATCGAACGTCCATCTCTTCTGTCTCCTGTACTGACAGGCAGGCTCTTTACTATCAGCGCCACCAAGGAAGCCCCCAACATTCACAGTCATGTTGTAATTCCCATGACAATCTTAGGAGAAAAGAGAAGCTCCCAGTTAGGCTCCCCACTTGGGGCTCATCAGTGATCAAGCTAAGACTAGATGGCAGGTGGGCTTGACTCTGAGCCTGTGCTCTTGGCCACTGTGTCAGCCTGCTCTGGTGGATTTCACTTCCTTCAAGAAGCTGGCCCTGAAGCCCCAGTGTCAGATGTCTCTCCTCAGAGTTCCCAGGGCCCTGTGGCCTCCCCTCTCAGCACTCTCATCGCTCTGGCTTGTGCACCTACAGAGCTTTCCCCAAATACTCCCTATCCAAGAGGGCAGCCCTGGGAGCCCAGAGCCCAAATGGGATCTGTTCACTGGTTGGACGGATGGAAACCCAAGTCCAAACCCTTCATCCTACAGGAAGGCAGTGGAGAGTGCGCAATGAGAGCTGCCATGAAAGAGTTTCCCTGAAGAAAGGGGAGTTAGAGGAGAGAGAGAAATTGCCCCTTGACGACTGCCATTCCTTCTTCAAGGGCCCTAGCTGCTCCCAGGAGACCTCCTTGACCCCCACGTTTGTCTGGGCACTTCCTGGGTTTGCCCCATACAGCCTGCGCTGTGACTGTCTGAGGGCCTGCTTCCCTCACTACACAAGGAACCCTCTGAGTCCAGGGCCCACTCAGCCATGGGAGCCATCTCACCCACACCACTACACTGCAGGGGTGGGCACTAAGGAGGAACATATTAAATATGTGTTGAATCCATCAGCAGAACCCCAAGAAAGGAAGGAAGGCTGGAAGCACCATTCTGGGAAGAAAAGTTGAAAGCACAGGCAAAGCTTGTTTGGAAAAGAAGGTCAGGAGATGACTCCACCATCTGCAAGCCACAAACAGCCCCCAGGAGGAAGGTGTGTGACCAGTGCCCCTCACCAGGGTGGGACCAGAACCACTGAGATGTGAACACAGAGTGGATGTGATTCATGAGGAAGCTTTTTAATGATCAAAACTTCCCCAAAACAAATATGCTGCCTGATTCCTCCCTTCCTAGAAAAATCTAAGCTGAGGTCAGACAGCTAGCAGTCTGAAACCCCAGGACCTTTTATGAAGCAACCAAATGCAGTGGCTCTGAGTGAGCACTCTGGAGACACTGTAAAGATTCCCACTCTGGGGCTTTGCCAGTGGCTCAGTGGTAAAGAATCCACCTGCCAATGCAGGAGACATTGATCTCTGATCCCAGTTTGATCCCTGATCTGGGAAGATCCCACATGCCTTGGAGCAACGAAGCTGGTGTGCCACAACTGAGCCTGTGCTCCAGAGCCTGAGGGCTGCAACCACTGAGCTCAAGTGGTGCAGCTACTGAAACCTGTGCGCCTTAGAGCCCACACTCTGCAACAAGAGACATCATCGCAACGAGAAGCTCACGCACCACAACTGCAGAAAGCCTGCCTGCTACAATGAAGACCCAGCAGAGCCAAAATAAAATCATCATTTTTAATAAAACTAACTAACTAACTAAATAAAGGCTCCCACTCCAGCTCCTCTACTTGGCAAAGGGCTTCAGCTCTCGGTGCCTCAGTTTCTAAGTCATTCCAGTGGGGAGATCACAGCAGCGACCTCACAGGGTGGGTGGAAGGAGTGAATGAGATCATGCGTGTAAAGTGCTTACAGCAGGCCTTGGCACCGAGTCAGCACCCATTAATGTTCATTATTATTGTTTTTCTTCCCCTGCGGAGCCAGACACTGTTGGCTGGCTAACCCACTGACACTCTTGATTCCCCTTTTCTCTGGCTTCCTCCTCAGAAAATGCTGAAATGCTAAATGAAACTTCTCACCTTCCTTGGTGGCTCAGATGGTAAAGAATCTGCCTGCAACGCAGGAGACCTGAGTTCGATCCCTGGGTCAGGAAGACCTCCTGGAGAAGGGAATGGCAATCCACTCCAATATTCTTGCCTGGAGAATTCCATGGACAGAAGAGCCTGGTGGGCTACAGTCCATGGGGTCACAAAGAGTTAGGCACAACTAAGTGACTAACACTTTCATAGTTTAGAACTAGCGGAAGTTATATGGCCCATTTCTGGCCAAGGATGCGTAAGTGGAATCTTCTGGGGAGGGGATTCTGGGAGTGCTGAGCAGTTCAGAACTGAGAAGAAAACAGGCTGCTGGCATTGATGCACCCTTCTGTGTTCTGGCTCGAGCTGCAGCAGCAACTTTGGAACCACGAGGGAAAGGCCAAGGGACTCAAGGAGGCTCCAGCTTAGACATTACTCAGCCTCTGAACTAACATTGGCAGCCAAGTACCACTTGGTTTGTTGTTATGGGACAGAAAGCAACTCTCATTTATTTAAGCTGCTGTGAGCTGGGTTTTCTGCTCCTGTAGCTGAAACCATTCCAGGCTGCTGTGCCCACCATGACACAAACAGCTCAGGGCACATGGCCATGGAAACTGTCTACCAGCCTCAGTTCAGGTCCCTGGCTGAGAACTCCTGATCCAGAGAAGAAAGCATGGAAGGCCAAGACCAGCATTTACCAAACCTGAGTCTCTGTGTTCTACCCTCCCTTTTCAGCTGCATCTATTAATGTGTCCCATTATACAATTACTTACTCAATAAACTTGAATATATATACATACATTTATATGCAGAATCTACATTCTTACTCAAACAGCAAAACTGGTATCTTTTGCTACAAAAGTAACTTAATGAATAAACACAATGAAAAGGAACAAAAGATAGTCATCCACTGATCTCTGAAAGTTAACTGATGTACCATAATTTGGGTTCAGGTGGTTGGCAAGAATTCCTCATTTTTGTCTTCTATTGGGGAAAAAATCAAAAGATCTGGCAAGATTTAGCATTTCCACAGGGCGGCAAATGGGCTAGAGCTAAGTAGGGGCTGCTCCTCAGAGAGGGAACACATTTTCTTATTTGCCACAATTCCTGAAACCCGATTCAGAAGTAAGTTAAGTTGTTCAGCTCTCCTGGCTGGCAGGTGGAAGAATTAGGTCAGGGCCTCTTCAGAAAAGCCTTCCTGAATCACCTGGTCTAAAATCGCCCCCTTGGACTTTCCTAGTGATCCAGCAGCTAAGACTCCGTGCTCCCAACACACAGGGCACTGGTTTGATCCCTGGTTGGGGAGCTAAGACCTCACACACCGCACAGTGTGGCCAAAAATAAAATAAAATCGCCCCCAGTTGCTCCCAGTGAGTCTCCTTTTCTGCTTTACTCATCCTTATAGTACTTATCCCGACGTTCACTCCTTTGTCTATTGTTCTATCCTTCAGTAGGATGTCAGTGCCTGCAGGGAAAGGGTTTTGTCTGTCTTGTTCATTCCTGAATCCCCAGTATCTGGAACATAACAGTAGGTGCTCAAATGCCTGTTTGTTGAGGGAATGAACGGAACAAATGAAGGGACAAATGAAACCCCATCGCCCGCTCTCCAGTCCCTGATGTGCTGGTTACCAGGTGGGAACAATGCTGGTCCTCCTGTGGCTTGAGAGGCGATACTAGGAATTCACTCAGAAACTGGAACTTGTACCATACTAAATTAAAAACAAAACATTTTTTTTTTTGGCCATGCTGCACGGCATGTGGGATCCTTAGTTCCCCTATCAAGGACTGGACCTGAACCTGGTGCACTGGAAACGTGGAGACTTAACCACTGGACCACCAAGGAAGTCCCCCTTTTACCACGCTCGATTCAAATAAGTACCCATGAGGCCACAGGGCTTCCCTGGTGGCTCAGCTGGTAAAGAATCTGTCTACAACGCAGGAGACCCTGGTTTGATTCCTGGGTCAGGAAGATCCGCTAGAGAAGGGATAGGCTACCCACTCCAGTATACTAGGGCTTTCCTATGGCTCAGCTGGTAAAGAATCTGCCCGCAATGCAGGAGACCTGGGTTCGATCCCTGGCTTAGGAAGATCCCCTGAAGAAGGGAAAGGCTACCCACTCAAGTATTCTGGCCTGGAGAATTCCCTGGAATGTACAGTCCATGGGGTTGCAAAGAGTCGGACACGACTGAGCAACTTTCACCTCACTTCATGAGGCCATACAAATATATGTTAATAACTGAAATAAATGAGGGGGAAGGAACAGGTCTTCCTCACAGAACTAATCATGAGGACAATTCATAAATGTAAAAAGAGTGAAGGACATTTAAAAACAATCACCATTGGGAAATACCACAGTAATAACTTGCATGCAAGATTCACCCTACCAGTGGCAAAATGAGTGGGTGCAAGCTTAAGGAGAAACTCGTGTGGTCTCAAAGCACCTCTCCCAAGATATCTATCAATTACAAAGGGAAAAACAGTTACCAGACAGTGGAGAAACCCAGCAGACAGCAACCCGACCGAGTGATCCAGGTTAACATCACCAGTGATAAGATACGTGGACCTGTGGGTGCCATGCACCACGGTGGGCACCTCACCTCTGAGGTGTTCCGCCAAAAAATGCATAAACTGCAGAAATATCAGAGAAACCCAAATTGAGACAATCTACAAAATGACAGGATTGCTCTCTTCTGAAGTGTCACAGTCATAAAAGACAAGGAGAGACTGAGGAACCGAGGTGGACGAGAGGAGGATTAAGGAGATGGGACCACTAAACGCAGTCAGGGATCCTGGACAGGATCTTGGAACAGCAAAAGGACATCAGGGAAAAAACAAGTAAAACAAGTCTGTAACTTAGTTCATAGTTCTGGGCCAGAGTTCACTTCTTGGGTTTTGATAGCTGTGCTACAGCTATATAAGATGGTAGCAATAGGGGATGCTGATTGAAGGGTAGATAATGTGAACTCTCTGTACTATTTTTGTAACTTTTTATAAGTCTAAAATTCCTCTAAAATAAAAAAAAGTTAATAAAGAATTGGGCCAAGAAGCATCCCACAGTGGAAAGCTGGTCTCAAGAGACTGGTCCACAAACAAGCTTTTGTACCTGGGCAGATCCACAGACCAGGATGAAGGAATATGAAGACACCAAAGAAAAAAAACAAGGAAGAAGATACTGTCTATAATTTTTTAATTAAAAAAATTGGGCTTTGGCCACAAGATCTTAGTTCCCTAACCAGGGATCAAACCTGGGCTCTTCGCAGTGAGAGCTTGAAGCCCTAACCACTGGACTGCCAGGGAATTCCCTCTGTCCGCAGAGTCACTCAGTTCCCAAACTCGACTGACTGGTCCCTGCAACTCAGCTAATACTATTATGTGCATCCAGAGCCTGGATGCCAGAATCTTCTGTTCTCCCACTTGCCGAGAGACACTATTGGGGTCTTTTGGTGCTTCAAGGGTCAGACAGCACCCCCTCTCCCAAGGCCCTTGTGGCATCCTGCCAACAAAGGTAGGTGTGCTCACTTAGGAATGACCCACTATCACCTGGGACACCCCCCACCCTGAGGCCCCCTCCTCTGGTCTAAGCCAAAGAAACCAAAGAAGGTGCTCACTAGCCAAACACCCAGAAACCTACTTCAAAACACGTTAAAAATCTGCATATTACAGGTAAGTACTTACCGTGTACACCTATTTTAATTTCGTGTAACTACTCGCACAACGTTTTTAGCCGATAGACTCGCAGCATATCCACACGGTGGGGGCCGGGGCCGTTCTGTGTCCTAACCACGGTGGCAGGTACACAATGGCGTGCATTTGCCTAAACTCAAAGAACTACACACCAAAAAGGGAATTGCACTTGGTGCAGATTTTAAAAACGGAAATTAAAAAGTTGAAAGGAAGTGAGGTCCGGCTGGACACCCGCCCAGCTACTGACAGTCATTACTTCGGAAGGAAGACATCAGACTGTGGGTCTGGGGAGGGACAGTGAAGGAGACTTCTGTCTTTCCCCTGATACTCTTCCAATTAAAAATGTTTTAAAAATAATAAAGAAAAAGGAAAAAAACAAACAAAAAACTCAAAAACAAGCAAAGAATAATAGAGACTTACATGCATGAGTTGTAAAGCTTAAGCAAACCAAAGTCAAACAAACCTTAGTACTCACCCTTGGTACGTTCTGGACACTAGTGCTCCTTATGGGTCCCAGGAAAGCTGAGGTCAAAGACTGTGCATCTATGGAGAAAAAAAACCCCAGAGCCACAAGGTTACGTCTTTGGCCAATATGAGCCTTCCTAACATAGTACCCGGCCATTATTCACGAATTCAGTCCCTCACTGAGTATTTATTGAACGCCTGCTGCGTGCCAGGCACCAAGGGTACGCCAATGACCAGGACCGG
This sequence comes from Capra hircus, assembly GCF_001704415.2. Lineage (NCBI taxonomy): Eukaryota > Metazoa > Chordata > Mammalia > Artiodactyla > Bovidae > Capra > Capra hircus. The sequence continues at coordinate 48,772,691 of NC_030825.1, read as the reverse complement.
GGTGCTGCCCATGGGGAGCAGACACTGCAGCAGGGAAGGGAGACACTGAACAAATACAATTTGCAGCCAGAGAGTGGCAGGTGCCTAAGACTGAGGGAGCTGCTGCTTTTCTTGAGGGGCCAGAGGAGGCCTGTGGACGAAGACCAGAACACAGGAGACCATGAGCTGTGTGATCATCTGGGAAAGAGCCTTCCAGGCACAGGGATGGCATGTGACCTGAGGCAGGAGTGTGTGTGTGCACGTGAGTGTGTGTGTGTTGGGGTGGGGCGTGGGGGTCACTCAGGAGCAGCAGAAGCAGAGTGCATGTAGGAGATGAGGGCAGGGAGGTGTCAGGAGCACAGATGAAAGCCCATTATAATGACATCTCCTTCAGACAACTGTGAGCAGAGGAGTGGTGGAGAAAAGGCTCTTATCCTGACTTGTAACTCTGTATTACTAACTTATGTTTTTGACTATTTAGTATGGTTGTACATTTTTGAGTGGCTATTTCATGGATGAATGAATGTTCCTGGGTTGAGAAGCCACTGTCTCCATGGTTTGACATATTTCAGTTGAGGCCAGGCACGAAGGCAGGGAGATGAGATCTAGAGGACAACCCAGAACCTTCCCAGATGCTAAATGGTGACTTTCACTGCCTGTGTGCCAGGCTCCATCCAGGCAGAACATGCCGGCTCATTTCATGTCTCCACCCCTGCCCAATAAGCCTAAGAAATACAAAACATTATTGCATCCGTATTACAGATGAGAGAACTGAGGCACACAGTGGGTAATGGGCCCACCAGCTGAGGCTGCCCAGTCAGTCAAAAGTACACCATAGGGAGGATGAACCCAGGCAGCCTGGTCCCTCACCCTTACTCACAGCCTGTTCCTGACCACTTGGCCAGGCCACGTGGTCACGGTGATCAATGAGGAAAGGGCCAACTGCAGGCTGGCAAGGACTCTCCCAATCCTTCCTCGATGCGGCCATGTCCACATGCCACCCACACACCAAGGCCGACCTCACACCCCAGCCAGACCCTCCAGCGAGCCTCCGAGGAAGGGAACCTAGCAAGGAGCTGGCCTACTTTCCAGAGCCTAAGGGAGGGAACCTGGCAAGCAGCCGGCCTACTTTCCAGAGCCTAAGGATTAGGACAGTTTCAATAATCTTGCCCTTAGGGATGCTGGAGAAGCCAAAAGGAGTTCTTAGTTCTTACCCTTTCTCAGGCCAGGGATCCCTGTTAGCAGCCTGGTGAAGAAGGGTGTGAGTTCTTTATTAGAATCACATGCTCAAGCATACAAAATGCAATACACAAGGTTACAAAGGAAATGAGTTATATTCAGAAATATCTGTAACACAAAACCTATTCTGAGATACAGTCATCTTTGCGCTTCTTTATGAATGCTTTTGACAAACCTAAACAGTGTATTAAAAGGCAGAGACATCACTTTGCTGACAAAGGTCTGTACAAAGTTATGGTTTTTCCACTGAGAGCTGGACCATAAAAAAGGCTGAGCACCTAAGAAATGATGCTTTCAAGTTGTAGCACTGGAGAAGGCTCTTGAGAGTCCCTTGGACAACAAGGAGATCAAACCAATCAATCCTAAAGGAAATCAACCCTGAATATTCATTGGAAGGACTGATGCTGAAGCTCCAATATTTTGGCCACCTGATGTGAGGAGCCAACTCACAGAAAAGACCCTGATGTTGGGAAAGACTGAGGGCAAGAGAAGGGGGGTGACAGAAGATGAGATGGTTGGAAGGCATCACTGACTCAATGGACATGAGTTTGAGCAAACTCTAGGAGACAGTGAAGGACAGGGAAGCCTGGCGTGCTGCAGTCCACGGGGTCGCAAAGAGTTGGACATGACTGAGCAAATGAACTACAGCAACAGTGAATGCTTTAAATCACAAGATCTTAGCAGTGGGTCCAGGAACTAGAGTCATTTAGGAAGAGATGAGTGTAAATGACAATCTGCAATATCCACAACAGTAATATGATATGGAAATACTTTTGAGTTTTCGAGTGGCGACAAAGTCATGGGTGTTGCTAATACAATGTGGCTTGTGGCCTTTGTTCAGAAGGAATGGAAATTATTTCAGTTAGATGGTAGAGAAAATAAAGATGTAATTTTTCCCCAGCCAACTTCATGATCCTCTAAATTGCATCCAAAGAGTCTTCAAGGGTCCATGAACCCAAGACTAAGAACGCCTGTGCTAGTCCTGAGATAGGGTAAAGGTGGAGCAGGTGTTAAGGGAAGGTAACAGCTGGGGAATGTGGAGCAGATCCATATCTGTGTTAGTTTCATATGGGAAGCGGTCCTGGGCACTGAGCGGTTTTGGTGCATCCTGTACCCACTTCCCTTTTCCAGGTCAGCCCTCGGAACATCATCTTTCTCACTCAGCCCATGGGATTCCTGTCAGGATGACCCCACCCACAGCTTGGTAGGGAAGGGAATGGTGTCATAAAAACATAGGCCTGGCCAATAAAGTCACTGTACCCCCTCTTCCAGAGCCCTAACCTCAGGGATGGCTCAAGGTGACCCTGGCACCAAAGCCAGCTGATCAGGTCCACAGAAGAGTCTCAGGACGTGAGCTGGGATAATAGGAAAATCCCCGGGGCTGCTAAGCTGGTTGGATATATACCTGGAGCTGCCCCAGAGCCCATCTGACAATAAAGCCAACAGAGGACTGCAGAGCCAGGAGATGGAAGGAAACGGGGTCCCAGAAACCCTGAGGTCGTTACACACAGAATGTCCCAGACTGCAAGTTCAAACATTTCCTCTCATATGTGAGCAGGCTGACCTGAATTTCTACTTGTTCACACAACCGAATGACTCTCAACTGACACAGAAGGGAAGGCGTGAGTACGGTTCTTGACAATTCCCACAGCTCACTACCAAGACACTTCAGAAAGCATAAAATAAAATTAGAAACAGCTACTATACATAGAAGCATCAAATACAGAAAAACACACACTCTGTAAAAACTCAGAAATAATCTCTTGGGTGGTTGCAGTCCCTAAAGCTGGTCTATGAAATACTAATGATTTGGATTTTCAACATGCTTGGAAGGGCAAGAGGGAACCAGAAGCACCTAGAACACCTTCCTTTATCACCAAGCTTTCCATTAAAAAAAATTCTTGGGATGATCAGGAAGCCCCTGCTTGTAAAATTGTAATCAGTGCCTTTTTAACTACATTGGAAATTGCTTTTCTGCCATTCATTTCCCCCCTTTCTTTCTCTTGAGTGATGCTCATGGCTCTTTAAAGACACATCAGCAGTGACGCGCAGTTGTGCCACGTCTCTCTGAGCTGGGAATCTATTTCCCGTCAAATGGAGGAAGCTGTGATGTCCATCAGTCTGGGGACCTTGATACACAGGAGGGGCCGCAGCAGAAAGGAAGATGCCCAAGGGGTGTGGAAATGCAGCAAAGGCAGGGTTTAGCACCAGGAGTTCAGCCAGGACCCCAGACAGCCCAGAGCCCCTCTTACACCACCCTGGGAAGGAAGGACCCCAGTTGCAGTTGCTTAAGTAATTCCAGCACCCACCAGAGCAACAGCCCTGGCTCACCTGTCACAGAGGTTACAGTCACAGGGCTGCGCACCTTGCTTCCCAGGGTTTATACCAAGAAACAAAAGCCAGGATGAGAGAACCTGGGGGTGAGAGGGCATCCTGGCCTGCCTCCAAGTCTCATGACTCCTCCCCTCAGCCACAGTGATTGGCTCTTGGGAGAGACACGTGACCCAAGCAAGGCCAATCACAGTTGACCCCAAACATTTTGCTGGATTACTGGGAGGAAGAAATGGGTGGAAGGTAGGGGCTGCTTGAGGGTTTTTCTCTGCCCCCTGGGGGAGGGGATGGTCACCGGAGAATAAAGTCAAAGCCGAAAGAGGCAGAACCCAGAAGTGGAGTAGGGTGGATTCCTGACAAGAATACCTGAGTGCGGACTCTGGTCAGGCCAGCTCTGAGATTTTCAAGTCCTAAAGCCATGAATTCCTCCTTTGCAGTTTAAGCCAGTTTGAGTTGGGAGGATTCATTCTATCATTTACAACGGAAATAACTGACTGTTAGAACTGGAAGGGACCTCAGAAATCAATACAGTGCTCCTTCGTGTTCCAATGAACATAATCCTTCCAAGGAGCTGACAAAACAAAACTATGCTACGTCTCTCTAGAAATGCCCCCTCCCTGCCTCCACCCCCCAAACTGTAATGGGGATGCCAAAGACCTGAAACCTCTGTTCATAGGAACCGGGTGAAGAACTCTTCAAGCTACTCTGATCTGCCCACTTAATGGATAAGGAAACTGAGGTTCAGCATGCTGAGATGTCTTGCTTGGGACTCAGGGCCAGTTGGGGGCAGAGCCTCCTCACAGCCCAAGGAGGTTTCACCCTGAACTCCCCTGAGTATGGGCCTTAGGGAGACAGCAGGGGGCCTCCATACCCCCATTCCCCTACAGCAGCTCTACTTTTTTCTGTTTTACAAAATGGGCTCTCAGGGAAGTATCTGACAAAAGTTCCATTACTCCACAATCAACATCCTGAAAACCAATCTCTTATATCACATTTCATGGTGTTTACATGTTAATGATCTTGGCTTTGATCCTCGCTGAAATCCTGTGAAGCCGGCTTTATAGCCATGGCTCCAGGCAAGGTGTTTCTGCAAGGCCAGCCAGCCCGGGCGCTGCTCTCCTGACCCCAGAGCAGCCTATGCACCTGGGTCTTTCTGTCCCTGCACTTCTTCCCTTCAGTTTCCATCTCAACTCACATGGAAAAGGTCATCCACTCATACCTCTTCACAAAGGCCAAGTAAGGAAGTCTGTGTGTGTGTGTGTGTGCACTCAGTCATGTCCAACTCTTTGCAACTCCATGGACTGTACCCCACCAGGCTCCTCTGTCCATGGAATTTCCCAGACAAGAATACTGGAGAAGGTTGCCATTTCCTCCTCCAGGGGATCTTCCTGGCCCAGGGATCAAACCCACATCTCCTGCACCGGCAGCTCGATTCTTTGCCACTAGTGCCACCTGGGTAAAGGGCTGGCTAATCTGACAGTGACAGTCTGTGGCTGGTGCTGGTATCCACTTCCCCAGTGGGCAGGATCGGCAGCCCCAAAGGCTGGGACCAGGCCCTACCAGCTCCTTTCTCTCCCTGTGCCCAGAGATGGCAGCCTTCTGTCTTTTACTGCACAAGACACACATCCTGGCCAGTGTTCATCCAACCTCTAGGCAGCCCCCTGACCAGGCGGTCATTGCGGCAGACAGGTCTGTAAGTGGCTGGCCTAGGCATTTCAATTTGAGGTGAAGGAGAACCAAGCCCAGGAGGGGCCTTCTGCTACAAGCTGCGTTCTCCTTTTTAGACTTTACCAGAGCTTTACATTGGGGGCGTGAGGGACCTACTCACCTACCAATAAAGTGGTCCAATCACCCTTCATTTAGAGAAGATTCCCATCATACCCATCCCCACCCTGTTTCTGGAACAGCAACTTCGGAAAATCTCCATTCACTAAACTGCCTCTACCCACCTGCCAACAAAGAAAGGCTGCTATGGGAAGAAAAGACTTGGCTGTGGGAAAATCCAGGCCCTTAACTGCTATCTTGTATGACAGCCACTGGGATCCTCTTGTAATTAATCACGTTTTCTCTTATGACCTATATTCTGTTAACAACACACATTAACGATTCAGCATTGGTTCTTCACTGACTGATTCAGTCCACAATCATGACCAAGGCTGGATTGCTCACTATCAGGATGTTAAAGCTTCATCTTCTGTCCTCTCCTCAGCCTCCACCCCTCCCCAACCCTGTCCCAGAGAAGCATCTTGGTATTGGGCTCTCAGCACAGAACTCTGAGGTCTTCACTGTGCCAGGAGTGGGGTGGGGTGGGGGGAACAGTCTCATGGTTGTCCTGCCTCCAGCCTAGCCCAACTAATTTCTGGTTGAGTGGCACATGACATACCTCTACAGAAAAACTGCTCAGGTAAAGCGTCCATGAGTGACCATCTTATGCACAGCAGACTGGCTAAGAAGTCAGAGTCTGACACCATCAAATGTACTGAAGTTATGGAATTAGGGGAAGTCTCTGCAGGTGGGAGTGTATGTTGCAACAGTCATCTTCAGAGAACAGTCTGGCCATTTCTTGTAAAGAAAGACAGTGACCTCAGTGACTTTCCCCACTGACTGAGGTCTGAGATTCCCTGCCAAGTCCCCAGACCCATGAGACCTTGTGAATTCTCATTCTGGCTTGAAGGGTAAGGCTTTGATTTTTGTTACATGCCAGAACTGTTTTCAAGTCAATCATCAACTCATTTAACTGTCATAACAAGCCTGTGAAGGTGGGTCTACCAGCATCCTCATTTTTAACAGCTCAGGAAACTGATGCACAGAGGGGTAGCCTGCCCAAGGTCACACAGCCAAGGAGGTGGTGCAGCCAGGCAGGGTTTGAACCCAGTGGGTCTGGTGCCAGAACCACCAACCATGCCAATTTCCAAACACAGAGTTAACAGAAAAGGCTCAGCCCTGAACCCAATCTCATTCCACATTCAGACACCATTTTCAGATGGATCCAAGACCTAAACACAAGAGGAAATTACAAGTGTATCTAGAAGATAAAGCAGAATCGTATCTCCACACTGGGGTAAGCGAACTTTCTCAGTCAGGGCATCTGGGAAGGTGTTTGCTCTCCTCACAAAAAGAATGAGGCTCACCCACATGACCCTCTGCTTCTTCACCAGTCTGCCTTTTTCCAGCTTGGAATGTAGACATGATACTTGGATTTGAGAGGCTCCCTCTTGTCTCCAGAACATTACTTTGCCAGAAGGGAAGGACTGAACACTCAGGGTGCCCCAGCCCTGTGGGGAGGGTGGGGGCAGCAGCTGTTTTGCGGCCATGATGGGGCACAGCGCTGGCATTCACTCTGCCAAGTTACTAAGTTACATCCTCTCCCTGTAGGTGTTATAAGACACAAACCACCTCCAATGTGTTGAAGTGACAATGCCACCTGTGATACTTGCAGCCCAATGCACTCCTGACGAAACACCCGCTCCATCACACCACTAACCAGAGTTTGTAAAGAGCCACTAACAGGAGACTGAAACAGTCTCAAAAAGTCCCAATTCAGAGGTGAACTCTGAGAATCGGAGATTTCCATCAAGCATGGCTGATCATTCCTGTTGTTTAGTCGCTCAGTCGTGTCCAGCTCTTTGTGACCCCATGGACTGCAACATACCCGGCTTCCCTGTCCTTCACTATCTCCCAGATCACAGGCATCCAGAAAGATGACTTGGTGCCTGAATTAATTCTCAAAGGATCTGAACTGGAGAGGGCCTTCTTTCTCCCCATGGACCCTAAGAGCTGTCGCAGAGGCCATGGTTTCAAAGGCCACGCCACGCCCACTGGCAGAAATGCTTTGAGGTCTACTGGCTGCAGGCTCACGGGCTGGGGAAATCCTGCAGAGCTTGTGGATCCTTTTTCCTCCTGTCAGTAGGCATTTGCTGGATGTGCCAAGAGTTAAGCCCCTTCCTGCACTCCTATGAAAACAGCCTGTCAATGTGGTTTCAACTGCCGAGTGCTTTTCCACAAAGCACTCTCTGGAACTCAGCTCATCAGATGGGAGACTGAACACTGGTCAATCTACCAAAGTAGGTCAGGCTTTATTTTTTAATCCTCTTGTTCATTGTATACACTGAAAGGGAAGAATGAAAAAGAAATATTAGCAGCGAGAATGTCTAGGATTATTTAGCCTCTCTGTGCCTCAGTCTCCCCATCTGTAAGGTGGAGATGAGGATAAAGTAAATTGTTGTTGTTTTTCAGTCACTCAGTCGTGTCTGACTCTTTGAGACCCCATGGACTGTAGCCCACCAGGCTCCTCTGTCCATAGGCTTCTCCAGGCAAGAATACTGGAGTGGGTTGCCATTTCCTTCTCTAGGGGATCTTCCTGGACCAGGGATCAAACCTGTGTCTCCTGCACTGGCAGGTGGATTCTTTACCAATGAGCCACCTGGGAAGCCCCATGAAGTCAATCACTTCATGAAAAATGTTTAGAGCAGAACTGATCATGTACTAAATATTCAAAAAGGTTCGATACCATTAATTTTAATGCTGGTGACATGGTCAGTTTTTCGGACTAAAGGCCCTAGAGAGGCTTCAAAATCTCCCCCTTTGGTCAATCAGACAGAAAGTCATTCCTTGGATTCTGGCCATTTAGGGAAGGAGAAGGCTTGAAGGCTCAGGCCAATGGGCAGAAGTTGGCTGCCAGGGCCCAGGGGCAGGAAATGGACCTTCTGGTGCTAGCTGTCCAGCTAGCAGCCATTCTTCCCTTTCTTCTCGGGATGCTCAGCAAAGACTACATCTCCCAAGCTCCCCCAAAGCTCAGTTCAGTTTGGTCGTTCAGTCGTGTCCAACTCTTTACAAACCCATGGACTGCAGCATGCCAGGTTTCCCTGTCATTCACCAACTCCCAAAGCTTGCTCAAACTCATGTCTACCAAGTCGGTGATGCCATCCAACCATCCCATCCTCTGTCGTCCCCTTCTCCTCCTGCCTTCAATCTTTCCCAGCATCAGGGTCTTTTCCAATGAGTCAGTTCTTTGCATCAGGTGGCCAAACTATTGGAGTTTCAGCTTCAGCATCAGTGCCGTGATGGTTAAGCAAAAGGATAGAAGTATCTTGCTTTACCCGAGGACTATGGAGCTGCCAGCCCAGCCCCAGACTGCAGATCTCAGGACATTTTACTCACAAGAGAAACCACCTGCCATTGAGTTTACACCACTGTTACTTCTCATCTCTGCTACTGGCATCCACATGCAGTTTCCAATGACACTGTGGCCTTACACAGCAGATGTGACAGTGTTCTACACCAGAGGAATCCTTCTAGCAACCTGCCACTATTCAGAGTAGAGAGCTAGGTACAGTAAGTAGAACGCTACATACAGAATTTTCCACAGAAAGGAATTACAATCATTTTGCCTTAAGAGGATGTAAAGCGAGAACTGGATGAGATGTACTGAATCATTCATCCAGCAACTACTACGCACTATCCTATTCTGGGCACTGAGTGAGACAGGGTGAACAAAAGCAGATAAGAGTCGGGACTTCCCTGTTGCTCCAGGGGTTAAGAATCCACCTGCCAATGCTGGGGAAACGGGTTCAATCCCTGGTCTGGGAAGATTCCACATGCCACAGGGCAACTAAGCCCATGAGCCACAACTACGGAGCCTGTCCTCTGCAACAAGAGAAGCCATCACTATGAGAAGCCTGTACACTGCAACTGAAGAGTAGCCCCCACTCACTGCAACAAGAGAAAGCCTGCATGAGCAGCAGTGAAGACCCTGCAGCCAAAAAAAAAAAAAAAAAAAAGGCAGACAGGTCCCCACCCTTACAGAACTCACAGTCCAGAACAGGGGACAGAAGACAAACAGGGGAACAGACATATACACAAGTGCAAACCGTAAGAAGTACGACGTCGGAAACCTGAGTGAGTTTCAGCACAAAACTGAAGGGAAAGGAGAAGGAAGCCATGTGAAGAACAGGAGTAAGAATATCCCAGAACACCCATCAAATGAGGGATGGATAAACAACACATGATACATCCATACAGTGGAATATTACTCAGCTGTAAAGAGACTGTAGCACTGATTCGTGTATACAACATAGATGAACACTGAAAACATGATGCTAAGTGAAAGAGGCTAATGACAAAGACCACCTCATATCAGGAGATTCCATTTATATGAAATGCCCAGAAGAGGACAATCCAGAGACAGAAAGTAGATCAGCGGTTGCCAGGGGCTGGAAGTCGGGGGTAATGGTAGGGGAGTAACTGCTAATGGGTTCAGGGTGTTTCCTGTGTGGATGAAAACATCCTGGAATTAGATACTGGTGATGGTCGCACAATCTTGTGAACACACTAAAAAACACTGAACCACGCTTGTGAACCATGCTTTAAAAGGGTGAACTTTATGGTATGTGAAAGAAAAGTCAGTCATGTCTGACTCTTTGCGACCCTATCGACTATATAGTCCGTGGAATTCTCCAGGCCAGAATACTGGAGTGGATAGCCTTTCCCTTCTCCAGGGGATCTTCCCAACCCAGGGACTGAACCCAAGTCTCCCACATTGCAGGTGGATTCTTTACCAGCTGAGCCACAAGGGAAGCCCAAGAATACTGGAGAGGGTAGCCTAACCCTTCTCCAGGTAATCTTCCGGACCCAGGAATCAAACTGGGGTTTCCTGCATTGCAGGCAGATTCTTTACCAACTGAGCTATCAGAGAAGCCCAGTATGTGAATTATATCTCAATTAAAAGACTCAAAGGGCTACTCAGATTGAATTACCAGATTGGTAATAAAGTCTCTAATGAAAGCTAAAAGAAAAAGAAAGAAAGAAAAAGAATATTCCAGGAGATGGAAGAATTTGTTAAATACACTCAGAGGAGGCCCTCTTGTCCAGATCGCTGTGGTGAGGGAGGGAGGGGGTGCTGGGAGATGAGGCAGAAGCTCGAGGGCTGTGTGAGCCCCAGCCAGCCATATGCTCTTTATTCTAAGTCTAACCAGGAGGAAGAGGATGGTGTGCTCTGACTGACATTTGAAAGACCCCTCTGGTTGTTGCATAGAGACTGCCGGGGTTGAAGAGAAGCAGGGAGAAGCATGAAGTGGCTGCTGTCACACCCAAGGACGAATGCTGGTGGCTGGGAGCAGGGCAAGGGCAGCGGGATGGAAGAGAAGGTTGGTGATGATCTGTTTCAGGTCAAGGACAGAGAAGCCCTGATGAGGGCCTGGCTGTGAAGGGGGTGGTGGGGTGAGGCGGAAAAGGAAGATTCGAGAGTGATCTTTACACGGTCTCATGAGTTTCTCCAAAGCGGTTTTCTGCCAGATTCTAACTGTGCACAGCACAAGAAGAGCAGATCAGCAAATGCCTGTTAAATGAGTTCAATGAATGAGCAGTCGCCGCCTGATTCTTTGTAGGGCGTATTTTTGTATTTTCAATAAAGACATGAATTCTCTCTCTCCGTATGTATGTGTGTGTACGATCATATATATATTCTCTCATACACTCTGTCTCTCTCTCCATATAATATCCTTACCTGTACCTGCTTCTCTCCCATCCACTGGTGGACAGTGGTCCATGAGATACCATCAACTACCCAAATCAGAAACCTGAGAATACTCTTTATATATATATACTATATACTATATATATATATATATAGTATAGTATAGTATAATATAGTGTATATATATATAGTGTGTATATATATATACTATATACACTATATATATATATATATAGACACACACACACACACCCACCCACTCTACCCACCCTGAGCAAGATAAAGACAGAGTCAGCAACAATCAGGTCCTTCCTTCTCTGAGGGGGTGAATAGATCAGCCAGGGACCAGTGAGCTCTCACTTCTGATGAACGACCAGTAGGAGACGAAACAGAGGAAGAGACGCTGATCCAGCAACAGGAAGCATTCTCTTTTTGGTGGTGATGGAAGCGTAAGGAACACAGCCAAGAGCAGGGAGAAAGCACTGTAGATAAAAGTGGTCCACTGAGCGAGGCGGCCTCAGTCGAGAACAGCCACTGCCAGTGAGGGCTTCCTTGGTAGCTCAGGGGTAAAGAATCCACCTGCCAATGCAGGAGACCTGGGTTCAATCTATGGGTTGGGAAGATTCCTTGGAGAAGGAAATGGCAACCCACTCCAGGACTCTTGCTTGGGAAATCCCACGGACAGAGGAGCCTGGCGGGCTACAGTCCCTAGGGTTGAAAAGAGTTGGACTTGGCTTAGCAACGGAGCAACTGCCCAGGGAAGCCCAGCAGGCGATGAGCTGTGACTCACTGGGGTTATGAACCCCCAACCCACTGAAAGCCACATGCATCCTGAGGGGACACCAGAATCCTGGAGGAATGCACCTTTGTTCTGGGTCGAGGAGCGGGAAAGGGGGAGGGAAGCAGAGCCTCACAGAGAAGAACTCCAGGGCCAGCATGATCACAGACCACAGCACAAACAGAGCCCCTGGAGTGGCGAGACACAACGTCCTTTGGGGACATGTCCTCCCCACGGCTTCCTTCTAGGTCCTCTCTCCCCAGCAACAGGGCTGGTCTGCTGGGGGCAGGGGGTGTGAGCAGCATCCCATCATGTGGCTCTGTGGGTGGGCAGGGGGTGGATGTGAGGTAACTTGCTGCCTGTGCCCCCTGCCCTGGGCAGCTTCACCAGATCACGGCCCGGGACCTGAGGCCTTGACTTCGGCGTTTCTCTAATTCTTCCTGGTTATCCTCCTGAGGGGCAGACTTGGTGGCGCTGCCTGCTTCACACAGTTGACCAAACTCTGCTTATTTCATCCTACCAAATGCCTGGGAAATAGGTCAAATAGCCTGTCATTGTCGTTTAGAGTGACTTCTCACCACATGCCACACGAGCCCCTCCTATGCTGACACGGGTCCAGGGGCGCCTTTCCCAACACCAAATCCATGGGCGCTCCTCATGTGGGTTCGATACCCTCCCCAGGTGCCCTCTAGGATTGTCCAATGAGTGGAGTTTGTTTTGACCACAACAGTGGACGCTGCAAAGTCTCCCGAAGACAGAGCACTGGGCCGCGTGATGTGGCAGAGCATGAGTGCGACAGCCGCCACTCAGACACAACATACAGGGCCTTCCCCGGGGGCCCAGGGCTAAGACTCTGCACCCAGTGCAGGGGGCCTGGGTTTGATCTCTGGTCAGGGAACTAGGTCCCACATGCCACAGCTAAAAGTCTGCACGCCACAACTAAAGATCCCATGTGCCATAGCTAAGACCTGGTGCAAGCAAATAAATGTTTTGTTTTGTTTAAACACCATACACAACATACGGATTTTTCTCACTGTATTTTAAATAAACAGAATCATATCATATCTACTTCTCAGAATCTTGCTTTCCCTTAACTGCATCAAAGAACTGCCTCTAAATCAACTAGGAGAGCTCTGACCCACTCTTCTTAGCAGCTAATATTCCACAGTGTGGAGGTGCCATATTTTACTCAATTATTCCCTGAAAAATGGGCGTTCATTTTCCTTCTGGAGTTTTGCTTTGTTTTTCATTTTGCCACCACAAATAATGCTGCAATAAGTAACCTTTTGTACTGGGTGGGGGAGGGGGGGCGTTATTTCCACAGGATAAATTCGCAGGCATCAAAGGCTATTTATGGAGTATTTTACAGTTAGCTTAGAGAATGGCTTCTGAGATCAAAGGATAGAGCTGTGTGTTTAGCAGGTGCTTGCTGGGGTGTAGAGTGTCACTGGAAGAATACACCTGAAATGGGTGTCCTCACAGGAGGCGAACTGGGCAGCAAGGGACCGGGGAGGGAGACTTGATTTTCACTGTATGTGGTTTTTTGCGTCATTTGACTGCTTTATCACGTGCCAGGACTGCTCATTCAAAAATAAATAAGGTTTCTTTTTTAGGCTGTCTTCTAAAAAGGTTGCGATGATTCACATGTCCTCCAGCAACGTGGGAGAAGACTCAGTTGAGCTCATTAATGCCCTATATTTTCTCCTTCAAGGCTGTCCATCCCCCCAGCCCCCATTTTTTGACCTAGTGCAAACTCAAACATCACATTTTACCTGCTTGTGAGATCCACAATTCCTCTAATTCCACAGCCCTTGAGCAGGCAGAAAGCAAACTGCCAGAGATACTAATTTTGACAAGTCAGCCTGGCCGACACCTCCCAATGGCACGAAAGAAACCCCAGCCAGGGCGGGAGCCGGTCTTTAGGGACCTGAAGGCACCAAGTGCAGAAGATAGAAGGGACGCTCTCTCCTCACGGGCGTGCAGGTCATGGTTTTAAATTCCTGCTGGCTGAACGGCCTCATTAGCGAGCAGCCTGGAGACCCCCAAGTGCCCCTAGCCTCTGAGGAAGGGCAAGGGAGGCTGCATGAGCAGCTGCTAGCTGAGGGGCCCTGTCTTCTGAGGACAAGACAGGAGGGAACAGGGGATGAAGAATAAGGAAGAGTCGAGCTCAGAGAAGCAAGAGGTCTTCTCATTCCCTTCCTACAGGCCCGTCGGCCTGCAGGGCTGGTCCAGAACCAAAGACCCCGGCGTGACTCAAACAACAGGACGACAAAGCTGAGCTCATGTAGAGAGCAAGGGCCCTGAGCATTGGCAGCCACTCCACCTGAACGCACCTGCTGCGGCCACACTGCCTGCAGCTCCGGACTCACCTGTCGGGGGGTAGGGGTCAGGGTGGAGGGAGGAGACTGAACGTGGCCAGATGAGAAAGTGACTCAGGGGAAGGCAGGGGACGGGAGGGCATGAAAACACATCTCAAATCAGCAGCAGGTACACAGGATTTAGGCGGTGGATTGAGGCCCTGTGCTCCCGTTCTGCAGCCCACACTCTGATCAGAGCTGGGCCAGGTGTGGCAGAGCCTTAGCTGGAGTGGTTCCCTCCACCTGGGATGCCCTTGCCCTCGATCCTTCGAGATTTGGCCGGCAAAGGAGTGGGCGGCCTCCGTGAATGGGGAAAACGGGAGACAATTTGAGGGACCATCAGGAGAGACAAGCCAACAGAGTGCGATGCAGAGCCCATGTCTCTCCTTCCCTCCCCTCCACAGGGAGTCCATTCGCCAGTTCTGTTGCCATAACCTCCAAAACACATCCTGAATCTATTTCCTTTTGCCTTTTAAATTTTGTTTCATTGTTAAAGTCTTTATTGAATTTGTTACAATATTGCTTTTGTTGTATGTTTTGTTTTTTTGGCCCTGAGGCATGTGCAATCTTAGTTCCCTGACCAGGGATCGAACCAGCTCCCTCTGCACTGGAAGGCATAATCTTAACCATTGGACCACCAGGGAAGCCACCCCGCATCCCCTTTTCCTTCTCTCAGGCCAAGCTGCCAGCACCATCTTTCACCTGGACAGCTCCCTTACATCCGCTGCTGGTCCTCCTGAGTTCACTTTTGCCTTCCCAGATTCTATTCTACACACACTCAGCCAGAAGGATCAAATCAAACAAGGACCACACCCCTTTCCTGCTTAAAATTTTTCAACGCCTCTAGGAACCTCATCCCCTTCCATTTTACTCCTCACCCAAATGCTCCCACCATACTGGCCTGTTTTCCCCTTTCAAGCTTATTCCTACCCTAGGGCCTTTGCACATTTTGACCTAGAAGATAATGTGAGAGCAAAGTGCATGGGTATGAGATAAGAGCCTTCCTTGCAGCAGGAAGAGCCGGAGCAAGGGTCCTGAGGAGGGTACATACCCTAGTGTCTATGGAGCACTGAGGAGGCCCATGGAAGGAGCCAGGCAGGTGAGGAGTGGGAGGAGAAGTCACAGGTCAAGGCGGGGCAGACTGTGCAGGGATGATGAGGACTTTGGTTTTTACTTGGGAATAGGGAGCAGAGGACAGACAGATCTGACGGGGTGGTAACAGGGTTCCCCTGGCTGCTCTCCCACCCTCTCTCCTGCCCAAGGTGAAAACCAGTCTTGAAGAGAAACAGAAGTTTGGTCATTCGTGTGGTAAATGTCTATGAAAAAGAAACAAGCAGAAGGCTTTCCACCCACTTCCTCCAGCCCAACAAGGCCTCATGCTGGCCAGCAGGGCTTTGTGACCTGACCGACAATCCATCATATCGCATTGAAGGAAACCAGACCCTCCTCCACTGGCCACCAGGAGAATACCCAAAGCAGATGGACAAGCAGTAAGGCCCCGTGGCTGGGAAAATGCCTTCATGGTGGTCGGCGAGGGCCAGAATCAAATCCCAGCTCAGCCTCTCAGCAGCTATGTGACCCATGGCTCATGACTAGACCTTTCTGAGCCCAAGTCTGCTTATCAGTAAAGGTGGAGGTGCGGTGGGTGGGCCATGTCCGCCCCTGAACAAGCCTGTTGGGAGGATTAAGTAAGGTAACGGATTGAGGGACTGGCAAAACGCCTGGCACAGCGGGAGCTCTAAAAGATGTTAGCAAAGCTGTTATACCCCAAACACTGAAGAAGCCATTAACAATGCTCGCAACTCCTCACGTCTGCCGACACCCTTGGGCCAAACTGGACTCTGATAATATTAAGCACAGGGTGGAAATGAAGGGTCCTCCAGAGGAGAGAAGCCTTCAGGTTGGAAGATTCTCTCCCCCTCTAAGCTACTCTCCATGGCACGAATGCAAGCCAGAGAGAGGAGATGGGCCACAGACAGTCTGGGAAGTGGGCATCAGAAGAGAACAGTACAGGCTCGTTTTTCAGTGCCTCACAGGCAGACCCCCCCCACCTGCATCTGTATCTCTCAAGGTGGAAATGTGAATAAAGCGAGAATTTTAGCCACATCAAAGGCAGTCTAGGGCCACTTCTTGCCTCTTCCCCAGTCAGAAGAGCAGGGGTCCTCAGTTTGTTCCATGAAAGAAGGTCAAGGCCTCTGGGGGCCTCAGGTCCACAGCTAACATGGGGACAATTTTCATTCTTCAGGCGCATTCAGAGTCATTCAGCAGAGACTTATTAAGCAACTACTATGGGCCAGACACTGCTCTAAACACTGAGATAAGGCAAGGGGTGGACCCATGATTGCTGCTCTCAGAGTTCAGGAGGATGGTGCAGAAAGCAAACAAATGTGTAATAACAGTTGCTATGAAAGGAAACAGAGCAGGAGCCGTCTTAGGGTGCTTGGGAAGGCCTCTCTGAGGGGCCATTCAAGCTGAGGCCTGAATAAAGTAGTGAAATTATATATACACGCATACCCACACATACATAATCTTAGATATAGCTGGCTGGCTGTATGTATAATATACACACACACACACACAGAGCCAAGAACACAGCCCCTGCTAAAGAAATCTAAGGTATCTGCTTTGATAGTGACTTTTGCTCTTGGGCTTCCAGGGGTTGGAATCTTCAAAAAACCTCTATTAGGGAAAACACACTGACTGAAACCACCCATCCTGGCCAGGCACCATAGCAACCATCTGCATGGCTTATTTTATAACCGGAGGTCCTGGTAAGGATCACGGAACTAACAAGCCACCGCCAACCAGAAGAATTCCGGAAAGGTCATTGTGTCCTACCAACCTACCAGAATTCTCCCCTCTGGAATTCATCCTGGCCAAGCAATGCGTGTGCCACCAGGAAGGACCTTGAGTCAGAATGATTAGCCAAAGACAATCCCGTCACCATAAAACCTGAGACTTCAAGTCACCTGGCAGAGCAGTTCTCCTGGGTTCCCTTAACCTCGTGCTCTTCTCCCAGGCGTCACTTTCCAATAAAGTCTCTTGCTTTATCAGCATGTGGGTCTCCTCAGATAATTCATTTCTGAGGGTTAGACAAGAGCCCACTCAAGACCCCGGAAGGGGTCCCCCTTCCTGAAACACCTACACTTTCCCCTCAGGTTCCAACCTGCCCTTCCCAGTGGAGCATCATTTGTAAAAGGTGTTCCTTTTCCTTCACTTTTTCATACTTGGTGGTGTACCACAGACACGAAAGGCACTATCAGGATCCCATGCCCCCTGCAAAGTGGTACAGTGCCTCACTGATTCACCCAGTCCCCTCACGATGAGGGACATGTAGGGCAGTTCCCTGGTGGCTCAGAGATTAAAGCGTCTGCCTGTAATGTGGGAGACCCGGGTTCAATCCCTGGGTCGGGAAGATCCCCTGGGGAAGGAAATGGCAACCCACTCCAGTATTCTCGCCTGGAAAATCCCATGAACGGAGGAGCCTGGTGGGCTACAGTCCACGGGGTCCCAAAGAGTCGGACACGACTGAGCGAGCGACTTAACTTAGGGCAGTTCCCAGCTTCTGTTCTGCCAAACGGTGCTGCAATGAACCATGCTGGACAGAGATCACTTCTCATACTTGGGAACATCTTTTGAGGCAAAAATTCCTCAAAGTGGGAGTGCTAGGCAAAGGGAGGGTTCAAAGGGAGGGGTGTGCAAGTGTGGGGCTGATATCGCCCAAGCCGCTCCAAAACAACGGTCCTGCTCACCCGCCGCCCGCAGCGCTGGACAAGCCTGCCTGCTTCCCCACACCACTGCCAGCAGCTCAGCTTTTGCTCTTGCCCTTCTGAGGACTGAAAGTGTATTGGTCACTCAGTCGTGTCTGACTCTTTGCGACCCCATGGACTGTAGCCCACCAGGCTCCTCTGTCCATGGAATTCTCCAGGCAAGAATACTGGAGTGGGTAGCCATTCCTTTCTCCAGGGAATCTTTCTGACCCAGGGATTGAACCCGGGTCTCCTGCATTGCAGGCGGATTCTTTACTGTCTGAGTCACCAGGGAAGCCTCTGAGAGATGAAAACTATTATCTCAGCATGATCTTAACTGGCATTTATCTTATTATGTGCCATGTTGAATATATGTAGACTATACAGGTAGAATGTATAGAAATATGTATTGTGGTATTGTGATTTATAGTAAGAAATGCAGTTGGTCTTTGTTTCTGGCACAGTTCAATTCAGTCACTCAGTCATGTTCGACTTTTTGTGACCCCATGGACTGCAGCAGGCCAGGCATCCCTGTCCTTCACCATCTCCCAGAGTTTGCTCAAACTTATGTTTCTTGTACAGAGTTTCTAAAATCCTGGGAATTTCCTAAGTGATAAGAGCAAAGGGAACATCTTTTGTTTCAAATTATTGTTGTTTTATCCTAAATTCCTAAAGTAACTACAGAGTTGTAAAGGGGAAAGGAGTGTCCTGTTATTCAGAACAAGCCCCTTCCAACCACACCTGAGTTTGTTAATGGGGTGACTAATGGGAAGTCCCTAGGGGAAACCCAAGGATTCCCCACAAACCACCTACACCCACTGAGGTGCTTGGCTGCCAGGAGAATCAACTTGGATTAGTGCTTGGAACTTTCAGTCCCATCCCCCGACCTCTGAGGAGAGGAGAGGGGCTAAAGATTGGGTTCAATTGCCATAATCAACCAAGTCTTGGACTTCCCTGGTGGTCCAGTGGCTAAAACTCCGAGCTCCCGATGCAGGGGGCCTGCGTTCGATCCCTGGTCAGGGAACTAGATCCCACATGCTGCAACTAAGACCCAGTGGAGCCTAATAAATTAAAAAAAAAGACCGCTACTGTTATTACTGCTTCATTTATTCCCTCACCAAAACTTAGTCAGGCATATCTTTGACAGAAAGGGTTACAACTTAGGCAAAATAGATTTGATCCTTTCACTGAGAGGATGAATGGCCCTGAAGATGTCAGCTGAGTAGTTCAGGGAATAAGAGTAGGGTGTGTGGTTAAGGTAAACCCCTGCAGGAATGTGTCAGGGGAAATCTGAAAGAGGAGTGGCACAGGGAGGCCAGAATGGTGGTGGGAGGTTGGGGAGCAAGACAGGGAGAAGGGGAAGCACTCCAGGAGAGGGAACAAATGTCACGCGCTGGAGGAACCGAAAGCCAGCCAGGTGGCTGGAGGGTGGAGTGTAGAGGGGCCTGCAGGATGAGGCTGGGGGCAGGGGGTGAGCAGGGGCCACAGGTTGCTCGGCCTGGTGGGATTTAAGAGCTGGCCTTTCTGCAAGGGGACAGCTCCAGGATTGTGGAAAATGCAAGGGACACCCTTCATGTCCAGCTGCTTGGAAATAAAATGAGGTTTTAGCGTCGAGAAGTGAGGCCTAACTGCTGTCCTCAGGTGTGCATGCGTGTGTGTGTGTGTGTCTGTGTGTGTGCAGTCGTGTCCGACTCTTTTTGATGCCACGGAATTTTCCAGGCAAGAACGTTGGAGTGGGTTGCCACTTCCTACTCCAGGGGTGTTTCAGACCCGGGGATCAAACCTGGGTCTCTTGCATTTCCTGCACTGGCAGGCAGATTCTTTACAACTGCACCGCCTGGGAGGCTGTCTTCAGGGGACCTGCTGACATGACTCTCAGCCCAGAGGTCCTGGGAAAAGGATGCAGTGGGGCACCTGGCGGGGAGGGGAGGACAGAGGGAACAATGACTCCATCCCTGCCCACAGCCGATCGGTCCAGAAACAGCACCTGACCGCAACTGAGCCCATCTTGAGAACCCTTCCCTGGCCCTGGGTGATGAGTCCACAGGGAGACACCTTCCCTACCCTGGGTCGTTCTGGCCTTTCTGGGAGCCCACTACAAGGTATACCGCATGGTCTGTAGATGGTCGTCAATGAGCAGAGGGAAAGGCAGAAAGACTCTGAATATGAGAGAAAGGATAAAGCAGATGGGGGCGGGGGCAGGAATGAGGAAGAGAACCCTGCTGGTGGCATTTGTGCGCTGGTTCCAATTCACAGGCCGGCTGTTGCCCAGCACCCACTCCACCCTTCCCCATGAGTGGTTTTGGGTGGGAGCAACCAGCCTGTTTGTGCGGCCCCAGCCTTTCGCCACAGGGATTGGTTCAGGGAGAGTCACATGACCCAGGCTAATCCAACCAGACAGGAACTCGGCAGCTCTGCACTATGGCTGAGGGATAAGACGCTCTCTCTACCTCTCAGGCCAAGGATGAGAAGACAAAAGCCTGGACCAGTGCTGGCAGCCAGTCTGCTACCTCTAGGAGAGCCAGGTTTGAGGATGATTTGGACATCAGAGGAAAGAACGGAAGGACAGAGAGAAAGTAGGTCTCTGGGGATGGCCCTGAGCTCCAGAGCCAACCAGCCCAGAAGCTTGTCCCACCTCTGGGCTTTCCGATTGTGGGTCAATCTTGTCCCCTAGGACTTATGTCCATCTGACTTGGTGTTTCCGCTACCTGTAACCAAGTAACTGGTACACAGTCCTTCCTGAGGCCCTGCTTTGGTTCTCTGGGCCATCCTAGCACCCTCTTGTTAAATCTTCCTTTTTGGCCTAAAAAGCTGCTAAAATGGCAGGCCTTAAGGAGCTCTAAGACAACAATAAAGCAATTGGACTGACAACATAATTTGCCCCCTGTCACAAGTTACCCTGATGGGGTGGTTAGACAGAATCACCGACTCAATGAACATGAACTTGAACAAACTCCAGTAGACAGTGAAGACAGAGGAGCTTGGCGTGCTGCAGTCCATGGGGTCGCAAAGTGCTGGACAAGACTGAGTGACTGAACAACAACAGTTTATCCAGCTGTAAAATGGGGATAATAATAATAAACACTTCACTGGGTTAAGAGGATTAGAAACAATTTTAAGAATACCTAACACATTGTAAATTCTCAACATGTTAGCAATGATTATTCTAAAGCATCGAAGGGCAGCTGAAAGGCCTCAGTCGCAGACTGCAATTAGCTCCAGCCCTCCCCCATCTTGTTTTGCTACTCCTTTGTTTAGGTCATCAAATCCTTTATTCACTAACAGTCCCAAAGAACAAACAGCCAGCCCAGTTTCTGTCAGGAGAGTGGCAAATCTAACCTCTGAGGGGAGGGAGAGGGAATTTGAATGAAAGAGATCAGACTCAACTTCTGTAGCTGGGTGGCGGAGGAAGCCCTTATGAGCTCATTTCTCCATCGAATACAAGCTGGGGTCTAAAGTTTCAAAACACAGGCTGGGACATGCTGGCACAGTCCCATGAGCGGACAAAGGAAAGAGCCCGGATGCAAAAGAAACCACGACACGGCAGGTTCCACAACTAACTCAGCCGGGAGGAGGCTCCCGGCTGGCTTCCAGCCACATCCGCTCTCCGCACAGCTATGAGGCAGCAGGAAGACCGGACTGCCACCCACCCCCCTCCGCCCCACGTCTGTATCCACAGCTGGGAACTGGCATGGGCGCGGGAAACTCGGAAATAAACTCAGGAAGTGAGAACTGGAAGATGCTTCCATAGCAACGCCCATCTGGAGATCCCTGCCCACAGCTGGAAACGTTCGGAAGCGAGGCTTATCTAGAGATGGACACCAAGTTCATTTTTTCCATTTGCACCCGGAGTATGTTACTTAAACTCTACTTCCTTGGGGAGCCTCTGGGAAGCGCCTGTCCTATGGCTCAAAAAAATCTTATCCTTCTTCTGAATGTTTAGAAGCTGGGGATTAGCGGTGTGGCCATGTGTTTCTTGCGTCTTCTAGTCTCTTTCTGTGGTGGGGCAGACTGAGTCTGCCTTGCTCACTGATACAGGACAGGTCTCCAATGAATGTTAATTGAATAAATAAATCAACTGCTTTGCTTCCAATTTTATAGTTATTCATAACATTAGCTAACACGAAAGCACCCGTATGCACACGGCAGTGGGCTGAGATGCACCTATGTAAGGGGTGCTTACCACTGATCATGGCTGTTTGAAAATGAGCCTCCTTCTCAAGGTCAGAGCCACCAAAAAAACCCTGGAGTTTTTTCATCTTGAGAACAGGATGAGAGACAGTGTGAATACCTAGAGCAAGGCTGGGCAGGTGGAGGCTTGGATGCTAAGGAATCAGCTTTGATAATAAGGATTTTCTGAGTAGAAATGTTATAGGGTTCCTCGTCAAGGAAGGCTGGAACACAAGCTTCTCAAACATTACACAGACGGCTCCGTTCTGGGAGAATTCCACCTAGCTTCCCCAGAAGCCACAGCTCACGTGATTCCTTACCTTTCAAAATATTTTTCTTGCTTATGAAAGTGATATATGCTTACACATACACATTAAAAACCTAGAAAATATATGTGCCAAGAAGAATATAAAGCTACCCATAATCTCCCCACGGAGAATAGCCACTATAAAGACGTTAGTTCATTTCCTTCTGGTCTTTTTTCTCTAGTGTGAGCAGTATGTGTATAGAGCAGTGAAGAGATTTTTCTTCTTCCTTGAAGTCTTTCACCTGTGCTTTTCTAGATTTTAAACATCGAGTGAAAAATGTTTTTAAATGGCAAAATTAAGTCTGTCTCCCAAACTATAGACTTGGGAAGGAAGAATACCCCCTTCTTCTGATCCTCTAACTTCTGCTTCCATCTGAACCACCATTACAGACCACTGGTTCTTTTCTCTTTCTTTCTTCTTCTTTTTTTTAAAAAAAAAAATATATATATATATTTGGCTTCACCAGGTCTTAGCTGTAGCATGCAGGATCTTCAATATTCGTTTTGGCATATGGGATCTGACAGCTGGGGCATGCGCGTGTGGGATCTAGTTCCCTGGCCAAAGACTGAACCCGGGCCCCTTGCACTAAAGCTGGGAGTCTTAACCACTGGACCACCAGGGAAGCGCCCACAGACCAGTCGTTCTCAGTCCTAACTCTGCATGACCATAACGGGATATAACAATCACCACCAGCATTAACTGAGCATAGATTTTCAATGAGGCCATTTTAAACGTTTTTACAAAGAGTGTTTCATTTAATCCTTACAATCCCATAAGGGTACTATTATTTTATAGATGAGAAGACTGAGGCAGAGAGATTAAGTGCCTTTCTGAAGGTCACATGGCCGTTAAGTGGTGGTGCGGGTATCCGAACCCAAGTCATCTGGCGCCAGCGATCCTCTTCCTTTGGGTTCAACTATCAAGACCCTGACAACAATGACACCAACTATGAGCTTCAGGGCAAGGTTCCCAATGTCCCTGTTGCCAAGTCTGTCATCACGATTATTCATACTTCTTTCCAGACTCATTTTGTTTCCTAAAGGAAATGAGAAATTGTTGAAATTCAGCATAAGTGAGATAGCCGGAAACTAGAGCTGACCACACACACATGTAGGTCTCTGCTGGGCTAAGAAACATTCTTAAATGATGACCTTTCGGGAGGGGACCGGGGGTCAGTTCCCGGGTGGATCACACTCCCCCGACTGAGACCCCACCTAGTGTCAGATGGGATGTGAAAGCCTCTCCCAAACTTCACCTCCCAGTGGGTTGGAAAACAGGCTTAGAAAACTGACTGCCCGCCATGTATTTACACGTGAATCTAGCGGGAGGGCTGGGGGCTACGGCTGACAGGGGTAGGCAGGGACTGCTCTTGGCATGTTCAGAGGCTGAGCGGGGCCAGAGTCAATACTGAATCACCACAGAGGATCAGCTGCTTATGCCATCATCACACAGAAAGCAGCTCTGTGACTCCCTCTAACCCCACAGCAAAACCAGACCCACAACCATGGTGGGGGGCGGGCTTCCCAGGAGTTAATTACTCGGGAGTCTGTTTTCCCTCCAGTCTAGGAAGGGAAAACCTCCATCTCAGGAAAAAGTCTCAGAATGCCCGGTTCAGGGAGGGAGATGAGAAATTGCACCTTGGAGTCTGAGAATTACTATCCTTCCAGGTGCTGAGCCCAGAGAAGGCAATGGCACCCCACTCCAGTACTCTTGCCTGGAAAATCCCATGGACGGAGGAGCCTGGTGGGCTGTAGTCCATGGGGTTGCAGAAGAGTCGGACACAACTGAGCGACTTCACTTTGACTTTTCACTTTCATGCATTGGAGAAGGAAATGGCAACCCACTCCAGTGTTCTTGCCTGGAGAATCCCAGGGACAGGGGAGCCTGGTGGGCTGCCATCTATGGGGTCGCACAGAGTCGGACACGACTGAAGTGACTTAGCAGCAGCAGGTGCTGAGCCAAACCAGTCTCCCCATGAAGAGGATCCATGCAGAAAAGGGGTAAGCGAGGGCTGTAAGGCTGCCATGTATCCAACCCACCAGGGCCCCGGGCCCTGCTAAATGCCTCTGTACAGCCAGAGCTCAGTAACGTCTCACCATGCTTCAATCTTTAGATGCTGTGTGTGTGTGTGTGTGTGTGTGTGTGTGTGGTGTGTGCGTGTGTGCTGGGGCGGGGGCTGGTTTTTTCAGTTTTGCTAATATTCTAAATATGCAGAGAGAGAAAGTATGATGCACTCCCAATTACTCAAATGCAGATTCAGTAATTATCAACTCTTCCCCATTAGCTTCATCTATTCCCGATTTCTCTTCCACCCCTTTCCTTTTGTCTGAAGCATGTTAAAGTAAACCCTAGATATCAGGTGCTTTCACTTTTACATGTTTCAGTTGGTAGATCTGAAGTATGCAGACATGTCCTTATGTGTCCACAATATGAAGCTGGTTTCTTAACTGATCAAAATAACAATGAATTTTTTCCTAGAAGGTATTTTTTCCTAGACCTCATGTTGACTAACAAGTAGGGAAATGGGTCACTTCAGCTAGTATGATGGAGTAATGCCTTTCTGCAGGGCCTCTTGGTAATACAGATCCCCAAAACCTTGACAACCAGCATGTATCTTCTGACTTGGCTCTTCCATTCGTGGACTCAACAAAAAATATTTACTGATGCTTCTCATGTGCTTGGCAATGTCTTAAGCACTTTTTCCCCTGGTACCAATGTAGACATTGAGGCATAGGAGGCAAAGTCATTTGTCCAGGGTTACACAGCTTTTATGCGCCAGAGCTGACAGTTGAAAGCAAGCAATCAAGGTTTAGATGAGAACACCGGATCCTGGCAAGGTAGCATCCTGGGCTTTCCACGTGGGAGGCCACTGCTCCAGGTTCCACAGCGCACTCCCTACCCACACTGGTGAACACTCACGATGCAGAATCTGCCCTGGAACCTACACAGGAGGTGGGTGCTCAGTCCTCAGTCGTGTCCGACTCTTTGTGACCCCGTGGACTGTAGCCCTCCAGGCTCCTCTGTCCACGGGATTTCCCAGGCAAGAATCCTGGAGTGGGCTGCTCTTTCCTCCTCCAGGGGATCTTTCTGACTCAGGGATCACAATCACACCACCTGAGCCATGGGGGAGTCCTCGCCAGGCATCTTGTTATCTGCAGCCCGATGTATCCTCACTGACACATCGCTTCACAGAGCAGGGGTGCGATGCCATCTCGCATGTAAAGCGCTCAGGATGTTGTTGGGTGCTCACTCAATCTTGCTTAGCGATTATTACCATTATCATAGTGAGCTGCTCGTGGCCATACCGCAGCTTCTACATCCTGGGGCAGAGAGAGGAGGGGCCAGCTGCAGACACCTCAGTACATTTCAGCGCCGCCCTGCCACCCCAGACGGAGGAAGCTACAGCCGCCAGGGCTGCGGCCCCTCTCTGAGGCGGCTGCATCCCCTCCTTCGGGGCAAGAAAGAGGCAAGGAGAAGAGGGGCGAAAGGGGCCCAACAGCTTGGCAGCCTCCTGAGGGAACCTCAGCCTTTCCAGGCTGAAAAACAAGGTTAGAACCCAGCTGGCAGGACTTCCCTGGTGGTCCAGTGGCTGAGACTCCATGCTCCCAATGCAGGGGGCCGGATTCCATCCTGGTCATGGAATTAGACTCTGCATGCCGCAACTAAGACCTGATGCAGCCAAAAAAAAAAAAAAAATCTAACAACAAACCCAGCTCAGACCCATTCTCCTAACGCACGTGTCCTGCCAGCAGGGATCTGCACGCACCTTCACCGTTTTTGCCATATCCTTAGACCACTGGTACTATGACTTACTTTGCACTTTTCTTTAATTGCATTCCCTTTTATTTTGGCTTACATGCCATCACTAGCCTCACCCAAAGCAGTAACAGCCATGGAATACTGGATTTGATATGCTATTGAAATTGTTTTCCTGTTATGCATGAAAATAAAAGTACGACTATGAAACTGTCTAAGGTGTTTACTCATACCACTCCAAATTATCCAGTGGAATGATCCGACCTTGGGAAGCCTGTCCCTACGGCAGTAAGGCATCATTCCTAGTTAGCAGGTTCCTACC
The DNA here is from genome assembly GCF_001704415.2 of Capra hircus. Lineage (NCBI taxonomy): Eukaryota > Metazoa > Chordata > Mammalia > Artiodactyla > Bovidae > Capra > Capra hircus. The sequence goes on along the minus strand of NC_030825.1, from coordinate 48,746,228 downwards.
CAATGTTCCTTTGCACATTCTTTTCACTTACATTCTAGTAACACCAAAGCTCAGATGCCAGCTCAGATGCAGAGCCCTAACTTCCTCACTAGGGCTCTGTCCCCTGGAATGGATCCATGGTTCATTCTTTCACGGACACTGTCTTCCAGGATGGGTTTATAATAATAACAACAAGAACAGCCGCCAATGGGCACTAAGGACTTTCCCTGTACTGGGTCCTGCTTTAGGACTTTAGATAGATAACGCGGGAGACCCAGGTTCAATCCTTGGGTCAGGGAGATTCCCTGGAGAAGGGAATGGCTACCCACTCCAGTATTCTTGCCTTGAGAATTCCAGGGGCAGAGAAGCCTGGCAGGCTATACAGTCCATGGGGTCTCAAAGAGTCAGACACGACTGAGGCACCAACACACACACACACACACACGCAAACTGAGGATCCTCACATGGCCCCAGGTAAAGCAGTGCCACTCTCCTTCCACAGACGAGGGAACTGAGCTTCAGAAGGGATTAAGTCGCTTGTTCAAGGTCCCACAGCGGGGGTGTGACACAGCCAAGGCTGAATCCAGGTCCACCCTCCTAACTTCCAGGGGCCCACCCTCCTAACTTCCTCACTACCCTGCTGACCCCAGAATAGCCAGCGCTGACTAAGCTCCTCTGAGCTAACTGAACGCTGACATTGAGGAATTCGCCTGAAGTCACACCGCTCAGAGCTGGGATCCAGGTCAGCCGATCCTGGAGCGCATTCTCACCCTCACACACGACCACACAGCCAGCACCTCATAGAACCCGAGTGAAACTCAGGCCTGGGGCCCTGGCGCACCTCCACTCCCTGGCTTTCTCACTGCCTGCTTCTAGCTCAGGTTATTCAGCCCTGAGAGGCCAACTCCCGTCTCAAAGGAGAAGAGGCCCTCACACAACCAAAGGGGCCTCACATCACTGTCTGTTGCGCCTAGAGGGAAGCTGGCTGACCTGAGTGGAGGTTTCTAAAACCAGCCCATTCATAACATTCTTCTGTGCAAGGTTCTCCTCACCTGGTTGCTAGGCCTCAGGCCCACATTCTTAATGCTAATTAAACCATGACAGGTATGAGCACCAGGCCCTGCGCTAATTTAGCTGCCTCACAGGTTCTGACTCACCCAATGCTCACAGCATCCTTATGAGGTAAGGACAAACATTATTCTTGTTTTAGGATGAGCAAATGCTGCTCCACAGAGGCTAAGGCCACTGGCCCAAGGCCACAGAGCTGGGAGCGGTGGCTCCGGAGGCCCTGCCCTAACCATTCAGTAACACTGCCTCCCATGACACAATCTCGCCTGTGCACTCAACACTCATGGGGTGCTGGGCTCCGGACTAAACACTTTCCACGAGATGACCTCAGTGCCTTCCCACATCTACCTTCTGTATACACACACCTTGATGAGGTCCCCCCCCCCATTTTCTTGGCCATGCCACATGGCATGTGGGATCTTAGTTCCCTAACCAGGGATTGAATCTGTGCCCCCTCCATTAGAAGCATGGAGTCTTAACCACTGGACCACTAAGTCCCAAGGTGCATACTTTAAAAACAAAGAGCCTGACATTCAGAGACGTGCAGTCCCATCTGTCACGCAGCTAGTGCAGGACAAACCAGGACACAGGTGCCGACCGCGTGACTCCAAAGCCCTTAGCTGCAAGGATTCACAGCCTCACACCCAAATGCCACATGTCCTAAATCTCTACCCTGCTTGAAACCGGTCTCTAGCTCCAAGTAGTCACTTCACGGTGGACTGCCATCACTGTTACTGGGCCTCACAGTGACCAGGAGCCCTGGCCAATCCCCAGGCCAGGAGAGAGCTTGGCAGTCGCACGCTGCCTGGTAACTGCTGCTTTGCACCATCCCCCCTCCTCAGTAATGAGCCTACTGAACTCAAGCGCATCAGTCACATGTGTGTGTTCTCAGTCGTGTCGGACTCTGCGAGCCCACGGACTGTAGCCCGCCAGCCTCCTTTGTGCATGGGATTTCCCAAGCAAGAATCAGTCATAAGCAAACGGACATTCCCTCTCATAAGCCTCCTTCTCACCCCCTTCATCTCACCCCTCTAGGTAATCACAGAGCACCAGGCTGAGCTTTCCTGTTACACAGCAACTTCCCACTAGCTCTTTTACGTATGATAATACATGTATTTCAAGACTACTCTCCCGATTTGTCCTGCTCTCTCCTTCCTCCGCTGTGTCCACAAGTCCGTCCACTCTCTACATCTGTGTCTCTACTCCTATCCATGACCTCTTTTTGTTGTTCTTGTCTTCTAGATTGAGGGTTTAATGTTGTTTTTTACTGTGGTAAAATATATACATAACATAAAATTTGCAGTGTAATGGTTTTTAAACAGACAATTCAGCAGCATCAACCATATTCACCATGTTGTACAATCATCAATATCTAATTAATTTTTGGTAATTTCTATGTTAGTACTATTCAGTTTGTTGTTTCTACAGAGTGATTTTTGGTGCATTTTGTATCTCTAGGAGTGGATCTGTGGCCTGTGAATTTTGAGCTTGACTGGCATAAAGTTATTCACAATATGTTTAATCTCTGCAGCATCTATAATCGTGTTCCTTTGCTTTTTAATTTTCTTTACGTGTTCTCTTTTTTTTAATGAATAATCCTGTCTTTTTCCTATTAGTTTTCTTTTTGTTTTAATTTTTATTTTACATTGGAGTATAGTTGATTAGGGGCCTCCCTGGTGGCTCAGTAGTAAAGAATCTGCTTGCCAATTCGGGAGACGCAGGTTTGATCCCTGGGTCCAGACAATCCCTCAGAGAAGGAAATAGCAACCCACTCCAGTATTCTTGCCAGGGAAATCCCATGGACAGGGGAGCCTGGTGGGCTACAGTCCATGGGGTTGCAAAAGAGTCAGACACAATCTAGGGACTAAACAATAGTTGATTGACAATGTTATATGAGTTGCAGGTGTACTCCGTGGCCTCTGTTCTGGGACGTGGGGAGCTGTCTGTTCCCTGAAGGTCTGGAGTTGGGACTGCTCACTTCTGCACTCACAGGGCTTCCTCGCATCTCCAAAGAGATCAACCTGTGAGCAGTCCTGGTTCTGGCCAACCTTGCGCTATGTCCACAGCATGTTTAAGAGCAAGGACTCTGAGGCCAGGTGGTCTGGGTGAAAATCCCATCTTTGCCACTACGCACCATGGGACCTCAGACAAGTTACCTCTCCTCTCTGTGCTTCAGGTTCCCCTTTTGAAAAAGGGGATAATGATGGTACCAATTTCATAGGGTTGTTGTGTAAAAATATATAGAATAGGACCTGGTGCTTAGAGCTACATAAATATTTGCTATTGTATAGGACTTCCCTGCTGATCCAGTAGCTAAGACTCCAAGTATCCCCAATGCAGGGTCCCAGGGTTCAGTCCCTGGTCAGGGAACTAGTTTCCACATGCCATAACTAAAGATACTGCATGCCACAATGAAGATAAAAGATCCCACACGCTGCAACCAAGACCTGGTGCAGCCAGATAAAACTAAATCTATTAAAAAATAAATATATATTTAAAAAGGTTTTAAAAAAAGGTATTTTGGCTGTAGTAAGAGCAGCCCAATTAAACACATTTATGCCCACTGGGAGGGCAGATTCCCATTCAGTCTTTTAGAAACCCTGTGATCACCCACAAGCTGCACAATTTTTTTTTCTTGTTTTAGAAGCCAGCTCTCTCAAAGGAGCACACGGGCCTGCTGGTGGCGAAGGGCACAGCAGCCTGGAGCTGGGGCAGGGCTCTTGGTTTCCTGACCAGCTGTGAGATGGCAGTGATTACAGTCCACTTGTAATGATCTGGCCGGTCTGGCGCTCTGTGTGTTTATTCTCTGTATGAATTCCAACCCCACCCAGAACTAAAGCAGCCGTGACCTCTGCCTCAGGACCTGGACATCTGTGTGCCGCCTGGCCAGGAGATTCCCAGGCATGGCCAAGCTGGAGGGCTTGTGGCCCCTGGTTTGCTTCTGGGGGCGTTCTGCCACCCCTACCCTGGGACTTTGACCACCTGACGTGAATAGCCAACTTGGAAAAAGACCCTGATGATGGGAAAGATTGAAGGCAGAAGGAGACAAGGGCAAAAAATGATGAGACGATTGGATGGCATCACCAATTCAATGGACATGGACTTGGACAAACTCGGAGAAACGGTGAGGGACAGGGAGGCCTGGCATGCTGCAGTCCAGGGGGTCGCAAAGTCTCAGACATGACTTGGCGACTGAACAACCACCCCGGGACATTTGCATCATGACTGGGGGTGGTGCCTGCTACTGGGATCTTGTGCACAATGGTGAGGGACACTGCTCCATGTCCCACGATGCACAGAACAGCCCCACAACAAAGGACAATCTGGCCCCAAAGGTCAACAAATGAGCCTGCGCAACCCTGGGTCTAGGCTTGGAAACTGTAAAAAGATGCTAAAGCACCAGTGGAGTTGGTAAAAATGCAGATTGGAATTCAGTGTGTGTGGGGGTGCAGTGGTGGTGATCTGAGATTCTTTAGTCTGTGAAGCCAACTTCTAGGCCTGTGAGCCTCAAAGTCATGGTCCAGGGAGCAGGGGCACCAGTAACACCTGGAAGCACCTTAGAAATGAAGACCATCGCCCCTCCTCAGACCTGCTGAAACAGTATCTGCATTTTTTTTTTCAGTTTATTTTTCATTGGAGGATAATTGCTATACCCGGTTGCGTTAAGTTCCTTCTGTCCAACAGCATGAATCAGCTGTAAATATACATGTATCCCCTCCCTCCTGGGCCTCCTCTCCACTCACCCCCATCCCACCCTCAGCAGCTGTCCCACTAGCTATCTACCCAGAATCTGCATTTTTAACAAGATTCTCAGGTACATTCAGTGATGGGACATCCAGGGAATCCTGGTGGCAAATTAGGGAGCACTGAAAAAAATTTCCCATGCTTGGGCCTCAGGCTTTTTACATAAGGAGAGGAGGGAGGGGGGCGGCTGGGCAGGTTTTGACAGTCCAGCCCGACCTTCCCAATTCAGTACCAATTCAAACTCAGGGTTGAGAAACCCAGAAGCACAGCCCTGGAGGAAGCAGTCTTTTCTCCCTAGCAGGCAGACAGAAGTCGCCACTGTAGAGGCCCCCCCACAGAGTCGCCGACCTCTGGTGACAAACATCCTATCGACTCTCGGGTCCTTGGCATTGAATAACCTGGCCCCCGAGAAGCAGGGGTGCTTTGGCACCCAGAGCCTATGCTGTCTGCCAGACGCCAAGCTCCTGGGCAGGAACTAGGCCGATGTGGAGAAACAGGAGTAAAACATCCGAGCATCTTAAGTGTTCACAGGAAACAAGAAGAAAGAGGAACTTATCTCACTGTGACTTCAAACTGGAAGGTGATACTAACAATAGCCAGTGTGTCCCATGTGCCTGTGTCTAAGCACAGGAGCTGATGTCCCCATTCTACAGATGAGAAAGCTAAAGCAAGGCACAGGCCAGTTACTTGCTCAAGATCATAGAGCTCGTAGGTGGTAAAGCGAGAGCTGAAACTCAGAGACCAGGCTCCTCACTGCTGAACTGCTCTCCCACCAAGACCTGGGGCTTTAACACCTCCCTCCCCTTTGGCACGGGGCTTCGGAGGTGGCACTGTGGTGTGCTTAGTTGCTCAGTTGTGTCCAACTCTTTTTGACCCCATGGACTGTAGCCTGCCAGGTTCCTCTGTCCATGCAGATTCTCCAGGCAAGAATACTGGAGTGGGTTACCATGCCCTCCTCTAGGGGATCGTCCCAACTCAGGGATCGAACCCAGGTCTCCCACATTGCACTCAGATTCTTTACCATCTGAGCCACCAGGGAAGCCCAAGAATACTGGAACAAGTAGCCTATGCCTTCTCCAGGGGATCTTCCTGACTCAGGTATCGAACCAGGGTCTCCTGCATTGCAGGCAGATTCTTTACTAGCTGAGTTACCAGTAAAGAATCCACCTGCCAAAGCAGGAGACGCAGGAGATTCAGGTTTGATCCCTGGGAAGATCCCCTGGAGGAGGGAATGGCAACCTACTCCAGTATTCTTGCCTAGAAAATCCTATGGACAGAGGAGCCTGGTGGGTTACAGCCCACAAGGTCACAAAGTCTCAGACAAGACTGAGCACCTGACCTGTCAGCCTATTCCCTTTGGCACAAAGTATCCTCCATGTTCCCAAGAGGCAGGGGGGTTTGGCCAGGGTGCTTCCTGGTACCTCTCCAGGGCAGCTAGCTTTCAGTTGTCCTACTTTGTGGAAGAGGAGAATGGGCTTCGGGCACAGAGCATCAAGGCTTTGCCGTGCTTGACAGCACAGCTAGGTCACATTGGAGACAAGAAAAAATGTAAACCACATTCTTGGCTGGAAGTCAGAGAAGCCAGCCATGGGGCGAAAGGTCTCTTCATCCTGGCTTGGAGTCCCTGGGTTAGGATTTTGAGAAGGTCGCTAAGAGCTGAGGCATGAGCCAAGCCTCTGGTTCCCTCCACACCTCTTCCTAGGTGCTGAACTCAGCTCTCTCGTCAAACACTCCCAGGGATGCAAGAAAGCACAGGTTTCAGGGAGCAAATTCAGGGCCCACAAGTCCCTCCCCCACAGTCTCAGCCTTGTCCACCCAGCTCAAGCCATGCCAGCCTCCCTTCTTTTCCTCCAACTTCCCAAACTCATTCCCACCTCAGAGCCTTTGCATTTGCTGTTCTCTTGGGTCTTTCTTCATCTCTTTGCATGGCTGGTGCCTTTTCATCCTTCAAATCTCAGCTCAAACAACATCTCCTGACGCCACTCGCCAAAGCCCCCCTCCCACCCTTGTTCACATCTCAGTATCCTGCTTTAGTTTAGTTTAACAATACCAATCACCTCTAATACATGCTGTTTATTTTTAATCTGCCTCCCCCACCAGACCTTGTACTGTAGGAGTACAAGGGACTGTGTCTGTCTTGTCCATAATGGACATGGGGTTTACAACAGTACTTGGCACAGAACAGAAGCCCTATATATATATTTGTTGAGTGAACATGTGAATCTTTTATTTCTATTCAGGTTAATGAAATAAATATTATCTTCTTGAGCGTTCACCAAGACCACGATGTTCTAGTTTGCTACAGAGTTGCCTGTTGTCATTCAGTCGTCAAGAGGTGTCCGACTCTTTACAACCCCATGGACTGCAGCACACCAAGCTTCCTTGTCTTTCACTGTCTCCTGGAGTGTGCTCAAACTCACGTCCATTGAGTAGGTGATGCCATCCAACCATCTGATCCTCTGTCGCCCCGTTCTCTTGCCCTCAATCTTTCCCAGCATCAGAGTCTTTTCCAATGAGTTGGCTCTTCACATCAGGTGGCCAAAGTATTGGAGCTTCAGCCTCAGTCCTTCCAATGAATATTCAGGGTTGATTGCCTTTAGGATTGACTGGTTTGATCTCCTTGTGTCCATGAGACTCTCAAGAGTCTTCTCCAATACCACGGTTTGAAAGCATCAATTCTTCAGCACTCAGCCTTCCTTCTGGTCCAACTCTCACATCCATACATGACTAATGGAAAAATCATAACTTTGACTAGACGGACCTTTGTTGACAAACTGATGTTTCTGCTTTTTAATACACTGTCTAGGTTTGTCATAGCTTTTCTTACAAGGAACAGAAACTGCAAGGAGCTTTACTAGTTCAAAGCTCTTTAACAGGCCTAGGATATAGCATCTTATTCTTCTCGTCATTTTGCAGAGATGGACACCAAAGCTTGGAAGACTATGTTGCTTGCCCAAGGCCACACTTTAGCAAGGACCGAATACCGCACCGAGTCTGTCTAACCACTGTTCTGCACCATCCTGCCCAGAGCATACGGCAGTGCTTCCTGAGACTGGAATGACAGGGCATCTGGGAAAGTGCCTCAACGTTCTCAGGAGATTCAAGCAGGCTGTGTCTTTCTCCCAACTTCTCCCACAAAGAACACAACTCCAAAAATTCCAGCTTTCATCATACCTGTACTAACAAGCAGGTGTACTGATCAGGGCTGGACTTACACTTCCACGTTAGCGCCAAGCAGCCATTCGGGGCTGAAATGGCTGGCTCTCAGGTTTATGGGTTGAACTTCATTTCCCTGGAATTGAGCTTATCTCTCCACATACTTGAAGCTAAGACACAAATTACCCTTTAAAGTTGAAACTACCACATAACACCGTAACAGCAGTAGCTAACTCTCACACATGTGAGGTGTGGCAGACACTCTACACTCCCAACTTAGTTAAATCCCACAACTACTTCATGGGGCAGGTCCTATTATTATCCTCACTTCACAGATGAGAATGCTGAGGTCCTTAGAAGTGCAGTCCCTTGCCCAAGGTTACTCAGCCAAGTAAGCAGCAGAGCCAGATTTGAACCAGCTCGTGGCTCTAGACTCTGCTGACAATCACTACCCTCTACTGCCTATTTAACTCTAATTTGACAACCGCCCAGAAGATAACTGCAAGTGAAGTTCTGTTTAGCTGTTCATTGTGCCACTAGAGTCATTTATTACTCATTCATTGACATGTTTTTAAAATCAATTACATGGTCAGGATTGGGCTAAGGGAAGTAGATGCAAGGTGCCACCCTCCAAATGTCTGGCATAGGGGAACTAATGAGAGAAAAGTCATATTCACAGTGTCATACTTACCAGTGAGAAGCTCAAAACTTTCCCACTAAGATCAAGAATAAGACAAGGATGTCACCTATCACCACTGCTTTTCAACACTGTATTGGAAGTCCTAGCTAATGTAATAAGACAAGAAAAGGAAATGAAAGAAACACATATTAGAAAAAAACAAAACTGCCCTTGTTTGCAGATGACATGATCATTATATCAAAACTCCTGAAGAATTGAGGAGGGAAAGAAGGAACTCCTGGAAATGATTATAGCAAGGTTGTAGGATTCAAGGTTAATATTAAAAAGTCAATTGCTTTTCTATATACCAGCAATGGACAAGTGGAATCTGAAATTAAAAATACAATTACCATTTACATTAGCACCCCACAAAATAAAATAGTTAGGTGAGGATATGATAAAATACCCCAATAAGAGCTATATGAGAAAAATTACAAAATTCTGATAAAGATATCAAAGAACTAAATAAATGGAGAGATATTCCATGTTCATAAATAGTAAGCTCCAATGTGGTCAAGATCTCAGTTCCTTCCAACTTGATCTATAGATTCTACATAATCCCAGCAAATTACTTTCTAGATATTGATAAACTGATTCTAAAGTTTATATGCAGAGACAAAAGACCCAGGACAGCCAACACAATATTGAAGGAGAACAGTCGGAGGACTGACACCACCTGACTTCAAGACTCACTACAATAGTCAAGACAGTGTGGTACTGGCTAAAGAACAGATAAATATATTAACGGAACAGAATGGAAAGCCCAGAAATAGACTCACATAAGTACAGTCAACTGATCTTTGATAAAGGAGCAAAGACAATCTTTTTCAACAAATGGTATTGGAACAGCTGGAAATCCACATGCAAAAAAAGAAGAAAGAATCTAGACACAGATCCTCCCCCTTTCACAAAAGTTAACTCAAAATGGGTCACAGACCTAAAGGTAAAATGAAAACTACGAAACTCTTAGAAGATAACACAGGAGAAAATCTAGATGACCTTGAGTACAGTTAATAACTTTTTCAGTTATAACACTAAAGGCACAATCCATGAAAGAATCAATAAGCCAGATTTTGTTAAAATTTACTACTTCTGCTTTATAAAAGACATTAAGAGAATGAGAAGATGAGTCACAGACTGTGATAAAATATTTGCAAAAGACACGTGATAAAGGACTGCAACCCAAAACATATAAAGAACCCTTAAAACTCAACAATTAGAAAAACATGATTAAAAATAGACCAAAGACTTTAACAAACATCCTATCAAAGAGGATATACAGATGGCAAATAAGCAAATGAAAAGATGCTCCATTTCACCAGGTCAATGAAAATTGAAATGAACAGTGAGATACTACCACATACCCATTAGAATCAGCAAAACCAGAAACTGACAACAGCAAATGCTGACAAGGATATGAAGAAATAGGAACTCTCATCCATTGCTAGTGGGAACGCAAAATGGTATAGCCACTTTGGAAGACAATTTGGCAGCTTCTCAGGAAAGTAAACATACTCCTACCATGCAATCCAGCAATCATGATCCCTGGTATTTACCAAAGAAGTTGAAACCTGTGCACACAGAATGTTATAGCATATAACAAATGCCGAAACTTGGAAATATACATGTGATGGAATATTATTCAGTACAGAAAAGAAATGAGCTATCAAGGCATTAAAAGATATTCAGGAAAGTTAAAGATATTTACTAAGTGAAATAAGCCAAAATAAAAAGATTACCTACTGTGATTCCATCTATATGACATTCCAAAAAAGAAAAAACTATGGAGACAGTAAAAAGATCAATGGTTGCTAGAGGCTGAGGGGAGGGAGAATGAACAGGTGGGGCACACAGGATTTTTTAGGGCAGTGAAAATCTGTATGACATCACAAGGGTAGACTCATAGCATACATTAGTTTGAACTCACAGAAAGTATAAAACCAACAGTGAACCCTAATGTAAACTATAAACTATGGTGATAACAATATTTCAATGTAAGTTCATCAATTATAATAAATGTATCACTATGGTGGGGGTTATTGAAAATGGGGGAAGTTACTCAGGAGTGGGGTATGGATTCATGAAAAGTCTCCATACCTTCGCCTCAATTTTTGCTATGATTCTAAAACTGCTATAAAAAGTAAATCTTTAAAAAAGAATCAATCGTGGGGAGGGAGGTGGGAGGGGGGTTCATGTTTGGGAACGCATGTAAGAATTAAAGATTTTAAAATTAAAAAAAAAAATAAAAAATTAAAAAAAAAAAAAAGAATCAATCTTAACAAAACAAGCCATCAGTGAAAAAGGCATATGTTATTCTGAGATAACAAATATTCATAATTTTAAAATATTAAGCATCATATAAAATAAGTTTTTTTTAATGAAGACTTAATTAAAAGACCCTTTCTCCCTGGAAGGAAAGTTATGACAAACCTAGACAGAATATTAAAAAGCAGAGACATTTCTTTGCCAACAATGGTCCGTATAGTCAAAGCCATGGCTTTTTTCAGTAGTCATGTACGGATGTGAGACTTGGACGATACAGAAGGCTGAGCACCAAAGAATTGATGCTTTTGAACTGAGGTGCTGGAGAAGACTCTTGAGAGTCCCTTGAACAGCAAGGAGATCAAACCAGTTAATGCTAAAGGAAATCAACTCTGAATATTCATTGGAAGGACTGATGCTGAAGGACTGGAGGCTGAAGTTCTAATACTTTGGCCACCCAATGCAAACAGACAGCTCACTGCAAGAGACCCTGACACTGGGAAAGACTGAAGGCAGAAGGAGAAGGGGTTGGCAGAGGATGAGATGGTTGGACAGCATCACTGACTCAATGGACATGAACCTGGGCAAACTCTGGGGGATAGGAGGGACAGGGAGGCCCTGGCATGCTGCAGTCCATGGGATTGCAAAGAGTCGGAGATGACTTACTGACTGAAAAACAAAATAAGGGTTTTTAAATGAAGACTTTAGGATCATTTTGCAATATATACAGATACAAAATCATTGTATACTTGAAACTATTGATAATATGTTATATCAACCATGGGCTTCCCCAGTGGCTCAGCATTAAAGAACCTGCCTGCAACGCAGGAGATGTGGGTAAGAGATGTGGCTTTGATCCCTGGGTTTGGAAGATCCCCTGGAGAAAGCAAACGGCAATCCAATCCAGTATTCTTGCCTAGAAAATCCCAATCCATGGGGTCACAAAAGAGTCAGACAACTGGGTGACTAAACAATTTATTAACTATAATTCAATTAAAAAAACCCACAAACTTAATTTAAAAAAATGATATGAACTTATTTATAAAACAGAAATAGACTCACAGATATAGAAAACAAGTTTATGGTTACCAAAGAGGGAAAGGAGAGGAGAGAAAAATTAAGAGTTTGGGATAAACATATACACACTACTATATCTAAAATATGGGGTCTATGGGGTCACACAGAGTCAGACACAACTGAAACGACTTAGCAGCAGCAGCAGCATATATAAAATAAATAACCAACAAGGACCACTGTATAGCATAGAAAACTAGACTCAATATCTTGTAATATATATAAGGGAAAAGAATCTGAAATAACTGAATCACTGTGCTGCTCACCTAAAGCTAACACAATACTGTAAATCAACTGTACTTCAGTAAAGGGGGGAAAAAGGAGAAAACACAAAAAATCCCCAAATCCCACATATTTTGTTTTTTCTACATCTATAATGGGCCGAACACAAGACCTACCTCATGGGGCTGCTGAGAAAATTACATGAGTTAACCCAAGCACCTGCAGTGCCTGGCATGGTGAAAGTGAAGTCACTCAGTCCTGTCCGACTCTTTGCCACTCCATGGACTGTAGCCTACCAGGCTCCTCTGTCCATGGGATTTTCTAGGTAACAGTACTGGAGTGGACTGCCATTTCCTTCTCCAGCGGATCTTCCTGACCCAGGGATAGAACCTGGGTCTCCCGCATTGTAGACAAGACGCTTTACGTCTGAGCCATGTCATCTATTACTTTATCTCCAGCACATTGGACAGCACCAGACACACAGTAGGCACTCCCTAGCCCCAGGGTGTTTATCCATTTGCAAAGAGAGGCCCAGCCTAAGGGAGGGGATGACCTGGGAGGCCTTTGGGAGCCAATGGGATTGTTCACTAGGCATCAGAGAAGCAGGTAAACAGACCTGTCCAAGAAACCGGTTCTTTCTTTTAAATTGTTACTGGAGTATAGTTGACTTACAGTGTTATGTTAGTCTTATGCACAGCAAATTGAATCAGTTATGCTGTGTTGTGCCAGTTGCACAGTCATGCCTGACTCTGCGACCCCATGGACTGCAGCCCACCAGGCTCTCCGTCCATGGGATTCTCCGGGCAAGAGTTCTGGAGTGGGGTGCCATTCCCTTCTCCAGGAGATCTCCAGTTCGATCTCAGGGATCGAACCCAGGTCTCCTGCATTGCAGGCAGATTCTTTACCATCTCAGGCGTAGGAATCACACAGACACACGTTCACTCTTCTTTAGATTCTTTTCCCATATAGGTCATCCCAGAGTACTGGCTATGAGTTCATAGAGTTCCCTGTACTATATGGTGGGTCCTTACAAGTTATCTGTTTCACACGTGAGTTTGTGTCACTCCCAGTCTCCTCATTTACCCCTTCCCCCTCCCTTTCCCCTTGGCAATCAAAAGTTTAAGAAACCGGTTCTGCAGCTTTTCTCTGGCCGCTCTGGGCCCAGTTCCCAGAGCCTGCCCCTCCACGCTGATCTAGGAGGTATAATTATCTCCCTGATTAGACAGCTACAATTCAAGAGGCTTTAACACAGTGTCCCTCACAAGCTTCCTTCTAGCACCTCAGGTTGGGGGCCAGTTGTTTTGCCACATTTGATGGGTCACTTTCTGCAAACTGACCACAACATGGATATGTGTAAAATGCAGGGAAGTCTCCTGATAGCTAGATTGGTAAATCAGTTTCTATGCTTGCAAATATTTACTGAGCCTGCCAGTGAATATGTTATTTGTATTCTACCAAGACAGAGAATTAGAAAACTATTTCCTGCCCGCCCTTGCACTTAAGAGTGGTCATGTGACTTTATATGGCCAAAGACATAAAAGGAAGTCTGGTGGAATTACGTCCTCGACTAAACAGACAATCTTCTCCAGGTATTTGTGGGCAGATGGTCTTTGGAAAAAGTGAGATGTTACTGCAATGCAGAGAGGGCAGTGCCCTCCTGAAATGATGGTGATACTGTCCTCTTTGACATCAAGATCCCCCCGAGTATACAGTGTACAGACCTCCGGATGGAAAGCAGAGGGTGTCCAGTGATGTAATAATAATGGCTGGCAACCTCTTTTGTCACTACTTGCTGTGCACTATTTTAAGCGCAATACAAATGATAACTCATTTCAGCCTCAGCACAGGACCAAAAGGCAGGTATTATCATATCCATTTACAGATGACCAAAGTCAAGCACAATAAGTAACTTGCCCGATGTAGACAGTCAGTGGCAGAGGACCTATCAGAACCCACGTGACCAGGCTTCCTAACCAAAAATCTCCACCGTGGACTTCCCTGATGGCCCAGTGGTTAAGAATCCACCTGCAGATACAGGGGACACAGGTTCGATCCCTGGTCCGGGAAGATCCCACATGCCACAGAGCAACTAAGCCAGGATGCCAGAGCTACTGAGCCTACAGACTGTGCACCACAACTAGAGAAACCGCTGCAATGAGGAGCCCGAACACCGCAACTAGAGAAGCGCACTTGCAGTAACAAAGACCCACCACAGCCAAAAAAAAATTTAATAAAGCCTTCATTGTGAGCTACACTAACAAAGTATGGGTACAAGGCTGATTATTTAAAAATAATCAAAATCATCACTACCACATACTGAACACTTACTATGTGGCAACCTGAGAGCCTAGCATAGTATGTTACCCTCCAAAGACCCCCTGTGCTCAGCACCATGACCGACCGTGTTCACTGAAAAGCTGAGAGGTGACTAGACTTGACCTCGGTCACATGACTGGTAAGGACCACGGAGATCAAAGGTACAAGTCTATCAACCCCCAGACCCCAGATCACACCTCTTGGAAACAGCTCCCAGGAGACATTTCTTTTCACTATTAACCACACTCAATAATCTGTTCTCAAGGACACTACTGGCCTCTCCTGGGCCACATGTGATAAAGGCCACATGCACTTGGCCACAGAGAAAAGCAGGACATGGAAGGAAACAGAGCAGAACTCCACACCCAGCTGCTCCTAGAATCAAGGCCATGGTCCCCCCCTTGACCATCAGGACCTCGGAGCTAGAGCAGGCCCTTCCCTGCCAATGTAGCCTCACAGCCTTGTCTCTGCTCTGGAGGAAGCCCCGCTCCCCAGAGCCTCTTCCCTTGGCCTAGAATGTTCTTCCTCATGCTTCCCTTTGCCCCACTACACATTGTTCTCTTTCCCTTAATTAATTCCTACCCAACCTTCAATGTTTAGCCACTGGGCTGGATAACAAGACAGCTCTGGGACCTGCCGGTAAGATTTCAAAAAATCAAATAAAAAAGCAAAGTACAGGACAGGGTGTGGAGTAGGCTGCACTTTGTGTAAGGAGGGGAAGATAAAAATAGGTATTTGCGTTTGCATAAGGAAACCTTAGATGATACACAAGAGACTAATACAAATGATTGCTTAAGGGGTGGAGGGACAAGGTGGGCAGGGAAAGGGGTAGGAGAGAGCTCAGTGTGTACGTCTACACATGCGCACACATGCACAAAGCCACGCACGCAGAACTGACTTTTGAAGCTTACAGATGTATGACCTACTTTTAAAAAAGTATCCCGAAAACAAAGCAGGGCGGCTTCCCAGGTAACTCAGTGCTAAAGATTATCCACCTACCAACGCAGAAGACACAGGTTCGATCCCTGGTGTGGGAAGATCTCACAGGCTATGGAGCAATGAAGCCCGTGCACTGCAACTACTGAGCCTGTGCTCTAGAACCAGGGAACTGCAAGGGCTGAAGCCCATGTGCCCTAGAGCCCGTGCTCCGCAACAAAAGAAGCCACGGCAATGAGGAGCCCGTGCACCACAACCTGCGCAGCAATAAAGAGCCAGCACAACCAGAAATAAATAAATAAATGAAATTTAACACAAACAAAACAAAGCAGGAGTGACGGGCAGAGGGTAAGAGGTAGACTGTGACCACAAACCTGAACACATCCATCTGTGGGACTCCTTGATAATGTCCGACTCACCCACTGGCCCTCAGGACCCCTGAGGTCAGGTCTGGACCCGCTCGGGCTGCCAGCCAGGAGCCTGGCACGCAGCTGGTGCCCGAGAAATGCTCAGAGTGGGCGGAAATGGATGCACCATTCAACTCACCACCCGCTGCACACCGGAGCTTAGCCCACTGTGTGCCTGTTTCTGTGAAATAAACTAATGAGTATGGAGGAAGGGAACACAATTACTATACAAGAAAAGGGCTCTAAGACACACTGCTGAAAGAAAAGAGTGTGGCTCAGTGAGCCACCTTTTCCTGTCAATGGCCAGAGAGTAAATCTTTTTTAAGCCTGGGGGGCTCGCATGGTTCTGTTTCAACTACTCAACTTTGCCCTGTCGTGTGAGAGCAGCCCTGGCAATAAGGGCACAGCTGTGCTCCAACAAGACTTCACTCATGGACACTGAAACCCGAAGTTCATCTAATTTCACATGTCATGAAATATTCTTTTGATTTTTAAAAAAATTTATTTAGCTGCACTGGGTCTTAGTTGTGGTACTGGCAGGCTTAATTGCTCCCTGGCACATGGGATCTTAGTTCCCTGACCAGGGATCGAACCCACATCCCCTGCATTGCAAGGTGGATTCTTTTTTTTTTAATAGTTATTTTTATTTATTTAGCTGCATAGGGTCTTAGCTGTGGTACGTGGGATCTAGCTTCCTGACCAGGGATCGAACCCAGGCCCCCTGTATTGGTTGGGAGTGCAGGGTCTTAGCCACTGGACCACCAGGGAATTCCCACAAGGTGGATTCTTAACCACTGGACCACCAGGACAGTGCCCTGATTTTTTTCTTTTTTTAACCATTTTTTTAAAAATGTAAAAATCATTCTTAGCTCCTGGACCATCCAGAAACATGCAGCGGGCTAAAAGGCCCAAGGTCTTCAGTCTGACACCCTGGGTATAGAGAATGGCTACCATGTGTATGCCTGATGCATATATGCAGAGAATTTCTGGAAGGAGACAGGTCACAGTGGCTGATTCTGTGCAGGGTTCAGAGATGGACAAGGCAGGAAATTCATTTTTTTATTTTTAAATAACGTGTGAAAGTGCAAGTGAAGTCGCTCAGTTGTGTCCGACTCTTTGCGACCCAGTGGACCGTAGCCCACCAAGCTCCTCCGTCCATGGGATTCTCCAGGCAAGAATACTGGAGTGGGTTGCCATTTCCTTCTCCAGGGGATCTTCCCGACCCAGGGATCAAACCCAGGTCTCCCACATTGCAGGCAGACGCTTTATAGCTAGTGGTAAAGATGGAGAAGGCAATGGCACCCCACTCCAGTACTCTTGCCTGGAAAATCCCACGGACGGAGGAGCCTGGAAGGCTGCAGTCCATGGGGTGGCGAAGAGTTGGACACGACTGAAGCGACTTAGCAGCAGCAGTGGTAAAGAACCCAGTGAAGGAGATGTAAGAGGCACAGGTTCAATCCCTGGGTCAGGGAGATCCCCTGGAGAAGGAAATGGCAACCCACTTCAGTATTCTTGCCTGGGAAATCCCACGGATAGAGGAGCCTGGCGGGCCACAGTTCATGGAGTTGCAATGAGTCAGACATGACTGAAGCAACTTAGCACACAGCACACCATGAATGAATTAACAGAGTACTGTCTTCAAGTTAATTCTTAAACAAGAAACGAGGCTGTGTGTGGAGTGACAAGCCCATGCTCAGAAGTTAAGAGACCATGGCTGGAATCCCAACTCTTCCTCACCTGCTGTGGACCCAACAGGCAAGTTATGTGCCATCTCTGAGCCCCAGCACCATGGGGATAACATCAGTATTGGCTTCACAGGCAGTCAGGAGGCTTCCACGGGTTAATAAGCCTTTTGCACAGCGCCAGGCACCTGGAAAGTGCTGGCTATTATTACCCTCATTAAGAGTCATTCATGGGGAAGAGCCTTCCTCCGAAGGGAAGCCTGAAACATAACTGCGGCTGTAAAATTCCCCTCGAGAGTCCGCCCAGTCCCACAGCAAGTCATCCGACTGTCCACATAATGGATGCCTTGTGACGTAAGGAAGTTCATTTGTATTAGCAACCACATTCCACAAAGATGCCTCCTGGAGCCACGTCTGCACGTCCTGTTTGGCGGGGAAGGATGCCCGTTTCCCAGCCCGGCGTCTGTCCCTGAGTGTCACATGGGGTGGACTGCAGCCTGCATCCATGAGATCACTCAGTGCCCATTTATTAAACACCTACTGTGTGCCAGGGTACACACCCCTCTGCACTATGCCCTGGAGGCTGCAGGTGCAAACATGGGATTCTTTTAAATTAACTGATGAGGGACTTCCCTGGCTGTGTAGTGGCTGGGGGTCCAAGCTTCTACTGCAGGGGACAGGGGCGCTATCCCTGGTCAGGGAACCAAGATCCACAGAACAGCCAAAAACAAACAAACTGATGGAATCAGAGGGAAGGCAGATGCATTGGTGGTGTGCTCCTACAATGCTGTGCTTTTCCTATGTGTTTATTCATTCAACAAATATACACTGACCTTTGAAGAGCCAGGCATTATTCTAGGTACTTGGTCTTAACCACACCCCTTGTTTTTCAGCTGCTTCCCTCTGAACTTTGAGACCTGTCAGGAAAAGACCTTGCTCATTACCATTCCCTGTGTCCTCTGTCCTTAGAGCGGGTCATGGTACAAAGCAGGCAAATAACCAACATTAATGGGGTCAAATTACTGAGCTTGGAGGACATCTAGGGTCTGGGCCTGCCCCAATTTTGAGTGACAGCAGCCTACTTCTCCTAGAAGAGCTCCTCCCCAGTTCTTCCTAGCATGGGGAGGAGGGGGCTGTCAATCATGGGACTCCGCCCCCCACCACACACACAAGCTTCGGCCGATCAGCTGCTCTTGCTCATGAATTTGGACTTCAATAAAAACAATGACAGTAACTATGGCAATAAAACAAAAACAAAAGCAGGTAATATTTATCAAAGCTGCATACTCTGTACTAAGCACTATTCTAAATCTGTCTCAAATACTTATATCCTTACAATAACCTTTCTATTCTTTTTTAAAAATTATTACCTTATTGTTATCTTTTTTTTCTTTTTGCCATATTGCGCAGCATGTGGGGTCTCAGTTCACCAATGGGGGTCAAACCCACGGCCCCTGCTGGGGAAGCATGGCGTCTTAACCACTGGACCACCAGGGAAGTCCCAACCCTTCTTTTCTTTTTCCTTGTCTTACAGATGACAAACTGAGGCACAGAAAGGTTAGGAAACCTCTGAATAAGTAGTGAGGTTGGGATTCATCCTCAGGAGGCCAGCTATGGAGTCAGAGCTCCTCACAGCTCCCCTCCCCTGGCCCCTCGGCCCCTGAGATGCCCCTGAACACCCACCTCGAGGTGCCCCAGAGCTGCCTGACCCCGGTTTCACTTTTACTGCAGGTGGCCCCAGCTGGTTTCTGTTGCCTGCAACCCAAGAACCAGACTGATAAACCCGGAATACTTACTTGGTTTCACACTTTCTGCCAGATGGGCAGAGAGTGTTTTCAAGTGCTATAAGGCAGCAGCACCTTATGAACATTTGAGGACGTGGAGTTAGTGGTCAGGGCTTTGGGGGCAGCTTGCAACTGCCAGAGCAGCCTCTTTCCAAAGTGGGGAGGAGAGGCGTAAGGAAAGGGAGGGGAAACAGGTTACAGAGAGCAAGGAGAGAACCAAAGGGACTCATTAGGGGAGAGCTCTCTCCAGGGGGTGGGGTGGGGGCCTGTTGCTGGCATTTGGGGTGGAACAATCCTTTGTTGGGCTTTCCAGGTGGCTTAGTGATAAAGAATCCACCTGCCAATGCAGGAGAGGGAGGAGACAAGGGTTCGATCCCTGGGTCGGGAAGATTCCCCTGGAGAAGGGGATGGCAACCCACTCTAGTATTCTTGCCTGGGAAATCTCATAGACAGAGGAGCCTGGCAGGCTGCAGTCCATGGGGTCATAAAGAGTCAGACACAACTGAACGACTCAGCATAAAGCACAATGTATTTTGGAATGCACGTTTAAGGTTAACTTAATATATGGAGATGACACAAACTCATGAGAGTGACCCTCTTGTTACTAATCCTCTGCGCTGCAGGACATTCAGCATCCTTGGTCCCCAGGTCCTAAATTCCTGTGGTGTCTCTACCATTTCACTGTGAGACCAAACCTACCCCGATATGTTCCTGAAAGACTCCTGGGAATGGGATCCAGTGGCTGCTGCCCTAATACCCACACCAAGTCCCCAGGCCTGGCAGCCCCCATCCAGCTCTTCCCTAGCTTGGATGCTGGCCTTAAGCTGGGTTCTCTGATTTTCTATTAGCTGTTTTAAGTCCCACAACACACAAGTTTTCATGACCTGTTAACATGAAGAGAGCCCCTGCTACATGACAGGAGCTGGTCTAAACATCTTACATACAGCCACTCATTTAATCCTCACAGCCACCAATGAAGTGGGCACCATGACCAAGGTCACTGCTATCTGACAGATGAGGAAACCGAGCCTGATTAGGCTGCAGGTCTTGCTTGTAGGTAGAGAGGCCTCGCTTGGAAGCGGTCTCCTCAGAGTCTAGTGAGGTTATGACCAGTGTCTGCAGCTTCCCTGCCCCTCCTCACCACCGCCCCCCAACCCAGGACCTGTGTTTCACACGTTCATATGCTCTGTTGCTGTTTAGCTGCTAAGCCATGTCCGATTCTTTCCGCGACCCCATGGACTGTAGCCCGCCAGGCTCTTCTGTTCATGGGACTCTCCAGACAAGAACATTGGATTGGGTTGCCATTCCCTTCCCCAGGGGATCATCCCAATCCAGGGATCAAACCTGTGCCTCCTGCATTGGCAGGTGGATTCTTTACCACTGAGCCACCAGTGAAACCCTCACATGCGCCCCGAGCTCCCTATATTTCTCCTTGATGGTGTCTGTCACCGCAGCCATCGGCGCTGGTGAAGTTATCTGTTGAGTGCCTGAGTCTTTCGCCTCCCCTCCCGACTGTCAATTCCATGAAGGCAGGGACTTGCTTAATGATGTTCCTGTGTCTGGTGGCTCAGACCTGGCCCCTGGAAATACTAGCTGAGTAACAAATCAACCACTTTTAAAAAATTCACATTTAAGACTAGGACAGCAAAACACTGGCTATTAAAACCAAAACCAGGGTGAAGGGGTGGCCTAGAATCGAGGGAGGCAACGAGATCAACAGAGTCACCTGAGCATTTCAGCGGTGGAGCTGACAGGGCGAGGATGCACCCCCTGGGTGCTGCAGCAGAAGGAGGGGAGTCTGAGACCAACTCAAAAGTCAGCAACAAAGTAAATACTGGGGAAATGAACGCGTGAAAGTAAACATACTCCTCCTTCCAGAATTTCAAGCTTTCTACTCCTGCGCTCACTTTCTGTCCTCATGACAGCAGGGTTAATTAAGAGCACAGGTCAGAACCACACCTTCAGTGTTTAAATCCCATCCCTGCCATGAATAAACAACTATACTCTCTCGGGCACAGGCCAATTAACCCCTGTGCATCAGGAAAATGGGGACACAGTAGGATTCAGCTCATAAGATGGTTGTCAAATGAGCTTACTCATAAACTCAAGGCACACGGTAAGCACTCAGTGAAAACTAGCCATTACCATCATCATGATCAGCATCACTGCTCTTTGGCCTTAGGACCGAGACAATGGGCCAAAAGTGACCTGCTATTTCCTACCCTTGACGCCTAAGCCGTCTGCTCTCTGTTGCCAAACTCCTTGGACTCGGAGCCAACGAATCAGTCCCTCTCCAGTCCTGCGTGATCTAAGATAAGTTCTGTCTGACACTTAAGATCAAGCGTTCAATGTAACATCCACTTCAGCATTTGAGAAGCCAACCGCACATCTTATGGCGCAGTCCAGAGGTACCGAGAGGTTGCAGCAAATGTTTACCTCGCACACACTCAACAATGCACATGACCCCTTCCTTCCTCCAAAGGACCGATCATTAAGGTGGGACAGGTGTCCAGCATTCCACTTCATGAGTATTTGCTCTGGTGTGAATGTGAGAGGGGAGTCGAGCATACACTATTCCCTCAGGCAGGTTCAGCTAGGAGCTCACCACCCCGAGCAGTATTCCAGTGTCTCAAGAAACACATTTTCCTAAAACACGGCCTCTCGAGGCAAACCAGCTCCTTCAGGAGGCACTCGTCAGAAAGAAGAATGCATATTCTGAACCTGGGCAAGAAATTGGCTGTATGGGGTGTAGTGTATTATTAACTTCCTGTTGTCCTTCAGTACACCTTTTCCCTTTTCCCTTTAATAACTGAACTCCTTACATGTTAGCCAGACACGTGGTTGATGTGAATGCAGACTACATTTCCCTGCCTCCCTTGCAGCTAGGTGTGGTCATGTGACTACGTTCAGACCAACAGGACAGAAGTGGAAGAGCTGTACTTGATTTCTGGGTCAGCTCATTGAAGTGTGATAGAATTCAGAAGCTCCATTAATTCAGAGGTAGAAGATTACCTCTTTTATTTTCACTAGCTTCTAACCAAAATTCAGCATTTCCTTCCATTATGAACACAGGCAAACCACAGTAGTTTTCACAATACCTGTGAATTTGTCACCTACAATAGAAATCACAGGTTTTTTTTTTTTTTTTTAACCACACTACAGTTCTTACAAACATCTCAAAACAGTATCAGTGTCTTCTGGTACTTTGAAATCATGTAGCTATTGGCCCTGTCATTGGGTTTTGCCACACTATATCACAAATTTGTTATCTTCCTATTTCAAAAATTTTATTTTGGGACTTTCTTGGTAGTCCAGTGGCTAAGACTCCATGCTTCCACTGCAGGGGGCACCGGTTTTATCATTGGTCGGGAAACTAAGTTCCCATATGCCTCTTGGCCAAAACACCACAACATAAAACAGAAGCAATCTTACAACAAATTCAATAAATATCTTAAAAATGGTACATATTAAAAGAACTTTTTAAAAAATGAACCAGTTAATTTTACGGTATGTGAATTCTGTCTCAAAACAGAAGTAACTGGTGCTTTAAGAAGAAGGGGAGGTGCCCTTTTTCTTATATCCTCCCTTCCCGTGGGTTGGAAGGCACACATGGTGATGGTGGGGAGCCACTCGGGACCATGCAGAGAGGACAACATCCCAGGAATGGGGAGCAACAGACTGGCAGGAGCCTGGCTCCTCGAGCTGCATCGTCAGTCCTGGGCTGCTCAGTCTCAAATGTTTCAGGAAAGAGAAATCAACTGCTCCCTCATTGATGCCACTGCTATTCTGGGTCTGTTACAGCAGCCAAACCCACATTCAACTAATACCCAACATCTTTTTTTCTCTTTGCTTTTAATTTTTAAATTACAAAAGTATGATAACACATTTACAGGCGACTTGGAAAACACAGAACGAAGTTACATACAGTTCCATTATATATTCTAATTACTTTTTAAGTAGATGAATTAAAATTTTTAGTTGGTGTTTCAATATCAAACTCTCAAAAATTAATAGAATATACAGAAAATTATATAATAGACCTGAAAAGCACCATGAACCAATTCAACATAATGAAGATTTATACAATTTTCACACAATAGTAGGATACAAATTCTGTTCAAGTTCCCATAGACTATAAACTCAGAGACACTGGAACATATCCAGGGACATAAAACAAGGGGCAAAAATGTCATGGTCTAACGGTACTGAAATCATACAGAGTCTATTCTTTCTCTTGTCACTGTGGAATTATGTTAGAAATCAATACCAAAAGATATTTGAAAATAACCCACATATTTTCAAGTGATACTAGACATCTTAAGAGGAAGTTCAAGGTCATCTGACCCTACAGTGCTTCTGCTTTACTCAATGACTGCCAAAGCTAACTCTGCCACGAGGTGCACTCCCCAACCTCAAGTGTCCCCACCCCTGCCTCTTGCAGGAGAGGTGGGTTCAGCCCCCATGGCTGTCATGCCAGTTTGGTGACCTCTCCAATCTGCACTGAAAGGCTGACTGTGGCTTTAGCAGAGAATAGAGCCACATGGGGAAAGTTTCCAAGTGCAGGAGCCTCCATGGCCTGCAGAGATTCAGGACAATGCAGCCAAGTGTTAAAATGCCTGACCTTAGCTTCCTCCTTTCTGGCCTCCTCAGATACAAGATGACTAACAGGCTAATTAAAAATGTGTGTTCCTCGTCCTTCGCTAGTTAATGTGGTGAAGTTTTTATTGTTAGGAGATGGACCATCTCAACTGGCCCCAAGACTCCAAAAAGAAGGTCACTTTGGGTATCACTTAATACCCAGAGGCCTATAAAAAATATAGCTGAGGCAGGCATTTCATTTAATCTACTAGTAAAACTTTCACTCTGAAATTTCACTTCCAGGGTTTAAAAAACTTCTGGTCAGTCACTGTTTCCTGCCCTAGTTCAATGACAGGTTAATCATAATTTTAAATGAATAAACTTTTCCACTTCCACCACATTCATTTAGAAAAGATTTTTTTTAAGCACCTAGCATGTACTGCAGATGCAACGCGAGGAAATAAAAACAGGCCTGGGCATGACCTGCTGGGGTTTACAGCCCAGTGGAGAAGACAGGCATTAAACATGTGAAGGCAAATATAATGTATAATTAAATATTATGATAACTGCTCTGAAGGTTTGCCAGACGAGGATAACAGGGGGCCTAGTTTAGAATCAGGATGGTCCAGGAGAGACTCTTAGAAGCCCTGCTGTTTAAGCTGCAATCTTCAGGATGAAAACCAAGGTTAGGAGAAAAGCCATCAGGAAAAGCATTTCAAGGACAAGGAAGTGCATGAACAAAGGCTCTGAGGTTGGAAAAGCTTGACTTGTTTGAGAAACTAAATCAAAGACTGGCTCGTATGCTGTGAGTGAGGTCAGCAGCGGCTGTATTGTGGGCATGATAAGGATTTTTTTTTTTTTTTGGCCATACCACACAGCATGAGGGGGTCTTAGTTCCCCGACCAGGGAACAAACCCACACCCCTGCAGTGAAAATGCAAAATCTTAACCGCTGGAATGCCAGGGAAGTCCTGGCCATGAAAAGGATCTTTGAAAGTTATTGTCGGTACAGGAGTATATTAGTAGGTGACTGTTCTTTGTTCCCACTGGCAGCCACTGTCTCTTTTCCCACAAAGCACCTTATCTGCACTTGGAGCCCATATTGCCCCCACTTGCAGGCCAGGAGATGTCGGTGGGGCTCCAGCCCTGACCCAGGACTAAGTCCATCAAGGCGTCCCACCTTCCCCAGGTCACACTGAAGGTAACACTTGCACACATGACCTCTGCTGGCTCACAGTGAACTTCAAACTTTTGTAGAAATTCCCACACACCAAAAAAAAAAGGCTCAAGAAAGCTCTTTTTCCACTGGACTTGAGCCTCATAATTTGAGGCTAGAGTTGTTGCAATCATAACTATCAGAGAACAACCAATTTAAGACTGGAACTGTGATAAATATATATTTGATCTTTGTCCCCAGTTGCTGACACAGAGCTTCTAAAACCCTTGGAATTTCCTGAATGACAGGGGTGATCGGAACATCTTGCTGTGTGTAACGATACCTGAGTTTATGGTCACAAAGTGACTCTTGACTGAGAGGCCCCTGAGAGCTTCAGGATGGGGGCCGGTCACACTAGAAAGACCAAGGCATCCTCAAAGGGTTGTTAACTATCCGCCTCAACCCTGGACCTACAGGAAGGGAGCGGGGCTGGAGGCTGAGATAACCAGCCAGTGATTTCATCAACTGCACCTACATACTGAGATCTCCATCAAACCCTAAACAACGGGTTGGGCGAGCGTCCAGCCTGGTGAACAGGTGGAGGCGCGGGGAGCGCGGCGCCGGGGAGCCGTGGAAGCTCTGCGGCCCTCCT